>NC_069660.1:320073862-320673862 GCF_027244095.1 Hemicordylus capensis | reverse complement strand
GCTCTGCTGGTCAGAAAAGGCTGGCCGGGGCCAAGCGGACGGACGGGCTCCTGGGGTCTGCGCAGCCACAGCTGGGGATTCTGTATGCTGGGAAAAGCGCATTCTGGCCGTTCTGGGAGAAGTGGGGAGACCGAAAGGTTCCCAGAGTTCTTCACTGGACAAAGCAGCAGGAGCAGCTCCTCCTAATGTAAGTTTGGGGTGGCATAAAAATATGTTGAATAAATAAAATAATGAGTGGGGGGGAGGGCAAAGGAAGCGCAGTTGCCCCTGCTCTCCCAGTTAACTGCATAGCTCTACCTGATGAATGACCAGCCTGCAGGCAGTGAGTGCCACTGCTATTTGGGGCGGGAGAGAGAGGAGCAGCCTGAGCCGCCTCCTTTGGTGCCCCCCTGACACCTTAGGATGAGGCATGACTGGGCCAGGGGACAATTGGGGAAGGCAGCCTGGGCCTCCCCTCCCCGCCCCCAGGCCCTCCCTTCCGCAGCCACCTCTGGGCCCTCTTCTGGGCCAGGAGTGCCCTCCACCTGTGGCATCAGCTGTGAAAGAAACCGTTGCACGCTCTACAAAAGTGCAAACTGGGCGCCGATGGCAACACCACCAGCACCAAGGAAGCCAATATATGCGCTTCTTATCCAACAGATAGGAACACAGGCAGCTGCCATAGACTGAGTCAGACCGTTGGTCCATCTCGCTCAGTATTGTCTACACAGACTGGCAGCAGCTTCTCCAAGATTGCAGGCGGGAATCTCTTGGCCTTATCCGTGGAGATGCTGCTGCCTGGGAGGGGACTTGGAACCTAGCTGCCCTTCCCAGAGCGGCTCCATCATCCCCTCAGGGGGAAAATACCTTCCAGGGCTCACACTTCTAGTCTCCCCTTCAAATGCAACCAGGGCAGACCCTGCTTAGCTAAAGGGACCAGTCCTGCTTGCGACCACCAGGCCAGCTCTCTCCCTTAATATAATGCAGTGCAGTTGTACGCCTATGGCAGACAGAGCCCCTACCTACTGCCCAATCTCTCTCCCCGACTGAGGACCCGGGAGGCAGCCTGAGCAGGAGGTGGAACTACTGGTGGGCTCCTTCAACAACAGGCATCGTCAACGCTGCCGAGGAGGAGCTTGCCCGGGCTCCATGACTTTTCCCGCTAGAAGAGAGGCGGCAGGCCAGCTGGCTGGCCCCCCGGGGGGCAGGGGGAAGCGCGAAGTAGCCCAAAGCACGGAAACATGTGCACGAGGGCCTGGGAACACGGCCCGTGCAGGAATGGCACCACCGCCTCGGCGCTCTCCAGGCCCAAAGCCAACGAGCAAGAACTTGCTCTCCCCCTTGGGCACCGCTGTCTGGGATGGGCAGAGGAGGCAGTGCCCTGCTCCTCCACTCACCTGCCTCAGGCCAGGGCTCAGAGGGCTTGCAGCAGCCCCAGCAGCCCTTCACAGGGAGGGAGGGAGGGAGGTGCCCTGAGGGTGGGTCAGCCAGCAGCCCCGATTCCGTCCAATCCCGGAGGCTGAAAGGAAACTTGCCAGGAAAACGGCTTGGTGCAGGCCAGCCCTCGCGAGCATGCTGAGCTTTCTCGGAGGCCTCCTGCCCCCCGCCCCAAGGTCCAGCTGCTTGGCCTCTGGCCCCGCCAGCAGCACCCTCTGCCTGGCGAGGCTGCCATAAAGCCAGGCCGGAGGCTCCGAGTCTGTCTCCAGCGGCCACTTGCCCACCCCACGCCCTCCGCTTTGAGCGCCTGAGGGCCAGGGCAGGCCTAGGCGGCTTCTTGCCAACAACTCCTCAAGGGCGTGTTTATTCAGAACACGGATGACATCTTGCGATTCAGAACAACTCCCTGGGTGACTAATAAAACGGAGAAAACTCCATCCCCTGTGCCATCCCCAGCTGGAGAAGGGCCGGACCTTCTCACCCAGGATCTGGAGGCAGCAGGGCGGAAACACTGAAACTAAATCCAGGCAAGACCAAAAGGTCAGGAGAACTTTTGATCTGGCGATGGTCTGCCCACCTGCTCTTGACGGGCCACAGCTTGGCAGTGCTCCTGGACCCAACGTGGCATCTGGATGTCCAGGGGTCTCGCCATGCCAGGGTCCCTGGGGAGGTTGTTCCACAAGAGGCGGCCCTATTTCAGGGATCTGACAGAAAGAGCTGGAGGGAGGTTCACCCAGAAGCAGGGGGGTCCTCCAGTCAGGAACTCTGAGTAGTCCTCAAAGGCAGCCCTAGGTCTAACATACGGCAGGAGCCTAACCCAGAACTTACCAGGGCAGGAATAAGGGAGGGCAAGCAGTGATCCCTTCCACTTCTTGCAGCAAGCAGTTCTGCGACTCGACAGCCGCAGCCTAAAACTGCCCCGGTGGAGCCTTCACCAACCCAGAGGGCCAACACATTCAGGGAGGCAGACTTCGTCACCAGCACGTGCTCACCTCTGGTCAGTTTCAACGGCAGACTCCTGTGGAGAAGCCAAACGCATCACAGCCAAGCCGGAGAAGCAGGGAGCCGGACACCCAGCGTCGAGGGATGCCTCGGATACATCGAGTCTCTTCCGCGTAGTTCCTGCAAGCAGAGCCCACCATCGGGAGAATCAAAATGCAGCGAGGGTGGATGCTGGAGAGGACAGCCTGAGATTCGGCTAGAAAATGCCCTGGGTTGCCTTGGACCAGTGGCTCCCTCTCCTGCCTGCCTGCCTGACGCGGGGCGATCACAAAGCAGATCTCTCTGGCAATCTCCAGCCCCGGCAATCTCGCCAGACTCCCAGGAAGCCTTGGGTGGCGTTGAATTCCCTCCAGATTAATTCCCCGGCAGTTCCAGCCCCGACCCTACCAGACTCCCCAGCCGCTCAGCAGCGACAGACTTTGCTCCTTGGCCCTCCAGTGATTCATTGCTGTTTACGGCTCCAGACGGAAGAATTATCAAGAGCACTGTTCCCTCTCACGCGTGCGCACGTGCGCGCACTCACAGGTTTTGGGATGTTTGTGCAGTTCACCTTAGATCCCGCTCAGCTCAAATCCGGAAGGCCCCCCCCTCGGAATGCACATCTGCGCACACACGGCCTTGATCCTGCCGCCCAGAACAAAACTCATTCCGCACAGAGATGAGAAAAACTAGAGGGACCACTGATCAAGAGCTTCTGGATGGAAGGCCATGCCGAGCGGGGGCGGCAGAGGCGCGAAAGGGCCTGGCGGCAGCGTCTGAATCAGGAAAGCTGACTCTGGCCTCTGCCTTTGTCCACACCAAGCGGGATCAGAGGGTGGGTCTTTCCCTAGACTGGCAACTAGCTCAGCAACAGGAAGCAAAGTGAAAGCCGGCCGTTCCCACAATGCCGGGCAGTGAGTGGTGGGCGCCCTTGGGGGGCCTGTGTGGGGAGACTGGCCCTTTGGCGCTTGCTCATCCAGGAGCAGTGAAGTGGCCAAGTTGGCCGGCTCGACCAAATTACTCAAGAGGATGCAAACGCCAAGAGAGCCGAAGGAACCGCTCCAAACGGAAGAAACGGGCCACAAAATGGCAAACGGCGCTTGCTGCAAGTGTGAAGTGATGCACACAAGGGCAAAAAACTAAACTAATTTCTGATGGGGTGGCAGTGAGAGCGCAACAAAAACCATCCATGGAGTTGTGGCAGCTGCAAAAAGGCCTATCTTACACAGAGGTTCCCAGATGCTGCTGCTACTCCCGCCCACCCCCCTGCCCCGCCCGAGGATGAGGGCAGCTGCAGTCCAGCCTCAGCACCTGAGGACCCAAGCCTGGGAGCCCCCCCACCAACACACACACACACAGTTGCCACAATGCTTTGTGGAAATGGTGCCGGCACATGTGGGTGCCCCTCTCATCACCACCCCATCTCAAAAGGGGTATTGCAGGGCAGCTCAATGACAGGAGCGGGGAGGTGGGAGCCCCCTACCTGCAAGGAAAGGCTAAAGCATTTGGGGCAGTCTCAGGAGAGGGTGACGAAAGGTCAGAGACGGCAGCCTGCGAAAGCTTTACTTGGAAGAAGCAAGACAGAAAAAGGATTGACGCTTTTGAACCTTTGCTCCAAAAGTTGTTGAAGACTTTTGAGAATACTATGGACAGCCAGGAAAACACACCAAGGGATCATAGAACAACACTTAATCCAGAATTTCCACTCGAGGCACAAATGACCAGGCTCAAACTATCCTACTTCGGACACATTATGTGAAGACCCAGCTCCCTTGAGAAGTCCATAATGCTGGGAAAAATCGAAGGCAAGCGAAGAAGAGGACGACCAGCAGCAAAGTGGATGGACTTGATGACAACAACCATGAATGCACCACCGAGAGCCCTTCAAGGCCAAGTGGAAGACAGATCATCCTGGAGAGAATCTATCTATGTGTTTGAAGTATTTTGTACCTAAAATACATTTGTTTAGGTATTTTATATTTTTAAAATACATTGCTGAAACCAAAATACATCAGCCAATTATTGCTTAGTTTGGGGTTTGGTTTTTTTTGCTTCAGGAGCTGCCTTTTTTATTGCAAGCAAGCAGCCCATTAGCATCAGCAAGCGCGTATGCTCAAGTTCATCAGTCAGTTGAACAACCCATTCGGTGGTCCTGTGTTGTCTTTGTAGCACCTCAGCAAGCAAGTTCTCAGGAGACACACCCTCTCCCTCTAGGATTCTCTGATTAGAAGTCATATAACAAGGAGAAAAGCAAGTGATACCTGGCTTGACCAGTTTGCAATGACCAGGCTAATGTCTTTCAATGATCAGTGGACACCCATATTGGTATGCAAATGCCACCTCAACCCCCTTCGAAGGTGGGAGGGCTTGCAGACATGTGGACTAATTGAGATTTGTCTGTACATTGTCCTTCTCTGGTCCACAGGACAGCAATCAACAAAGCAGAGTTAGGAGAGCATGAGGTAAATAATTCATCTTAAACACTCTTTGCAAACACTTTGGGCTCTGGGAATCAAAGTCTGATTCCCAGCCAGCGGTTACCCTGTTTGTTAGGTATTTGGGGGAAGGGGGGCTGTTCCACCCTGGGTACTGTTTTCTTTTGTAGGGTTGTGGTGGGAGAGAGAGTGAGAGATTTGCATTTGCTTCCGAACCGCAGAGAGGTGAGAGAAACTGAGACCCCTTATGTTGGTGCGGCTGGGAAAAGGTCCTATGTGAAGGGCCCAGTGCCCATCCAGTGCAGCATCCTGCTTCACTCCCGAGAAGCCTACAGGCCAGAGCTGAGGGCAGGCCCCCTCTCTTGCTGTTGCCCCCCTGCAACTGGTGTTTGCAGGCACCTTGCCTCTGAGGTGCCTGGAGCCGGCTACACACAGCCTTGGAGTAGGAATAAGAGAAATGCTTCTTCTCTCTGCTGTGCTAGATTGCTGAAAATGCTTTGCTGTGTTTGGGGATCTGATCTTGTGTAGGTTTCGTACTTTCTTGTGCTCTTGCTAGTATGCACCAGCGGCTATGATGAGTTAAGAGTCTAGTATTCCCCAAAACTCACTGGTGATGTTTAAGCCATCCTGGCTTTTGGATGTTGTGTGTTGTCCCATTTTCAGCAGGGTCCAGCAGCAGAACGCCTTCCCCATTGGGAAAGACTGGAGGGGGGAATGTGACAGAATGGGCCTTTGTTTGGATTAAAAACACATCCCAGTTTCATATCAGAACTTCCCTCCATTCCCAAAGCCAATTTTGGCCTGGGCCCACCGCTTTGGTGGATTTATTGTCTCTCATTTATTTGTCAGGACTCTTGTTCCTATGATGTTCAGAACACTCCAGCCTGAGGAAGCAACGCTCAGCTTTGGATTGTTTTGCCTATCTCCAAGAGGGGATCATTAATCTCAAGTTAGGTAAAGGGAGGGACTGCTTCCAACATGCTACTTTGGTGTTAAGCCACCTAATGGCACAGCGGGGAATTAACTGGCCTAGCAAGCAAGAGGTTGCCGGTTCGAAGCCCCGCTGGTATGTTTCCCAGACTACGGGAAACACCTGCATCAGGCAGCAGCAATACAGAAAGATGCTGAAAGGCATCATCTCATATTGTGCGGGAAGAGACAATGGTAAACCCCTCCTGTATTCTACCCAAGACAACCACCTGGCTCTGTGGTTGCCAGGAGTCGACACTGACCCGACGGTGCAACTTTGGTGTTAGTTTAGCTTTGTTAGCTGAGACCAGGCTGCCTGGCTCCTGGGAATGTGCAGACCTCACCACGATGCAAGCTTTTGTTCTCTGAACTGAAATTTACATGTTGAGACCTAAGAGCTACCAAGCCTCCTGTCTAACACCAGATAGGAAGAAAGGCATCTCACTTGTGCATTTTTACAGTGAACTGTCCTACTTTTTATATCTACGTAAATAAACTAGCTTTAGACTGTTTTAAACTTAATATGGCTGGTCTCCCTATGTGCCTGCTCTGGCTACATGCTCCAAAGAGGTTTTAAGGCATTTGGGGTATATTTTGAGTTCACCCTGGTTCTAGATAGAACAGGGAAGGTTTTGATGCTTTCTCTTATAGGAGACTGGTGGCAGCTCTACCGGAGGATTCATATAATTCGTGTAAAAAATCACTTGATTTTTATTTTAGATTGTGGGCTTCAATTTACAGAGTGAAAAGCATATTCCATTTCTAAACCTATGTGATCAATTGTTGATGAAGAGTGATTTCTAGAAATACAAATAATGAATACATATATGTGTGTGTACCTCTCTCTCTCTCACGGCACAAATGACCAGGCTCAAACGATCATACTTTAGACACATTATGCGAAGACCCAGCTCCCTTGAGGAGTCCATAATGCTGGGAAAAGTTGAAGGAAAGAGAAGAAGAGGATGGCCAGCAGCTAGGGGTGTGCATGGAACTGCACAGCTGCGGTCCGGCACTGTGGAGGGGGTTCCTTTAAGGGCGGGGAGGGTTTACTTACCCCTCCCGCCACTTGTCCCCCTCCAGCGCTCGTATTTACTGTAGAAATGCTCCTGTAGAAATCCTTCTTGAAATGAAATGTAGAAATACTGTAGAAATGTAGAAATGCTCCTTACTGCTCCTCAACGCAAAAGGCTCCGACAAGGCAGGGGCCGAGGCTGGGTAGACCGGGCCTCCGGCGTCGGGGAGACGTGAAGCTCGCACGCCGCGTGCGCAGAAGGCTTGTCGGAGCCTTTTGCGTTGAGGAGCAGTAAGGAGCATTTCTACAGTATTTCTACATTTCATTTCAAGGAGCATTTCTACAGGAAATACGAGCGCTGGAGGGGGCAAAGCGGCAGGAGGGGTAAGTAAACCCTCCCTGCCCTTAAAGGAACCCCCTCCACCCGGACCGGACAGGTCCAAACCAGTCCGGAGGCCTTTACAATGGCCTCCGGCCCGGTCCGGACCCATCCCTACCAGCAGCAAGGTGGATGGACTCGATGACGACAGCCATGAATGCAGAGACCTTCAAGGCCAAGTTGAAGACAGATCATCCTGGAGAAAATCTATCTATGTGGTTGCTAGGAGTTGACACCGACTTGACGACACTTAAATCAATATATATGAATACACCTGTAGATGAATACATCCACACCCCATACATTTGAAGAAGTTCTTCCTTCAGCAGATGAATGGTTCTGTTTTGATGATGGAAAAAACATATAGTATATACTACGACACTATAGCAACGTAAAGTAGTGAGACAGAGCTAGAAATACTTAAGTTCTTGCAGGACAAATGCAAGCACATGAGTATGTGGGATGGGAATCCCGTTGTCCAATGGCTATTTTAAAAAAATATATATAATACAAGTCTAACATTAAGTGGTCCCGTAGAGCAGTTATTTTCCTTTGCTGGGATGATTCACAACCCCAGAAGGCACAACTTGAGTGATTTAATCTTTGAAAAACTTGTATTGCTTAAAGGAAATGGGAACAAGTTTGGATAAGTAAGAAACACCTCAAAATTGTTTCCTTTTTTAGGCATTGTATTTTGTATTTTAAGATACTATTTTGATTTGATTGGTTGTTTACCAAGTATTTTGTACTTAAAATATATTTTCTCAGGCAATTTCAGTGCCAAGTATCTAAAATACTTTTTCTGAGTATTTTGCCCATCTCTGCGAAGGGTGCATGTGGCCAAAGCTTATGAATCTGTGCAGTGTGTGGAGCAATGAGGCACAGGTTTTCCACCCCCTGGTTATACCAGAGCTCAGGGGTCTCCCAATGAAACTGACCAGCCGCTGATTTAGGGCAGAGCAAAGGAAGTCCTTCAGACAAAACACACACACACACTCTTTATGGAATGTGGAGCCTCCAGAAGTGGCGACAGCAACTAGCTTAGAAGGCTTTAAAGGAGCCCTAGACCCATCTGTATAAATTTGTCTGCCAACAGCCATAATGGCGAAATGGAACCTCTGTGTTTAGCGGCAGTCTACCTTTTGAAGACCAATTGCTGGAGGGAGTCGCAGAAGGAGGAGAGGAGGGATCTTGCTCGAGGCCCACTGAAGCCTTTGGCTGGTCACTGTGGGAAGCAAGAGGCTGCAATGAGCCTTGGGGGGGCGGGAGGCTCCTTGCTTTATCAACAGATGTGTTTATAGCAGAGGCCTCCTTCAAGAACTGCAGAGGGAGACTCAGAATTCCAGACTGGGTTAACCTAAATTGACCTTGCCGAGTACAGTAAGTTTATCCTGGATTCCTCTTTATTCTGGACTCTGCCCTCAGGCATTCTTTAGAGGCGGCGGCTACAGCAGAGGCAACTTGCAATTTACAACTCCATGTTCTTACACAGCTCGGGAACAACTCTTCCCACCTAGGGCTGGGCCATCTAGCTCAGGATTTGATGCAAGCTAATGACCCCCCCCCCCGGATACTTATAGCAGGGAAGGCAGATAGCCACCCCCCATCGATGTGGCCCCCAGAGCCTGGCTGCGGAGGACCTTCTGCCTCTCACGTCTTATAACCATCCACAGATCCCCCTCTTGGCTGCGGATTCACTTAAACCTTTTAAAGAAGTCATTTATATTAGCTATTATTATTATTATTAGCAGCAGCCACCGTCACCATCAGCTACCCTGTATCAACAAGTGTCCTTAAGCCAATTTTGTAGCATGTGGAGCATTTCTTGTTGCTTGCCATAAAAGTGCTATTCATTTCACTGTATGTCCCAACTTGTTTTGAGAAAATTACTTTAAAAAAAAAAATCTCTCTCTCTCTCTGACTAACTGGGCAAAGAGGCACCTTTTAACGTGGTGATTCTCTTTATTGAGCAGGGGGAGAGTAACTGGCCATATCCACCCCCAGCACAGGACCTCCAGTGACTGTTGCTGGTGTCTGTCTTGTGTTTCATTTTAGATTGTGAGCCCTTTGAGGACAGGGATCCATCTTATTTATTTATTATTTCTCTGTGTAAACCGCCCTGAGCCATTTTTGGAAGGGTGGGATAGAAATTGAATAAATAATAATAATAATAACAATAATAGCAGCAAACACTTATGTAATGTGTATAGTATTCATGCCCACTTCATGTGTTGCATGCACGCACACACAGTAGTTCTGGCAAGAACAGAGGCTGCTCTGCATGGCAAGAGCTGCAGTGTTTCCTCTCTCACCGGGCATGTTTTTTCATGAGGCCCCAACAAGTCCCAACCTTTCCTGGTATGGAAGATGATCCACCCAATGGCTCAGGGGTGGGTCTTCTCACTCTACAACGCTGGTTTCTTTCATTGTTCAGGGTTTCCAGGACTCTGCTCAAGTGAGCCCTTGAAGTATCAAGCAGGACTTGTCCCCTTAGCTAAGCAGGGTCCGCCCTGCTTGCATAGGGAAGGGAGACTAGATGTGTGAGCACTGGAAGATATTCCCCCCCCCCCGCCGCCCCCAGGGGATGGAGCCGCTCTGGGATGAGCACCTGCCTGCTTGCATGCAGAAGGTTCCCAGTCCCCTCCCTGGCAGCAGCATCTCCAAGATAGTGGGGCTGAGAGAGACTCCTGCCTGCACCCTTGGAGAAGCCGCTGCCAGTCCGTGAAGACCATCCTGAGCGAGATGGACCAAAGCTCCGACTCCGTATGTGGCAGCTGCCTATGTGGGATACAGAGCATGCCGCGAACAGAAGGGCCGCCCTGCTCGCTCTCCTCCTCCTCCCTCCAGTCCTGCTTGACCCCCGTCGTGGCTTATTTTCATTTCTTCCAAAGGGAGGAGCAAAGAGAGTCGCAGCAGGCCGTCTCCGAGCGGGGCAAGGTGGGGCCTCCTCTCTCGCCGGCTTCCTCGTCCCTCTGCCCGCCCTGCCGCTGCCGCCGCCCCGGACTGACCTTGAGGAAGCCCAGGACACCTGGGCCAGGTTTCCAGCCGGCTGCCTCTTCCCCTTGCCGAAGGGGCCTACTAGGGCGGCGCTCTGCTCATGCTCAGAGGCCCGTTGCTGTGCGCCTCCTCCGCACGAGCCACACCACGTGGGGAGGCTCCGCGGCTCCCGCCCCGCCAGCAGGAGGCTCTGCTGCCCGCCCCGTCCCCATGACTGCTGGGGGGGGGCTAATCGAGGAGGAGGCAGCGCGGGGGGCGGCTCACACGACGTGCAGCCTCCCGCCCCCCGTGGCCGAAACCGAGGCCAAGCGAGGGGCTGCGGGGCCCCCCGGCGAGGCTTCAGCCTGGGCCGTGCGTGCGGAGGAGAGCGCGCCTCTGAGCATGAGCAGAGCGCTCGGGCCCGCCCCCCGGCTTCGCCGCGTCTCCCCGGCGCTTGGCCCTGCCCGCCTGGGGGGGCGGATTTGGGGAGGGGACCCCGGACGACCCCCGCACTCACCGCCGGGGGGCAGCCCGCCCAGTGCCCACCCCTCGCGCAGCCTCCTCCTCGAGTCCTCCTCAGGCGCCCTCGCCGCCGCCGCCCTCGCTGAATGGCCGCGCGCTGCCGCCACCGGCGCCGCCCCCCGCCGGGTCCCGGCCCCGCCCCGCCCGGGAGGCCCCGCCCCCCGCCACCCAATTGGCTGCGTCCTCCTGGCCCGCCGAGCGAGGAGGAAGGACGGACAGACGGCGGCAGCATCCCCCCCCCAGCGCGCCAGGTCAGGGGCCCCCCCTCCTCCCGGCACCCTCCGCGCTCCTTCCCACAACGCTCGGCGCGCCCCCACTCGGGAGGAGGGGGTGCCCCCGAGGCCCCATCCCAGCCCCCCTGGGAGGGAGGGGGGAGGGAGGGAGTGCCCCTCTCGGGATCCCCCCCCGCCCAGCAGCGCCCCCGGGCCGCCTGGCCTTTCCCGTCATGCTCAGCGCCTCTTGGCAAGGCGGGGCGTGCGGGGGGTTTCCCTTCTCCGCCCTCCCCCTTGCAGCCCCCCCGGCAGGAGGAAAAGGGAGCCCCCGCCCCCCAAGAGCATCCTCCTCCTCCGCAGGACTGGCACCTGCCCCCTCCCTCTCCCAGAATGCTTCGCGCCTTTGGCCAGGCTCGCCTCGCCCTGGCCCGCCGCCTGCTCCCCCCCCAGAGTCCTCCCCCCCCCGCCCCGCGTGCCCGGCTGCCAAGGGGGCCCCTCCCCACCCTGCCCACCCGCCCCCTCCTAACTGGGCAAAGAGGCGCCCTTTTAACGTGGTGGTGGTGATCCCCTTGTATGGAGCAGGGGGAGAGCAACGGGTCCTCTCCAGCCCCAGCACAGCACCCCTCCAGGCCCTGTTGTTGCTGGCTCCTACCTTACGTTACTTCTTAGTTGGTGAGCCCTTGGGGCACAGGGAGCCCCCTCATTTCTTTATTGTTTCTCTGTGTAGTAAACCGCTTTGGACACCTCTGTTGGCTGGGCTCGCCTGCAAGGCGCTGGGCTTAGCAGCCCCTCCAGACTGGCCTGCAGCTGCCATCATGGGTTCTCCTTTCCCGGAAGCTCCCCCCCCTCCTCCTCCTCTGGGGTCCTCCTTGCCTCTCTCCCTTCCTCCCCAGCTCCACCACGTGGGGGCTGCTGCTTCTCCCAGCATAGCTGGCCTGCACACCGCACAACCCCCGAGTCCAGAGCTTTGGCTCTCTTGGTACGCCCTGGCCCAAGGCAAACCCGAGAGGGGAGGCGTTGGGGCTTGTGATGGGCGGAGGGGGGGCGGGATTGACTTGAACTGCTGCCATGCCTTGTGCTGCCCCCGTCCCATTCCCTAGGGCAGGTTTTTCCAGCGCCAAATAGCTCACTGCTCGTTTTGTAGAGACTTGCTTATAATTCATCAGCACTTGGTATCACAGAGGAATATTGGAGGCAAAGGTGGTTTGAAACCAGTTGGGACTGCATCCAACTGCGGTGCAGGCAGGCCTGTCATCCTTGGCTTTCTCAGTATGGCCATAACTAGGGGTGTGTGTGTGTGTGTGTGTGTGTGTGTGGCTTCCGGCTTCGGGCAAGCCCAATAAGAGTCGTCCCCTAGATTTGAAGGCCTCGTTTCGATTTCCCAGTCCATTCACACACCTGCCCCCTGGAGTCAGTTCTGTTTAATAGGCTTGTTGAGAAGCTTCCTGAGAGAGAGTGTGAAGCATGTGAGGACTTCAGAAATAAAGCACTATATAAACCGGCATTATCCTTATTGGTTCTCCCCCATTCAAGGAGGATACAGCAGATGGTGCTTTTTGATCTCTCATGGAAGAGCCCAGGATGGATGAGAAGCCAGGAGACAGGGACTCGTCCCCAGAGAGGCCCCTGGCCACGATGAGTCGTGCTTCGCGGAAGAGGGGGGCAGTGGCGAGCGGGAGCCGAGGGGCTGCCAGTCGGGCCCCGAAGAAGAAGAAGAAGGTGGCCCGCAAGGCCCCTAGGAGAGCTGCCCCCGATTACCTTGTGCACGAGACAGACAATGACATGCTGCTGATCATTTCTAATGTGGGTGAGATGCGGGAGCGGCCAGCCCGGAAGGTGCCCAAAAGGAAGCGGAAGCCGCCGAAGGGGCTGCAGAAGCCGGCAGCAAGCAGAAGGCAACTAGTGAAGAGGAGGACTTGGCCAGAGCGGCCGGTGACTGCTGAGGTCGTGGGGGGAAGCAGGAAGGCATCCCCCGCCAGCCTCCCGCCAGCTGCTGGAAGTTCTTGGGGTGAGCACCTCCCACTGGAGATCTTGGTCCAGGTATTCCAGCACGTTGTGGCATCAGAAGGGGCAGTGCCTTTCCTCTGCAGGTAAGTGAGGGGGCGGCTGTTGGGGAGGGCCTGGCTTGAGCGGGCGCTCTGGGTTCTCTCCGGGGGTCACTGCTTTGCCAGAGCCATCCTGTGCGAGTGCCAGGACAGCCCAGTCACTGCTGCTCTTGTCTTTAGGGTCGCCTGCGTCTGCCGGCTCTGGTACGGAGCGGCCTCAAGCCCTGTGCTTTGGCAGAAGGTGTCAGTTGGCCACTGCTGGGTGGCCCCAGGACAGAGGCAGTCCCCGGTCGTGGAGAAGAGAGTCTGTGGCACTATGGAGTGGCTGGTTGCCAACAGGTGAGGATTTGCCTCTCCTCGAGGGAGGTCATCTCTGCAGAGGAGCCGTAGCTGTTGCCTGCCCAGAGGCCACCTTTCTTCCTGAAGCAGTCTCTCTCTGCTGGGTGGCCTCTGCTGCTCTTCTCCATCCTCCCATTCCATTCTCCCTCTTGGCTGGAACTGTGTTCAGGGGCGGCACTCCCAGGAAACATAGGAAGCTGCCATAGACTGAGTCAGACCCTTGGTCTATCTAGCTCAGTATTGTCTTCACAGACTGGCAGCGGCTTCTCAAAGGTTGTAGGCAGGAATCTCTCTCAGCCCCATCTTGGAGATGCTGCCAGGGAGGGAACTTGAAACCACCTGCTCTTCCCAGAGCAACTTCATCCCCTGCAGTGCTCACACATCAAGTCTCCCATTCAGATGCAACCAGGGCAGACCCTGCTTAGCTATGGGGACCAGTCATGCTTGCTACCACAAGACCAGCTCTCCTCTCCGAGGAGGAGGAGGAGAAGGAACCCCCAGGAAGCCACGTGAGGTGATGACATCAGGTAGCAAGTGCAGGTATCCTGCCGCCTGCTGCTACCCATCTCTGAGTTTTTCTTCTTTGCTGTTCCTGCCCTCCCAAGGTGGCACTTCTGCCTTCCCACCCCCTTTGCTGCCCTGATTCCCTCTCTCGGGCCTTGCATACCAGGCTAGAGATGTAAAATGTCCAGAAATTTCATGGGGAGAAAAGGGAGGGGGAAAACCAACCCAGGGTTTTTTCTGGTTTTGGGAAAAAACTGAAATATATGCAATATTTTTTCCCCGCTATCACCTTTTGCAGGTCTATAATCACATGGTTCCTTTAGGAGCATTTATTATGTATAACCTGCTGTGCTCATAACATTGATCATGTTTGATATATTGTGTTTAGAAGGACGGTATTAGGAGTACTGTCAGCAGTTTCTGCTTTTTCTGATCCTTCATTTTCATCAGTGATTTATGAAAATAGAATTGCTTGTATTATACTGGCCCAGTCATGCCAGTATAGTTAAGATGAGGAATGTTTTCAACATTCCGCCATTATAAGCTCTGAGCATTCTATTGCTTATAAGTTTAAAATTGTCCACCCAATCTCTCTGAAATAGTGCACACATCAAGTAGGGTGCAAGAGACACCACCAGTGTTCCCTCTAAGAAGCGTGCACACATGCACACGCTCACAAGTTTTTTGATGTCCCCTAAGGTAATTTTAAATCCCACTCAGGTGGAATTAGGAAGGCCCCACTCTGAATTCACATGTGCACACACTGCCTTGATACTGCCACCCAGAATAAAACTCATTCTGCACACAGAAGAAAAAAATTAGAAGGAACACCTGTTCTTATATATTTTATTCATAATTTCAAAAGAAAACATTTTATTATCACTCTCCCCCCCCTTTAAAAAAAAAAGTCCTTGGGGGGCTTTGACCCCCCCAACCCGGCCTTCACATCTCTATCCCAGGCATGCCCACTTGCAGTTTGGCCAGGCAGACGGTGTGCAGCCAGCAGCAGCTTGGCCTGCTGGCCTCTCCTTGCTGCCGCCACTGCCCTAATCAGCACCAGCTCACGCCTGTGTGTGCTCTCTCGCGCTCTCTTTTTAGCACCAAGTTTATCTGCTTGGTCTCCTCTGGGGCTTGGGGCTGGGGGGAGAGAGAGTGGCAGGGCTGGTGAGGAGAGACCAGCAGGTGATGGTGCCACTGGATGCGCATTGCCTGCCTGGCCAAACTGCAGGCCATGGGGTGGGCCAGAGGAGAGTGTGTGCCCGGGAGGTGAGGTGGGTGCTCGGGCTGGTGAGGCAGCGGGTGGGGCGGCATCAGCCCTGGCTCTGGCCCAGGGGGCAGGGGTGCAAGTCGGGTTCCCCTCCAGCGGCGAAAGCAGCCAGCCAGCCATGGTGAAGGATCATGTTACGTCTGCTTCTTCCTTTCAGACTTTCCCACCTCCGTGACTTCACCCTTTGCCACTGGAAGAACCATGTGTCCTCTGTCCTGAGGGTGAGTGAGGCCAACACAGGCTCATTCGCGCTACTATAGCCTGTTGGCTTTCTTCCAAGATAATATTGACTGGAAAGTGTGTGTGTCGGGGGGTGGGCAGCAGCATATGTTGCCTTCATACTGACTTATGAAACTTTTTGGTTTGGGAGCAGACCAAAGGATGCAGGACAAGTGAGTAGCTGCCAGTTTTGCTCACTTTGCATAAGGCGCTGAAGGTTTTTCTAAGCATTTCTGGACCACACACCCAACCTGTCCCGTTGAGGCCAGGCATCTTCCAGCAGATGACCTCCTTTTTCCACCTTGGGTGTTCCAGGCCCTGGGCAGCTCCTGCCCCCTCCTCCAGTCTCTCAAGCTGTCCTACTGCAGCAAGGTGACCACCGAGTCCTTGTCCGCAATTGCTGAAGGGTGCCCACAGCTGGAGAGTCTGAACCTGCAGAATTCCCAGGTGAGTGCTGGGTGGGCCCAGCAGCTGCCAGGCCGTGTCTGAAGAAAGGGGTTGGGAGGGGAGGGCGGGGGTTGCCTCAGCCAGCTGCCTCACCCTGGATCCCAGGTGCAGACGTGTGGCTGTGGGTCACTTGCTGTCACTGTGGCCTCTCCTCTGTTCAAGGTTGACTCTCTGGCTGTAGTGCATTTTCTGGAAGCTGCTGGCACTCGAATCCGGCACCTGTGGTTGACCTCCAGCAGCGCCACTAGCCCCATCCTTGCTTTGCTTTCGGTAAATATTTCTGATGCCCTCGGAAGGGACTGACCTGTTGAAAGATGACTTCTGCATACCAGGTTGTATTTCTAAATGGGGAGGACTTAGAAAGAGCCCTGCTGGGTCAGACCAAAGGCCCATCTCGCCCCATTTCCCACAGTGGCCCACCAGCTCTCTTGGGGAAGCAGATATTCAGGAAGCTGGAAGCGGAGCTGTCGTACCTGAACGCGCAGTCCAGGGGAAACAGGAAGCGCTGCTGCTGCTGCTGCCCAATTCCAGGGAGGCAGGGACATAGTGGTGTACACCGGTCAAAGCTGATGTTCTTTCGTAGAAAAATATCTGAAGAACAGTGGCTCTAGTATTGGTCAGGACATCTGAAATCTCTAACAGAAATGCAGCATTCATTGATGATGGGTGTGCGGGCAGAGCAAGTCCAGCAGAGGGAAGGTGGCTGGCGAGGGGAATGGTGGAAGCAGTGGGGCTCAGAGGGAGAGGCCAGGAAGGTGGGGGGGCGGGCTGAAGAGGAAGGGCTCCTTGGTCGGTCTGATGGATGATCTCCAGTTGGGAACTGGCAGAGGAAGTGTGACTCTGTTGGTCCTTTTGGATCTCTTGACGGCTTTCGATACTGTTGGCCATAGAATCCTTCTGGAACGTCTGAGGGAGTTGGGAGTGGGAGGCAACACTTTGCAGTGGTTCTGCTCCTACCTTTCAGGCAGATTCCAGATGGTGTCACTTGGAGATTGTTGCCCTATGAAATGTGAGTCTATATGGCATCCCTCAGGGCGCCATACTGTCTCCAATACTTTTTAACATCTGGGAGAGATCATTTGGAAATTTGGTGCAGGGTATTACCGGCATGCTGATGACACCCAAATCTATTTCTTCATGTCAGCATAATTGGAGAAGACAGAAACTCCCTAAATGCCTGCCTGGAGGCAGTAATGGGCTGGATGAGGGGTAATAAACTGAGATTGGATCCAGATAAGATGGAGGTACTTATTGTGCGGGGTCAGACCTCAAGACCTGATTTTGATCTGCCAGTTCCAGATGGAGTCACACTTGCCCAGAAGGAACAGGTATGCTGTCTGGGAGTTCTGGGAGAGGCGTGGATCCACACCTCTCCCCGGTATCTCAGGTTGAGGCGGTGGCCAGAGGTGCTTTCTATCAGCTCTGGCTGATATGCCAGCTGCTTCTGTTTCTTGAGATGAACGACCTCAGGACAGTGGTACATATGCTGGTAACCTCCAGACTTGACTTCTGCAAAGCGCTCTATGTGGGGCTGCCTTTGTACATAGTCCAGAAACTGCAGTTGGTACAGAATGTGGTGGCCAGATTGATCTCTGGGTCATCTCGAAGAGATGATATTTCTCTTATTCTAAAAGAACCACACTGACTGCTGATAGGTTCTGGGCAGAATACAAAGTGTGGCTTATAATCTATAAAACCCTAAGCAGCTTAGGCCCAAGGTATTAAAGAGAACGTCGTCTTTGTCACGAGCCCCACCACCCATTGAGATTATCCAGAGAGGCTCGTTGGCAGTTGCCACCGGTTCATCTGGTGGCCACATGGGGACCAGCCTTCTCTGTGGCTGCCCTGAGACTCTGGAATGCACTCGCTGCTGAAATAAGGGCCTCCACATCTATGACAACTTATTAAAAGTACTTACAGACTTATCTCTTCACCCAAGCTTTTTAAATTTGACTGCAGTGTTAAATTGTTTCAAGATTTTTATTTTCTGTGTTTTAACTTGTTTTACATAAGAACAGCCCTGCTGGATCATGCCCAAGGAAGCCCATCTCATCCAGCATTCTGTTCCACACAGTGGCCCACCAGATGCCGCTAGAAGCCTACAGGCAGGAGTTGAGGGCATACCTTCTCTCCTGCTGTTACTCCCCTGCAACTGGTACTCAGAGGCATCCTCTGAGTACCAGTTGCAGAGGCATCCTCTGAGTTTTATATTGTTGTAAGCATCCAGAGATGGAAGTTTAGGGCAGTGAACAAATAAATTGTATTTATGGTGAAGCAATCATATAGTCAAATCATACGAGGAGCAGAACAATTCCTTTTACCCCAATTATTCTGCTCCCACTTTCCTCTGTCTTTATACTATTCTTGAAACACTGAGTGTAATAGGGGGTGTTTTACAGGAGTAACTCAGAAGAATTCCCTCAAACTCAAGCTATTACTCAGTAAGAAAGCTTTTTGTTTATATACAAATCAAAGGGATTTATTTGTATATCCTCCTACATATCAGAAAATAATGCAGATTCTAACAGCCCTGTAAGCCAGTGTGGTGTAGTGATTCGGTTGTTGGATGAGGACTGGAAGACCCAGGTTGAAGCCCTCACTCAGTCAGAGCACTGGGTGATCTTGGCAGTTCGCTATTTCTCAGCCTAGCCTACCTCAAAGGATTGTTGTGAAGATAAAATGGGGGAAAACAAACTTGAGATATTGTACATGAAGTCAGTTTCTGTGGAGGACTCCAGTCCACCTAGGTTTTTTAGCTTGTTAGATTCTATCCCCTCTTTAACATACAGTGCTACTCCACCTCCAAGGCGCCCCTCCCTGTCCATTCTATAGAGTTTGTACCCAGGGATAACAGTGTCCCACTGGTTCTCACTGTTCCACCATGTTTCTGTTATGCCCACTATATCTATTTCTGCATTAGCCACCAAGCACTCCAGCTCACCCATCTTGGCTCCGAGGCTTCTGGCATTTGCATATAAGCACCTATACGCTGAATCTCTCACCTGATGTATGCTATCTTTCTTTTGACTCTTTGACCAGCTGACACAGGCTTCTGTCTGCTCTTTATGTGGTTCTGCTCTGTCACCTTCTGTTTTATCTGAATTCTTTGCACTCTCACACTTTAAAGGATGGCTTTTGCCAAATGGGATACTTCCCAGCTCCCATCGGCTGTTCCCAGCAACCCAACAAAATTGGGTTTCCACAGTATCCATCAGGTTCTTCTTTTATTTGAGCTTGCTCGTTGCACAGAAAAAAAGAAAGTGGTCAGTTTCCTATATTTGACCATCAATCAGATTTGTTTTATATTTTAGCTTAATATTTTAAGTGTCATTTTTATAGTCTTTTTAATTTTTTGTGTAAACCGCCTTGGGATTGTTTTAATGAAAGGTGGTATACAAATTTATTATTTATTTTATTTTATTTTATTCGATTTTTAGACCGCCCTTACAGAATAGCTCAGGGCCATTCACAAATATCATAAAACAGTTAAAATCAATCAATGATCGGGAATAAAAATTTTAAAATACAATAAAACAGCTAAAAATAAAACAATTCAAAACCTTATAAAAACCTGATACATTGAAAACCCTTTAAAACAATTTAAAAACCCTGGAAGGCCAGGCCGAACAGATAGGGCTTTAGGGCTCTCCTAAATGCCAATAAAGAATTCAAATTACGGATTTCTGCAGGGAGTGCATTCCACAATCTAGGAGCGTCTACAGAGAAGGCCCGCCTCTGGGTCGCCACCAGACGAGCCGGTGGCAACTGGAGCCGGACTTCCTCAGGTGATCTTAGTGTGTGGTGGGGATCAGACCGAAGAAGGTGCTCTCTAAGGTAACCTGGACCTAAGCCGTTCAGGGCTTTAAAGGTAATAACCAGCACTTTGTATTTTGCACGGAAATGTATTTTAACAATAAATAAAATAAAAATCACAAGACCATTGCTCGTAGTCTGCCCTGAACTACACTAAAAAGGTAAAGTGTGCCGTCGAGTTGGTGTTGACTCCTGGTTACCACACAGCCCTGTGGTTGTCTTTGGTAGAATACAGGAGGGGTTTCCCATTGCCTCCTCCCATGCGCAGTAGGAGAGGATGATGCCTTCTTTCAGCACCTTCCTAGATCGCTGCTGCTCGATAGAGGCGTTTCCCATAGTCTGGGAGACAGACCAGCGGGGATTTGGCAACCTCTGGCTTGCTAGTCCATTCATTTCCCAGCTGCGCCATGAGGTGGCTTGAACTACAGTAGGAGGACTACGTCTTAATTATTTGTGTGGCATGGTAGCATCATGTTTCTAAATAGTACAAATGTGTTTAATATATTGCTATGTTTATGTAAAAATGGTTCTTCTGGATAAATTGGATGTGGAGATAGATACTTTAGTTCTGCAAGGGACAGCAGAAATACTAAGAGGCCCTAGCAGGAGAAAAGTAACTGCTTATGAAAGCCAAAGAGATGGCCACGTTCTGGCAAGAAGACTAGTGACTGCCGTCTTGGGGCTTGCAGCAGGCAGAAATCCGGTGTAGTCTATGGCAGCAAAAACATGGTTCTCTCTGGAAGCTGTTACCACAAGTTGTCACATCATGCTACTTGCTCCTGCTGAAAAGCAGTGCTGGTGCTCTAAGGCGGCAGGCCAGGCGTTACACAGAAGGAGTGATTTGTGTCCATCTCTTCTTCCCCACGTGACAGCACACCTGATTCCATTACTGGTGTGTTTACTTTTCTCCTGATTAAACTAAAGCAGGCAGAGAAAAATGAGTGTGAACACTGAGCATAGTTGAATGTTTTATTTTTTTTAGCCTGACGTTTAGTAATTTCATTTTGAGTTTTCATTTTAATGAATTTTAATCTGGTTTAAATGTTTTTTGATGGTAATGGTTTTATTATGTGTGTTTGATTTTAACATAAACCGTCCTTATCTGCTTTAGGAAGGGCTGTATATAAATTGTATATAAAAATGAGTTAATTAATGGAATGAGTTAATTAATTATTTAGTTTACAGGATAAAATAGTCATTTGTCCAAGATTTTGTCCTGGGCTGAATTTGTTTATTTATTTATTTATCAAATGTATTTATTTATCAAATTTGTACACCGCCCCAAACTTTTGTCTCTGGGTGGTTTACAATAACATAAAACTAGTTAAAAACATATACAAAAACTTAAAAACAATTTAACAATTTAAAAATAAACCATAGATTAAAACCCCAAAATATTAGAAAGCTGAGAAAGCTTGAGCAAAAAGATGGGTTTTCAGGTGTTTTTTGAAAATTGCCAGAGATGGGGAGGATCGTATCTCAGCAGGGAGCACATTCCACAATCTCGGGGCAGCAGCGAGAAGGCCCGTCTCTGTGTAGCCACCATTAGTGCATATAATTGCACTAATTGCAGAAAGGGGTGTCCAAAAACTCTGATTCCATTATCAATGTATTTTGCACATTCCAGACTCTATAAGGATTTTATAGAATGTGTCCTTATAGTCAGAGATCTTCTGTTACCCGTGGGTATTGCTTAGGACTACAGTTGCTGAGAAAATGGTCATGTGCCTGATTCTCATGTCCTTGGAATTGC
Source organism: Hemicordylus capensis (assembly GCF_027244095.1). Classification (NCBI taxonomy): domain Eukaryota; kingdom Metazoa; phylum Chordata; class Lepidosauria; order Squamata; family Cordylidae; genus Hemicordylus; species Hemicordylus capensis. Next base: position 320,652,570 of record NC_069660.1, on the reverse strand, counting down.
CCCACCTACCATTTGTGTTGTCCCTGGAATGGGCAAAGTGCTTTGCAGTCTTTCTCCACTTGCCTCACAGAAACCCTGCTGCTCCCGTTTCAGAGAGGCATTGTGAATGTCCAAGGGACAGAGCACTGGGCATAGATCTGGGTTCATATCTCCACTTAGCCAGTAGATGTGTTTCCTGGGCTGCTTTGGGTAAGTTATTCCCTTCAGGCCTTGGTTCTCAGTCTGTGAAATGGGAACAGTTGTGGCCCACTTCACAGGTGGTTGAGGAGTCACGTAAAAGAATGTAGGCAGGTGGCGGGGGGGGGGGGGGGAGTGTGCAAACGCTGCACGTAAAAGTGCTGTACAGGAGTGCTTGCTATTGTTGGGGAGCTGATGGAGAGAGGTGGAAGCAGAGCAGCTCCAGGCTTTGCCCCCATGGGCACAACAGCTGGAGGCCTCCTGGGCTGGATGCTGGTGGTGGAGGAGTTGCTGTGGCTGTGTCCTGGTCAGGCCCTTCCTGAAGCCCCTACTGTCTGCCTTTGCCTTCCAGAATGGCTGCTGCCCAGGACTGCAACTCCTGGAGGTGAACACAGAGATCAGGCAAAGCCTGGGGAACCTTCAGCTCCCCATTGAACAGCTCCAAGCAGCCTGCCCACACCTGCAGGTAAAAGTGTTTTGCTGCCTGCAGAAGGACTAGCTGGGTGACCCTGGAGCCCTTGGGAAGGGGCCTTCTCTTGTGCTGGCATGGCTGGCTGGCTGGAGGAATCTGCTGTTCCACAGGCATCAGGTTCACTTTCCCTTTTTGCTTGTGGTGCCTGACGCCTTAGATTGGTGGCGGGGGCAGAAGGGGGGGTTCTGAATCTGGGGAGAGCTTTGCGTTGGAGCCGCCATCTGGGCTCCATGGCATTCTCTTCCTGCAGTTCCAGCGAGACGTTGGGTTTGCTAGTTCAGCCTGACGAACGGGCAGAGGGTCCCAGCATCTCCTTGCCCTGCTCACCGCCCCCCTCCCCCCGCCTCCCAGGTGCTGCGCCTGCTCAACGTCCTCTGGGGCCCAAAGTCCAGCCCCCGCTCCGCTCGGGCCTCCCTGGGCTTCCCAGCGCTGGAAGAGCTGTGCCTGGCCACCACCAACTTCTCCTTCGTGGACGACCGTGTGCTGCAGCGGCTCCTGTGGGCTTCGCGCAGGCTCCGTGTGCTCGACCTCCGCGGCTGTTACCACGTGACCCCCAAGGGGCTGGAGCAGCTGCCGTGCCCAGGTGGGTCTCCAGGGACGGGCTGCCTCTGAGCCCTCTCCCTTCCCACCGACCCAAGGGGCACGAGCGGCAGAGGCCGAGGCCAGCCAAGGACTGCCCTGCGGGAGGGGAGCCGGGCTGGCCCGACTGGGCAAGGAAGCTTCCCCCCAGGAGTCTTGCTTCACCCCGAGTGGGCAGGCTCTTCTCTGTTGCTGGGGCCGAGGACATCTCTGTGGGTTATCCCGCTCAGGTCAGCTCCAAGGCAGGACAGTTGCTTGGCTAGCAGAAGAAACGCCACGCCTGCTTGAGCCTGAGGGGGATAACCCCGCTCCGGTTCTTTTCTGTCCTCAAAAGCTCCAGTCAGCGTCTTTTCTTCTCTCCGTACTTTTGCTTATCGTGCACCTTCTTCATCCTATTTCTAACCTTTTTTCTGACCATCCTGATTGTCGATTCTTCCTCCGTGTGTGTGTGTGTGTGTGTGTATAAAAAGACTTTAATTTTAGATTGTTACTGATTTGTTTTAAACTGTTTTTAGCATTTAATTGATTTTAATGTTTTGATTAGTGTTTTGTTGTTGTGAACCACCCTGAGACTTTGGTTTGGGACGGTATACAAATACGTCAAATAAATAAATGGAGAGAGAGAGAGAGAACCTGCTATTGTTTCCCTTGGCTTCCCCCTCCCCTTCTCCCTCTATTCCCCTTCCCTCGCTACATGAGGCGATCGGGGCAGATAAAGTTCATATTGGTGCTGAAAGGCAAGGGGCCGCACACGATTTTCTGGGGCGATCAAGGCCATTGGGAGCTCCACCTCCTCTGCACTCTAACTGCCTTTGGTTGACCACAGCCGCCTTCAGGCTGTTTGTGCCGCTGACCCCGCCACAGCCTCAGCTTGTAGAGGCGGCATCAACCCAGACCGCAGTGCCGGCTACAGCCGCCTTCAGGCCGCTCGTGCCGCTCGCTTCCTTGGCTTCCAGCACAACATCGGCAACAGCCACTCAGGGGCCGCCCACACCCAGAGGCTTAGAGGCAGTGACAAGTCTTCCGCTGGGCCACCATGAGACTCGTTACTCAGCAGCCCAACGCACCCTCCCGCCAGCAGTGACGACGAGGAGTCACGTGAGTAGGCCGAATCAGTTCTCTGCTTGGGCAGGATGCGCCCTTTGGCCAACCCCCTACCGTTCTCGGCGGAGATTAGGGTCTTTGGGGCGCATAAGGCACCAGGCCCGATTAAAATGGTGGCCAAGGGCCTTTCCAAATTGGCACGGCTCATCTCACCATTTTGGCGGGAAGCAGTGAATGCCGCACTGAGGCAGAGCAGTCTTCTAGAAGTGCATCAAAAGCCTTAAGGGAAGTAACGGTGGGGCCCTGGGGGTCTCAGAATTCCCAGGAAGTATCCAGTATGGTCACCTCGGGAGCAGGGGATGTGTCTTCCCATCCAGGCCCTGCTGTTCCATTGCCTGGTCTGCCAAAGTCAGTCCCACCTGAGTGGCAGGCGTGGTTTAAAATGCCATTGACACCATTCAGAAGATTGGACCTTTTAAAAAAGAGAAGGGTTCCCAAAATCTTAGAAGAAGGGCATCCTCTTCGGAAAGTTCCTCTTCGTCTAATTCTCCTAGCCCTCCTCCCAAGAAGGTGAAGTCTAAGACTAAACACCTTAAAAAGCATAAAAGCCCTAAGGATTCTGTTAGCAAGAGCTGGCATTCTTCTGAGGCTTCTGATCAGGACTCGGGGGACCCAGCCGCTCTTCACCCGAGGCCTTTATTAACAAAAAAGCATTCCACCGGGCTAGACCCCGTTCCCATTGGTGATGCCGACCTTGAGGTTGAAATGGGTAAACTAGACGGGGACCTTCAGCACCCAGACTCCATCCCTAAGGAGGAGGGTGAATGGTCTGGTGGGGGAGAGGTCGAAGCATGCAACGTGTCACAACGTCTATTTATTTCAGATGACTTTACTCCCCTTATGTCGAGAGTTCTCAAAGCCATAGGTTTGCAGGCCAAGTCGGGCTCCGAGCCTACCCAGTCTGGAAAAGGGGACCTGGTCTTCCCTAGATCGATGCCCAGAGATATCCTCTTACCCATGCCGGAGCTGTTCTCTGAGGTAATCTAACAGGAATGGGCACTGCCAGCCACAAACAAAACCCCTGTCAGCGGCCAGCAGGTTCTACTCCTACCAGCAGGAGCCTTCAGATCTTTTTAAAATGCCCAGTGTAGATGCACCGATAGCGCAGTTGGTCAGTGGGTCCTTGGTCCCAAGGGACGGCGAAGTCACACTGAAGGACCCCGCCAACAAGAAAGCAGAGTCGTCTTTCCACAGAATCCACGATAATATGTCTCTGGCCACGTGCGCGACAGCAACGGCTTCGATGGCAGCCAGAGCCTCTCTTTTATGGATGGACGATCTGCTAAATGATACTCCATCCAACCCTGCAAAACTGAAGCAGCAGCTGTTGAAAATACAGAGAGCCCAGGCTTTCATGGCTGACGCAACCTTAGATTCCATCAGGTTCTCATCATGGGCCTCTGCAGCGGCGGTTGTGGGGTGCCGACACCTTTGGCTAAAGCATTGGCATGCCGATGCCAACTCGAAAAACAACCTCACTATGGTGGTGTACGACAATCTAAATTGTTTGGGGAAACCACACTCAAGGGTATGCTCGTGGAGTGGTGTGCTCGTGTTGTGCTCGTGGATAAGAGGAAGACCATGCTGACGGTGCCATGAAAGCCTGAAAGACAGTCATTTAGAAGTCCCTTTCAGCAAGCTCAGTCCTCCTTCCAACCCTTTTGTGGATTCCGGTCCTTTAGGGGGCGGGATAGAGACTACAGGACCCAGAAGTTCTCCAGGAACAGGCAGCATGGCTCCTACAGAAATGCAGGAAATACCAGATAGTCATTCCAGCAGCAAAAGCAGTCAAAAAACACAACAATGACTCCACAGTCATCAAACTGGGCGGGCGGTTGGCAGAGCATTTCGATGCCTGGGAATCATCCGTCTCAGACAAATGGACTCTCAAAGTGGTCCAGGACGGGTACAGGATAGACCTGAACACCCCTCCTCCTCACAGGTTCCTATCTACCCCCCTCCTGCGCTCTGTTACAAGACACTCAGAGCTGCTTCAGGCTATACCACACCTGGAAGAAACTGGGTGGTGGAACCTGTTCCTTCCCATCAGCAAGGGGTGAATGTGTGTGTGTGTGTGTGTGTGTGTGTGTGTGTGTGTGTGTGTGTGTGTGTGTTCTATCTTTTTCACCGTCCCCAAAAAGGACAGCTCAAGAAGAGCTGTCTTAGATTTAAAATTTCTGAACAAATGGATGAAAAGAGAACAGTTCAGAATGGAGACGTTAAGATTGGTTGCAGAAGCTCTTCACCATCAAGATGTCATGACCGCCATAGACTTGAGGGAAGCTGACTTGCACATTCCCATTCACAGACACAGCCGAGCCCTGCTCAGGTTCCACTTTGCGGGTGGGCATTGCCAGTATGCAGCTCTTCCATTTGGGCTCTCCTCAGCTCCACGCGTGTTTACCAAAGTGTTGGCGCCGCTGGTGGCACATCTTTGTCTCCAAGGGATCAGGATCCTGGTCTTTCTAGATGACCTCCTCCTAGTCTCCAAGTCAGTCCAAGCTGCACACTGAGATCTGGACGTCACCCAGCGAACGCTCCGAGACCACGGGTTCTGCATCAATCAAGAGAAGAGTCAACTCTCCCCAACCTACCGGCTCCAGCACCTACAGTAGGTGTCTTGAAAGACATAAAAATCGACCGCTTACTTCTCCCACATGACCGTTTTCTTCTACTCACCTCCGAAATACAACAGGTTCTCGAAGGCCCCACTGTGTCTCTATCCACCTTGGCGAGGCTTCTGGGCGTTATGGTTGCGATGTTCAAAGCAGTTCCGTGGGCGAGGTTTCACTCTCGGCCTCTCCAGTGGTTTCTCCTGCTGTACCAGCAGGCTATTGCCAGGAAGAAAGTCGTGTGGCTGCATCTACCAGAACATGTACGCGTAGCACTCAGGTGGTGGCTTCTCCCTCAGAACCTCCTGCAGGGCAGACAGTTCCTGGATCTGCTGAAAGTGATTCTCACCACGGATGCCAGCAACAGGGGCTGGGGGGCTCACTGTCTGCACCTCTCCACACAGGGGACGTGGTCTGCTCAAGAGAAAGAACACAGCATCAGTTGGTTAGAGCCACGAGCCATTCGCCTGGCCTTGTTCGCCTTTCAACATCATCTCCAGGGCAGTCATGTTCTCGTACGAATGGACAATGCTACAGCAAAGGCCCACATGAATCGGCAGGGCGGCACGCAGTCCAGGTCGCTACATCGAGAAGCCACTCTTCTAATCAGCTGAGCGGAAGCCAACCTGAGTTCTTTAACAGCTCATCATGTGAAAGGGGACCAGAATCTCGTGGCCAATTGGCTGAGCCGGGAGAACCTATTGCTGGGAGCATGGACATTGGGCACACAGGTATTCAGTCAGATTATGGTGCACGTGGGGTTGCCGGTCATGGACCTGTTCACAACATCAAAAAACACCAAGCTTCCACTGCTCATGTCCCGGTTTCCCAGCAGAGAAGCAGAAGTGGTAGATGCCCCGTCCAGTCCATGGCCTCAAGGCTTAATTATGCATTTCCACCAATGCCTCTCCTGGCCAGGGTGTTAAGAAGAGTCAGCATGCTACGTGCAATGGTCATCCTAATGGTTCCATTCTGGCCAAGGTGGCCGTGGTTTCTGGAGCTTTTTCATCTGGCCGAAGAAAAGCCGTGGTTCCTCCCAGTATCCCAGAGCCTTCTCAGTCAGGGTCCAGTGCGGCACCCCAATCCAGCCTGGTTTCGGCTTGCCACCTGGAAATTGAGTGGAGAGTCTTAAGTCAACAGGGCTACTCTGAAAAGGTTCTCCAGACAATGTTGGCTTCCAGCAGACCCTCAACTAATAGAATATACCAGTATATGTGGCGGGTCTTCTTGCGATGGTTGGCCAAGCGGTCAGTTCTCAGGAGGGATGTATCCTTAAACCACCTTCTGCAATTTCTTCAAGATGGACTCAACGGGCCTGCACCCGAACACGCTGAAAAGGCAAGCGGCTTCGCTTGTGGGACTCATTTCAGGCATATCCAGAACAGCCTGCCAGGATCAGCTGCACCTAAAACATTTTCTTCGAGGGGCAACATTGATTTCTCCTCCAACCGTGCATAGGTTCCCCTCTTGGGATCTTCATATTGTTCTAAGGGCCTTGCAATTCCCTCCATTTGAACCGATATTTCCTTCAGACTATTATCAGTCAGATTGGCTTCCCTGGTCGCAATAACTTCCTCCAGGCGTATCTCAGAGATGAGAGCACTCGCCATCTGCAAATCTCTCTGTGTTTTTCAGGAAGATTCTGTACGTCTCATACCAGATCCTTCCTTTCGACCGAAGGTGGATACTGCATTTCACCAATCACAGGACATTTTTCTGGCTTCGTTTTGCCCTCACCTGGTTCATGTCATTCGCACAAATTGGACGTCCGCCGCTCTCTCAAAAGATATATTAGAGGGACTTCAGTCTTCAGGACCACAGATGCCCGGTCTGTGTCCTTTCTCTCGAGTACCATGGGTTCTGCTGTCTCTCCCTCTGCTGTCACATGCTGGATTAGAGCATGTATGGCACTGGCTTACGAGACTCAACACATGAGACCCCCTACCCATGTGTTCGCTCACTCCACACGAGCAGCGGTGGCCTCAGATGCATTTTCTACAAATGCCCCCATCCAAGAGATTTGTAGGGCAGCTACGTGGAAAAGCCCTTCCACTTTTGTTAAACATTATAACATTGACTTGCATGCTGTAGTTCAGGCTGCTTTGGGTAGGAGGCTTTTGCAGCAGGTGCTTCCCCAGGAATAGGCAAGAATGCCCCCCCACCCCCGTTGGTGGCTAAGCCGTGGTATGTCCCACAGAGAAGTCCTCAGTCCCAGCAACAGAGAACTTACCGTGAAGGCTTCTTCTGGTTGCTGGGGCCGAGGACATCTCGGCTCACCCTGTTGGCGCGCTTGCCTGTTCCCGGTAGACCATCTCAGGGCTTAGTAGCGCTGTTCCCTGGGAATTGATGCCGCCTCTGATTTGGCCTTTTATCCTGCCGATCGACTGTCTTCTACAGTCCTGCTCTATTCTTTTATATTGTATGTTAACTTTCAAGTATCCTTTACCTGTTAGTATCTGTACCTTCCACATCTCGGAGCGAAAGAACTGGGGCGGGGTTATCCCCCTCAGGCTCAAGCAGGCGTGGCGTTTCTTCTGCTAGCCAGCCAACTGTCCTGCCTTGGAGCTGACCTGAGAGGGATAACCCACAGAGATGTCCTCGGCCCCAGCAACCAGAAGGAGCCTTCATGGTAAGTGAACCAACGCTCTGCTCTGTTGGCGCTGGCTACGTGCTCCTGGCCCTCCTTGTAGCAACAGAACCAGGTTTTGAGGGGGCCGTCAGGGAGGTTGGGGAGACACAGCCGTTGCCCAAGCATGGCCTTTCTTGAGATGAGTCTGTGCTCAGGAGTGTCCAGCTTGAATGGGTTGGAGGGCCAAACGCTGCCTCCCGCCCCAAATGTTCCCCCTGCACCCACCCCTCCTGGATTTGGGTGGTGGGCAGTGGGGGCTCTTGCCGCCGCCGCCACGGCCCTCTGCCCTGCTACCGCGCGTCCCTCTCTCTTCCCACAGACCTGGAGCAGCTCTACCTGGGCCTGTACAGCAGCCTCAACAGCGTGCCCTTGCCCCTCCAGGGCTGCGCTCTGGTCACCTGGAAGTGGCACCACAGCCTGCGGGAGCTGGACTTGACCGGGCAGAGGTTCAGCGAGCAGGACCTGGAGCAGGCCATGGCTGCCTTCACTCAGGGGGAGGGCGAGGGAGGGGAGCCGCTCCTGAGCTCCCTCAATCTCGCTGGGACCAAGATTGTCCTCCAGGCGGTCAGGTGAGACGCACACACCCCTGCCACCTCGCCTCTCTCGCTGCCGCTGCCTTTTCTTTTCTCGGTGTTTGAGCCTGGAGGTGGCGGCTCCTCCTCACCAGCCGGAGGAGAGGGGCACCCAAGGAGGCAGCTCCAGTTGCTCCGCTCTTCCTTGCTCTCCCACCCTGCCTGAGAGCAGCACTGCCTGCAGCTCTACCTGACGAATGGCCAGCCTGCAGGCAGCACAGTTCTCGGGCGGGGTGGGAGAGAAAGAGAGGAGAATCTGAGCTGCCTCCCTGGGCACCCCACCCCCGCTGCCCCTCTCCGCCTGGCATCCCTTTGGGAAGCAGCAGCCTTGCCTTTGCTTTTCCAGAGGCTGGGTGAGGGTGGGGGTTTCTCTGGCTCCAGCTCCTGCCGCAGATGGCCGGCAGTGCACAAAGGGAGGCCGAGCTCTCTCACCCAGCTGCTGGCAGCCGTCTCTGGGGAGTGTCCGGTAGTGGCTGGCCCAGAATTCGTCCCGGCTGCTTGCACACTCCTCCCTGGCTCACCCGCATTCTGGCAGCAGCAGGCCAGCCCCAGCCTCCAGCCCGGCACTCTGCATCCAGCCAAGATCTGTCTGCTGAGAGACCCCATCTTTGTGGCTTTTCCACCAGGAAGTCCCCTGTCTCCTGTGGGAGGGAGGGAGGGAGGTCAGCCACCCTTTGGGGTGATTGGGAGGACCCCTGTGGCCTTTGCACATTGGCGCTGTCTGTTCAGATTATTTTCGTGTTCTTGTGCTGAGGTTGGTTGACTCTGGGGGATTCCCTGCCACAGGATGTGGCGATGGCCACTAGCTTGGACGGCTGTAAAAGGGGCACATTCCTGGGGGACAGGCCTGTCAGTGGCTACTAGTTGGGTGGCTGTAGGCCACCTCCAGCCTCCGAGAGGCAAGGTGCCTCTCTCAATCCCAGCTGCAGGAGCCCCACAGCGGCAGGAGAGAGGGCCTGCCTTCCTCTCTTGCCTGTGGGCTTCTCAGGGGCATCGGGTGGGCCATTGTGGGCAACCGGTTGCGGGCCTGGATGGGCTTCCTTGGGCCTGACCCAGCAGCAGGGCTGTTCTGCTCCTCTGAGGCAGGCCTTGCCCTTCTTCCATACGCTTTTGTGGGAGGCCAGCTGGGGGCAGCAGGTGGGCCTGTCTCCAAGCCTCGGCCTGAGGAGGGGCCAGGCCTTGCCTGGGTTGCTCAGCGATCCAAACGGTGGGGCCACTTCCACAAACGCCCTGGAGCTCTGCGACTCCCACTTGGGAAGGAAGAGGCCTGGCGGCGTCACGGAAATCCCCCTTCCTCCCTCACTAGCGCCCTGATTGCTGGCTGCCCCGCCCTGCGGTACCTCAACCTGTCCTCCTGCCGCCACTTGCCTCGCAGCACCAAGAAGGCCTATCGGGGTGCTGAGGAGATCCGTCAGTGTCTGCACCAGCTCTTGACCAGCACCGAGGAGCCCGCCGGGCCAGTGGGGACCACGTAGCAGCGCTCTCCTCCTCCCTCCTCCTCCTCCTCCTCCTCTGTGGGGATCCCGTCGCCCCCAGCACCAGCGCCGCCTTTCCAGGGGGCAGCAGGTCCCCTGCAAGGGTCAGGCCTGGGCCCCCTGGGCATTACTGGGGCTGGCAGGTGCTCCCTTCCGATGAGGAGGATGTGTTTGGGATGCCACACCCACCCCACCCTCTTTGGCGGGGGGGGGGCTGTTTTCTACTGTCTTTTCTAGTGTTTCTAGAATAAAAAACTACTCTACCAGAATGAAAGGGTTTTTATTTCCATCGTGGGTGCAACACGGTGTCCCTCCCTCCCTCTCTCTCTCTGGATCATCGGTGTCTGGGTTGCGAGCCCTGAGCCCTGCTTCTCCCTGCGCTGGGCTGCGAGCACCTCCTCCCTCCCCGAACGGTGCTCCCCGCTCCGGGCTCAGTGGAGGCGGCTCCCCGGAGCAGGAAGGCGCTTCAGAAGGCACGGGGGAAGGCCACCCGCGTTGGTCCGTGGCCCAGAGTGCCGGAATCCGACTCCTCCCTCCAGGGCCAAGCCTCCGCCTGGAAGCCGCGCTGGTCAGTGCCAGCAGGAATCCCCCCAGTCAGCAGACCACACCAGCCGGGGGGGAGGGGGGGTCTTTGGCTCTGGCCGCTCTGTGCTAAGCAGCCTATTCCAGCTTTGCCCACTCATGGACGGGGCAAGCCGCTGAGGTCTCTTGGGGAGACGTGCTGCTCCTCTGACCCCACCGCTCCGGAGAATGGGAGGATGCTGACGGGGTTCTGTGCGAGCCAGGCCAGATCAGCACTCTCCTTGCAGAAACCCAAGAGGTCTACTCTGTTTAAAGAAGGGGTTGGGGGTTCTGAAGAGAGGAAAGCCCGCCCTGTGGCAAGAAAGGGCCCTCTGGCCACTTGGTGGTGGACCCCAGGTGCTCTCTGTACCAACAGATAGGCCCTCGGGCACCTCGCCTGGTCTCTCCTGGCCACAGGCTAGGGCTAGCCCTCGTGTGCTCCCCTTGAGTCTCTCTCGGGGGGCCTGAGCGCCATTCTAGAAGCCATTCGTTCCGGGGCTGCCTCTCTTCCCCCTGCAGGTTCAGGACTGAGCCATTGTGGTCTCGAGAAGGCCTTTTTTGCTTTGAAACACTTCCTCGCCTGCCAAGATGGAAAAGCAGCAGCAAGAACAAACGGCTGCCACAGTTTTGTGGCTTTTTTCTGCCTCCCCTGAAGCTTCAGGCAGCCAACTCTCAGCGTGACTATAACCACAGGAGTCCCAGGGGGGGAGGACAGCAGGCACAGCAAAGGGCAGCAGAGCTGAGTCAAACAGTTCTGGATGTGAAGACGGCTGCTAAGAGGGGCTGGTGGTTGCAAGCAGGACTTGTCCCCTTAGCTAAGCAGGATCTGCCCTGGCTGTATATGAATGGGAGACTCCATGTGTGAGCACTGAAAGAGATTCCCCTCAGCAGGGGATGGAGCCGCTCTGGGAAGAGCATCTTGGTTTCCAGTTCCCTCCCTGGCGGCGTCTGCAAGACAGGGCTGAGAGAGACTCCTGCCTGTAGGCAAGACTGAGCGAGAGGGACCTATAGTCTGACTCAGTACATGGCAGCTTCATAAGCATCGGGACAGGGAACCATTTTTTAATGTCTGTGTAAAGCGCCTTGAAAAGTTTGGTTGAAAAGCAGAATATAAGTCTGTGTAGTAGCAGTAGAAGAGGTCCCCGACTCCTTCCCCAAGTGAAAGCAAGCACTTTGCATTTGTTCCTGAACACGTGGGCTTCGGCAAGCCTCACTATGTCGCCTCAGGTTCTATGGAGTACTGGAGCCCCCACTGAGGAAGCCCTGCTGTGGAGCACCTCGCCCCCGCCTCAGCTGCCCATTCGCTCTCTCCTCAGAAGGCAGAGTCTCCAGCAGGGCTTTAAGGCAGCTGGTGGTGAGAGGGACTCCTCCATCGTGGGGTGGGGGGGGGGCTAGGGTGGAGCCCTCAAGCTCTTGGGAAGTCTGTGCAATGGACCAGCAACACACTGCATATCAGGGGCGTAACTATCATAGGGCAAGGGGAGACTGTTGTCTGGGGGCCCACTGCCTTGGGGGGCCCTCCAGAGGCAAGTCACATGACTGACTCCCCCAGCCGCTCACCCGCCCGGACTTTCTTCAGTTGTATTCATCCTCCGAAATGGATGTGAGTGTTAAGACCTGGAGCTACCAGAACAGCATGTCTTTCTCTAGTACCATTAAGTGACTTGAATTGTCCGAATAAATAATAATAATAATTAATAGTCCACAATTTACAAAACCTTAAAAAAAATAATTTAGGATGATGTTCTATTGTGGCACATTGGTGTGTGTGTGTGTGTGTGTGTGTGTGTGTATCTGTATCTATATAAATCTTCAGTGAGTGGGGGGGCCCATTTTAAAATCTTGTCTCTGGGCCCACTCCAAACTTGCTTTGCCCCTGCTGCCTAGGTCTTTCTGCCCAGCCTAGAATCCAAATGAATTATAACCCTTTTTGTTAGCCGCCCCATAACAAACTGATCTCTGAGGGGGTCCACGTCCCCTCCCAGCTGGGTCTCCTGTGCCTGCTCAGTAGCTCCGTGGAGGAACCCAGAGCTCTGCGAGGCATTCTGAGGCAGGCGGATGGTGTCCGTTAAAATAGGCAGGAGATCATCTTCCCTCTCGGGCTTCTCAAGGAGAGCTGGTCTTGTGGTTGCAAGCATGACTTGTCCCCATAGCTAAGCAGGGCCGGCCAGGTTGCATCTGAATGGGAGACTTGATGTGTGAGTGCTGCAAGATATTCCCCTCAGCAGGGGATGAAGCCGCTCCGGAAAGAGCATCTACAGGTTCCAAGTTCCCTCCCTGGCAGCATCTCCAAGATAGGGCTGAGACTCCCTGCAACCTTGGAGAAGCCGCTGCCAGTCTGTGAAGACCATACTGAGCTAGATAGACCAGTGGTCTGACTCAGTATATGGCAGTTTCCTATGTTCTCGCCTCGTAAGCTGCAACACAAAAGTTCTTGCTTCTGTTTCCCTTGCCTGGCTTCTGTGGGAAGAATTGCATTTGTTACTGTTTCAGCTTGACTTGGATTGTTCTCTTAACAACTGAATAACAAAGTGATGGTGCCAGGCGAGCCTCATGGGGGGAGGCTGTTCCAAAAACGGGGTGCCCCCACCGAAAAGGCCTCCCCCGGGTAGCCAGCCACCTGCCTTGGCAGGGGCGCCCGGAGCTCTCCTCAAATGATGGCGTCTCCCCAGCTGGCGCTTCTAGAGTCCTCCTTACCCCCAAGCCCGCTGTGATCTTGTCTCTGGTACGTTCCCCGTTTCCATGGGGATGAGGGGTTCTGATGTCTGTAGTTGCTACGGAGCCCATCCTGCGATGGTCCAACATCTGCTGGTTCCTTTGGCGACTGCTGAGCTCTGCCTTCCCAGAGTGCTGCCAGGGTCCACTTACTACTTTGGGTGGCGATATCTGTGAAGAGGTGAGGGCGCTTTGCCTGCCAATGTGCATGGCTAAGACGGATCAAGGGCGATGAAGCAGCCAGAAGAACTGGCCGTGATTCCAGAGCATTGGGAAGCCAGGGGCCCAGGAGCCAGTGGGCTTTCTCAGGGGACTAGACTCCAGGGCTTGTGTTTTTCTGGGGTCCTCCTCTAGGGCCAGCATAGTTTTGAGCAGAAGTCCTTGTGGTTTGTGCACACGTCCGCAGCATCATGTGGGTGCTGGCACTGGGGAGCCCACAGATGCATGCCCAGTTACGGAGCTCCTCTCCAGCTCACCGTTTCCCATGGTGCTACTTCAGGAGAGACTGCAGGGGGCACTGGCATGCACTTGCTTTCTCTGTGGTGCCCCACAGGAGTGGCTCGTCCTAAGGAGCGGGGCTGGGGGGCCAAAGGAGGCACAGCTGCCTCTGCTTCCCTGGAGCTCCATTTGCTCCTCTTTCTCTTGCCCTGCAGGCTGGCCATTCATCAGGTAGAGCGGTGCAGTTAACCACACAGCCTGCAGGCAGCATGGCTCTTGTGAATGCTTGGGGCTGTGGACAGGGGCGTAGCGAGACCCACGGAGGCCAGGGGACAAAATCTGGGCAGCCCCCCCCCATTGCGCATGTGAAGCACTTGCCGCCACCATGGTGTGCGGGGAGCTACCTCACTTGGTTCACCTCCCTGGAGACCAACCGATAAGAAATGGTGGTGGGGCAGGTGGGGTGGCAGGAGGGCCTCCTTAGGGACCCCCGCTCCTCTGGGCCCAGGGACATGTGTCCCTGCTTGTCCAAGGCACGCTATGCCCCTGGCCGTGGGCAGGATGGGAGACACAGGAGCAAAGGCTGCCCTGGGAGCAGAAGCAGCTGTGCCTCCTTTCGGGGCTCCCTGCCTGCTCCCTCGGAGGAGCGTTCCTGGCCCCAGTGAGTTTGGTGAGCAGGGGGGGCAATGGGTCGCAAAGTTGGGGCAGTGCTCTCACCCCACACGTGCCCTGGATCTGCTGCTGGCCACCATGACTGTTGCTGTTCTGAACATGAAAGAAACAACTGGAAGCAGCAAAGAGCAGGCAGGGGAAGCCACCAAAGCATGACCCAGGTCAGAGGAGAGGGCAGGCGGGGAAAGGGGCACCCTCTTGTCCCTGCGAAGCAGAAACCCAGCCGCGGAGGAGCTCCCTGCCGGCCGGGGTCTCCCTCCTTGTGGCTGGGCGTGAGGGGAGCCAGCCAGGGGGAGGGAGGAGAAGCCCCTCGCCCGCTCGCTCGCCCGCCCGCCCCACCCCAGCGTTGGCCTCGGAAGGGCTCGAGTCCTCCTCGCCTACCACCCCAGCCGCAGCGGAGGGGGCAGCGCAGGCTCGAAGGGCAGCGGCGTGTGGAGGGAAGAGCCCTGAGAGACCGAGAGCCGACGGGCAACGCTGCGGGCGTCAAGCGGGGCGGGGCGGGGCGGGGCGGAGCGGGGCAGGGCGCGCGAGAAGGTCTCTCAGGTGAGCGGAGGAAGCCGGAGGCGCTCCGTCGACCTCACCCAGGGGGGGTCCGAGCAGAGGCCGAGTGGTCGGGGGGGGGGCTGCCCCTCCTGGCCGTCTCCACCGCGCATGCCCCCATAGGCTTGCCTTCCGGAGCTGCATCTCCCCGCACGCAGGGCTGCGGCCCATCACCCTCCCCGGGGGGGGACGACTTCCTGGCACAGCTCTGCCCCCCCCCCGCCCGCCCGGAGACTGCTGCTGCTGCTGCCGGACCTCCTTTCTCCTCATGGCCCGCAGCTCTCCCCCCTCCAGCCATTCCCTTTTGGGACCGAGAAAGAGGAGCCGCCGCCCGTCTCGGCCATCATGATGCAGTGGTTCCGGGGCCGGGGCGCGCCGCTGGTGCTCTGGCAGTGCAGCTTCTGGAATGTGGAGAAGACCCTGAGCAACAAGTTCCAGCAGAACAAGCACTTCCCCTTCCAGGTGCAGCAGCCCAACGGTGAGGAGGCGGCGGCGGCGGAGGCGGCTGCTGCCGCCGCCGGGGGCCCAGGGCGGGGAGGCTGGCTGGGGCTCCCTCCTCGTGCCCCGGGCCGGGACCTTCCAGGGCGCAGCAGTGGGTTGCAAGAGCCCCGCTCCCCGGAGCTGCTGCTGCGTCGGGCCCCTCTGGGGGGTGAGGGCTCCCGCCCCGGCTGCAGCCGCCGCCGCCGCCGCCTTGCGAGCAGATCCCGGCCAAAGCTTCGGCGGCGGGGGGGGGGGGGCGCCAACAGCCCCAGCCCCGCTGCCGCCCAGCATCCCGCGGGATGGAGACCTGGGGTCGGGACAGCCGCCCCCCAAGGAGGTTGCTGGGGCGGGGGGCATCTGGCATCTCCGGGCCCAGCAGCCAGAGGCTCCCGTCTCCGTCGGCGGCCGTGGCGGGGCGCAGGCGGGGAGGCCAGGCTGGGCTCCCCCCGCGGGAGACCCGGCAGCCGGCGAGGGGGGGGGGTCGTCGTCCTCCCCACATTCCTGACCTTGGCCGGCCTCTGATATGGAAGGGGCAGGCTTGGCTTGCTAGGGGTGGGGAGCGGAGCAGCAGAGGGCTCGCCTCTCCCGCAGACGGCCCTTAGGAGGGAGCCCGGCGCGGTCGACGCAAGCAAGCCTGGCAAGGCAGAGCTGGACGCCACCGACTGCGGAGGCGGCGGCGGGGGGCTCCGGCGGGGGGCGCCTCTGCTCCGGCCCTGGCCAGCGAGCAGCCCTTGTTCACCCTCCCGGCGGCGGCGGCGGCGTCTGTACGGTGCTGCTGTCCCGTCCCGCAAATGTAGTAGCCCCGCCGGGGGGCGTGCAGGAGGCGTGGGGCTGTAGCAAGCGGGGGGAGGCGCTGTGGGGCACCCGGGTCAGCCCTGGGGGTTGCCTCTGGCCCCTCCTCGCTGTGCAGCGCCATGGAAGCCCGCGGGCAAACCAACAAGCCCCTGCCTGCCTGCCTGCCTCCCTCAGAGGCGTAACTATAGGGGGGGCAGGGGGGGCACGTGCCCCGGGCGCCATCTTTTCTGGTCACGTGGGGGGCGCCGCCATGACGAAAAAATTTTTTTTAATTTTTTTAAAGATTTTTTTGTTAATACAAATGTTTCCTGCTCAGTGCAGCAGCGCTGCAGCAGTCAAGGGAGCGCGTCGGCGCCCCCTCCCCCACAAGAGGTCCTTTCTGCGCCGCCCGAGAATTGGCAGCGGCGGCGGGCGCTTGTGAGGAAAAACCTAAGTATAATGTAGTATGTGGGGGGGGGCAGGGGGGCGCCATTTCAGTGCTTGCCCCGGGCGCCGTTTTCCCTAGTTACGCCTCTGGCCTCCCTGCAGTGTTTGTGATGGAGTATTATAAGGAGAGTCTGTGGAAGGGGCTGCTGGTGTTTCTGGTGTTTCTGGCCTTGACCATCGCCTACTTCTACACCGCAAGCGAGGTGAGCGAGCAGGAGGCTGGACTCCTCCCCATCCCTGGCCACCCTGGCTCGCAAGTGCTTCCCTGTCTGACCTCCCACAATGGCTGCAGCAACCTGCCTGTGCAGCCCTCAGCACTGCAGCGGGCCTGGGGAGGTCCTCCTTCGAGTGCTCCCCCACCACCATGGGAGGCCAGTGGGAAGCAGAGGGCCTTCTTGGCGATGGCCCCGTCTGTGGGCAGGCAAGGCAGAGGGTGGCAGTGACTGAGGGGCTGCAGCAGCTAGAAAGCCCCAAGCCCCACTGCCCGAGGCGAGCATCCTGAGAGGCAGGGCACAGGGAGGAGGGACCTTTCCCAGCCCTCCTTGCAGATCTTGCCAGGGAGCCAGGTGGGGTCATGCGGGGCCACCCGGAGAAGTCACTCTCCCCTTGCCTGGCCCTGTGGGGAGGCCAAGTCCCAGAGGCTGCAGGCTGGCTGCTGCCACTCCCAGGCGGACCGGGCTCTCTTGGGCTCCTGCTCTGGGCACCACTCCCCTGCTGACCCTGCTCCGGCCCTGACTGTCTGTCCCCTCCTCCTCCTCCTCCTCCTCCTCCCCACAGCAGAGGACCCAAGACCTCTCTGCTGGGCTCTTCTTTGGCATGTTGATGGGAGTGTGGCTGATCCTCAGCAGCATGAACAAGCGCAGGCTGATCATCAACCACGTCAAGGGGGTCTACCAGTTCTACATCAAGGGCCGCCTCTGGCACGAGAGTCCTTTGCACCAGATCTACGTGCGCCTGATGCCCCAGAGTGACGGTCAGTGCTGGAAGAGGCTGGGCCTTCCTCCTCCTCCTCCTCCTCTGGGGAGAGGCTCCTCCCGGCCATCCCCTCCTGCCCTGGCTCTCCTCCCTGGCCTGTTCAGCTCAGCACAAATCCTTCCCTGCAGCTCCCTCGTCTGCACTGCTCTGAGTGTGTCCCTGGCTGCTTCTTGGCTGCTCCTACTCTGGCTCCTCTCTGACTCCGGGGTGTGTGTGTGAATAAGAGGACCATGTCCCCAGGGTGGGGTGCGCACAACCCCTGCAGAGCTGCAGCAGCTGCTTCCTCAGCAGATTTGCAGCAGAGAAGTTGAGAGGCGCTCCCCTCCACCTGGCAAATCAATGTGGACCAGCCCCTTGAATTGTGCTTTGAAACAGACCAGTAGCTAGTCCGGTTATTTCAGGACTGACATGCACGCTTCGGGGTCTGTTCAGCCGGACCCAGTTAGCCATCTGGCCACTCGGCTTGGGGCCAATGGACATTTCCAAGGAGCCTGCTTCTGAGGCAAGCCCCACCAAGCGTATACCCAGTGAGGAGTTCCCTGGGCCCGCATTGACCGAGCCCCTCCAGGAAAACGTTCGCCCATGAAAGCCACAGCAGTATTCAGAGCCCCGTCTCTCCGCCTCCTTCCAGCCCACGGGAAGCTTTTCTTCAGCCTCATCATCAACGGATACCACCTGGAGATGCTCACCTTGGCTGACCTTTCGAACAAGTATCAGGTGAGAGTGGAGCTCTTTCTGGGCCCCTGTGGGAAGAGGCTGCCTTGTGTGCCCCCCTCCCCCTCCCCGCCGGAGTGCAGTTCACGATGCTAGTTTCATCCCAGTTTCCCGTGCTGTCAAAAGGTCATTTTGAATGTTATCCTGCCCTATCCTGGGCCCTGGACAGAGCCCTGCAGCCCCCTGCTCAAGCCCCCCAGCCCCCGTGGTGATAAGGGGCTGTGGCTGGCTGCTCTTCGAGCATGATTTTCGGACAAGCTGTGAAGCTACCAGTCAGTATTGTTATCAAGCTCACAACTGACCAGTTTGCTAAGCAAAATCTCAAGGGGAAATTTGTCTGTTGTTTGGGGGGATAGTACATTACGTGGACAGCAGCAGTGCCTCGTCCTAACGAGCGGGGAGGGGTGTGTGCACGTGTGCGCCAAAGGAGGCAGCTCAGGTTGCTCCTCTCTCTCCAGCCCCACCAAGAGCTGTGCAGCCTGCAGGCTGGCCATTAGTCAGGTAGAGCTGCATGGTTAGCCAGCCTGCAGGCAGCACAGCTGTCAGCCAGGGCAGGAGAGCGGGGGGGGGGGAAACTGAGCCGCCTCCTTTGGCGTCCTCACCCCAGCTCCGTGAGGATGATGATGAGCCCCTCCTGCTCCACAGCATCCCCCAATCTACTAAGTTAGTAACGTGCTCAAAATAAGAGATGAGTCCGACGTGATTTATTGACAAATCCATGCTGGTTTTTAACAAATCACTCCATTGTTGTTGTTGTTATTAGTATTTCTTGTTTACACAGTCAGACAGGTGTTATTGACTGGTTTGTTTTATCCAGACATCGAGTCCTTCCCAAGGACCGGGGATGCCAGAATTTTATTGTCAATTGTTATAGATATCGTCGCAGAATACAGGCTGTTCCAAGTAAAGCTGCTTTTTGTAACTGGCTGATGGTGATTTCTGTGGCCCCGATGGTGTTGAGGTGCTCTTCAAGGTCTTTTGGAACTGCACCCAGGGTGCCAATTACCACTGGGATTCTTTTGGTCTTCTTCTGCCACAGCCTTTCAATTTCAATTTGTAGATCTTTGTATTTTGTGATTTTTTTTTTCTATTTCTTTTTCTTCTATTCTGCTATCCCCTGGTAGTGCTATGTCGATTATTTTGACTTGTTTTTCTTTCTTCTCAACTACAGTTATATCTGGTGTATTGTGTGGCAGATGTTGGTCTGTTTGTAGTCGGAAGTCCCATAATATTCTTACATCTTCATTTTCTACCACTTTTTCAATTGTATGGTCCCACCAATTTTTGGCTACAGGTAGCTTGTATTTTTTGCAGATGTTCCAGTGTATCATCCCTGCTACCTTGTCATGCCTTTGTTTGTAGTCAGTCTGTGCAATCTTTTTACAACAGCTGATTAGGTAGTCCACTGTTTCATCTGCTTCTTTACAAAGGCGGCACTTGCTGTTTGTTGTTGATTTTTCGACTTTTGCTCTTATTGCATTTGTTCTTAGTGCCTGTTCTTGCACAGCCAGTATTAAACCCTCTGTTTCTTTCTTCAAGTTGCCATTCTTAAGCCATTGCCAGGTCTTGGTGATGTCTGATTTTCCACTTATATTGTGCAAATATTGACCATGCAGGGGCTTGTTTTTCCATTTTTCTGCTCGGTTCTTGACTTGTTCTTTCTTGTAGACCTGCTTTTTTTCATTGGTGTTGAATAGTTTCTCGTTCTTGACCATTTTAAGTGCATCTTCTTCACTGTCTTTGAGATATTCTTCAAGGCCTCTTTTCTCCTCCTCTACTATTTGATGGACTTGTAGCATTCCTCTTCCACCTGAGCTGCGAGGGAGGTATAGCCTATCGACATCACTGTGGGGGTGCAGAACATGATTGATGGTCATGATTTTCCTGGTCTTACGATCTAGCGTCTCTAGCTTTGCCTGGGTCCAGTCTATTATTCCTGCAGTGTATCTGATAACAGGTATAGCCCAGGTGTTTATGGCTTGTATGGTGTTCCCGCCATTGAGTTTGGACTTGAGGATTTTTCTAACTCTCCTGATGTATTCACTTCCAATTTTTCTTTTAACTTCAGCGTGTGCGATGTTATCAGCCTGGAGAATGCCCAAGTATTTGTCATGTTCTTTCTCTTCCAGGTTCTTGATCTTGCTTCCATTGGGCAGTTCTATTCCTTCTGTTTTTCTTATTTTCCCTCTGTTCATTATTAACGCAGCACACTTGTCTAGTCCAAACTCCATTGCTATATCGCTACTGAATATACGGTCAGTGTTTAGCAGTGATTCGATTTCTGACTGGGACTTTCCATACAACTTCAGATCGTCCATGTACAGCAGATGGTTGATTTTACTTGATGTTTTAGATGTTTGGTATCCGAGGCCTGTTTTGTTTAGTATTTGTGAAAGTGGAGTCATGGCGATTACAAACAACAGAGGGGATAGTGAGTCCCCTTGGAAAATACCTCTTCTAATGCTAACCTGTCCAAGTGTCTCACCATTGATTGTTAACTGTGTACTCCACATGCTCATTGCTTTTTTTATAAATATCTGAATGTTTTGTGCTGACACCAGTTGTTTCTAAACATTTTAGTATCCATGTGTGAGGCAATGAATCGAAGGCTTTCTTGTAGTCAATCCATGCAACACTTAGATTTGTTTTTCTTCTCTTGCAGTTTTCTAAAATCATTTTGTCAATCAGCAGCTGGTCTTTTGTGCCTCTGGTGTTTGGGCAATTTCCTTTCTGTTCAGCTGGAAGCTGTTTGTTAGTTAATAAGTGTTGCATCACTTCATCTGCTATTATTCCAGTTAATAATTTGAACATGGTTGGCAGGCAGGTTATCGGTCTATAATTACTTGGAACTGCACCTTTTGTTGGGTCTTTCATGATGAGATGAGTTTTCCCAGTTGTTAGCCATTGTTCAATATCACCGCCTTTCATAATGTGATTGAACTGTTTTGATAGTTGTTTATGAAGGCTTGTTAGGTGTTTAAGCCAAAAGCCATGCAGTTCATCGTCGCCTGGCACAGTCCAATTTTTAATTTTCTTTGCTCTTTCACTTATTAATTCTGGTGTTATTATTAGATCTTGCATTTGTTGGTTACCTTTTTTGACCTCTTTCATCCAGCCTGCTTTTTTATTATAATATATTGGATTGTCCCATAATTTCCCCCAGAATTGCACTGTTTCTTCTTTATTTGGTGTTTCTACGTTTCTTGCAGTTTCTCCTTCTATACTTTGGTAGAAACGTCTCTGATTCGACTGGAATTGGAGAGTCTGCCTGTGTTGTGTAATTCTGGCTTCATATCTGCTAATCTTTGACACTGCTGTTATTTGCTGCTTTATTATTTCCAGGACTTCTCTAATTTTCCTTGAATCTTGGTGGTATTTTTGGATCAGATACTGTTTGGTGTTTTCATTCTTCAGCTTCTTGTCTTTCATATCTTTCAATTTACTAGCATCTGATCTAAGCCTGAATATTTTATTTTCTAATCTAATCTTCCATTTAGGTGATGTACTGCTTTCTTTTTTTACAGGTCCACTGATCTTATATCCGAGCTCTTGTGTTGTTATTGTTGCTGCACTGTACATTAGTTGGTTTGTTTCTTGCAAATTATTGGTTGTTGTTTCTGCAAGTGCAGCATTGACATCTTTTAATGCCTGAGCAAGTTGTTTTTTGGCAACTGTTTTTAGAGCTGGAAGTCGAACTCTGGTGGTTGTTTGATTCATGTGCTCAGTTATTTTTTGCTTTAGTTCTTGTTGCTTTTCTGTTAAATGGCATTTGGGTTTTTGAGGTGAAGGCAAAGGGGCGGTTGCCTGGTTTTGATTTTGAAACAGTTCAGCAACAGTGGCATCCTCGATTTCCGACACCTCCTCCACCTGCGCCTGAGCAACTTCTTCAGTTGGTGGTAATTCTTCTTCCATATCTTGAGCCTGTGTTGCTCTTTGCAGTTCTTCCAGCTCAACTCCTGTGAATACTTTATTTCTTATTATGAATCTTCTCTGGTCTGCTAGCCTTTGTTCTGTTATTTCTGTATCTGGATGGTTCTTTTTCCAAATTTGGTACATTCTTTTTAAATAACCTCTTCTAGTTGGACTAAACTTGTAATAGCAGATCATTATTTCCTTGTTGGCATTTTTCGTATATTTTTTTCGGTTAAGCGACGTTTCTTCCAGTAACTTTGTTGTCTTCAGCCCTGGTTGCTCAACTGAAGATCCTGAGTCCTGTTGCCCACTTGCCACCAGATGTCCAGGCTCTCCGGCACCTGGCGCGGTCCTTGTTGACCTGGGCAATGACCGATCCAGTATAGATTTATTAAAGTTACATCTCACCATATTGTTGATGGGAGAGGCACTCTTTGTCTGGCTCCTCTGGTGAGACCTATCCAGTATGGTTGGACCTCTGGCATAGCTCTCACCGTCCTCAGAACACACAAGCCCCACAACCACGCCAAGGTAGTGCCTCTCTACTTCTACTTCTTCTTCTTCTTCTTCTTCTTCTTCTTCTTCTTCTTCTTCTTATTATTATTATTATTATTATTATTATTATTTTATTTTACACAGTCAGACAGGTGTTATTGACTGGTTTGTTTTATCCAGACATCGAGTCCTTCCCAAGGACCTGGGATGCCAGAATTTTATTGTCAATGTTGTTGCTGTTGTTATAGATATCGTCGCAGAATATAGGCTGTTCCCATTAAAGCTGCTTTTTGTAATTGGCTGTAATTGGTTTTTGTAATTGGCTGATGGTGATTTCTGTGGCCCCTATGGTGTTGAGGTGCTCTTCAAGGTCTTTTGGAACTGCACCCAGGGCGCCAATTACCACGGGGATTATTTTGGTCTTTTTCTGCCACAGCCTTTCAATTTCAATTTGTAGATCTTTGAATTTTGGTGATTTTTTCTATTTCTTTTTCTTCTGTTCTGCTATCCCCTGGTATTGCTATGTCGATTATTTTGACTTCTTATTTATTAGAATATTCATACCCTGCGCCTCATAAGAACAGTCCTACTGGATCAGGCCCAGGGAGGCCCATCTAGTCCAGCATCCTGTTTCGCACAGTGGCCCACCAGATGCCGCTGGAAGCCACAGACAGGAGTTTGAAAGGGGCATGCCCTCTCTCCTGCCGTTACTCCCCTGCAACTGGTACTCAGAGGCATCCTGCCTTTAAGGCTGGAGGTGGCCTTCAGCCCTCCAACTAGTAGCCAATGATAGACCTCTCCTCCATGAAGTTATCCAAACCCCTCTTAAAGCCATCCAGGCTGTTGGCTGTCACCACATCTTGTGGCAGAGAATTCCACAAGTTGATTATGCGTTATGTGAAAAAATACTTCTGTTTGCTGGTTCTAAATTTCCTAAAGAAGAAAGTAAACGGGGTCCACGGAATAGAAAAGCAAGAACAATGGCAAGAAACCCGTGGACAAAAGAAATGATGAGTGCAATAAGAAATAATATATATGTGTATTATGAAAAAATGAAAAACCAGCTATCAACACACATTACAGCAGACAGCCACATCGGTAACACACATGTGAACATGGATAAACATAAGGCCATATAAAATTACAAAATACAGTAACAAAATATGCAAAACCATATGTGCAGATGTCCAAATGGAGTCCAAAGTGTCTTCGAATGTGGAAATGTAAAGAGTACATACAGAACAAATGATAAATACTCAAATCCAGAGGAAGGGACCGATGTGCTCAGGAAGATGTCATAAATGCCTGAAGTTCAGCTGATGATGCATACTTTCAAACGGAACAGGCAACATGCGCTGAGGTGGCTGATAACAGCGGAGGATAGGAGCCGAGTCATGCCAGGAGAATGGCCAAATGACAGCCGCCCCGGGATCATAGCTGTTTCGCCGAAAGGCTTCATCAGAGGCAAATAGTCTTGTTCCTATTTTTGTTAACAGCTTAACATGTTTTGGATTCATTTGTTTCTTCTTCTTTTTCTGAATTATTCAGCTCTCTATTGCAGGTATCGTTATACTTGGTTTTTGGCTCACATGTTTGTTTCGGAGTTTGGGAACAGTAAAGGGCTGATTCACAGCCGATAATTACCTTTCTATTTCCTTGGCAAATATTCCCATGGTACATACTGTTTCCCCTTTATGGGCAGTTTGAGCTTTTAGGAACAGCTGCAATGTCTCTTGAGTTCATTTCCCCCCTTTCTTATAATCTGGGACAAGCTCGTGTCAGTTAGGTGTTTTTTCAGGCTTTAACATGCCTTGATAAACCCTTCTGCACAGCCATGGGTTTTTCACTTTTGTGTAAGTTCTTTTGCATCTTTCTCACTAGTTCTGCTCTAGAGTGTTATCTCTGTCAGTATTTTTTATATTATTTTTAATTCAGTTTGTTTTTCATGTACGTAAGTCTTTATTCTTTTGGCAAATATTTCCATGGTACATACTGTTTCCCCTTTAAGGGCACTTTGAGCTTTTAGGTACAGCTGTAACGTCTCTTGAGTTAATTCTTTTCCCTTCCTTTCTAATCTGGGACAAGCTCGTTCATGTTAGGTGTATTTTCAGGCTGTAACATGCCTTGATAAATCTGTCTGCACAGCCATGGGTTTTTCACTCTTGTGTAAGTTCTTTTGCATCTTTCTATTTATCATTTGTTCTGTATGTACTCTTTACATTTCCACATTCGAAGACATCTGCACATATGGTTTTGCGTATTTTGTAATTTTATATGGCCTTATGTTTATCCATGTTCACATGTGTGTTACCGATGTGGCTGTCTGCTGTAATGTGTTTTGATAGCTGGTTTTTCATTTTTTCATAACACACACACATATTATTCCTTATTGCATTCATCATTTCTTTTGTCCACGGGTTTCTTGCCATGGTCCTAAATTTCCCGGCAATCAATTTCATGTGATGACCCCTGGTTCTAGTGTCACATGAGAGGGAAAAGAATCTCTCTCTCTCCACTTCCTCCACACCATGCATGATTTTATAGACCTCTATCATGTCTCCCCGCAGTCATCTTTTTTCTAAACTAAAAAGCCCCAGGTGTTGTAGTCTTGCCTCATAA
Organism: Hemicordylus capensis; assembly: GCF_027244095.1. NCBI lineage: Eukaryota > Metazoa > Chordata > Lepidosauria > Squamata > Cordylidae > Hemicordylus > Hemicordylus capensis. The sequence continues at coordinate 320,627,608 of NC_069660.1, read as the reverse complement.
GGAAGGTGCTCTAGGCCCCTGATCATCTTGGTTGCCCTCTTCGGCACCTTCTCCAGTTCTACAGTGTCTTCTTTAGATGTGGTGACAAGAACTGTATGCAGTACTCCAAGTGTGGCTGCACCATAGTTTTGCATAGTTTCCCCCCCTCTGACTGGGCTGCCCTGCCCCCAGAGTAAGCTTAAACAATGCACACGCACAGACGCTCTGCTTGGACTCAGAGCAGGTGGGTGAGGGTGCGGCAGGGAAGTGTCAGGACTGGAGGGGGTGGAACTGGGGCAATGCAGTGGGGCTGCAGGGTGGCTGGGAGAGCAGAAGCCTGTGTGCTGAGGCAGACAAGGATGTGGGGGGGTACTTGGGGGGAGGGCGGGAAAGAGAAGCTCCCGCAGCTTGCTGGCACAGTCCCAAGCGCCTGGCTGCTCGCCTTGGTGACACAATAGGCCGCTGATCATTTGGGTTGTCCTCTTCTGCACTTTTTCCAGTTCTACAATGTCCTTCTTTAGATGTGATGACCAGAATTGTACACAGTACTCCAAGTGTGGCTGCACAATAGTTTTGTCTAAGGGCATTATAATATTAGCCGTTTTATTTTCAACCCCCTTCTTAATGATCCCTAGCATGGAATTGGCCTTTTTCACAGCTGCCGCACATTGAGTCGACACTTTCAACGAGCTGTCCACCACGACCCCAAGATCCCTCCCCTGGTCGGTCACCGACAGCTCAGATCCCATCAGTGTATACTTGAAGTTAGGGGTTTTTGTCCCAATGTAGCATCACTTTACTCTTGCCAACATTGAACTGCATTTGCCATTTTGTCGCCCACTCACCCAGTTTGGAGAGATCCGTTGGGAGCTCCTCACAATCAGTTATGGATTTCACTAAACAAAAGAGTTTGGTATCATCTACAAATTTGGCCACCTCGCTGCTTACTCTTGCTTCTAGATCATTTATGAATAAATTAAAAAGCAGTGGTCCCAATACAGATCCCTGGGGGACCCCACTTCTTACTTCCCACCACTGTGAAAACTCTCCATTTATACCTACCCTCTGTTTCCTGTTCTTCAACCAGTTAGCAGTCCACACATGTACTTGTCCCCTTATCCCATGACTGCTAAGTTTTCTCAGGAGTCTTTGAGAAGGAACTTTGTCAAAAGCTTTTTGAAGTCCAGGTATACTATGTCAACTGGATCACCTTGATCCACACACTTGTTGACACTCTCAAAGAAGAGTGTTGGTGAGGCAAGATTTCTCTTTGCGGAAGCCATGCTGGCTCACTCCCAGCAGGGCCTGTTCTTCTAGGTGCTTTACAATTTTATCCTTGAGGATGCTTTCCATCATTTGCCTGGGATGGACATTAAGCTAACTCTCCTGTAATTTCCCAGATCGCCCCTGGATCCCTTCTTGAAAATCGGTGTTACATTTCCTACTTTCCAGTCCTCCGGTACAGAGCCCGATTTCAGGGATAAGTTATATATTTTAGCAAGGAGATTGGCAATTTCACATTTGAGTTCTTTGAGGACTCTTGGATGGAGGCTATCCAGCCCTGGTGATTTGTTAGTTTTCAGTTTTTCCAGACAGTTTAGAACATCATCTCTTTTCACTTCTGTCTGACTCAGTTCTTTAGCCTCCATCCCTAAAAAGCCTGGTTCAGGAACAGGTATATGCTCAGTATCCTCTGCTGTGAAGATGCACTCAAAAAACTCATTTAGCTTCTCTGCAACCTCCATATCCTCCTTAACAATCCCTTTCACTCCTTCGTTGTCTAATGGTCCAACCGCCTCCCTGGCAGGTTTCCTGCTTCTGATGTTTTTAAAGATCTTTTTGTTATTCCCCTTGATACTTTTAGCTAAATGTTCCTCAGACTCTCTTTTTGCCTTCCTTTAATGTCACCTTAGGAACATAGGAAATTGCCATATACTGAGTCAGACCATTGGTCTATCTAGCTCAGTATTGTCTTCACAGACTGGCAGCGGCTTCTCCAAGGTTGCAGGCAGGAATCTCTCTCAGCCCTATCTTGGAGAAGCCAGGGAGGGAACTTGAAACCTTCTGCTCTTCCCAGAGCGGCTTCATCCCCTGAGGGGAATATCTTGCAGTGCTCACACTCCTAGTCTCCCATTCATATGCAACCAGGGCAGACCCTGCTTAGCTATGGGAACAAGTCATGCTTGCTACCCCAAGACCAGCTCTCCTCTCCTTGCATTTCTTTTGCCAGAGTTTGTGTTCTTTTCTATTCTCTTCATTTGGACAGGCCTTCCAATTTCAGAAGGAAGTCTTCTTCCCTTTTATGGCTTCCTTGACGGTACCTGTTAGTCATGTTGGCAACCTCCTGGACTTAGTGGTACCTTTCCTCCTTTTGGGTATACAGTCTAACTGGGCTTCTAGTATTTTGGCTTTGAGTAAACTCCATGCATTCTGGAGTGAAATGACTCTCCTGATTTTTCCCTTTAAGCTTTCGTTTCCCCATACTTCCCCATTTTGGAGAAGTTTCCTCCCCTGAAAAATGATCAGGGGCCTGGAACACCTTCCTTATGAGGCTAGGCTACAGCATCTGGGGCTCTTTACCTTGGAAAAGAGGCAACTAAGGGGAGACATGATTGAAGTGTATACAATTATGCATGGAGTGGAGAGGGTGGACAGAGAGAAATATTTCTCCCTCTCTCATAGCACTAGAATCAGGGGTCACCCCATGGAACTGAGGATTGGGAAATTTAGGACCGGCAAGCAGAAGTACTTTTTCACACAGCACATAATTAATCTGTGGAATTCTTTGCTATGGGATGTGGTGATGATGGCCACCAGCTTGGATGGCTTTAAAAGCAGCTCAGACAGATTCGTGGAGGACAAGTCTATCAATGGATAGATCGTGCCTATGGGCCACCTCCAGCCTCAGAGGCAGGATGCCTCTCAATCCCAGTGGCAGGGGAGCAACAGCAGGAGGAGAGAGGGCAGGCCCAGACCTCCTGCCTGTGGGCTCCCCAGAGAAATCTGGTGGGCCACTGTGTGAAATGGTGTGCTGGACGAGATGGGCCTCCTTGGGCCTGATCCTGCAGGGCTGATCTGATGTTCTTATGTCTCTTTCTCTCTTCCCCAGAGAGGGCATTTCCCCCGCTGCTGCCGCCGGTAGGATCAGCAGGGAGAAGGCAAAGGCAAAAGAGGAGCCAGGGCTTCCATTGGCTCTCAGACTGAGACAGCCCCACTTCAGCTCTTCCCTACACATTGATTCTAAATCGGCAGCACTAGCCGTTCTCTGCTGACGTGATCAGCATGGCTTCTAGTTCATCAAATAACATAGACTAAGTCATTCTCCTAGAGCAGTGATTCTCAACGTGTGGGTCCCCAGATGTAATTGGACTTCCATAATTCCCAACCAAAGGCCACTGAGGCTGGGGATCATGGGAGTTGAAGTTCAATAACATCTGGGGACCCACACGTTGAGAAACCCTGTCCTAGAGTTACATACACCAACAGGAAGTCTTAACAATATTAACCTGGCTTGCTACTTGCATGCCTGCCAAAGCCGTGATGATGCTCTCGAGGCAGCACGCCTCCGACAGGCTGATGGACCAAGGGTCCGACTCCATATATGGCAGCTTCCCATGTCCCTAACGAGCTGGGCATTCTGGGGGGTGGCACCCTCTCTGCCCGTGGAGCTCCCTGCCCGGGATACCTGTGTGGCCAGTCCCAGCTTTTCCCGGAAACCTTTTATTCCTCTTCTGAAGGGCTTTTCTGCCATCTGGTGGCTGCTGATGCTGTTGAAGCCCTTGTGCATCGGCCTGCTTGGCTTGGGAATGCGACCCGCTGCGGCTCTTGCTGTGTTTGCATTTTTAAAGTTCTTATTGCAGTAGTGGCTCGTCCTCAAAAGCTGCGGCGGGGGGGGGGCAGAGGAGGCACAGATGCCTCTGCTTCCTGGCAGCAGCCTGAGAGGCTCCTCTCCCCCCCCCGCCACCCCCCACCCCCGAGAGCCCTGCTGCCTGCAGGCTGGCCATTGCCTGAGCGGCCCCCTTTCACGCCCCCCTGGGCCTGGCTCCTTAGGATGAGCCACAAAATAGTGGGGCTGTGCTAGGGGTACCCTGGGCTACTGACGATGTGTGTGGTACTTAGGATTCACTGTCCATATGCCATGTTTGGCCTATTGGCCACGCTAGATCTGCTGGACCTTTTAGGGTGAAGTTAGTTTATGGGCAAGAGTTTTTTAAAGTTCTGTGTGAGCCCTAGAGGCCTGTCAGCTGATCGGGAAGCCCTGTTAGGAGCTGTTTGGTGATGTGGTCCTCTCCAGCCTGAATCGCTTCCGTTCTGAGGAGCGGTCACAAGCAGATCCTGAACCTGACCTTGCCATCTATTTCTGCCTTATAGCCCATGGCAGTGGTTGTTAACCAACGGGTTACTATCTACTTGGCAGACGATAGCCACTTTTGTACGTACCAAGGAGGAGAAAACTTTATAGTTCAAAGAAGCTTGATTGAATTCTGCAGAGTTAACAAAGTGGCCGTCTAGGGGATAGCTCCCAAAGACAAGACGGACCCAAGATGGTGTCCGTCCAAAGCTTTTATACAACCATTGATACATCTGAATACATCATCATTCACAACAAGCCAGCCAGGTAGTCTGGCAGTACAACTCCATATTAGGCCAACAGGCTTACAATACTACCATTGTTAAAGGAGTGCTTATGCAGCCTCTAGGAGGCAGTTCAGATACCAGCATCATCACCTCTCCTGACCAGCAGGCCAGAACAAAGCAAGGCATAGAGGATACATATTACGTTGCAAGTTGCAAGGTCTGCAAGGCACAGAGTATGAGAACCAAAGCATACTAAGCAGATTCTTTCCCACTGACATACATTCAGGAATACAAGATGGAGGGGATTCCTGCTCTCTTCAGCTACCATCAAAATGGTGAAGCAAGAGCTCAGTTCTCCATGAACTATATACCCTAGGATCGATACATATAGATCAATATGAAATGCTTAGATTCACAGGTAACATGGTCTCGATCCACTCTTCTGTTTCTGGTCCTGTATTGTATTAATTTTTGTAAACCGCCTTGGGGTAGGTTTTGTGAAAGGCGTTGGAATATATATCAAACAATAAACAAAATTTTTAAAAAGTTTGCGGTGTTTTGCTCTGTTAACATTTTTAATTGGTTTTAATTCCACTCATATGTGTTGCTCTCGGGTTTTTCTTGGTTGTATGTCAGCGGGAAATGACTTGACTAGCAAGCCAGAGGTTGCTGGTTCGAATCCCTGCTGGTCTGTTTCCCAGACTATGGGAAACTCCTCTATTGGGCAGCAGCAATCTAGGAAGATGCTGAAAGGCATCATCATCTCATACTGCATGGGAGATGGCCATGGTCAACCCCTCCTGTATTCTACCAAAAAAACCCACCAGGCTCTGTGGGCACCACAAGTCCACACCGACTCGACGGCACAAATTTACTTTATGCCATAGTGTCAGCTATCTTGAGGGGCTACACATGATAAGTTGGGGCATAGTCTTAAAGAAGTAAAAAAATATATAGTAATATAGAAAAACAGCACAGGCACGGCTTGGGGTGTGTGTGGAGAAGACAAGGGCTCTGTGCACCCTAACCCTCCAGGCCTCCTTTAGCTCACACTCCCACCCCCCATCTGTGTCTCCTCCCCCTGCACCCCCCACCCCTGCTGCAGGAGATGGATGTCATGGGACGCCGCCTTGCCCGTAACCTGAACCTCAACTACTTTGACTACAAGGACATCTCCACCCGCCACGTCATCCGGCACAAGCCCACCGCCCCGCTGGACCCCCAAGACCCCCGGTACAGGAGCCCGGAAGAAGGGCAGTGGGAAGAAAACACAATTGTGTGAAGGTGGGGGCTGGGGGGGGCAGCCTGGCAAGTAAAGCTGAGGCAGGGCAAGTGCTGCCTCCGTCCTGGGGGGTCCGTTGTGTCTACTGTGTGCTTTGTTGGGGGTCCTCCAAGTGGTGGTGCCTGTTTTTTCTCCGTCGATGTTTTGCGACCCAGCCAGCGGGTCCAAAGAGAGGTCCCGGCGGGGGAGTCCTGGGAGGGGACGGGACCCCTGCGGCTTCCAGGTGGGCCCTGCCTGGGGTTAGAATCTGCTTCTGACTGACCCCCCCCACTAATTAACCCAGGGGGTCACAAGAGTGGGTCCCCAGATGTTGCTGGATGGCCTTTGGCCATTGTGCCTGTTGGGGATGATGGGAGTGGTAGTCCAACAACACCTTGAGAACAACCCTCCACATTGATTCACCTAAGCAGGGAGTTCTCCACTGCACAAGCCTCGGGATTCGGGAAGGGGCTCCTTGCGCCCAGTGTGGCCTCTGCCCAAACTCTGCCCCGCCCCCTTGCAATTGCATGAGTGAGGCTGTGAGGGTTCAGCTGGGTGTCCCTCCTCCTCCCCCCCACCCAGTGCCCAGGCAGTCCTCCCTGGACCCTACAGCATCCAGAAGGGGAGGGAGCGGCTGGTTCCGGGAGGGGTGGGGCAGCAGGCAGCTCTGCTGCTGGGATCTGACTGCGCTCTCCAGGAGGAAGAGGAAGAAGAAGCAGTGTGGAGTGGCCACCGGTGGAGTCCAGGCTTCTTTGGGGGCGCTGCAGCTGCAAGCTCATTTCAGCAGAGGGAAAGGCTCTTTCCAGTGGGCCTCCCCCACCGGGCCTCCCCAGAGGCTGTCCCAGCTACAACTCCCAGGGCCCTTGTGCCTGCTGCTGAGGGGGGTGATGGGAGCTGGAGTCTGCAAACATCAGTGCTGCTGGGACCCCCGGCTGGGAAGCCACCTCTGCAGGACTGCCCCCGGCATGCAGGTGTGGCTGGCTGGGGGGAGGCAGACAGAGGCTCTCTGGGCTGGGGGGGGGCAGCTTGGGTTGCCTCTGGTCCCGAGTGGGCTTCATGCTCACTTCTGCTGAGCCACTCCCCTTGGATGGACTGAGCCCAGGATGAGGCAGCCATCCCAGGGGCTGCCTTGGGGCCCCATTCATTCAGGCATTCTTTCATGTACAGCCTGCCATGTATATCTCTAGGCGAAACTCTGGGAGAGGCCATCCGTGGGGGTGGACAGCAGTGCCATCAGTATGCTAATGACACCCAGCCCTGCCTGTCCTTTAAGTCAGCAGACACCAGGGAGGCAGTGGATGCTCTGAACTGGGGCTTGGAGGCTGTTACATAAGAACAGCCCTGCTGGGTCAGGCCCAAGGAGGCCCATCTAGTCCAGCATCCTGTTTCGCACAGTGGCCCACCAGATGCCACCGGAAGGAGTTGAGGGCATGCCTTCTCTCCTGCTGTTACTCCCTTGCAACTGGTACTCAGAGGCATCCTGCTTTTGAGGCTGGAGGTGGCCGATATAGCCCTCCGACTAGTAGACATTGATAGACCTCTCCTCCATGAAGTTATCCAAGCCCCTCCTAAAGCCATCCAGGTTGTTGGCTGTCACCACATCTTGTGGCAGAGAATTCCACAAGTTGATTATGCGTTGTGTGAAAAAGTACTTCCGTTTGTCGGTCCTAGATTTCCTGGCAATCAATTTCATGGGATGACCCCTGGTTCTAGTGTTATGTGAGGGGGAGAAGAATGTCTCTCTACTTTCTCTACTCCATGCATGATTTTATAGACCTCTATCATGTCTCCCCACAGTCGTCTCTTTTCTAAACTAAATAGCCCCAGGTGTTGTAGCCTTGCCTCATAAGAAAGGTGCTCTAGGCCCCTGATCATCTTGGTTGCCCTCTTCTGTACTTTCTCCAGTTTAACAATGTCCTTTTTTAGATATGGTGACCAGAATTGTACGCAGTCCTCCAGGTGTGGCCGCACCATAATTTTGTATAAGAGCATTATAATATTAGCCGTTTTATTTTCAATCCCCTTCCTACTTGCAGGATTTGGACCTGACCTCAGTCACTCATGCTTTGGTAACATCCAGATTGGACTACTGCAATGCGCTCTATGTGGGGCTGCCCTTGAATGCGGTTTGGAAGCATCAGCTGGTTCAGAATGCTGCTGCAAGGATGCTTGTGGGAGCAAGTCACTTCATGAGTGCCACAGCCATCTTGCGGCAGTTTCATTGGTTACCAGTCTGCTTCCAGAATAGATTCAAGGTGCTCATCTAGGCCTTTAAAGCTCTACATGGCTTGGGGCCAAGTTACCAGTCAGACCACATTTCCCCATATGAACCTGCCAGGGCGCTCTGCTCATAATCTCTGGCTCAACTCATGGCCCCGCCACTAACAGAGACTGGTTAGCAGGGACTAGAGGCAGGGCCTTTCCGGTTGTGGCCCTTCAGCTTTGGAACGGCTTCCCCAAAGCACTCTGCCATCCTCCCTCCCTCAGTGTTTTTAATTATTTATTTAAAACACATCTTTTAAAAGAGGCTTTTAAATGTTTTATCTGTGGCTTATATCTGGTAGGTTGTTTAGTTTTTATAGCTTTATAGTTTTAGCTTTTAAAATAACTTTTAATTTGAAACTTTTTTTAAAAAAAATGTTATTTTAAATGTGGTTTTAGCCTGGTATTTTAACTTAACTTGTTTAACTATATTGGTTTTATTTTACATTGTATTTGTTTTATTAAAGTTGTGAGCCACCCTGAGGAGTAGTGTACTGGAAGGGCGGGGTATAAATATTATAAATAAAATAAGTAAAATAGGCAGTGTACATAATCCAAACCACAATATTAAAACATTTAAAAACAATTCACGGAATAAAACAAAACTTATTTGTTTGGCCTGGCTTTCCAAGGCTTGTAAAGTGTTCTTGTTTTTAAATGTATTTTAATTGGTTTTAATTGTTTTTGAATTGTTTTTATATTGTTTTTAGCACTGTGTTTTGAATTTTGTGTTTTTATGTCTTTTTAAAAGTTGTTGTACACCACCCAGAACCTCTGGATGGGGCAGTTTATAAATGTAATAAGTAATAAAAAATAATAATAAAACAAAACAATTTCACTGATTAAACAATCAAACAGTTTCAAATTAGTTTTAATTAAAAGCCTGAGAAAACAGGTGTGTCTTAAGGGTCTTTTAAAAAGCATTTGGAGATGGAGAAGCTCTTATTCTGACAGGGAGTGCATCCCAAAGCCCGGGAACAGCCACAGAGAAGGCTGGGTTCCAAGCAGCCACCAGGCACACCCGTGGCAACTGTAAGCGCACCTCTCTGGATGATGTTAAAAGGCAGCAAGATTCATGGCACCTTATTGCTGAGATCTTATTGCTGATGCACGCTGGATAATGGAGAGAGCCAAAGAATACCAAAAAGAAGTCATTATGTGCTTTGACTACAGAAAAGCCTTCGATTACGTTGACCATATCCAAGTTCTGGAATATCCTTAGGAAAAAGGGCATCCCAGAACATCTCATTGTTCTCATGAGAAACCTATACACAGGACAGGAAGCCACAGTCCAGACAGAACATGGTGAAACAGACTGGTTCCAGACTGGTGAAGGAGTAAAACAAGGCTGTGTACCTTTTCTTTATTTATTCAACTTATATGTTGAACATATACTGAGAGCAGGTGGATTGGAAGCAGATGAGCGTGGTTTTAAAGCCGGAGGAAGAAACATCAATAACCTGCGCTATGCTGATGCCACCACTCTGATAGCTGAGAATGCAGATGATCTGCAAGCTCTAGCAATGAAAGTCAAGGAGCACAGCGAAAAAATGGGACTACGACTAAATGCAAAGAAGACTAAACTAATGACAACGGGTACAGCAACCAGTCTCAGAACTGATAATGAAGACATTGAAGTGGTAGATAACTTCTGCCTTTTAGGACTGACCATCAACAGTGAAGGATCTAGGAGTCAAGAAATACACCACAGACTAGCACTTGGTAGGGTTGCAATAAAGGCCTTGGAAAGGATATTTAGATGCTGTGACGTGTCTACACCTACAAAAATTAGAATGGTTCAGACAGTGGTTTTTCCCATGACGCTCTATGGATGCGAAAGCTGGATTTTGAAGAAGCAAAATAGAAAAAGTATTGATGCTTTTGAACTTTGGTGCTGGAGAAGACTTTTGAGGATACCATGGACAGCCAGTAAAACACACCAAGGGATCATAGAACAAATCAGTCCTGAATCCTGAATTTCCGCTTGAGGCACAAATGACCAGGCTCAAACTATCATACTTTGGACACATTATGTGAAGACCCAGCTCCCTTGAGAAGTCCATAATGCTGGGAAAAAGTTGAAGGAAAGAGAAAAAGAGGACAATGAGCAGCAAGGTGGATGGACTCAATCACGACAGCCATGAATGCACCACTGAGAGACGTTAAAGGCCAAGTTGAAGACAGATAATCCTGGAGATTCTATCCTATCTATGTGGCCGCTAAGAGTCAACACCAATTTGACAGCACTTAATCAATCAATCAACCTTCAGAAATGGGTGTAGCTGGCTCATCAGCCGAAACTGATAAAAAGCACACTTGGCCACTGCCTCAAACTGAGAAACCAGAGAGAGTTTTGGACCCAGAAGTACTCACAGGTTATGTACCTGTTCTTTCAGGGGGAGTATAACCCCATCCAGAACAAGCAGACTTACATCATATCTTGGGCCTTGAACCCCCACCCCCCCAATCAGTACCTCTGTCTTATTCAGATTCAGCTTCAGTTTGTTATCCCTCATCTAGCCCATTTCTGCCTCTAGGCAGGCATTTAGGGAAGTTATGCAATTTCCTGATGATGCTGATAGGGAGAAATAGATTTGGGTGTCATCAGCATATTGATAACACCCTTCACCAAATCTCCTGATGATCTCTCCCAGAGGTTTAATGTAGACGTTAAAGAGCATTGGAGACAGTATGGAGCCTTGTGGAGCTCCATACAGTAACTCTCACTTGGCAGAGCAAGTCTCAAAGTGACACCATCTGGAATCTACCAGAGAGGTAGGAAGAGAACCACTGTAGAACAATGCCACATAACCCCACCTCCCTCAGGCGGCCCAGTAGGATATCATGGTTGATGGTATCAAAAGCCACTGAGTGATCCAAAAGGATCAGCAGAGTCACACACTCTCTGTCATAAGAACAGCCCTGCTGGATCAGGCCCAAGGAGGCCCATCTAGTCCAGCATCCTGTTTCACATAGTGGCCCATCAGATGCCTCTGTGAAGCCTACAAGCAGGAGCTGAGGGTATGCCCTCTTCGCTACTGTTGTTCCCCTGCAACAGGTATTTAGAGGCATCTTGCCTCTGAGGCTGGAGGTGGCCTATAGCTCTCAGACTAGTAGTCATTGACAGACCTGTCCTCCATGAATTTATCTAAACCCCTCTTAAAGCTATACATGGTGTTGGCTGTCACCACATCTTGTGACAGAGACTTCTACAGGTTGATTACTGGTTGTGTGAAAAGGTTCTTCCTTTTGTCAATCCTAATTTTTTTGGCCATGTTTCATGGGTTGACCTCTGGTTCTAGGGATCTGTACTGGGCCCGGTGCTTTTTAATTTATTCATAAATAATCTAGAAGTAGGGGTGAGCAGCAAGGTGGCCACATTTGCAGATGATACCAAACTCTTTCTGGTAGTGAAATCCAAAACGGATTGTGAGGAGCTCCAAAAGGATCGCTCCAGACTGGGGGAGTGGGCAACAAAGTGGCAGATGTGGTTCAGTGTTGGCAAGTGTAAAGTGATGCACATTGGGACGAAAAACCCCAACTTCAGGTATACGCTGATGGGATCTGAGCTGTCAGTGACTGACCAGGAAAGGGATCTTGGGGTTGTGGTGGACAGCTCGTTGAAAGTGTCGACAGTGTGCGGCAGCTGTGAAAAAGGCCAATTCCATGCTAGGGATCATTAGGAAGGGGATTGAAAATAAAACAGCTAATATTATAATGCCCTTATACAAAACTATGGTGCTGCCACACCTGGAGTAGTGCATAAAATTCTGGTCACTACATCTAAAAAAAGGACATTGTAGAACTGGGAAAGGTGCAGAAGAGGGCAACCAAGATGATCAGGGGCCTTAGGATGGCCAGAACCTCAAGGGTAAACTTGTGAGTTAAATGGGCCGTAACCCAAAATTTGGCTTTAAAAAAGACCTTTCTTATGAGGCAAGGCTACAACACCTGGGGCTATTTAGTTTAGAAAAAAGATGACTGCGGGGAGACATGATAGAGGTCTATAAAATCATTCATGATATGCAGAAAGTGGATTGAGAGAATTCTGCCTCTCACATAACACTAGAACCAGGGGTCATCCCATGAAATTGATTGCCAGGAGATCTAGGACTGACAAACGGAAGTATTTTTTCATACAAGGCATAAGCAACTTGTGGAATTCTCTGCCACAAGATGTGGTGACAGCCAACAACCTGGATGGCTTTAAGAGGGGTTTGGATAACTTCATGGAGGAGAGGTCTGTCATCGGCTACTAGTCAGTGGGCTATAGGCCACCTCCATCCTCCAAGGGAGGATGCCTCTGAGTACCAGTTGCAGGCGGGTAACAGCAGGAGAGGAGGCATGCCCTCAACTCATGCCTGTGGGCTTCCAGCAGCATCTGGTGGGCCACTGTGTGAAACAGGATGCTGGACTAGATGAGCCTTGGGCCTGATCCAGCAGGGCTGTTCTTACGTTCTTATGGTTCCAGTACCGATCCCTGAGGGACCCCACTTCCTACCTTCTTCCATTGTGTAATCTGTCCATTTATTCCTACTCTCTGTTTCCTGTCCTTTAACCAGTTGCCAATCCACATATGAACCTGTCCCCTTATTCCATGACTGCTAAGTTTACTCAAGAGCCTTTGGTGGGGGACTTTATCAAAAGCTTTTTGGAAGTCCAAGTATACTATGTCAACCAGATTACCTTTATCCACATGCCTGTTTACACTCTCAAAGAACTCCAAAAGTTCAGTGAGGCAAGACTTTCCCTTGCAGAAGCCATGCTGGTTCGCCTTCAGCAAGGCCTGTTATTATATACTAGTATTTTTAAGCCCGTTATAATAACGGGCGCTAGCCTTTTTTTGTTCCCCTTTAAGTGTTATTCATCTTTTGTGTGTGTGTGTGTGTTTTACCTGTTTGTTTCTCTCTCTCTGTTTCTTTCTCTTTTTCTCTTTGTCTTTCTTTTCCTTTTTTTCTTTCCTCTCTCCCTTGTTCTTTTGTTGTTGTTGTTGTTTTGCTCTTACTTTCCCCTTATTTCGTTCTTACAGTCGGGCAAACTAAAAGCATATTTTGCAAAGAAGAGAGGAGCTCGCGAACAGAGCTCCTCTCTCTGCAAAGCCTCTTCCCGAACTGGTGCTTTGGGCGTCCTTTGCGTCCATAGCGGCAGTTTGGGCAGTGGCTTTGCACAGAGAGGAGCTCTGTTCGCGAGCTCCTCTCTTCTTTGCAAAATATGCTTTTAGTTTGCCCGACTGTCGCGGGCTGGATCGGGTAAGGAGGGCTCGGGTAGTTGGGAGGGCGGCTGCGGAGGCATTCTTATGGGCCACTTTGGCCCTTAATCATTTGGGGGGGGTGAGGGGAAGGAGAAATCAGGCAGCTGGGAGGGCAGGAGAGTGGTCGGCGGCGGCGGCTATGGCGGGAAACATTTGGGGCAAGGGCAATTTTGGGGCCGGGCAAGGACCCCAAAGTCTCCTAGCCGCCCGTCCTTGGCGGCGCCGCCAGGCCTCGGTGGCGGCTCCGCCACTACCTCGGCCGGCTTCCCCCGCCACCTCTTCCTCCCACCCGGCTTCGGCGGCGCGGCCAGGCCTCGGCCAGTTTCCCTCGCTGCCTCTTTCCCGGCTTTGCGGGGCTTCATCGGCTTCTTCGGGGCGGCCGCTTCTGGCCGCCCAACATGGCCGCCGGGTGCTGGCGGTCGTGTCTCCCTCGGTCTGTTCTGAGCATGCGCTTTGCGCATGCCCAGAACAACCCAGGGAGGCATGGACACACGCTTGGTTGTCCATGGACGGACACCAAGGGTTTTATTATAGAGGATGTTTCACGATTTTGTCCTTAAGAATGCTTTCCATCAATTTCCCTGCACTGAAGTTAAGCTGACTGGCCTGTAATTTCTCCCCTGGATCCCTTCTTGAAAATCGGAGTTTCATTAGCTACTTTCCTGTGCTCTGGTACCGAGCCTGATTGTAGGGACTGTTACACATTTTTGCTTGGAGCAGTGGCGCTCTTTGGATTGGACTTCTGGGCAGAGGTGCAGTCTCCATCAGGCCTGGAGGACCTCTAAATGCTGGTCGGAAGACCTCCAAATGGTGAGTGGTCCACTAATTTAAGTGGCAGGATTGTCCATGCAAAATGTGGCATCTCTCTGCAAGTCAGTGGGAAGTATCTTATTCAGAATCTCTTCTAAAAACAACAAAGAGTTTCCAGCTTTCCCTGAGCATGTTCTGGTGTAAAAAGTAGTGAGTTGCATCTGCTCTGGTGACAGCGGCAGCAGGGGTGGGGGCAGAGCCCCCCCTGCAAGGCCTTTAGGTCCAGGATCCAAAATTACCTAGGTGCACCTCCAGCTAGGATATCAGCAAGTTGAGTTCCTTCAGAACTCTTGGGTGGATGCCATCTGGCCCTGGCAATTTGTTGATTTTTTAGTTTTTCAAGACAGTTTAGAACAGGCTTCCCCAAACTGCGGCCTTCCAGATGTTGCTGAACTACAACTCCCAGCATCCCTAGCCACAATTTATTGTGGCTGGGTATCCTGGGAGTTGTAGTTCAGCAACATCTGGAGGGCCGCAGTTTGGGGAAGCCTGGTTTAGAACATCCTTTCTCACCACCTCTAACTGGCCCAGTTCTTCAGCCTCCAAGCCTGAGAATCTCCATTCCAGTGTGGGTATATGTGGGTCAGTATCCTCTGCTGTGAAGACAGATGCAAAGAACTCATTCAGCTCAAAAGTGGCTGGGGTGGGGGTGGTGCTGGTAAGAGTCACCTTTAAGGGTAAATGAATAGGTACTTCCCTCCACTCCGGCCGCACCTGAAAGCTACTTGGAGCAGCAGCATGAGCAGGTGAGCAGTAGAGGTGATCCCCTGCCACAGCAGGTGATGGGCTGTGTGCTGCCGCTCCGAGTAGCTTTCAGGTGCAGCCGGAGCGGAGGTAAAAGGACCTCTTCATTTACCCTTAAAGGTGACTCTTGTCCCCCATCCCCCCGACACAGCACCGGCTGCTACTGATTCAGCTTCTCTGCCATCTCCTGATCCTCCTTAATAATCCCTTTCACACCCTCATCATCTAAGGGCCGAACCGCCTCCCTGGCAGGTTTTCTGCTTCTGACATATCTAAAGTAGTTTTTAACGCACGCACGCCCCCCACCCCCCGACACTTCTAGCCCTTGACACTTGTTGCTGCTCCTCAAACTCTCGGAGCAGCAACAGAGACGAGCTGGTGGCAACTCCAGACAAACCTCTCAAGATTATTTCAATGGGCCGTGGGGCTCATAGCAAAGAAGACGTTCTCTTAAATACCCAGGGCCAACTTCTCCAACTCCAGGCATTTTGATATAGAGGGCGATAGGATGTCCCTAGTAACACAATTCCTTCCAGTCCTCGTATTGTCACCCATAATGATTCTGGGGAGGACTCTGGTCCTCCTAGGTTTTCTTGCTTGTTGGAATCTATCCCTTCTTTACAGGTTAACAGTGCGACTCCCCACCCCCACGCTTTCCGTAGAGTTTAAATCCAGGAACAACCGGGTCTCACTGGTTCTCACTGTTCCACCAGGTTTCTGTTATGCCCACTATTTCTATGTTTTCATAAGAGCAACCAAGAACTCCAGCTCACCCATCTTGGCTTGGAAGCTTCTGGAACTTTGTATATAAACACCTGGCGCTGGTGTTAGCTATCTCCTTTACTGTCACTTGACCTTTTTGACCCACTGTCATCTGCTTCCGTCTGCTCTACTCCTGGTTTGACTCTGTCCCATTCTGGTTTATCTGAAAGGTTTGAAGCGCCAGCAGTCTGGTTCCATCTTGGTTCAAGTGCAGCCCGTCCCTTTTGTACAGGCCTTGCTTGCCCCAAAATGTATCCCAGTGCCTAACAAATCTAAATCCCTCCTCCCAGCACCAACCTCTCATCCATGCATTGAAACCCCTCAGCTCTGCCTCACTGACCCTGTCCACGGAACAGGTAGCATTTCTGAGAATGCTACCTTGGGGGTCCTGGACTTCAATATGCTACCAATGAGCCTAAATTTGGCTGCCTGGAGCTCCTGAGTGCATTTCCCAACATCATTGGCGCCGAGGTGCAGCATGACAGCTGACTCCTCCCCAGCACTGCCTAACAGCCTATCTAGACACCACGTGATGTCCACAAGCTTCGCACTAGGCCAGCAAGTCATTGTGCGGTCTACACACGTGTCACAGACCCCTCTCTCTGATTGAATTGCCTGCTAGTAGGAGGTTCCCACCCCCCAGAGAATTATCCCCTGTGCGAGAGGATATGGGCTCATCATCCATGGAAGGGGTTCCTGCTAACGGAGTGTGGCCCTCTTCCTCCTTCCATGTCCACCTTCCCTGCGACCTTCATTCTCCATGACAGCAGAGGAGTCGTCAGCCTGGGAGTGGGATGCCTCTATCACGTCCCTGAGGTTCTCGCCCACAAACCTCTCTGCCTCCCAGAGCTTCTCCCCGTCAGCCGTCTTGACTTCAAGGGAACAAACGTTCCCTGAGAGCCAGGCGCTCTTGGCACTGAGCACATGCCCAGGGCTTCTGCCCCTCAAGAAGACAGCCATACATGCAACACTCTGTGCAGTACACTGGTAAGCACCCCCTCCCCAGGCCCCGGCTTAGCAGCATTTTCAGGTCAGACTGGGAAAGAGCCCCTCCGGGAGCTGCTGCCGGTCAGCGTCCAGCCAACAGATGAGCTCCTAGCCTGACGGTACAAGGAGCTTCATCAGATATGTTCCGCTCCGGGCGGCAGGCTTCTCCTTCCTATAGGGGTTGATGCTTCCGGAGGCGGCTTCCTTCCTGCCCCACCAGCCAGTATCTCTTCACCGGCATCCCTGCTGCAGGGCTGGAGCAAGAAGTGTGCGCACTGGGCAAAGTCGCCCGCCCCCCAGGGCGCAACACGTCTCGAGAGACTGGCAGGCTTGTAGTGCTCCCCGGGCTGATCGGGAGGAGGATGGCGGGCTGGCCACTAGATGGCGCCCCTCGCCTTCGCTGCCGCTCCCTCCGGCCCAGGCATTCCCGAGCTGGCTGGGCCGCAGAAGTGGCGGCGGCGGGGTCCCCCCCTCGGATGCCTGCCCGCCCGCCCGGCCGGCTTCCTCCTCCAGCAGGCAGTCCGGCGGCGGCAGCAGCAGCAGCAGCAACAAAGGGCAGGCTACGCGGGGAGGGGTCTCCAGCAGGGCGGCCCCGCCTCAAAGCAAAGGGGTGGCGGTGGCGTCGCAAGAGCCGCGCGAGGGGTGGGGACTCGCCCAGGCAGGGGGCACCCTCGGGCTGCTGCACGGCATGCCTTGGCGGCGGGGTGTGCAGCGGGCGGCCGGGCGGGGGTCCTGGCGGCGGCGGCGGCGGCGGTGCCCAGCAGTCGCCTTTCTTTGTGCGCGGCGCCGTTTGCAGCGGGGAAGCCGCCCAGGCGGGGCTCAGCAGGGCCGCCGCCGCCGCCTGTCTCCGCGGGGTCGGCATCCGGCGGCGGCGCTTTCGCTCGAGGCCCTCCTCTGGCAGCTTTGCGGGCGCACCCTGCGCAGCGGCCAGACCAGCGCAGGGGTCCTGGGCGCGAAGAAGCGCCGGAGACGCACGAGGGGCGGGAGCCGACGCGGGTCTTCCCTGCCTTTGGTATCCGCCTGCGGCTCCAGCGCGGTCTGGGTTTCCTTGGAGCCATGCTGCAAGGGGGGCCGCGGGGGGATTCCGACCCTTGCTCCGCGGGCTGTTATCTCAACCACGACCCCCTCCTCGGTCACGAGTGGTCGCCAGCGCGAGGCTCTCCAGCTGGACGGACGGCAGCTCCTGTCATTCCCCTCACGGTCGCAGCTGGGCATGATGGGAGCTGTAGTCCAAGGACAGCTGGAGAGCCTCAGCAGGTGCCCCCCCCCCTTTTCCCTTGCTGCCCCCTCAGAGGGTAGGGATCAATGGAGAGTTTTCACAATGGCGGGAAGTAAGAAGTGGGGTCCCCCAGGGATCTGTACTGGGACCGGTGCTTTTTAATATATTCACATATGATCTAGAAGCAGGGGTAAGCAGTGAGGTGGCCAAATTTGCAGATGATACCAAACTCTTTTGGGTAGTGAAATCCCAAACGGATTGTGAGGCGCTCCAAAAGGATCTCTCCAAACTGGGGAAGTGGGCGACAAAGTGGCAAAAGTGCTTCAGTGTTGGCAAGTTTAAAGTGATGCACATTGGGACGAAAAACCCCAACTTCAAGTATACTTTGATGAGATCCGAGCTGTCGGTGACGGACCAGGAGAGGGATCTTGGGGTCGTGGTGGACAGCTTGTTGAAAGTGTCGACTCAGTGCATGGCAGCTGTGAAAAAGGCCAATTCTGTGCTAGGGATAATTAGGAATGGGACTGAAAGTAAAACTTATATTATCATGTCCTTATACGAAGCTATGGTGTGGCCACACCTGGAGTACTGCATTCAATTCTGGTCACAATGGACATTGTAGAACTGGAAAAGGTGCAGAAGAGGGCAACCCAGATGATCAGGGGCCTAGAGCACCTTTCTTATGAGGCAAGACTACAACACCTGGGGCTTTTTAGTTTAGAAAAAAGACGACTGCGGGGAGACATGATAGAGGTCTATAAAATCATGCATGGTGTGGAGAGAGAGAAATTCTTTTCCATCTCCCATAACACTAGAACCAGGGGTCATCCCATGAAATTGACTGCCGGGAAATCTAGGACTACCAAACGGAAGAACTTTTTCACACAATGCATAATCAATTTGTGGAATTCTCTGCCACAAGATGTGGTATCAGCCAACAACCTGGATGGCTTTAAGAGGGGTTTGGATGACTTCATGGAGAAGTTTATCAACGGCTACTAGTCAGCGGGCTACAGGCCACCTCCAGCCTCCAAGGCAAGATGCCTCTGAGTACCAGCTGCAGGGGAGCAACAGCAGGAGGGAGGGCCTGCCCCTTTCAACTCCTGTCTGCAGGCTCCCAGTGGCATCCCCACTGTATGAAACAGGATGCTGGACCAGCTGAGCCTTGGGAGAATTCTGCTGGCCGGTGTGACAAGGATGTGGCGGAGCTGATCCCCAAGCAGGGCCCCCCTCGGTCTCCCTCTCCACCAGACTTCCCCCCCACTTGTTCCCTGGAGAGGGGGGTCTCTCTGTGCTCCAGCAGAGCTTTGCTTTCATTAGCCTTATCGCCTCTGCCACCTTTGCCCATCCATCCATCCATCATGCTGGCTGTGCCTCCTGCAGTGGGGTGGGGCAGCAGCAAGTGGTCTTGGGGCAGGGGGTTGGGGTGGCAGCTGCCTGGGCCCTGCTCTCCTGGCTGCCCCTAGCCCC
Organism: Hemicordylus capensis; assembly: GCF_027244095.1. Classification (NCBI taxonomy): domain Eukaryota; kingdom Metazoa; phylum Chordata; class Lepidosauria; order Squamata; family Cordylidae; genus Hemicordylus; species Hemicordylus capensis. The sequence continues at coordinate 320,608,285 of NC_069660.1, read as the reverse complement.
AGAGCGGTCCTTGTGGAGTGTGATTCGTGTGCAGGTGGGGGTGGTGGGTGGTGGTGGTGTGGGTCAGAGGTCAGGACCAGCCTTGTTGAGGTGTCCTGCCAGGGGGCTGGTCCATGAAGGCTTCAGCCCCACCGGGCTCCTCCTCGGCATGGTGCCAGTGTGGTGTAGTGGCTAGAGTGCCGGACAAGGACCGGGAGGGACCCGAGTTCAAATCCCCATTCAGCCAGGAGACTAGCTGGGTGACTCTGGGCCAGTCACTCTCTCTCAGCCTAACCTACTTCACAGGGTTGTTGTGAGGAGAAACTCAAGTATGTAGTACACCGCTCTGGGCTCCTTGGAGGAAGAGCAGGATATAAATGTTAATAATAATAATAATAATAATAATAATAATAAGCCTCTTGCCCAGCTCAGTAGCCACACAGAACCCCGCGGGGCCCCTTCTTGTGGACGTGCAGACCAGAGGGGTGTCCCCATGCTCAATCCAGCTGCAGGGCTTGGAGGGGGTGAGAAGGTCCATTCTGACATCCCCCCCCCCAGCCAGGACCCTGGGGCCGAGTCCCTGAGCTTCACCGCCAGCTGGGTCAGTAAGGCTGGGACCCTTTGCAGCAGCAGCCAGGGGTGTAAACTTTATGGGGGTGGCAGGGTTCAAGTCCTCCTCTGGATTTCCTGGGGCAGGCAATGCCACCCCCGGGCTGCCAGGCAGCATCAGCAAGCTCTCCTGTTCATCAGTCAGCTGAACAACACAGTCAGCCCGGTGTTGTCTTTGTAGCAGCTCAGCAAGTTCCTCGGAGGCTCAGCTGCTGCCTCGGGGGGGCCCTTCCACTTGGTGATTCTCTGTTAGCATAACAAGGAGAAAAGCTAGTGGAGCTCCATGCATGCAGGTGCTCTGCCCAGAGCGGCCGTTCCCTAAAGGGAATATCTTACGGTGCTCACACGTGTAGTCTCCCATTCAAATGCAAACCAGGGCAGACCCTGCTTAGCCAAGGGGACCATTCAGGCTGGTGACCACAAGACCTCTCCTCCCATGTGCCCCGTGCCCCACCCCTGGGAAGTCTGCGCCCCATCAGCCAAACAGCCCTGGGAAGCTGGCAAGCAGGGGGTGAGGAGGGCAGAGTCTACTCCTGCCATCTGTCCCCAGAGCCTGGTCTTCAGAAATACACTGCTTCTGACCATGGAGGCTCCTTGAGCTACCATCCTGGCTGTCGCTTCATTCATTCACAGCAGATCTTCCTCGGATTTGTCTCCCCCTTTCAAAAAGCCACCAGAGCAGAGAAGGCCCGGACTGGAGGACCCTACTCTCATTGGAAGGGACGCGGGACTTTTGCCTCCCGCGGCGGCTCGGTCCAGAGGGGGACTTCAGATTGCTGCCTGCCTGCGAGAGCCAGGCCAGCCCCGCTCCTGCTCCTCCGTCCCTTGCCGGCGCGCGGGTGGCTTGCCGCGGCGGAGGAGCGCCGGAGCTCCTCGGCTTCTCTGGCTGCTGGCGTGGGCGTGGAGGAGAGCGCCTTCGGCACGTCTGGACTGGCCGCGACAGCACTGCTGGGGGGGGGCGATCGGGCCTGGTGGCCCCAGGTTCCTGCCAGGCGCAGGAGAGGTGCTGGCTGGGGCATCTTTGGCCTGGCGGGGGGAGCGTTCTCTGACCGGGGATTGAGGACTGAGCACCAGGCGGCCGGCGCGGGGAGGCAATCCTCTGGGCAGCATCACAGAAAGGATGGACCTGCCGCCACCCGCCCCCCCCCCCCCGCCCTCGGGTTCAGGCTCTCTGCAAACCTGGGCAGGCGCCAGGTGGTCGCGCGCATAGGGACTAGCAACCTGGTCGTTCCTTTTAAGGCACGCGCGGTGGACCAGACCGGGCGGGATGCCGAGCCCTGCGATGCCCTGCTGCAGCTGCCGGTAGTAGCAGCCCCCCCCCCTGAAGTGGCCCGAGAGCCGCCGGGTCAGCCCCCGCCCCGCCCCGCCCGATGCTCCCGTCCCGGCGCAGCAGCCTCGCCGGTGCGGCCACGCCGTGGTCGTGGAATGGAGCCCGGGCCCCCTCGCTCTGCCCCTGCGCGCCCCCCCCCCTTCACGGCTGGGAGAGGCAACCCCCTTGAATGACTTTGATAGAGTGAACAATGACACAGACTCCATCCACAACTAATGAAGACCCCCCCCTCCCCCGGGCGGGGCGGGCAGGCGGCTGCCTCTGGCCTCCCCTGGGGGGAGCTGATCGGTTTCTTTATTTACCGCTTCATTTGTGACCAGTGGCAGTGACAAGGAGCCCAGCACGAAGCGCGGGGGGGGGGCTGCCCTGGGTCCTAGCACCCGCCCCGTCGCTTCCCCTCCTCGCACCCACAGTTGGTCGTCATCACGCAGCAGCCCCAGGAGCAACCCCGAGGAAGGAGTCGGGCCCCTGGCTAGGGAGAGTCCACCCCACCTCCTCGAGAGTTGTGGCCTCTTTGCCTGCCCAAACGCGCTGCTCTGCCCAGTGAAGAAGTGACCTGTTGGGTCCCCCCGCTGGCCCTTTCCGCGTTCCCCAGTCGTGAATCGAGGAGTTGATGCAGAAGTGGGCGAGCAGGACCCCCGGAGGAAAAGGACTCCCCTTTCCCGGGTGGCGTGTCTCTCTGTGTGTATGTGGGCGGCTGCCGCTCCGAGAGTGCCCCGCCGCACTCCTCTGAGGCTGGGCCCTGCAGGCAGCACGCCAAGGGTGCTTGGCACCATCCTCATCCCGCCGGCGGGGAGTCCTTCTGTTCGGCACTGTGCCCTGCCGAAACTCGTACAAAGGGGCGTAACTACCATTAGGCAAGGGGAGGCGGCTGCCTGGGGGGCCCCACGCCTCGAGGGGGAGGGAAGCGAGTGTGTGTGTATCAGCGAGGGGCCCATTTTAAAATTTTGTCTCTGGGCCCACTCCAGCCTCGTTACGCCCCTGCTCGTACATGTAGTCTCCCATTCAAATGCAAGCCAAGGCAGAGCCTGCTTAGCAAATGGGGCCATTCCTGCTTGCCATCACAAGACCAGCTCTCTTCCTTTAGACCTTGGCAATGGGATTATTGGCAGGAATGTCCAGGGAGGTCTGGAGTCCGTCTTCCCCAGGAGGGAGGGCAAGCGAATAGTAGGTCTGTGCACAGACTGGGAAGTCAGAGTCGGTCCGACCGGGCCTTTTCTGACCCTGCAAATGTCAGCTCAGGTTCCTTTGGATCCCCTCAAAAGCTGGGATTGGATTTAGGATTCGATTTGGGGTTGGGGTCAGTATTGGGATCAGGCTCAGGGTCAGAGTTGGGACATTCGGGAAAATCTTTTTTAAGTAACCGCAGATACTCACTGTGAACCTGGAAGAAAAGTAACACAAGAACATCACATGGAAAGTGGTATAACTGCAGATAATCTAAGGTCTCCCCCCACACCCAATTGCAAAAGATAAAATACAATAAATCTTGCTGCCATGGGCATTCTTGGGCCTGATCCAGCAGGGCTGTTCTTATGTTCTTATGAGGAGGCGGATGGATCCAAACTGGGCTGGCCAAGATCAGGTTCAGACTCGCACCAAACTTTTCTCATTTTGGTAAAATCTGACCATGTCCGATTTTCCCAATTCAGCTTTGCACAGGCCTAGCAAATAGTGCTTCCTGTGGAAAGAGCTATTCTTTCGGTGCATCCTTCTTGGGAAGATGAGGGCCAAGAGGACCCGCATAGTTCTTGGCGGCTGCAGAAGGCCAGAGGGGACTCCACAGTCATCTGCTCGGCCTGGACAGGTGAAGGAAACTTCCGCTTCCTCTTCTCTGCCACTGCAGGCTGGTTTCCCTTCTTGAAAACAGAACTTGGGACTGCAGAACATATGATTTCTATATTCAATATCTATACCGCCCTTCCAAAAATGGCTTAGAGTGGTTTACACAGAGAAATAATAAATAAATAAGATGGATCCCTGTCAGGGGCGTAACAAGGCTGGAGTGGGCCCAGAGAGAAAATTTTAAAATGGGCCCCTCGCTGATACACACTTCACAATATATAGTCATGTGACTTGCCTCTGGGGGGCCCCTCGAGGCATGGCCCCCCCCAGGCAGCTGCCTCCCCTTGCCTAATAGTAGTTACGCCCCTGATCCCTGTCCCCAAAGGGCTCACAATCTAAAAAGAAACACAAGACAGACACCGGCACCAGTCACTGGAGGGGTCCTGTGCTGGGGGTGGATATGGCCAGTTACTCTCCCCCTGCTGAATAAAGAGAATCAACGTGTTAAAAGGTGCCCCTTTGCCACGTCAGCTGGACATAGCTGCTGCCGTGCTCAGACTGTGCTACAGGAAGCACCCTTACCTGGGGCTGGCCTTGAAGAGGGTTTGGATCCTTCAGTTAGGACAAACTGTTGCAGGCCACCTCTAACTGGATGGCTTTTCACACACGTCCATATTTAGGTTTAGTTTAATCTCCAGTTTCAGATAATACACTATTACACAAAGATGGGCAGGATCTAAAATACATATACTCAATACTTTTGTATTTTGTGTCTAAAATACTTTCCAGAAAAGTAGTTTGTATTTTGTGTCTAAAATATATGTGCTCAAGTATTTTGTATTTTTAAAATACATTGCCGAAACCAAAATACATCTCAGCCAATCACTGCTTTGCTTTCTTGCTTCAGGAGCTGCCTGCTTATTGCAAGCAGGCAGCCCATTGGCTTCCAAGCATCCTTGTGTGTGTGCTCTGTTCCCCCCTCTCTGCCCCCTGAAGTTTGAATAGTTTTACTCTGAGGCAACGACTGGTCAGCCAGCCAAGTTTGAGAATCAAAAGGAAAAGAGAGAGAGACTGTCCCTGTGAGTAAAATGGGAAATGAGGGGTGAGGGGGGCATGGAAGTAGCTCTCACCCCACTCCCCCCCAATTTTGGATTCAAGAGAACTCCCTGCCTCACAGCTTGTTTGCTTTAAAGTTTCTCCGTCCCTCTAGGTGCAACTAGAAACCTGGCCTGATGAGGCTGTAGTTCTTCTGGTCCAGTCTGTGTAAATGTGCAACTTGCCTAAGGCGGCTTGTTGTTTTGCAGAGACATTTACAGATCTCTCCCTGTCTGTGTCCCCTATTGCTGGCTGTGGCTGACTAATGGTAGCAAATGTCCATTTCTTTCCTCTCTGTGAAACAAAGCACCAGCATACTCTCTGTCTGAAGTTTTCCAGCGTGCTTACCAGGCTTCCCAGGTTACCTGCCTGTGGTGGGAATGGGACACATTGAGGCGATTCTCACAACTGCCGAGAGCAGGCAGGGAGGGAACGGGGTGGGGGTTGGCTGCTTTTAACTCACCTCCCCCCCAGACGACCAAGCCCCGGGTTTTCGGCACGCCTCCTGCACGCATGGGGGAGTGCGGAGTGATACACAGCCAGAACTGATTGCTCCAGCCGCCACCTATCCCACAATGCACTGTGCAAGCAGCCCCCAGAGACATGATACCCGGCAGCCGGGTCAAGGCTGCACTCGCACCCTTAGCCTGGGCTATCAGCCAGGTGTAGTAAGGGGGTCAGGCTGCACGGGAGTGCCGGGATCCGCAAGCATCCAGACACTTCACACAACTATCCTAACCCAGGCTGGTTTGCTCTAGCCTGGGTTAGGCTGATTGTGAGAACAGCCTCAGTATCACTGTGGGAGACACAGAACAATACAGGAAATCAAGCAGCCATGCTTGCTTAGGATTAAAAGCCATCTTTTCCCTCACAACAGCATGTAAAAGTTGGTCACATTGTGTGTGTGTGTGTGTGTGTGTGTGTGAGAGAGAGAGAGAGAGAGAGAGAGAGAGAGAGAGAGAGAGCGAGCATGCCTTGCAGGAGCAGATGCCTTCATGTACAGTATCCCAAGTTTATTTTCCCCCATTTTATCCTCACAACAATCCTTTGAGGTAGGCTAGGCTGAGAAATGTGAGTGGCCCAAGATCACTCAATGATCTGAGTGAGTGAGGGCTTCAACATGGGTCTTTCAGTCCTCATCCAACAACCTAATCACTACACCACACTGGCTTATGGGGCAGTTAGAATCATCTTTATTTTCTGATATGTAGGAGGATATATAAATAAATCCTTTTGATTTGTATATAAACTAGAAGCTTTTTTTAGCTATCCTACTGAGTAACAGCTTGGGTTTAGGGGAATCCTTCTGAGTCACTCCTGTAAAACACACCCCCCCCCCTCCAATTGCACTCAGTGCTTCAAGAACAGCAGAGAGAGAGAGAGAGAGAGGAAAGGGGTTAGCAGATTAATTGGGTTACAAGGAAAAGTTCTCTTTCCCATATTATTTGACCATATGATTGCCTCAGCAAAAATACAACTTGCTGCTCATTTGACTATGCCACAGCTATAGAATTTCAGCCTTTGTCTTGACTAACTTTAAGTTATTTCAATGGGTCTACTCTTATCGAGATTAATGTTTGATACATCCTGTTGTGCTTTGATTTCTATTGACATACTTTGAGTATAACCCCCCCCCACCAAAAAAAGTCTGCAGACGCCCATGGAGGGTGGTGAGAATGGAGAAACATAGCAAAAAAAAGCAGGCTGTCACATTGTTTTGAAATTATTGATCTGATTGACTATTAAAAAATCTGGAAATACTCCAGTTTTTGCAGGACAAATCCAAGCACATGTGTATGTTGGATAGGTATCCAGTTGTCCAATGACTATTTTTAAAGATATAAGACAAGTCTAACATCAAGTGGTCCCATAAAACAGTTATTTTCCTTTGCTGGGATGATTCACAGCCCCAGAAGGCACAACTTGAGTGATTTAATATTTGAAAAACTTGTATTGCTTAAAGGAAATGGGAACAAGTTCAGATAAGTAGCAAACATCTCAAAATTGTTTCCTTTCCCCCCAGGCATTGTATTTTGTATTTTAAGATGTATTTTAAAATACTATTTTTAAGTGGTTGCTTACCAAGTATTTTGTATCTAAAATACATTTGCTCAGGTATTTGATATTTGGTATCTAAAATACTTTCAAGAAGTATTTTGCCCATCTCTGCTCTTACATCTGTGCACATTCACTAGGGTGTTGTATTGTCCATATTAAAAATCAGAATGAAAAAGCTTCCACAAAAAACGTTATCTAGCTTTTAGTACAGCGCATAAAGATCACTAGTGGGTGGGTCATATTTACTTCTGAGTGCCCCCCCCGCCCACTGCTTTCATTAGTCATGGTTCTGAGGGTGCTGACCCAGATGTCTTTCTGGCAACTTCCCAAGGTCTTGGACCAAGAATGGCCTTCCTCAGCCCTCCAGCCTTAACTGGAGATGCTGAGACATAGGAACAGAGGAAGCTGCCACATACTGAGTCAGACCATTGGTCCATCTAGCTCAGTATTATCTACACAGACTGGCAGCAGCTTCTCCAAGGTTGCAGGCAGGAGTCTCTCTCCCAGCCCTATCTTGGAGATGCTGCTGCCTGGGAGGGGACTTGGAACGGCTCCATCCCCTCAGGGGAATCTCTGACAGTGCTCACACTCCTAGTCTCCCATTCATAGGCAACTAGGGCAGACCCTGCTTAGCTAAGGGGACAAGTCCTGCTGGCTACCACCAGACCAGCCCTCCTCAGTCTGAACCCAGGACCTTGTGCATGCAAAGCCTCTTCGTCTAGGGCAGAAGTGACCAGTTGTCAGCCTGGAGACTAGATCTGCCCCCCCCACCCCAAGGACTTATGCAGAGCAGTCCCACATATAGCCCTCCTGGCTACTAGCCTGACCTCAGCAGTAGCCTCAAGAATGGGGGCTGCTCTTTGGAGCAGATGTGGTCAGAGTCCTGGTGGCTGGCTGGTCCAGGCATGGCTAAGGCCGCTTCTGCGGGCCAGCACTTACTGCTGGCATCTGCCGTGCCCCTGTGCACAGGGAGAGTTTCTTCCTCTCAAACAGGAAGCTGCCTTCTACTGAGTCAGACTTTGGTCCGTCCAGTTCAGCGCCGTCCACACTGCCTGGCAGTGGCTCTCCCAGGTTTCAGGCAGGCGTCTTTCTCAGCCGGACCGCCTGCATGCCACACAGATGCTCTACCCCCCAGAGCTGGGATGGCGGCACAGCTGAAGAGCCTGCCTGCCAGAGCAGAGCAAGGTGGGCCCTCCTAGGCCGAGGTCCAGATTACGCCCCCAGAAGACAAAAGCCAGGCATGAAGGCACTGCCCCCCCCCCGTCCCAGCAACTGGGTATCCCAAGCAGGAAGGTTTCCCCTTTAGCGGGCTGGAGCCGCCCTGCCTTTGGGCAGTGCAGCCCTCCACTGGCTTGCTGACTCGCTCGCTCGGGTTCTGGAGAGCAGAGGGGGCACCCAGCCCTGGCTCCTGGGTGCTGGGCTGAGCCGAGTGCAGAAGGAGCCAGCCGGGGCACCCCTCTTGCTGCCGCCGGCCCCTCTGCTCGACAGGCCCCGCTTCCCTCCCGGAGCGCCACCCTTGCCTTGGCCCAGGCCTTCCTGGCTGCTGGGGGGGGGCGGACTGCAAGGAGGCGGGGGGGGGCAGCAGCAGGCTCTGGTTGGCACCTGCAGGGCACCGTGAAGCGCAGGCAGGACGGGGGCGGGGTGGGGCGGGGGGGGCAACAAAGAAGTGGGCGAGGATGACGAAGATGGGAGCTGGCAGCCCCGTGCAAGGAGGACGCTAATGAGCAGCCAGAACATCTGCTGGCCCTGCCAGGCACCTGCTGGAGATTCCTGAGCAACACGCACCATCCGCCACCTGCCCCCCCCCGCTCCTCTGCCCACTGGGCCGCTGCTGCCTCCGTGGGGCCCTGAAGATCATCCAGAGCAGCCTGGCGGCAGCAGGAGGAGCAGCAGCAAGCTGGCCGGCCAGCCTGACGAGGAGGGCTGGAAACGCAGCCACTGCTGGGGCTGCAAGAGGGCCTGCTGTGCTCCCTCCCCAGACCGGCCCCTGCTCCAGGGAGGGGAGGGCCGCTTGGTCTGGGGGGGGTGGCAGCTCAGGGTCGGAGGAGCCCCTGCTCTGCAGGCAGCAGAAGGCCTCGTCTTCCCCGCTGGCAGCACCTCCAGCTCCTTCCAGGAGGGGATCTCAGGAGCGGCTGAGAGGGAAGTCTCCCTCTGAGACCTTGGGAAGCTGCTGCTGCTGCTGCTGCTGCCCGCCAGAGGAGACAAGGCTCAGCTGGATGGACCAACCCTCTGACTCAGCAGTTGGCAGCTGCTTCACAGGTTCAGGGCTGATGGCAGACTCTCCTTTAACCATCCCGCAGTGCTGGGGAAAGCCGCATATGTCAGCCGTGACATTGAAACCCAGCTCTGGCCTGAAATGAACGGGGGGGGGCCCTCTGTGCGGACGCACTCTGGCCTCAAAGGAGGCCCCTGCTCCTGAGCAACGTGCAAAGAGGCACCTTTTAACGTGGTGGTTCTCTTTTATTGAGCAGGGGGAGAGTAACTGGCCCTCTCCACCCCCAGCACAGCACCCCTCCAGTGACTGTGGCTGGTGCCTACCTTATGCTTCTTTTTAGACTGTGAGCCCTTTGGGGAGAGGGAGCCGTCTTATTTATTTGTTATTTCTCTGTGTAAACCGCCCTGAGCCATTTTTGGAAGGGCGGTATAGAAATCGAATAAACAAACAAACAGATAAATAAAAGATACCTTCTGTGCCCCAAAAGGCAAAACATAACAATTAATAATATTAATACACAGCTTTTCAACCAAAATGTATCAAAGTGGACTTGAAATCTAAATTCGGCAAACTAAGTATCCTGGCACATCGTTAATTTGCATGATTTGTTTTGTTATAGGCATGCCGGTTATCTGAGAAGTCTAATGAGAGGGAAAGGACTGTGGGATGGCCAAGGGAACGAGGCAGCAGGAGCTGGTGGGGGGGGCGGATGGGCGGGCAGAGAGAGACCCCTAACTGGCCTCGCTTCTGCCTCCAGAGGCTCCACTCTTCTCAATAGGGCTGGCCGGACCACGCACCCCATCCAAGCTCCCTCCCAGGCGGCTCTATCCTGAAGGGGGTGGAAGGAGCAGGCGTGTCCCCAGCACTTGCAGGGTCTGTGGGAAGCGGGGGGGGGGAGTGCTCCTGGCTGTTGCCCTGAGGATAGCCACACACACACACACACACACACCCGCCAAAGGACTCTTTGGACTGTAGACTGGAGGAGAGCGGGGGGGGGGGGCGGCCGGGGAGGAAGAGGGGAAGCCTGTGATGTCTGGGGCTGGCTCTCCCCAGAGGATGGCAGTTTGCAGGCCCCCTTCCACCTGCCTCTGCCCCTGGAAGCTTAAGGGGCCACCTCTGATGTTGGGGGTGCCTCTTTCCAGCTGGGCTTGGCTTGCTCGCCCACCCACCATCACGGACGGGTGACCCCGAGCCCCGTCTTGCCAGCAGGACAGGGACCCAGATAACTGCCCCGGATAACAGGGGAGCTGCCCAGCCAAGACCTGGGACCTGCAGCTGGCAGGGGAAATGCTATGCAGGAGCAGGCCCTGCTGCAGCAGCTGCAGCAGCTGAGCCTGGTGTGCCTGCATGCCTGGCCCGTCCTGGAGGGCCCTGGTCTGGGGCAGGCATGGTTTTGGCTTCCTCCCCCCAAGTAAGACTGCGGGGAGGGGCAGGGGGTGCCCTAGTGCTGCCAATGGGCACCAGGCAGGGTTGCCAAATTCTGCCTTTCCAAATCCAGGTGCCAAATTGGCATACATTCTGTCCATTCATGGCTTGAAAATCATTTCCGAGCACGATTTTTGACTGCACGTTTGGCTCCATTAACTCCGCTTCTACAAGGGCTAAAGCTTAGCTAAGAAAGAAAGAAAGAAAGAAAGAAGCTGAAAACCGGGCGAATCTGGGTGGGCTGAGCAATCTGAGCGAGATGATTAAAATCCGGGTGAAACCCAGAATTCCGGGAGGCATAGCAACTCTCGCGCTGGGCCCCTTCAGGTCTAGGCTTCTGAGCAGCCTCTGCTCCCTGGGGGTGATTTTGGAGGGCCTGGAACTTGGGGGTAGTGAGGCCAGTCCAGGGGCCTCCTTGAGAGGTGGCCTCTTCCTGGGTGGGGGTCCTGAGGGCCTTCTCAGTGCCGCCTGACTCCCCCAGAGGGGCTGGGACCCATAGTGGGGTCTCCGCCCTCTCCTTCGTCAAGGTCTTACCCGGACTTGTGAGGAAGTTGTTGGGGCGGGGCAGCCCCTCCCCTCTGTGCCAATGACGCTCACACAAGCACACTTTTGAATGGGGCAACCCTCCTTCGGACGGGCAAGGAATGTGACGGGGGGGGGGGCACCCTTTGAGTTCTCCACCTGTCACTCACTGCAATGTCTTGGACTGACCTTGAGGTGTGTGTGTGGGGGGGGGGATGGATTCAGAGCAGCCTCCACAGGGTGCCCCCCCCCGCCCTCGACTCCAGTGGCCGTCACTTCCAAGTGAGCCCTCCCAGGACATCTTCTTAAGAGGAGGAGGAGGAGGAGGAGGAGGGGCTCCCCTCCCATGTCGGTGCCCGGCAGCCTGGGGCCTAAGCAAGGCCTCATTAGCACAGAGACAGCTGCTGCTGCTCTGGTGTCTGAGCCCTGCAGGGCTGAGCTGTAGGCCAGGGGAGGGGCGGGGGGCGGGAGCGGCGCACTCCACGCATGCACAGAGAAGCCCCGTGGCTCTTGGGCTGGGGCTGGCGTGTTTCAGGGGTGAGCCGGCCACTGCTTCCTGGCCCCAGTGAGCCGAGGGAGGAGGGGAGCTTCTGCAGTGGCTTTGCTTGGCAGGGAGGGAGCCCTGGCATCCCTCAGGTGTCCTTGGGAGCACAGTCAAGAGCCCACTCCGGGGGACACTTGGGCCAGCTGCCAGCAGGCAGCAGGTGACGGGGTGTCTGGCCTTCCCTCCGACTTGCCTGCCCTGCCCTCTGTTTGGTCCCCGCTCTGGTTGGCTGTGGAAGCACATTCTGCACATGTTCAGAAGCACCCTCTGCTCAGGGACGGAGAAGCAGCGCATCTCCGTGCATCCCGTGACTGCCAGGCTGCCCTTTGAGGCAGGGGCTCCGACTGAGCTGCATCACAAACCACTGGAAGTCTGCTCGGGTGTCTATGTGGGGGACCCCTGCCTTCCTCACAGACTTCCTTTTCAATAGAGCGGTAACCCAGCCATCCTGCCCCTTCTGTCTCGGCAAGCCCCCCCAGCCCCAGCCCATCGCAGGCTTCCCTCTCCGCCCTCCTCAGCCCCCCGCCTGCATCTCCCCTTCTCCCGCCCATCCCCATCCACAGCATCCTGTCCCCCAAAGAAGCCCCCCCAGTCCCCTCCCACCCAGGAAGGGCTCTGGCACCACGGATTCCTCCTGGGCCTGCAGGTCTTGCACCTCAAGAGGCCGGCTAGGAAGTGCTGGAGCGCCTGGTCTCTGCTGTGGAGTGATGTGGCCAGAGGGGGGCCAGGACTCAGTGGGGCTGCACCCCAAAGGCCCCTGGCAGCTCCGTCCCTGGCGGCATCTCCAGCAGGGCCTCGGAGGCCCCTGTCTGAGACCTTGGCATGCCGCTGCCAGTCTGTGCAAGCAAGACTGAAGCAGAAGGACCAATGGCCTGACCCGTCTCTTCCCTGCTTCCTGGGTTGGGGAAAGCACCCGCAGGTCTTGAGAGAGACTTTTCAGAGAGCGGCAACCCAGCCGGGCTGCGGCTTCCCCCACTTTCCGTGGCCTCTAGTAGGCAGACGTGGCAGGTTTTTTGTTTTGTTTCAAAACCTGAAATGGCTGTTTGGCGGTTGGGGTGGCCTTAAGTGGCACATCAGGGAAATGCTTGACCCAAAAGCAGAAGGTTGCTGGTTCAAATCCCCACTTGTACTGTATCGGGCAGCAGTGATCTAGGAAGATGCTGAAAGGCATCATCATCTCACACTGCGCGGGAGGAGGCCATGGTCAACCCCTCCTGTATTCTACCCAAGACAACCCAGGGCTCTGTGGGTGCCAGGAGCCGACACCGACTCAACAGCACACTTGACCTTAAGGGGCAAAAGACAGTTTCACCATGGGAGGCACATCCTCTCCCAAGCCACTACGATGGTGGTCCGCAGGGTGCTCCTCTATTCCAGTGCAATTTGGCAAAACAAGGGCAAGGACAAGAAATAAGAAAAGGTGCCAGGAAAAGGGTTGTGTGAGGTTGCAAGAGAGGACCCCCCCCCGCTCGCAGATGCACTCATCATGACCCATGTTTTGGGGGGCTGGACCCCGGCACGGCCACAGTAAGCTGTGAGGCTCAGCCCTGTGGAGTCTGGCTCCAATCAAGCACTGGCAGTACGGAGGACCCGGCAATCTGGTGCCACAGAGCCGTGGTTTCTCGGCCCTCCTGCCCCACAGGCCATGGGGCAAAAGGGGCAGCAGGGCAGTGATGGCCGGGCAAGTGGGGGGGGCAGCCGGCTTGCACGGCCAGTGGAGCTGCCGCCTGCTCGCTTGGGTTGCGGACGGAGGCTCTCGCCCTGCTCATTAGCATGGCTGCCAACTGACCTGCTCTGCAGCCGACTTCCGAGGGGCCAATTAACCACACGCAGCTAATTAGCGGCACCTGGACCCAGCCGATGCCCGGAAGCTGGGAGGGTGTACTGGAGTGTGAAGCCCTGCACGTTAACCCTCTCTGTGCTGTGCTGGGTGCTGCTGTCTGGAACTCACCCTGCTGTTGCCCAGGAGAGTCAGCACACCCTTCCCTTCCGTAGAGGTTGCTCATCTCCCCAACATCCCAGTGCTTTGACCTCCCTGAGGCATCCCCACAATACAAGAAAGACCAAGGCTGGGGCCGAAGCAGAGGCACCACGCAGCAGCAGGGGTGGGGTGGGTGGCTGAACAGGAAGGAAGCTGTCTTCTTCTGAGACAGACCCTTGGCCCATCTCGCTCAGCATTGCATGAGCAGGCAGGAGTCTCTCTCAGCCCTGCCTTCGAGATGCTGCTGCCAGGGAGGGAGCCTGGGCCCTTCTGCATGCAAATCAGCAGATGCTCTTCCACTGGACAATGCCCCCCCCCCCGTCTCATGCAGTGAAGTGAAGAGAGCTGGTCTTGTGGCAGCCAGCATGACTTGTCCCCTTAGCTAAGCAGGGTCCACCCTGGTTGCATATGAAAGGGAGACTAGAAGGGTGAGCACTGCAAGACATTCCCCTCAGGGGATGGAGATTCTCCGGGAAGAGCATCTAAGGTTCCCAGTTCCCTCCCTAGCATCATTTTTTGGTGTGTTCTGGGGGAAAGCTTGCTTGCCAGAAAGATCCTCTTCACTGCCTGAGGCGATTGGGTGGCCAGTCTGAACTGAATCTGTTTTTCTGAAAGTTGATGCTCCAACTGTGCTAAAGCCAAGCTCAGTGTGGGCCAGCGACTGAGAGGCCACATTCGCACGTAACGCAGAACCATGTGTCCAATAGATCCGCGGTTCCATTCCCCCCACTCCACTCTTCTGTCTGAATTCAGATGTAACGTAGAGCAGGCTCTCTGCAGTCAGGGAGGCTGCAGAGAGGAGGGGGGGAACAGGCTGTGTGGGCTTCCTTCTTGCTTGAAGGACAGCTAACACAGCCAATCACAGTCGGAGAGAGGGAGGGTCTTCCTCCCTCAACTCCGGTTTCAGGGAACGCAGCATGCAGTTCTGCATTCGCACATAACACAGGCTGCGTCACACCTCGGTTTGGAGTGGCAAAACTCATGACAACCTGAGCGTTCAAACTGGCATTTGGAGAGCAAAATCTCAGTTCACTCTCCATGCAGAACTGGAGTTTGAACAGGGTGTCCTGCATTCGGACGGGATATCCTGCCTTTGGCAACCTCTGGCCTTGTCAACTCCAGTTTCGTATTATGTACGAATGCGGCCATAATCTCAAATCCTTTCAAATTCTCTCATACCATCCTCTGGGACAGCACTGCCTTTCCTCAAGTGGCCAAATGGAGCAAGCAAGGGCAACTCTGGGCATCACTGGGAGGAGTTTTGCTGGCGATGGCAAATGCAGTTCAATGTTAGCAAGTGTAAAGTGATGCACACTGGGACGAAAAACCCCATCTTCAGGTATACGCTGATGGGATCTGAGCTGTCGGTGACGGACCAGGAGAGGGATCTTGGGGTGTGGTGGACAGCTAGTTAAAAGTGTCGACTCAATGTGCGGCAGCTGTGAAAAAGCCCAATTCCATGCTAGGGATCATTAGGAAGGGGACTGAAAATAAAACAGTTAATATCATAATGCCCTTATACAAAATGATGGTGCGACCACACCTGGAGTGCTGCGTACAGCTTTGGTCACCACATCTAAAAAAGGACATTGTCGAACTGGAGAAAGTGCAGAAGAGGGCAACCAAGATGATCAGGGGCCTGGAGCACCTTTCTTATGAGGCAAGACTACAACACCTGGGGCTTTTTAGTTTAGAAAAAAGACAACTGCGGGGAGACACGATAGAGGTCTATAAAATCATGCATGGTGTGGAGAAAGTGGAGAGAGAGAAATTCTTTTTCCTCTCACATCACACTAGAACCAGGGGTCATCCCATGAAATTGATAGCCAGGAAATTTAGAACCAACAAACAGAAGTACTTTTTCACACAAGGCATAATCCACTTGTGGAATTCTCTGCCACAGGATGTGGTGACACCCAACAACCTGGATGGCTTTAAGTTATGGATAACTTCATGGAGGAGAGGTCTACCAATGGCTACTAGTCGGAGGGCTATAGGCCACCTCCAGCCTCCAAGGCAGGATGCCTCTCAGTACCAGTTGCAGGGGAGTAACAGCAGGAGGGAGGGCATGCCCCTTTCAACTCCGGCCTGTGGCTTCCAGCGGCATCTGGTGGGCCACTGTGCGAAACAGGATGCTGGACTAGATGGGCCTCCTTGGGCCTGATCCAGCAGGGCTGTTCTTATGTTCTTATGACTCCCGGGTAGCCTGCTGGAGGCCAGGAGGGCCCTCGCCCTCGCCCCCCCACTCCTCCTGAGGACCTGGCACTTCTCCACCATCTTTTCATCTCCTTTGATGTCAAGAACTGTCCAGACTAGAGGCCCAGGTGGACGGGGGTGTCAGTCAAATGTAGCAGGGCAGGTTTGCTTCATGCAAAGATAGCAATAGCAATAGCAATAGCACTTACATTTATATACCGCTCTATAGCCGGAGTTCTCTAAGCGGTTTACAATGATTTAGCATATTGCCCCCAACATTCTGGGTACTCATTTTACCGACCTCGGAAGGATGGAAGGCTGAGTCAACCTTGAGCCCCTGGTCAGGATTGAACTTGCAACCTTCTAGTTACAGGGCGGCAGTTTTACCACTGTGCCACCAGGGGCTCAGTTCAAGATGAAGAGGCAGCTTGAGGCGGAAGCCGATGGGCTGGCAGTGGGGGTAGGGGTGGGGAGCAAAAAGGGAGGCCGCAGTGGCCTCCTCCCAAATAGTTCCCAGTAAGTCTAGAGAACCAGTGTGGTGTAGCGGTTAGAGCCTTGGACTAGGACTATGGAGCCCCGAGTTCAAATCCCACTTGGCCATGAAACTCACTGGGTGACGCTGGGCCTTTTCATCCCTAAGAGATGTCTGGCCTGCTGCTAATGGTGTCTTCAGAGCAGACGGTGTGAGGCCCGGAGATGCCTGCGCACCACAAGGTCTTGCGTGCATTCCGTGCTAGAGGATGGGGGTGGCCCGGCTGGGTCCCCAGCTGTGGCTGGATTACATCACACAGCTGGATGGCTCCATCACTCGCTCAGCCACTCACGCCTTGACATCCAACGGGACACACCAGAAAATGCACCGCGTGTTGGTGGTGGCAGCCTGGCCCCGTGAAGGCATGGGCGGGCCGCACGGCCGGCTAGAGCAGACCACCCCCAGCTGTGTGCAGGAATCCAGCCGGCCTGGGCCCCTCCGAGGGCCAGAGTGTGCCCCCAGCCCAGACTGAGGCGAGCAGCGCAGCCCTGAGGAGACCTTGGCAGGGGCTGGAGGTGATGCACTGCTGGGGTCAGGCAGGGCTGGGCTCGCAGGCTTTGCAGGAGGGCCATTGCAAGGGAGGAAGGAAGGAAGGGCCCGAGGAAAAGGCCTGTCCCTGGAACATGCTGAGCCTAGAGCAAGGCCGCACCACTCCGGCCCGCCAGCTGCTGTTGGACTACAACTCCCATCATCCCCAGCTATGGTGGCCACGAGTCAGGGGAGATGTTGGGAACTGTGCTCCTACAACCGCTGGAGGGCCAAAGCATCCCACTGAATTATAAGGGGCCAGTTTGGGGCTGGGGATTTTCCTTTTGGGGACCCCTTAGGGGTTTTTCTTCAGATTTTTAAAACGTCCATGTGGGTCACCCGGAGTCTGCCAAGACCTCCCATGCACCCACAGGGGCTGCAGTTATGCATCCAGAAGGACCAGAAGCAGAAGCTCGCACCCTCCAAAATGCTTCCCCCCCCGCCATTTGTGGCAGCAGCAGGGAGAAAAGTAGGGGGAGCAGGGCATCCCCCCTTGTAATTCTCTCTCTCTCTGGTGCTGCACTTGGTTGCATGGAAGTTGTCCCTGATGGCTGCTGAAAGGGGGAAGGGGGGGGGAGAGAGGCAGGATGCGTCCCATTGCCTGCCTCCGCCACCCCTGCCTCCTCCCTTCCTCTCTTCTTTCCCTCTGATTTCTTTCGCAGTATCAAAAGTATTACACTGTAAGATCCTTGGGGCAGAGGACACATCCTTCTTGCATAAGTCCTTCTGCAAAGCGCCACAGACATTGGTGGTGCTCTGCACCTCCTTCTGACAATGAGAACAAACAATCCCGTGACAGGTGAGTCAACAGATCGTCAGGCAGGAGCCTGGCCAGGAGGGGGGACCAGACCTCCCCAGCTGCCCTGCCAGAGCCCTGACCCTCTCTCTGCCCCCTTTCTCTGCCTCCCCAGCACCCTCCTCTCCCCACTTCTCTCTGCACAGGGAGCAGGGCAGCTATCGCACCCGGCCAGCCACCAGGCCAGCAGTTCTGCCCCCCCCCCCCACTACCCAGGCGGAGTCTCCCATCAAAGCCCCGTCCCGGCTAATTCCTTCTCCCTCCTAGCCCCACTAATCAGGCTTAGCCAGGGAATGTGCTGCCACCTTATCTGGGGCAGGCAGGCCTGGGGGAGCCAGCCGGGCCAGGCTGATACTGGAGGCAATCAGGATGCGAGGAGGGGAGCCAAGGCCACCCCCCCCACGGCAATCTCCCCCAAGAAAACCCAGCCCTGGCCTTGCGTCCACTGCCTGGGGGCTTCTGCCTGCGGCTGCCCAGTCCAAGGGCGGGTTCCCTTCTCCTTTCCGTGTCTGCTTCTGGGTCGCTGGGTTCGGCTGAGCCCCTGGGCTGCCCCGCCACACACTCCGCGGTCTGTGTGCTGGCCTCTGGGCGATGGCTCTGAGCACGGTGCTGGGCCCCCAGACCCAGCGCCTTCTGTGATGCTGCTGCTGCTGCTGCTGCGGCCAGGGTGGGATTCTGAGCAGCCTGACTGGTGCCTCTCACACAGGACCTCTGCAGCCAGACCGGCCCAGTGGACGTGCCCCGGGCACAAGTGGGTTGTTGCCCTCACCCTGCACAGATTCATGCCACGGCTGCGGAGAGACCTCGGCTGGCCGGCTGCTCTTGCATCTCCCGGCATCCCCCCCCCTTCGCCCCTGCTGCTCCCCCCACTCTGACAGTGAACTGCCTGCAGACACCACCGGGTCTAATAAGGACCATGGCAGGGCAAGAGTGGAGGTGGGAGGGAGGGAGCAGTTTCCCACAGCCCATGGCTTCTGCAGGCCAGTCAGGGCTGTGTCCTCCAGAAGCAGCCTTTGCCTCACAACCCCCCCGCCCCCCCGCACAGACCGCAGAGGCCAGGCGCTGGTGGGCAACCCCCTCCAGGAGGGGACCCGGCTGGCCTTGGCAAAGTGTTGCCTTGGGCAACTGGCATCCAGCTATGAGAGGAGTCTTGATGGTCACTTCACAGCATGTCCTGCATCCTGGGGATGAGTCTTCAGCCCCCCCCCCCGGAATCTGTACAGGCGTATTGTATGCCATCTACTCAAGATCACACCCTCGAATATCACCACAATCTCTCTGGAACCAGGAACTCAATAGCGTCATCATGAGACAATTTCATAGGGTCAGGATTTCTGTGCAATTAGCGGCTGGGCTGGGATGATGGACTCTGCCCTTGTACAAATCTATGGTGGGGCCACATTTGGAGCACTGCATACAGTTTGGGTCACCGTATCTTAGGAAGGACATTGTAGCCCTGGAGAAGGTGCAGAAGAGGCCAACCCAGATGACCAGGCGCCTGGAGCACCTTCCTTAGGAGGCAAACCTACAGCATCTGGGGCTTTCTGGTTTAGAAAAAAGACGACTGCGGGGAGACATGATAGAGGTCTATAAAATCATGCATGGTGTGGAGAGGGTGGACAGAGAGAAATCTCCCCCCTCACAACATCAGAACCAGGGGTCACCCCATGAAACTGAAGGTCAGGAAATGTAGGACTGACAAGAGGAAGTCCTTTTTCACACAGCACATAATTAATCTATGGAATTCTCTGCTTGGATGGCTTTACAAGGGGCGTAGACAAATTCATGAAGGACTGGTCTAGCAACAGCTACTAGTCGGAGGGCTATAGGCCACCTCCAGCCTCCAAGGCAGGATGCCTCTGAGTCCCAGTTGCAGGGGAGCAACAGCAGGAGGGAGGGCAGGCCCCTTTCAACTCCGGCCTGTGGGCTCCCCAGAGACATCTGGTGGGCTACTCTGTGAAACAGGATGCTGGACTAGATGGGCATTCTTGGGCCTGATCCAGCAGGGCTGTTCTTAAGTATGGGAAGGGCAATAAATACATAGTGATTAGTAATTATAACGCATATTAACAGTTGTATAGACACATTATTATAGTGTATAGTCAGTAAGCGGTTAGGGAGCATCTCCTCCCATACCAACCCCTGTCTGCTGTACTTCCAGATCTGCAAGTGAGGTCCTGCTAGGCTTCTAGCTTTCCTGGCCGCAAGATCCACCCGTAGCAGGTCCTTCTCAGTGGTTGCTCCGTGCTGAGGAATAGCTTCCGCTTCCCCCTTTCAGGCTCATCCTGGAGACTGTCCAAAATGTCCTCCTTCATTTGAGTCTTAAAATGAAGCTTGAGCCGCCTGATGTTGCTGTCAGTCGCTGGATTCCATTTCAGACCCTCTTGGTTTTGGTGTTTTTAATTGAGGGTGCTCCATTTTAATGTTGCAAATAAATTGAAAAGGGTTACCAAAATGAAGGGATGAGACTCTGCAGGGACCAGATCTCAGAAGGCAGCGGGGACACGGCAGCCGCTCCGTGGTGGCGAGGCCCAGGCCCAGTCCGTGGCGGCTGGCAGCTTCTCCCCAGGGAGGGGGCCTGGGAAAGAGCCCTGGGGGTGGAGAGAGTCAGAGCAGGCTAGGGTGAAGGGGGAGCCGATGGCAGCCCAAGCAAAGGCGCGTGTCAAGGCAGGCCAAGGCAGCTTCCAGTGGGAGTGAGGGGAGTCCGTGCGCCTGGCGGTGGCGATGTAGGGTGCCCATAGTCTGGCTCTCCAAATGCGGGTGCCCAATTTGCAGATTATGTAAATTGGCTTGAAAATCATTTTGGAGCAGAGGAGTGACTGCACGTTTTGCTCCATAATTCTGCTTCTACAAGGGCTAAAGCTTAGCTTTAAAAAAAGAAAGCAAAAAAGCTGAAATCTGGGCAAATCTGGGTGTGGGTTAAGCAATCTGGGTGAGATTCTTAAAATCCAGGTGAAACCCGGAATTCTGGGGGGCAGGGCCACTCTATGGTGATGGGGGTGGGGTGCAGAGCATCTTGGAGGAGCAGCAAGTGAGGGGAGCTCTGCAGCAGGCCGGCCTTCTTCTTCCGGGAGAGCCTCGCCCGCTGCTTGCAGGAGGGGACTTCTCCTCCCTCCGTGAGAAGCGCCCAGAGCTGTACCTGGAAACACCTGGTGGCAGTGGCAGCGGCTGCTGCTTCTGCCCCCTTCAAGATACCAGGAGGCTCCTTGGCAAGCAGAGAGGAACCGTAGGAGGACAAAACACCCCCACCAGCCAGGGCAGAGCCTGGACCTCTGGTGGCCCTCCAAAGAGGGAGGGGATGTGCAGTCCAGCCAGCCACACAACTCCAGAACGGTGGGGGGGAGAGACAAGAGCAGGGAGCAGGAGAGATGGCGAAAGTCAACCTCCGGGAGACGCCTTGCTCACCTTCCTCCTCTATGACTGCCTGCTGGCCCCCCTTCCCACCCCACTTCTCCTGGTGGTTTATTGCCCTGTCCTCTTTCTTGGTTTTCTCAAGCACTCCATTACAATTAGATTGTAAGCCTCTCGGGGCACAGGCCTCCTGTAAAGTGACCAATCCGAGGCTCTCCAGCTGTCCTTGGGTTGGAGGAAGACTCTCCTCACCACAAGACACAATGCAGACAGGTTCTTCTCAAGATTAGGACAGCAGAAGAATCTGTCTACATTGCAGCTGCTGGGGATGATGGGAGTTGTAGTCCAACAACAGCTGAAGAACCCTGCCCTATGGCGGCCTAGCAAGCCCACCTCGGCCTGAATGAGATTTTCTCAGGGCTGGGGAGTCCTGCTCATAGGCTGACTTTCAGCCAACTGCCTTCTCAGCCTAGCCTACCTCACAGGGTTGTTAAAACACTAAGAGTGGGGTAGCACCAGAGGTGCACCGAGGTAATTTTGTAGCCTGGACCTCAAGGCCTTTGGAGCTCACCCACCCCCACTCAGTGCTGCAAGTTAAGCATCATTTCTTAACATGTAGGTTCTTGAGGGCACAAACAAACCACACCACCCAGGACAGCCTAAAGAAAGTTTGAGGGGGCCCAGTGGATGTGGAGGCCTTGTCCAGGCCTTGTCCTCTGCACCCACTGGGCCCCCCCAAATCCTCCATGGAGGGGGCAGGTAAGAGCGCCTCTGGGTAGCACCCCCCACCCAGAGCTCCTTGGAGAAAAGGCAGGGCATGAAGAAGAAGAAGAGGAGGAGGAGGAGGAGGAAGAAGGTGGAGGAGGAAGAGAGGAAGAGGAGGAGGAGGTGGTGGTAAAAGAAGAAGTGGAGAAAGAAGAAGAAGAATCCTCTCTCTTGATCCTCGGTCCTCACGTGAACTTCCCTTCGGTCCTCCTTGGCAGCTCTGTTGGTGGAATGTCTCTCTGGCATGGATCTGCGGGGGGGGGGCATCGTGGGACTCCAAGGATACTGCACCCCCACCGCCAAATAACAAGTCTCCTGCCTTGCAAGGTTTCTCTTCGTGAGGACTACTACCCTTTCCCCCCCCGCTCCCCAGCGCAGCCCAAACCTTCCCCTCTCCTGGCTGTCGGTTCCGCGGCCCGTTCAGGCCCATGGTCCAGGGGTGGCCAGCTACCTGTTTGGGAGCCCGGCCGGCCCCGGGCGGAGCTGGCGGGCCTGTCTGTGCTGCACAGGCAATTACAGTCGGGGGCGAGGGAAGGCTGGGGATCACAGCTGACGGCGGCCAAGGGCCCCCTGGGGAAAGGAGGGTGATGGGTCCGGGAGGGCCCAGGGCTAATTAAAGGTGGGGAGACGCATGTGGGCAGAGTGCCGGCTGGCGCGGAGGCCTGATAGCGAATCAGCACGCACATCTGCTCCACGCCAGCTCAGCGCAGGGCGATAAATCACAGCACTGCCCCCCCCCCCGGCCCGGCTCCCCTGCACCCAGCCTGGCCTGGAGCAGCCCCTCCCCTCCCGCCCCTCCCTGGCTGCCAAAGGGGCACATGTGTTTGGAAAGCCACTGCCATTAAGGGCGAGGGAATTGGCAGGGGAGCCGGCTTGAGAGGACATTAACCAGGCCGCCACATGTGCCTTGCAGTTGATTATCCTCCAATTAGTCCGCCAGCCCTGGAGGAGGAGCCTGCCCCGTCCCCCCAAGACCCCTGCAAGGCTGCTGGCTGGGGAAGAGGAGGAGGAGGAGGAGGAGGGAGGAGGCAGCCTTGCCAGGCCCAGCCAGGCCGCCTGGCTTCAGTGGCATGTTGGGGTGGCAGCCGAGCCAGAGGGCTGCTTGGCCAGGGCCAGAAGCCGATGCTCTCTGAAGAGGAAGCCACCAGCCGAGGAAGAGGAGGGCGAGATCCTGCCGCATTTTGCTGAAGGGGTTCGGGGGTACAGAGCAGCCCGCTGCGAGGCAGGGAGGGCGTGAGAGGTGTCTGCAGCGAGGACTGGGCAGGTTTGGGCCGGTGCGTGGATGCACCCAGGTGCCCATGAGCCATGTCCAGGCCTGCATGGGAGAGGATGGAAGCACGCAGGGTTGTGCACGTCTTCTGGTGTGTGCATCGCGCCTAGAGAAGAGAGCTGTTTCCCAGCACGGAAGCAATCCCTGCCCAGAAGCCCACCCGCCCACCAAGGCCACCTTTCTGGCCATTCAGGCAGGAGTTCGCTTCTGAAGCAGATCAGGCTGGCTACAAGGGTACTTTTAGGGCAGAGATTCCCAGCCTTGGTTGAGTCCCCAGATGCTGTTGGACTACAACTCCCATCATCCCCCTCCAGAATAGCCACAAGGGGGGGCCCAGCCACAGTAGTGGGGAACCCTTGCTTTAGGACCACATTTTTAATCATTGGCTGACACAGTGAGGAAAATTACTCAAAGTAGTCCCGTTGGAATTAAAAGACAAGCTAGGCAATACCTACTCGTCCTTTTGATTCCAACGGGACTGCTTATTTTCCTCACCATGTCAGCCGCTGCTTTTTAAGAGTTCTCATTTGATATTTGTGAAATGATTGTTCCCTGTATTCAGCATAAAGTGGAGTCACAGAGTTGATGACCTGAGGCTGTGAGGCTGGACCTCTCAAGAGTCACCTCCGGGTCTTTGTCTTGCCTTCTGGTGCACACCTGTGTGTCTGCCGTTCCCCACACTCAAGCGATACCCACGTGGGAAAAGCATGAGGACCTGAGAGCCGCCCTGCTTCATACACCTCTACCCCGCCCTGCTTGTCTGCCTTCTTTCTAAGCTAAAAAGGCCCAAACGCTGTAGACTGTCCTCTCTGCCCCTTTCCCAGCTCTGCAGCCTCCTCCTTCAGGTGCGGTGACCAGAACTGAACCCAGCGTCCCAGGTGTGGCTGCAGCATCGGTTTCCATAAGGGCATGATTACGTCGGCAGTTTTATCTTCAATAATCCCCTTCTAATGGCCCCCCGCATGGAATTAGCCTTCTTTACAGCTGGTGCACACGGAGTCGACATTTTCAGTGAACTGTCCACCATGACCCCAAGATCCTTTTCCTGGCTGGTCACTGTTGCTGGCATTGTGTGTGTGTGAGAGGCAGCCTGTTTAGCCTCCATCTTGCCACCTGCGGTTTAAGTGTGTGTGTGTGTGTGTGTGTTGGGGGTGGTTGAATCTGTGTGTGCCCAATGTTGGACTGGCTTTGCCAAGGGCAGGGATGGTGAGACGATCATTGAGGGTCCTCATCCAAGGTGGAGAAGTGAGGAGAGATGCTAAGGAGCCCACCATGGAAGAGTCTTCCCCAGTTCTGGCTCAGCCCTCAGTCCTCCCCGGACTGGCCACCCGCTCTCTGCTCCTTGACCCTTTTGCTGACAGCAACTCCATGACTGGCACATACCCAGGAAAGGTCCTGGCTTGGCAGCTGCTGGGGAATGCAAGCAATGCGGGCTGGGCCTCTGCAGGGAGAGGGGACTCCTTGGGGTGTCGCAGCTCTGGCCAAAGATCAGCGGGTGGGAGCCTGAGAGGGCCCTGGAAGCAACTGGGTTCCGGCTCACCCAGGCAGATGCCTCCAAATCTCCGCTTCAGGCCCCTCCTTCCCACAGCTCAGAGGGGCCCTCCTCCTCAGCAGGGACCACCATCCTGCTCCCCTTTCCCCACACAAGAGATCTTGCAGCATCAGCTCTGAGCCCAGCCAAGAGGGCCAAGCAGAGGGCCCAGAATGCTCTGCCCTCCTCGCTCCAGAGGGCCCTGCCCTCTCTGGTGGCATCCAGCACGTCATTCTGATGGGGGGCTCCAGAGCTCCTCTGAGCCCTGCAATCTTCTTTCATTGCCCGAGTTCAGCTTCAGAACAAACCAGGTCATCATAAGAAAGAAGAGATTGGCTCCCAAGCATGTGCAGAGTGCATCTAACTATTTATTTGGATTTAGAAACCATCTATGTAAAACATCTCCAGGCAGTTTACATAAAACCATTAAAAGCATTAAAAACAAAATTTTGCTACTGATGGATTAACCACACCTATGAATTTGTTGATGCAGTACTTTTGAATAGGCAAAGTTTTATATCATATTTCTCTCTCTAGCCAAGTTCAGACGTAGGGATGTACGGAAGGGTTTGAATTTGAACCCATTCAACATTGAACATGGTCGTTTCGATGGTTCTATGTAGAACCACCCCCAAACCGAATAGGCCCCTGTTCGGCCCGATCTCAGACTGAACAACCCCTGGGTTTGGGTTCGTGGTTCGTAAACCGCCCCCCCCGTTTTAAAATCATTTTAAAAACATAATTTAACTCACTGCCACCTGGTCTGGGGGCTTCTGTGTGGCAGCTGGGCAGGGGGGGTCTCTAGAGGTGCCCCTCTCCCCGCCAGCCTCCATTTAATTCCAAATAGCCCGGTTCAGGTGGTCTTTGGCCTGTTCCGGGCCTGTCCTCCATGGCGGTGGCCATTTTGGAGGCTGCCATGCATGCTCAATGGGCCTCTGCATGGCTGAAAACCACCCAAACTGGGCTATTTGGAATTAAATGGAGGCAGAGGGGGGGAGGGGGAACCTCTGGAGACACCCCTACCCCATGGCTGCACAGAAACCCCTGGATGGGGTGGTAGTGAGTTTAAGTACATTTTTTTTAAAAAAAAAAAATTAAATTATGAACCCCCTAACCCAAAATGAGGGTTATTAAGTCCAAGATTGGGCTGAACTGGGGCAGGTTTGATTCAGGGTTGATTCGGCATAGAATCATCGAACTGGTCGTGTTCATGTCAAACGGGTTCAAATTTGAACCCGTTCGCACATCCCAAGCAAGCACCCTTTCCCTTTGGGTGGTGGGAATGGATCAGGGGGGTTGAATGAAGAAAAGCAACACCGGTCTCATGAACAAATAAACTAGATTTATTCAGAGAAGCAAAAAGACAATGTCTTCTTTGCAAACCATAGAGGAGGCCAGCAAACCTTTGGGGGTTTCAAAAGTGTGTGTGTGTGTGTGTGTGCATAGCAATGCAAGCTCAATGCTGGAAAGTAGGCTTGTGGTTTCAGGGTTTGCAAACATTTGTGTGTGTGTGTGGGGGGGGTGGTCTTCAGCAACAGCTCAACAATCAAGGCAGTGGAATGCGGAGCTCAGCAATGCCTGCAACTTGGCAAACTCCTGTGCAGTGGCATGTAGTCAGAGGAGCACTGGCAGACCTAGGGGGGCAAACCCTAACCCACACACCCACCCACACTGTCCAATATGGGCACTACACAACCCCAACCATTTGCCACCTCCCCTGTGTTGGGAATCCTCTGTGGTGAGAGAATCCCTTTCTCATTATAGCAGAGTGCACAGAGGCACAACACAGCAGAAGATTAGTTAGGCATGCGTGTTTGCTGAGAGTAAAGTAACTTGGAGCCAATTCATAGTTTCAAATTAATATAAAAGGCATTTATTAAGGAACTCCATTCTAGATAGGAAAGTGAGGAGTTAGGATCTCTACTCTAGCTAGCTAGAGGATGCAGATGGATTCTGCATCTTCTCTGCACACATGG
The DNA here is from genome assembly GCF_027244095.1 of Hemicordylus capensis. NCBI lineage: Eukaryota > Metazoa > Chordata > Lepidosauria > Squamata > Cordylidae > Hemicordylus > Hemicordylus capensis. Next base: position 320,581,797 of record NC_069660.1, on the reverse strand, counting down.
TGCAGGGAGAGAGGCTTGCCATGTTGCAAGGTAGAAAGACAGGTAGGGAAGAGAGAGAGGAAGTGAGTTGCTGGAAGGAAGGAAGTCCCTGAGATTAGCAATCTACATATCCAAAGGGATAGTGTCAGAGCAGTAGAGAAGGAATGACCAATGTCTTGACCCTCTAGCCCTCTGACTTGTTAGTCTGTCCTCCACTGTCTGAGACAAGAGACAGCACAAAGTCCTTAACTTCCAACACCCTGAGCACCACTCCACCCATGCAGCAACCCTTATCACTCACCTACACGATTTGGCATGGTGTTACTTTGGTCCCCGCAGGGACCCGCACCTTCAGCCACCACCCCACTGCTGGAAGGTGGTGTGTGGCCGAACAGAGCTCCTTGGAAGCTTCCATGAGCTTCTCAGAGAGCTCTTCCATTAGGCCTTGGTCCCCGGGGCCTTCAAAGCTGTCCCCAATTGCACCCTACACCCTAGAATGGATTCCTGGCTGTCCTCCTTGAAGAGATGGGCCGAGAACAGGTCTTGCAAGTCACCTCTCTGAGTCTCCTTCTCCTCCTCCTCCTCTCCCAGTTCAATGCTGCATGTGGCAGTTTGGAGGTGCTGCTGTCCTGTGGCATCCAGGAACTGGACCAGCATGGATTTGCCATGGCCCTTGGCATCCCCCGGCAGTTTCGCCTGCACTTTGCGCTCCTGCCGGCTGTTGGGTGGCTGCCCATGCACGTGAGGGGCTGGAGGAGACGGAGTTCGTGGGCTCCTCCATGGCTCTCAAGAACGCGGCAGCAACACAGGGCAGGTAGATCACTGTGGTTGTTGCCGCTGGACCACAAAGCTGTCCAGAGGGGGGTGGAGCCCCCACAGAAGGGGAGGTGTGTTGTTGCCCCATCCCCCGGGTGCAGTGAGGTACTTCCCTGGCAGAGCAGAAGGTTCCAAGTTCCCTCCCTGGCAGCATCTCCAAGATAGGGCTGAGAGAGATGCCTGCCTGCAACCTTGGAGAAGCCGCTGCCAGTCTGTGAAGACAATACTGAGCTAGATAGAGCAATGGTCTGACTCAGTATATGGCAGCTTCCTATATTCCTATGTTCCTAAGAGCTTGGAAAGAGGGCACAGGCCCCTGGGGAAGAGTGGATGAACTCTCTGCTGTCACTGGAGTGGCTGTGGGCGGTGCTGCTTGGCCGCTGGCTGCGGTGGCAGATGCTGCAGAGGATCTGCTTCCCCCCTGCACGGCTGCAAGGGTGGCCATCTGACTGGCCCTCAGCCTTTTGCCTTGGGTCGGGGGCCCGGTGCCATGGGTGACATCCCTCCTTTCCAGCCAGACTGAGGCCAGTCCTTTGTAGTGGGCCATGGCCCCAGGCTCCAGATGTCCTCCTGACATCTTATGGTGAGTGGTGGTGACCTCTTTGGATTTTTTTTTTTTTGAGGTGTTGCAACCATTTGTTGTGTCTTTTTTACAATCTTGTTTTTAAATTTTGCTGTAAACCACCTTGGGATTGTTTTAATGAAAGGCGGTATATAAATTTAACAATAAATAAATAAATTCCTTGCACTGATTTGCAGTGCGATGGTACCCACAGGCGACCATCTGCTTGGAGTTCCACCCTAGGTGGACTCATTCCGGAAGGAGTTCTACAGCTAGTTCTGCACCCCTTCGCTGGTCGAGAGTTGGACAAATACCCTGGTATCCACGCCAGTCCAGAGCTTAGCTCAGACCTTTCTGGAGGTGTCCGCAGCTTGACTGCTCCCTGTGGTGCTGCCAGGGATGCTGCCACCTGTGGAGCTTGTGGGCACAGAAGGCTGCTGAGACTCTATGGCTGTTTGGACCAGGTGGGCATCCACGCAAAACGAAAGGTTGAGGGTAACCAAACAACACTGGTCACGTGGCTGGGAATTGGGGTGGGTATATGTGATGGGCCGTCTGCCATGTGCATGCTTGTACAGGACTGGATATGTGTGGGTGTGGCCAGGCAAACAGTACCCACATAGCAGAACAGGTTTCAGCTGCAGGGCAGTTGAGAAGGGCCAGGATGAATGGGGTGGGCACTGCTGACAGATTCATGAAGTACTTATAGGGAGGAAGCAGGCGTGGGCTTGAGAATAGCCAAGGGTGACTTTGGAGGGTCACCGGCTCCCCATCTGTGCCCTGTTCTTGGAGCAAGACAAGGCTCCCCTCGCCTGAGAACGCCCTCATCCAAGCATCCCCTCTGGTTCAGAGGTGGATGAGCTCCTGCATGAGGAGGACAATGGGTCCCCTCCCCCTCCCCATCTCTGCATTTACACAAACAGGGAGTTACATTCCGTTGTGTAGTTAGCGCAGGAGGGGAGGAGCGGCTGTGTTGGGATCAAGCTGTGCCCCGCCACGGGGACAGCCCGCTGGCATTCAACAGCCTCACTGTGGCCAGGTTGCTCTTTCCCAGCAGAGAACTAATTTGGAGATGCTGCAGGGGGACCTCAGCAAGGGCCAGCTGGGCCCCAGTCTTTTCACCACAGCCTGGTCTTTTGTTCTGCTTCTGGAGAAGGCAGCCTTCGCTGGCACCACCTGCCCTGGGCCCTGGCAAGTGTGACTGCTGTTGGTGCACACCTGTGTAGCAGGTAACACCTTTCCTATGCCAGACCGCTCTTATTGGGTGTGGGTGGGGAAATGGCATGGGTTGTTCTGTGTGAGGCATTGCTGTGTTAGGCACAAAAGCACCAGGCAACATTTTGAGGGGACCCTGCTGGGATGCACTGCAGTGGGGTACACACCCACTTATTTCCACAGACGATCACCTGCTTGCCATGAACAGTGGGACATGTACAGCCATGGGTGGGATTGCCTCCCCACTGTTCACCATCCCCATTTTCCTCCACCACCACCCCCAATCCAGGGGGGACCCAGTCCCCCTTCAGAGCGGCAAGAAGCCAGGAGTAGCCGAAAGGGTTGTGTCTCTTTACAGTCTCCGCACCTGTCACCGTTGCCAGGCAGAACGTGGAAGAGAGGGGAGAAAGATGGCGGTGTGGTGCTGTGGCCGAGAACCAGCCAGGAAGAGCCGCAGCGTCCCTGGACAGGTCTGCGCCTCCTCCATGATTGTGGTTTCGAAATCAGCACAAAACTGCGGTTATGGCAGCACCCAAGTTCGAAAGTCATCCTTTAGTACCAAACTGGAAGTCTCAGCAGCGGACCTTTGTGCAAACCAAAGGTTCAAATTGCAGTTTTGGTGAGGCAAACCACAGGCTGCAAACCACAGGTTTCACAAGATTGGTCACGCTGGAGTTCTAACCTCTGCCCCGTTTAACTCCAGTTTTGCGCTACATCTGAACTCACCCTGTTCCCTCCCCCACCATCTAGCTTCTGCGGTTTCATAACTTTGACATTGTTACATGTGTGTTTTAAAAACACACATTTTAATTGTTCATTAGAACTGAGTTCTAATCCTGTAAGATTCATTCAGTCAAGAAGCACAGTGGAAAAAATGGGACTACGACTAAATGTAAAGAAGACTAAACTGATGACAACAGGTACAGCAACTGGCCTCAGAATTGATAATGAAGACATTGAAGTGGTGGATAGCTTCTGCTTTTTAGGGTTGACCATCAACAGTAAAGGATCCAGCAGTCAAGAAATACGAGCACCTGGTAGGGTTGCAATGAAGGCCTTGGAAAGGATATTTAGATGCCGTGATGTGTCTATACTTACAAAGTTTAGAATAATTCGGACAATAGTTTTTTCTATGACACTCTATGGATGCGAAAGCTGGACTTTGAAGAAGCAAGAGAGAGAAAGCATTGACGCTTTTGAACTTTGGTGCTGGAGGAGACTTGAGGATACTGTGGACAGCCAGGAAAACAAACAAACAAACAAACAAACAAACAAACAAACATACAAACAAACAAACAGGTCATAGAACAAATCAAACCAGAATTTTCACTCGAGACACAAATGACCAGGCTCAAACGATCATACTTTAGACACATTATGTGAAGGCCCAGCTCCCTTGAGAAGTACATAATGCTGAGGAAAGGTGAAGGAAAGAGAAGAAGAGGACAACCAGCAGCAAGGTGGATGGACTCGATTACAACAGCCATGAATGCAGAGACTTTAAAAGCCAAGTTGAAGACAGATCATCCTGGAGACAATTTATCTATGTAGTCGCTAAGAGTTGACATCGACTTGATGGCACTTAATCAATCAATCAATCAAGCTTCATTAAGTAGCAGAAGATCTGGAAATACATATAACTCAATAGAAGCAGGGATCTGACTCTGTCCAGAGGATGTGCATGCTTGTGCCCTTCACCAGCCCAGGGACTCCCCAGTCTGTGCCAGGCTCTCCTGGTGCTGGGCTGCTCCCCACTTTTGCCAGTCCAGGCCCTCCTCTTTCCTTCTTTTGCCCAAGGGCAGCCCCCCAACCCATGCGCTCTCCCAGACAGCTTTACTGCAGGTTTTCTGTGAGGCTTTACTGCATGTTCGAAGTTGCCCCCAAAACCTGTTGCAAAACTTTGGTTTTTTAAATTCCGGATGTAAATCAGGCTACAATCTAACGTGTGATGAAAAACCCGACTCATGTGTGAAGTGCTCCCTGAGAGCTCACAGGGACTTCGGGGTCAATTTGGCCGATACGTGAATGCACCCCCTCCATTCCGGAGGAGACGCGAGCTAAAAGCCCGGCGTGGCAAACTCCCACTCCACCATGCCTGCTGCATCCCACCCTGCAGAGCGGGCCTTGCCAACCCAGATGCTCGCTATGCAAGGGGACGCCCATTTGCGCTGCCAGGGAGCACGCTAGGCAGCTCCTCTCTCTCTCTCTCTCTCTCTCTCCTGCCCCAGAATGCCGGATCTGCGCCTGGTCTGCCAAGCTCCTTGGGATCAGGCACAAAGGGCAGTGCCAGGAAGAGATGGTGGGCGACGCAGCAGCCAGCTAGGCCTCCAACTCCCAGGCCAAACGCAGAGCCCCCATAGCCAGCCCCCCCCGGTGACATTCCAGGAGTCTCTGCTTTATTGGGTTTTTTTTTTTAAAAAAAGCAAGTTGTTAGTCTTCATGGCGAGGCATTTTCTTTCTCCCTCCCCTCCCCTCCCCTCTCCTGCCCACTCCAACACTTTCCCTTTGGAAGTTTCATCACCCAACAGATTGCCAGATTTGAGAACAAAAGAAATCTCCCCTCCCTGGCTGGAAGAGCCTAGTCGGTGGTGGGGCAGGCGTCTCCTCCTCCATGGCGTGTGGCCTGGCTGGTCTGTCTGCACCCGGCCTGCTCTCTGGCTGAGGCCCAGTTGCGAAGGCAGATCTGGGCCAGGGGACAGCTCTGCCCTTGGAGAAAGGCATCTCCTGAAATAGTCGGGCCTGGCCCAGCTTCAGCTGCCGTCTTTGTCAGGGTACCAAGGAAGCAACCTCTGCCCCCTTGGTCAGCAGCGCATGTGGCAAGATCTCCTGGGCCAGGCCTGGATCTTTATGGGCATGGCTGCCGCTAGGGAGCAGTGTGGGAAAGAAGACCATCTGCACATGTGCAGAGGCACCCTCCACCCTGTCCTTTGTTCTCCGTGTCCCAGACCTGGGTTTTGGCTTCGTAAAAGAGGTTCTGGGTAGCCCAGGAGCCCCAGGTGGACTTGCCTTCCAGGCAGGGTCTGCAGAGCGGAGGATTTGGAAGGCCAGGGGAATCCCAGCGCTGGCCTCTTCCCGCGCCTGTAATGATCCCAGCCAAGGACAGATGGTGCCATCTCCCTGCGCAGCCTCCTGGAACAGGCCCCCACGGACCTGGGAGGCTCTCATCAAAATGCTAATGTGGGAGGATCCCCCCTTCTCCCCCCCCCGTACCACAACCAGCCCCACCATTGCCTCCCCCACCTAGCCTGGCCCAAACCGCTGCTCTGCGCCTCTGGGGCGGTTAAGCCTGACTCTTGCAGGGTCCAGCAACGGCTCACATCTAAATTGGAGCATATGAAGCTGTCTCTTCCTCCTCCTCCTCCTCCTCCGCGGTCAGGCCATTGGTGTCTCTGGCTGAGGGGCCTTGGGACAGGAGAGGGCAGGCCCTGGACCTGGGAGGACCTTTGGCAGGACAAAGCAGCAGCGGCTGAGCCAGCTGTGGTGGGGCCAGGGAAGGGACCGCCTGCTGCAAGCCATCCCTAGGAGGCTGTGCACCTGATGGCACCTGCGCTGCTTGGGTGGGAATCCCAGCCCTGCCAACGTGTCCCTGTTTCCCCATTCAGGTGGATGGGAAAATAGGGCTATGTTGGCAGGTCTCAGGGAACAAGCCTTTGCAGAGGGAGGGGAGCTACCTGGCAGATGTCCCCAGCAGGGCCACAAGCAAAGCCCCTCTCCAGCCTGGGGGTAGGAAGCAGGAAAGCAGCAACAGAGACCAGGAGGCAGAGGGTGGGAGTCCCTCCTGTGGGACCCCTCCATGGGGCTGCCCTAAGGCAAGGGAGCCGTTTGGGTGTCCTGCCAGCAACAGGTGCGCTGGGTGGGGGAAACCCAGGCCTCTCCCTCTAGGGAGCAGCACCCTCGCCAGCCATGGAGAACTCCCTCCACTCATTCTGGGACTCCCCCAGTGACATCCCCAGGAGCACCATGGGATTAGCTCCCTCTCCCCAACCCCCCTGAGTCCTCAGAGTCCCTTGCCAAATGGTTGTGGGGGCTGCTGTGGCAGCAAGGAGTTCTCCCTCCCTCCCTCTCCTTCCCTTGGAATGCCTCTACATCAGCAGTGTGGATGCCAGGGATGCCAGCCAGTGCAGCATTCTTGGTTCCCGAGGTCCTTAGTAGATGCACAGCAGCAGGTGCCCTGGAAGTGCCACATCCCAGGACTCCTGGGGCCTCGGGATATGTCGTTTCCAAGGCCCCTGACATGCATACGGAGGAGTGGCCGGCCCTGAGGAAATTCCATGTTTCAGGGTCCCTGGCTTCTGGGATGCTGCCATAGCACTGTTCCAGGTGCTGGATGAAGGGAGGGATCACAAGCCAATCTGGAGAAGGACTATCAGTGTGTGTGTGTGTGTGGGTGGAGGGGCGGGCAGGTGCATAAATATGCATTATGGGCATGCCAAATGCATGTTTTGAATCGAGTGTTTCCAAGTTTCAGCAACATCATCAGGGCAAACAGAGGAGGTCCACATGAAGGATGCTGGCCATCTCTCAGGGGCCTCGCCCACGTCACAAGCCCTGGACACCCCAGTGCGCCAGTTGCATCCCAGCGATATGGCCCTGGTACTGAAGAGGCTCTGTATAGAGCTGTTCAGGGGGATGGCTCAGCCACAGATGGACTCTTATTAGTGGATGTTTGGCATATGATTTACAAAAGCAATGCAGCAGTGGATAAAATTTCCCGATAAAATACGGACGCGTACAACAGAAGGCGTGATTACAATAGCAGAGAGAAAATACCACTGTACGCGAGTTCCTACGGGTTAGGGTAGAGTCCAGTTAAAAGAGTTCAGTGAGAGGAATGTCCAAAAGGTCCAAGGGCTGGTCAGACCCCAGCCCCACCTTGCATGTGGCCGGCAGGGCCGTGGCAGTCTTCTTCTGACCATTGCAGCCTCTGGGTGGGGGTCCTTGATGGCAGAGGGTCTTCTCCAGGTCCAGGGGGCCCTGTCAGCGGGAATCCCTGGTGTTCTTGGCCGTTGTGCTGGTGTGATTAGTTTAGCATGCAAATACACTACAGACCACATGCCCGAAGTGGGAGGTTACATACATACATGCAGGTCAAGACAGCCCTAAGAAAGCAAGTGTCCGTCTGAACCAGTCGTGAGCTGCAAGGCATCGCCAGGGTATGCAAGTCCTCCTTCAGTTCCATGCTTATGTGAAACTGGACAGACTCCAAGGTAAAGTCCAAGCCAGGGGAGTGGGGGGACCCAGTCTCATCTTGTGGGCGGGAGGCGGCATACTACACTTGATCGTAGCCAAAAGGCCGAGAAGCAAAGCGATGGCCGGGCCACAGCATGCAACAAATCTCTGGTTCCTTCTCTGGCCATGGTCTCCCAAGAGAAAGGGGCTGGGAGTGTCACGTACCTGTCCACAGGTGAGGCAGTTCAGTGCTCGAGTGACAGGTGTGTGAGCAAATGGTCTCCCTTGACTCCGACTTGGCAGCAGGGGGGCCCAGGCACTACCTTCTCTGCACAGCCAGGGGGGTCCGTGTGGCCTGCTGGCCTCCGCTGTACTGCAGCGCCACCCTGGAAATGGCCAGAGGTGGTACTGCAGCTTGTCACGAGAGCTGGGGGCGGGGGGTCAAGAGGGCTTTGCTGGTGTGGGGTGAGGTGGGGTGGGGGCTGGCTGCTGCCTCAGGCTTGGCTCCTCCTCAGTCAGAGCAACTGGTGTTCCAGCAGCTCCACAGACCTCGGTGCAGTGCCTGGGATTGCTGCCTTTTGGAACCTGACCCTCTCCATCTGGGTCTCCTTGGCCACACTTCTGCATCTGGCCCTTCCAACAGCCTGCAGGACCCAGCAGTGAACTGCAGTGGGGGTGGGGAGGCAGGTGAGCCTTGCACTGCTTGGGCAAGGCTGGAAGTGGGGCTGAGTCTCCCCACCCTGGGAAGCCCGATGAAGTTTCACCTCGGAAATGTATTTGCTGCTGCTGCTGCTGCCAACAACTTCATTTCGGGTCTCTCAAGGCCACGACCTGGCACTAGAAGCAGCCCCCCTCTACCCCAGCACTGACCCCTGGTCCACTCTGGCCCAAATGCAGCCCTCTGGACAGGGCCCCCAGCTGCACTCCACCCCCCCCATGACCTCCAGCATCCTCAGAGACTTGGCAAGGGACAGTGGCAAGCAGCAGCACTCCCACCAGACCTCATGGCCAGCCCAGAGACCTGGGTTTGGGGCGGTAGAAAAATATGCTAAATAAATAAATAGACAAATCAATAAATCTGGGGGACGAGGGGATGAGGAGGCTGTCCACAACTGTTGTGTGTGGCGCTGAGTGTGCGGCCGTGCCCTGCTCTGGCTTCTCCAGGGCAGCTCGGAACGAGCCACCCAGAGCCCTTGGGTGGGAAGTGGGTCGTCTTTGGCCTGTGATCCCACCAGAGGACCCGAAGGCACCGGGTAACGTTTTAGGCTGTCTTCAGAGCCAAGCAGGGCTGCTGGGCTGGCAGGGGCAGGAACTCAAGCGGCCTCCTCACGAGTCGGGAGCAGGAAGGGCGGCTGGACAGGGCTGCCTGCTGCTTCCTGGCCCGGGGGTCCAGAGGCACCCTGCCCCACCCCTGCTGCTCCCCATGGAAGACCAGCAGGAGGCAAGAAGGGCAAGGCAATGGGGGGGCAGCCCCAAACTCCCAGTTTCTTGGTTTCTGCAAGCAGGACAATGAATGGTGGCCTCACCCCCAAGAACATGTGGGGTGGGAGGTGATGGGGGGGGAGCGAAGGCAGCTTTGTTCCCGCGCCTTGAAGAAAGGGCTGCCCGTGGGGACTCGTGACAAGGATCAGACACCCGATTTGCATAATGGAGGCGCTCCCAGACCAACTTTCCCACACTGCACAACTGAGATAAAGGGGACCGGCCCCTGCTGGCCAATCGGAGGGCTGGGCTGCCTGGCCCTCCCCTCCTCCCCTCCCTCCAGGGAGCGGTTATGACAAATAAGATTAATGTCGCCTCTGCCACCTTGTCCAGGCTGCACAAAGGGCTGCGCACCAGACAACTCGGGTTATGGCACCCACAGGCCTGAGAGCCAGCTGGGTAAAGGGTGGCTGGGTGGGGGGGGGGCGTGATGATCCCACGGGGTCTCCACGCACACACCCTGGTTGGCACAGGTACTCGTCCTGCAGCAGCCGCCTCTGCTGTGTGTGGCATGGCACAAGGGGAGCCAACTGCTCAGACCTCCCGCCCAGACGCAGCAGAGGGCCTCCTGGGCCGGTCCTGGCAAGCCCTGAGGTCTGTGCTGGGGAGGACTCTTCTCCTGTGCTGAAGCAGAAGCAGCCACCCTGGTTTGGGGAGCGGCGTGGATGGGGGGAGCTCTCTCTTCCACAGGCATGCCCCCCCCTTGCCACCCAGGGCTCAGCAAGCGGCCAGGCGCTTCATAGCCCAAGTGGTGGTGGTGGGGGGGGACAGACGACTCAAGCACTCACCCACCCACTGCCAAGGCTCCTGCCTGGGCCGTGGCTGGCTTCTGACTGAGGGCTGCTGAGCTCACCGAGGCAGAGTGGGGTTGCTGTTGTCGTTTTGCTAGAAATGCCCGGCTGCTGCTCTCTGGCGCTAGGAGCTCTTTGGGGCCATGGAGCAGGCTGGGGGGGGGGGACAGTCGCCAGCTGCTGCACCCCTGCCCTGGCCCTTTGGGGTTTGGTCCTCTGTCCCTTCCGCACTGCTGGGGCCTCCAAAGGCATCTCGCCCCCCGCCGGCTGCTCCCCATCAAAGCCCCCCAGCCCCCACCCAGTGCATGGCAGGCCGGCCGGCCCCCTGTCCACAGCAGGGCCAGAGGAGGCTGATGGTGCAGACACTCCACAACTGAAGCCGGTGGGATGCAGCTTGGAGGAAACATACACAGGAGGAGCTGCAGAGACTGGTGGTTGGCTTGCTTTAAAGAGGGAGTATTTCCCATCTCTGTCGTAACACTCGCATTGGCTAGAAGAAGGTCCCTTTGATTTAAAAACGGCTGCCTCACACTTCCTGCCCAGTGGGTGCAGCACACACACGTGCAGCGGTTTAGGGGCATGTCTGGAAATGCTCCTGGTCTGTTACCTAACCAGAGCAGGCATCGATCCCCCACTCGGGATGCCAGTCCTGGCAAAGACAGACCAAACCTCTCTCTCTCTCTCTCTCTCTCTCTCTCTCTCACACACACACAGAGACAGATCTGTTCACAGATTTGTGTGCGCATTGCCTAATGTCAAGGCAAGGGCTGTTGTGAGAGAGGAGGAGAAGAGGGTGCATGTCGAGCCCTTTGAGCACCAAAGATGAGGGCAGATAAATGGCAGATAAATAACATTATTGGCCACCCTGTGCGTTCCCCATTCCAGGACCCCTGCTCCTCAGATAAAGGCCTTTGTTCCTCAAAGTGAATTGTTCTTGCATGGATGCTCCCAGGGATGCTGAGGGCCCAGAGGGAGCTGGGAGGGAGCCCCCCCTCCCTTCGCGGCACAGCAATGGCGGCAGGTGGCAGTTTCTAGACCCCACCTGCCCCCCCCCCCAGGCTGGGCCTGTCCAGGCAGCCTGGGCACTGCAGACCGGCCAAATGGCTGCAGACCTGAGAGCAGACCTGATGCGTGGCCGGCCTGCAGGCAGCAGCGTGCCTCTTGCGGGGTGGGGGGGGGTGTGGAGCCAGGAGGGAGAGGAGCAACCTCCTGAGCTGACTCCTGTGGCCCCCCCCCCGCTCATTAGGATGAGCCGCTACTGGAAGGAAGGGGCACCATGAAGAATAAGATCTATTGCAGGCAGCAGCGCTACTCTAACCCTGCCTGCTGCCCCCACCACCCAGGGCACCAGGGTTGCCGCTGCCGCCGCCGCTCCTCCTCCTCCTGTGGACCACGTGGAGTTAACTGGCTGGTTCTTCCAAGGAGCCCTTGTGTCAGGAGACCCGACTCGAAAGGCTTCTGCTTCCCTCTAAGGAGCCAGCTTGCTCTGCAGCCCTCCCTCCCGCTCCCTTTCCAAAACATTTCTCATTCAGGGATAGAGCTGCATTCAGGCCACCCAGAGAAGCCTATAGTGGGATGCCATGGCGGGGGGGGGGGGGGACGGCAGGGTGTCTGTGTGTGTGTCTCTGCTGCTGGCCATCAGGCCCCCCCAGTGCCCTCCAGCTTCACACTGACAGCAGCAGCAGCAGCAACCTGAGTGGGCCTTGCCAGTTTTCTGGTCCTGGGAGGAAGGAATTCCCCTCCTCCTCCCTGCCCCCCCATGGGAGTGGGGCATATTTATCCCACTCCCCAAACCCCTATACTACACTTGATAGTTAACTACAAATCATTTCAACTTCTTGGCCAAATTGTTTTGCAACTTCTTATCAAAATTTAATTTAATTTAATTTAATTTAATTTAATTTAATTTAATTTAATTTAATTTAATTTAAGTTAAGTTAAGTTAAGTTAAGTTAAAATATTTATACCCTGCCCACCCCCTCCTCCCACCCCCTCCTCCTGGTGGGCGGCTGGGCCAGGCTGGCCCACTACCACCGCATCCTCCAGCCAACCAGTGGTTGGGCCAGGGCCAGGGCCAGGCTTGCCCGCCGCTGCCACCTCTGGCTGACCAGCAGCTGGCCCAGGTTGACCCACCACCACTGCCACCATTGTCTCCCATCCCCATTGCTAGCCCCAGCAAGCTGCTCTTTTTAGCGATGGGTACGTTTAGGAGAATTAAATATATAGATATTTGGGTCTTAGGAAAGGCAGAGAGAGAAATAGGGAAAGGATTGGAAATATAACGAGAGCAGCAAAACTGGGACCTTTGAGGACAGAGAACGGTTAGAGCTGAACTCCAGAGCCAAGTTTCTGGGCTGGGGTAGTGGCCAGAAACACATCCTGCCGAAGAGAAGGCAGCTGGGCTGAGCATGTCTGGAGGGCTTGGAAAACCCAAAGGTGCCTCCTTGACTTTGCCATCTGGCTGGCTGGTCTTCTGCACGGGATGGTGGGGCCCCAGTTTCCAGACAAGGTAAAGCTCCAGCCACCCCCACCCCACATGGCACACTCATATTTGAACCCGAGCATTGCTGATGCGATGCATGAAACGGAAGCTGCCAGCGAGGGCCTGCAGTAGCTCAGAGTCCCGTCTCCACCTGCTGATGATGGGAGTTGAGTTAGCCATTGGTAGACTTGCCCTCCATGGATTTGGCTCAGCCCCACTTAAAGCCATCCAGGCTGGTGGCCAGGTTGCCAATCCACACATGATTACCTGTCCCTTTATCCCATGACTGCTAAGTTTACTCAAGAGCCTTTGGTGGGGAACTTTGTCAAAAGCTTTTTGGAAGTCCAGGTAGACTATGTCAACTGGATCACCTTGATCCTCACACTCGTTGACACTCTCAAAGAAGTCCAAAAGTTTAGTGAGGCAAGACTTGCCCTTGCAGAAGCCAGGCTGGTTCTCCTTCAGCAAGGCCTGTTCTTCTTCTATATGTTTAACATCGTTGTCCTTAAGTATGCTCTCCATCCATTTACTGGGGACAGATGTTAAGCTAACCAGCCTGTAATTCTTGGATCCCCCCAGACCCCTTTTTGAAAAGCAGTGTCACATTAGCTACTTTCCAGTCCTCCATTACAGAGCCCGATTGTAGGGACAAGTTACATATTTTTGTTTGGAGACCAGCCATTTCACATTTGAGTTCTTTACGGACTCTTGGGTGGATGCTATACTACTTAAGCAATAGCTGTGTGTAGCTCTTGCTGCAGGCTTGCTTCCTCAGTCTGAGCAGCTCATCCTGAGGTGCCACAAAAGTGGCCTGGCCTTCTGCCCTCTGCCCACTGGCCCTTCTGCCTGCCTCTGGCTCCTTGGATCCAGCACCAGATTGGCAAGGCCTGGCACGGACCTTCTCACATGCCTTTCTGGGTTGGATTTGACTCGTGGGATCTCTTCCACGAAAACAGTTCCCTTACGAATCCAGTACCAAGCTTGCAATTTCCAAGGAGATGGCTGTATTTATGTGGCAAAACCAGCACAGCACCTCAGCACAGCTCAAAGACAGACAATTTTATTTATTATTTATTTTATTTTAATGATTTCTATACCGCCCCTCCAAAAATGGCTCAGGGCAGTTTACACAGAGAAAGAATAAATAAATAAGATGGACCCCTGTTGCCAAAGGGTTCACAATCTAAAAAGAAACATAAGACAGACACCAGCAACAGTCACTGGAGGTCCTGTGCTGGGGGTGGAGAGGGCCAAGGGTCAGGCTTAGGAGGCAGCAGCTCAGATGTGTGTGGTGTGCACATCAAACCTCGCTTGCATTTCTGTAGCAGATGCCACCTTCCTGGGAAGCCTTAGGACTGTCTCCTTGACCCCAGGATCTGCTCTGAAATCCAGCATCATTTCAAAAGGACCAGGCTCTTTCACTTGAGCAGAGGCTGCTTGGCTCCATCCCAGCCCAAATGCGGCAGCCAGATTGGTCTCTGGGACAACACGAAGGGACCACATAACACCAATTCTAAAAGAACTGCACTGGCTGCCGATACGTTTCCGAACGAAATACAAAGTGCTGGTTATTACCTATCAAGCCCTCAACGGCTGAGGTCCAAGGTCCTTAAGAGAGCGCCTTCTCTGTCGTGAGCCCTGCTGCCTATTAAGAGCATCTGGAGAGGTCCAGTTATGGTTGCCGCCAACTCCTTTGGTGGCAACTCCGGACTGGGCCTTCTGGTCTCTGTGGCTGCCTCAGGGCTTTGGAACTCACTCCCTGCTGAAATCAGAGCTTCTCCTTTTCTGTTTGTTTTGAGGAGGACCTTGAAGACATACCTGTTTCCCCAAGCCTTCAACTGAAACCAAATTTCTGAATTTTAATGTGTTTTTATCTATTATGATTTTTATCTTTTTATGAATTTTAGATGTTTTATATTTCATATTATGTTTTAATTCTGTACACTGCCTAGAGATTTCGATATTGGGTGGTAGATCAATTCAATAAACAAACAAACAAATAATAAATCCTACCCACCCTCCTCCACTTTAGTCAGGGCTTTAAGGGCGTGTTTAATACACCGCTCCAACTGCACGCGGATTGTTTTTCTCCTCGCTTAGAAAAGTAACTCTCTTTGCTGCCACTGAGCACCCCGCACAAATCCTGCAGGTGCATTTCCCCTCGCATCCCTGCGCACACGTATGCATGTGCAAACGGAGAAGGGCACCCAGTTCTGGGCCGGGCCTTGGGAAAGGCCGGAGGATCCGACCCGTTGCCTGCCCTGCGCAGACAGACAGGGCGCTGCTGGTGCGTGCGAGGCGGAGGCAGCAGCAGCCAGGCAGGCTCCAAGCTTGGGCTGCTGCGGCGGCGGCGCCAGACCCAGCCAGCCCTCGAGGCTGCTCCTCCGTCCTTCGTCCTCCTGCCCCTCGTTTCAGAGCCGGGCCCGAGAGGCAGCGCCGGCCAGGAGGATCCGCCGGGCTCTGGCCTCCTCGGCAGCTCGCAGGCTCCTCCAAGGCCAGGAGGCGGCTCGCGGGGCTCGCGGGCCAGAGAGCCCCACCACTGCCGGGGCGGGGCGGGGGCTCTCCGTGCTTGGTTGCTGCTCCCTGAAGCGGCTGACTGTGGAAATGCTGCCGCCGCCGCCGGCGGGGAGGGGGGCTGCTGAATGGGTCCCAGCTGCACCTCCTCCAAAAAGCCCTCGGGGGGCCGCCACGGGTGTTAATGCAGATCAACCTCAGTTGCACAACCTGACAATAAAGTTAATAAGCTATTCAAGCACAAGTGCCCTCACCGAGCACGAGGAGGCAGGAATCAAGTGATCAGAGGAGAAAGGGAGTTAACGGGAGCCTCCCGGAGGGAGGGCGGAGGGGAGGCTGCGCTGGACCCCCTTGCGGGGCGGGGGCGGGAGGAGCGCACACACGTTACTGAAGCCTTCTGTGTGCCTTTGCACGAGCGAAGCGAGGACACAGACGGGCCCAGGCAGTGGGCTACGCAGCAGCAGCAGCAGCAAATCACAGAAAGAGGCGGATCTCCGGCGGCAGCCCGGCTGGGGTGAGCCTGGTCCGGCGCCTGCCGGGTGTCAGCCGCGCGCCCCCTCTGCCCCCCTCCAGTTCTGCTCAGGGGAGCGGAGTAAACGGCTGGGGAAGCAGCAAGGGCCACCTGCCCGCCTTGAGCAGCGCCCCGGTCTTGGTGCGTTTGGCCCGCGGGCTGCCCCTTCAGCTGGGGTGGGGGGAGTGCAGGCTGAGGGGTGGGGCGGGTGGCCCGGAGAGCTCGGCAGCCCCACCGGATGGCTCCAGCAGCCCCACAACAACTTATTCACTTCTCTTCAGGCGTGTGGGCCCCCTGCCCTTCCCACCTGGCGAAGAAGAACCACCAGGGACACCCTAATAGAGATACAATCCCCTGGAAGGTGGGGGGGGGGAGAAGAAGAAGAGGAGCAGCAGCCAGGCTCAAGTGACCGGCCAGAGCCCCCAGTTTGGGAGCTTTGGGGAGCTGGTCCAGCAGGGCTCTTTGGGAGGCGGAGGCAGAGGTTGCCTTTCCCAGAAAACAACAAGAGCCTTCCAGAGCCTGCCAAATAGCTGGGCCCACTAAGCCCCCACCCCGCCCCCAACTTCTGCCCACCCTTTGAAATCAAATCCTAAAGATATGCACACATGCAGAAGAAAACCACAGGCCTCCAGGGGCCTGGAGCAGGGACCCGGAGGGGACGTTTCTCCAGAAGAGGCTGGGACTGGAAGGGCGCGAGGCCGGTCGTAGGGCAGGGCCTGGCTCTCACCAGCATGGCGGCCATTAGGAGATCCCACTTGCTTGGCAAAGAGGCCGGCCATTCTGCCTGGCTCCCTCCTGCCGCCGCCCCTGCCAGCCTGTCTGCCCTCGCACACTTCGAGGACCTTCCTGCCCTCTTCCTTTGCAGCAGGGCCTGCGGTGCGGAGGCCTGTCCTTCCTCTCGGGGTCACGGCCAGCTTGTCCTTGTTGCTTTTCGATCTGGAGGCTTGTCAGACTCAGACACTTCCCAGTGAATGGCAGCCAGAGGAGCATTCACAGCCACACTTGAAAGACAGGGGTGTGTGTGTGTGTGTGTGTGTAAGCAAAACACACCAAGGTCTACCCTTGAGTAGAGGGAGGGGACATTATTTTTCTCCCTCTATAGTTGTGGCGTCAGAATCAGGCCAACTGATGGTTCATGGATGAAGTTGGAGGAGAGCAAGCATGAGTTGTCCCCTTAGCAAAGCAGGGTCTGCCCTGGTTGCATATGAATGGGAGACTTGATGTGTGAGCTGTGCTAGAGATTCCTCTCAGGATGGAGCCACTCTGGGAAGAGCAGAAGGTCCCAAGTTCCCTCCCTGGCAGCATCTCCAAGACAGGGCTGAGAGAGAGAGACTCCTGCCTGCAACCTTGGAGAAGCTGCTGCCAGTCTTTGAAGACAATACTGAGCTGGATAGACCAAGGGTCTAACTCAGTATATGGCAGCTTCCTATGTTCCTATGACAGTGAACACAAGGCAGACACAAGCAAGTATTTCTTCACACACTAGTAGGAATGTAGGGAGCTGCCTTCTACTGAGTCCAGCAGCCCTTGGTCCACCTAGCTCAGTTGGTCTCTGCACTGACTGGCAGCAGCTCTCCAAGGTTGCAGGCAGGAGTCTTCCCCACCCACCAGTACCTGGAGATGCTGCCAGAGAGTGAACATGGGGCCTTCTGCATGCAATTATGAATTATGATCCACCCACCTAAGGAGAATATCTTTCAGCAGACCCTGCCCACATTTAGTCACCCACCCAAATGCAAACCAGAGTGGACCCTGCTTAGCAAAGGAGACAATCCATGCTTGCTCACACAGGATCAGCTCTCCTCCCTGGGCACAACTGTGGAATTTGCTGTCACAAGGAAACATGATAGAGGTATATAAAATGAGGCATGGAGAGAGAGAAATTTCTCTGTCTCTCTCTCCCACAACACTAGAACCAGAGGTGATCCCCTGAAACTGAAGGCTGGGAAATTTAGGACTGACGAAAGGAAGTCCTCTTTCACACAGTGAAAAATTAATATAGGGAATTCTCTGCCATGGGATGGGGTGATGGCCACTAGCTTGGATAGCTTTAAAAGGCTCTTGGACATGGAGGACAGGTCTATCAGCGGCTACTGGTCTGGTGGCTACAGGCCACCTCCAGCCTCAGAGGCAAGATGCCTCTAAATCCCAGTTGCAGGGGACCCGCAGCAGGAGAGAGGCCCTCACCCCCTGCCTGTGGGCTTCTCAGCAGCATCTGTTGGGCCACTGTGGGTGAGGCATCAGGCCTCTCTCATCCATGCTGGGCAGGAAGGGAGAAACAGGTGCAATCAGGCTGCTGGGAATCAGGGGCTGGCGCACCGTGTTTGCTGCACACATACACACACCCCAGCTCCCTAGGATGGGCTGCTGCTAGTTATCACTGACTGTGATCAGAGTAGCAAAGGGAGGGGAAGGCTGAGCACAGAGGCGAGGACTGCGTGAATGATGCAGCCCCCAGAGCTCAGGGGAGGTCGGGAAACTGCGCCCCTCTCCCTCTCCCTCGGCCATGAGGAGCTGGACGGCGGCCCCCTCCCACCAGGCAAGGGGAAAGAGCAGCCTCAGGCCGTGGGGCCCGGGAGCCCTGGGGTGGCAGAGAGGGCTGGGGACGGATCAGGCCCACACAGAGTAGACTCCGCCGGGAAGTTCTCCTGCATGGAAAGGCCACAGCTCTTCCTGAAATGAAGAGGAGCTGCCCCAGTGTCAGGCAGTTCATGGCAGTGGGGCTGGCGGGTGGATTGTGCCCTTGACCGTGGGGGTGGGGAGTGGGTGGGGAGGGGCTTTCCACTCTGGGCGCCCAAATACCTCACACGCAATGGAAGGGAATCCAGTGGAATGAGTGTCATCATCGACAGCTTCCAGCCCCCTGGGGAAGGCTGCACAGCCAACCCCCAGCTGGTTGACCCCTGGAGTGGCTGGCGGTGCTTCCCCCACTGGGCCTCCTCCTCAGGCTCGCTGCTGGCCCACTGGCCTCCCAAGGCCCCCGTCTTCCGTCAGGGACTCTTCCTCCTGCCTGCAGGAAGGGAAAGAGGGAGCGAGGAGAGACAGGCAAGATGGCGGCAGCAGCTGCATCCCCGCTTGGCCCAGACCGGCAGGCCCAGCCGGGCGGCTTCCCCACCCCCACCCCAGTCCCTGGCCTGCTCCTGTTGACTAGGCCGGTGGAGGGGGGGGGCAGGTCTCCTTGGCTTCTTGGCTTCCCATTTAAACTGGGAGAGTGAAAATTAAATGCTAATGAAGCGCTTTGATTTAACAGCAGACAAGAGGAGCTCTCTGTTGCTTTGCCTCCTAGACTATTATTATGCAAATGAGCGGGGCCTGCATCTTTCTCCCCCATTTAGCTGAAATCAGCTCTTCTTGGCAACATTCAGAGCTCAATTACTGCACTTACCTGCTTAATGATCATTGCCCAACGCGGGGGGGGGGCTCTCCAGCAGTACCACCATGCCATGCTTGGGGGGCATTGCCCTGTGGCACAGGGTGGGGACTTGGGGTGCTCAAAGTTGAGGGGCTGGGAGAGCTCAGTGCCCATGGGGGGCATTTGGTTTGGGGGCTGGCTTGTGCGGTGTGCACCAGAGGCCTTGCCGTTCTGCAGGGGGGGGTGCCCCCCCACCAATCCCAGTGTGCCTTTGTTGTCATCTGGCCATTCATTTGTTTATGTGGCTTTTGATCAGCCCCCCTCCCTGCAAAGTCTCCACTGGGCAGAGAGTTGGGAAGATGACTTCGCGGGGCAGAAGCCTTTGAAGCCAGCCCAAACCACCCAGCAAGGTCCTGCTCCTTCTCCGCCACCTGCCTTTGCTGGCCTGGCCACAATTGCTCCGCTGGTGACTGACTCAGTCCTCCTGACCCAGAATTGCTTGTAGGAATTTCAGCACACACACCCCGCCCCCCCCCCGCCATGTAGCTTGGCTGAAGGTGGGGGCTCACTTGACTTCCCAGAGGGCACAGAGAGCAGCCAGCCACCACCCAGCGGCCACTCCTGGGGCCTGAGCTTGACCCAGGGTTGATCTTCTGCTACAGCATGACCCCTGCTTTCGACCAGTCCTTGTCACGACATCCTCTGGATGTTTATTGCTGTTTTGTCCCATCTCTCTACGCTGCTTTGGGTCTCATTGTCCCATCACAGAAAACCATACAAATAAGCCAATAAGCGAATGCCTGACCTTGAAGGCAAAACACGGGCAGCTCTGGCACGCTCAGGCCGGCATTTGAGCCTTCACGGCCTAAAACTCACTCTTTGGCGTGTGCCTCAAATGCTGCCCAGGAGGAAGCGGGAGGCCTTGCAGATGCCCCAGGGCCCGCTTGGCCCGTTTCTGGCAACCTGAGCCATGGGGCCATCTCTCCAGGTGGGTGGGGGTCACTGGCCTCTACCATGCAAGCAAAAGCTTCCCATGTCTAACCCTGGAAACATCTTCATGGCAGGAACGAGCCCTCGAAGAACACGGACCCCATGGCCACAGCCAGACCTCTAGTTCTGGGCATTAGGGAGAAAGGGGTCCAGGGCAGAGGGTGCGAATCCTGCTGCTTCTGCTTGTGGGCAGCATTGCCCTCGTGCCGCTTGCCTCTTCTGAGAAGCATCCGTCCAAGCGCACCCTGGGCCCAGGCAAAGAGCCTGCCCCATGTTCTACACCTCAGGGCAGGCAGGGTAGGAATTCAAGCATCTTATAAGAACAGCAAGCCACCTAATGGCATAGCGGGAAATGACTTGCCTAGCAAGCATGAGGTTGCCGGTTCAAATCCCCGCTGGTATGTGGGAAAAACACCTCTATCGTGCAGCAGCAGCGATCTAGGAAGATGCTGAAAGGCATCATCCTCTCATACTGCATGGGAGCAGGCGAGGTCAACCCCTCCTGTATTCTACCAAAGACAACTACAGGGCTTTGTGGGCGCCAGGAGTAAAAATCCACTTGATGGCACACTTCACCATTTATTTATTTATTTATTTATTTATTTATTTATTTATTTATTTATTTATTTTTCTAGCCCGCTCTTCTTCCAAGGAGCCCAGAGCAGTGTACTACATACTTAAGTTTCCTCCCCGGTCCTAGTCCAGCACTCTAACCACTACACCAAGAACAGCAGGCTCTGAAAAGGCCTGTCTTGGTGTGTGCAGATCTGCTGTTTTAGGGCTACTTGTTGGCACTTACTCTGGGCCTGTGGGTTGGCTGTGGGTGGGGCCGGTGGCAAGTGGCTGTGCCTGGACCCGCAGCAACTCCCACCTGGGCCTGACTGCCCAGGCTGGCAGCAGCAGCAGCAGCAGCAGCAGCAGCAGCAGCAGCAGCTCTGGCTGGAGGGGCTATGCAGGTAACCATTGCCACTGTCAGAGGCTTGGCAGGTTGTTTAGACCCCACTGTTTGAAGCCGGGCAGCTCTTTCTCACCCACCACACACACAGCACCCCTCCCGGCTGTCCCGGGGCCTCTGCCTCCTCCCGGTGCTTCTTGGCCCTTCACCTCCGGAGTCCAGCCTCCCCTCAGCACTCCTGCATGGCTGGCACCTCACCCGTTCGGAAGCCCCACAAGTCCTCTCACCTGCTTCCCCACTTGGCTCCTCCACCCGCTCATGCTCCCAGCTCTGCAGACTCATCTGCCCCATTGGCCCCATTGCCGGCTCCAGTGGGTGGGGGGAATGAGGCCCCCCCCAGAAAGGACAACATGCATTTATGGGCGGGCAAGCCGTGTCCCACACATTAGGCTTCTGAAACAGAAATGGGAGGCAGTGGGGGGCAAGTCACTTGTCTGGGGAGGGGGTGCTTCCCCCCCTCCACTGGACCCCTTCCCATTTCCTAGGTTTAGCTTCAGCAGTTCATCCTGCCTGCCTGCTCCAGTCTGCTCTCCTCCCCCTTCCCCATTTCTTTACCCTCCTGAAACAAGTCAGAGAGTAGGAGGCCTGGAGCGAGGTGTGTGGTCTCCACACAAGAGGAGTCGCCCACTTCTGGCAGGGCACACCTCAGCCTGGCCCCTTCCCTTCCTTACCGGAAGGAAGGACGGAGACAGATGGAGCCAGGCTTCCCCGGAGCTGCCCTGTCCCACCTCACGCTGCTGGACTGTGGTCACCTCAGCCCAGTGCAGGCCCCAGGCAAGACTGCACCAGCGCTTAAGCAAATCGAAATATAGACATGGAATCCACCAGCACAGAAAATAAAAGACAGTAAATGCAAGCCAGCCAAATGGAAACCACCATGACAGGTGTTGGTTGAAGAAGATTTATTTTTTTCAGTGCTAGTGTTTTGATTTAATTTTTAAAAATCAGATTTGTTTTCATATTTTTTAGCTCAATATTTTAATGTGTCATTTTTATAATCTTGTTTTTAAATTTTATTGTGAGCTGCCTTGGGATTTTCTTAATGAAAGGTGGGGTATAAATTTAACAAACAAATATTCCTGATCCTCTAAATCCAAAATCCTCAGGGCTCCGTTCTGTCACCAATGCTTTTTAACATGTACATGAAACCGCTGGGTGAGGCTATCCGGGGATTTGGTACTGGGTGTTATCAACATGCTGATGACACCCCAATCTATTTCTCCTTGTCATCAATATCAGGAAATGGCATTAGCCCCTTAAATGCCTGCCTACAGGCAGTAATGGGCTGGATGAGGGAGGATAAACTGAAGCTGAATCGCTTCAGTTGGAGGTGCTCCTTGTTGAGGGTTGTGATCTGTAAGACGGGATAGGACTTCCTGTTCTGGATGAGGTTACACTCCCCCAGAAAGAACAGGTTCATAGCTTGGGAGTGCTCTTAGACTGGGTCTCACCCTAGTGCCTCAGGCTGAGGCTGTGACCAGGAGCACCTTTTACCAGCGGCTACTGATTCAACAACTCCGCCTGTTCCTTGAGGAGAATGACCTGAAAACAGTGGTACACTAGCTGGTAACCGCCAGGTTGGACTACTGCAATGCACTCTATGTAGGGTTGCCTTTGTGCGTAGTGTGGAAAGTTCAGCTAGTTCAAAATGCAGCAGTCACATGTGCTATCCCTGAGAGACCACATTATGCCTGTTCTTAAACAGTTGCACTGGCAGCTGGTATGTTTCCAGGCAAAGTGCAAAGTGCCGGTTATTACATTTAAAGCAGTGAGTGGCTTAGGTCCAGGTTACCTGAGAGAGAGCACCTTTCTCTCCAAGATCCCCACCACTCATTGAGATCATCAGGAGGGGTCTGTCTTTGGGTACCACCGGTTCATCTGGTGGAAACCTGGGATTGGGCCTTATCTGTTGTTGCCCCTGGGTTGCGGAACGTGCTCCCCTTGGATATAAGAGGATTGTCTTTGTTGGAGGCCTTCAGGAGAGCTGTAAAGACCCATCTTTTTAGCCTTGCTTTTAATATATAGTTTTAATTAAATTTTAATCTGGTTTAAATGTTTTTATTTTATTTTAATTGTTTTATTTTGTTTTCATTTTTAATTTTAGTGTAAACCACCCTGGGAAACTTTAGGGAGGGTGGTATATAAACCGAATGAATGAATGAATGAATGAATGAATGAATTTCCAGCTTTACCCAGACAGTAATAGGGCTATGTGGCGCTCTGGCCTGCAGCACCCTCTGAGGCTGTGCTTCTCCACTTTTTCAGTAGCAGGTACCCCCTGGCTTGTGAAACATGTCTGTACTACCTCACACCTCCAGCAGACCTCTTACTGACAGTCATGTGTGCTGTATGTTGAAAGAAGGGCTGTGCATGCAGAGCCATGATGTGGCAGATCATCAGCACAGAGAAGCTGCCATATACGGAGTCAGACCCTTGGCCCATCTAGCTCAGGATTGTCTACACAGACTGGCAGCGGCTTCTCCAAGGTTGCAGGCAGGAGTCTCAGCCCTATCTTGGAGATGCCAGGTGGGGGAACTTGGAACCTTCTGCATGCAAGCAGGCAGGTCCTCTTCCCAGAGCAGCCCCATCCCTTAAGGGGAATATCTGACAGTGCTCACACATGTGGTCTCCCATTCAAATGCAAACCAGGGCAGACCCTACTTAGAAAAGAGAACCATTCATGCTTGCTACCACAAGACCAGCTCTTCTCTCTCACATGTCCCATCAAGCATGATGGAGGGCTGCTGCCTTTTACACCTGGAGTACACAACTCTGGTCTGTACCTGGGTTTGGAGTGATGCTGGCCAAACCTGAAGGAACTTGGAAGAGAATACTCTCCAATTTGACTTTAAAAACAACAACAACAACAATACGATCCCTCACCTAGAGGGGATGAGAATACTTCTCCAAATGATTCTCTAGGTGAAGGATATATATATGGGAGAAGACTCTTTTCCAAGCTTCGCCGTGCACAGAGCATGGCACACCGAAGTATTGCTGGGAAATGCAAAGCACTCTGTTCCTCGGGCAGTTTGCCAGTTTTTTGGCCCTTGTTTTGAGGATGGAGGGGCAGGACAGAGAGACAGGAAGAGAAGGCAAGAGAGAGAAAAAGAGAGCAAGGCTCTTTCTTGGGAATGACCAGCAGTAAAGGCAAGCAGGCACTCTTCTCCCTACCAATGTTCTCTCTAATTTTGTTCATCTCTGTGCAGAATGAATTTTGTTCTGGGCGGCAATATCAAGGCAGTGCGTGCACACCATGTGCATTCAGAGTGGGGCCTTCCTGATTCAACCTGAGCGGGATCTAAAATGCACTGAGAGGACATCAAGAAATTTGTGAGCGCACACATCATGCGCACACCTTAGAGAGAAATGTGCTCCCTATCCTCCTTGCTGGGCTTCTTTCCCCTCTCCCCACACCCTCTGCATGTGTCCCACATACCCCCCAGGGGTACATGCACCACACACTGAGAAATTGTGCTCTAGGGCAGTGATCCTCAACGTTGGGCCCCAGATGTTCTTGGACTTCAACTCCCATAATCCCCAGCCAAAGGCCACTGGGCCTGGGGATTATGGGAGTTGAAGTCCAAGAACATCTGGGGCCCAACGTTGAGGATCCCTGCTCTAGGGCATAGATTTCTCCCACTAGGTGGCAGCATTTTTGCTACCAATCTTCAGGGCTCAGCACCATAAGATATTCTGGATGTCAGTGCTCTACTCCAGATTTATGCAAAGCAATGTTGCCTCTGAGCATGTGAGGAGGAGCTCCCCAACAACTGAGTGACCACAAATTAAGGAGCAAGGCTTCCAGACTAGAGGAGCCCCGGCTTCCTAGCAAGGTTGAGCTCCAGCCCCTTTTTCTTTGCAAACGAATCTCCCACCTGGAGGCAGCTGCAAAAGCATGACCATGACATGGTCACAGGTGGCCATGCCAACCCACCTGTGGCATCCTATCAGAGCAGGCCTCAACAATTAGCCTGTTTCAGGGTGAGCCTGGCCCACTTTCCACAATTGGCCCAGGCCATGGACAGCTCCCAGAGCCCAGCAGATCAACCACATGGTCCACTGCCAGCACCCTGGGACAATGTCTCTCTGGCAAAGCCTAGAAGCAGACTGGTCCCTCTTAAGAGTGGCTGCCCAGGCAGGGGGAGGTCACCTTAAGTGGCACAGCAGGGAAATGCTTGACTAACAAGCAGAAGGTTGCTGGTTCAAATCCCTGCTGGTATGTTTCCAATACTATGGGAAACACCTCTATCGGGCAGCAGCAATATGGAAAGATGCTGAAAGGGGTCATCTCAGACTTTGTGGGAGGAGGCAATGGTAAACCCCTCCTGTATTCTACTGAAAAGAAAACTGCAGGGCTGTGTGGGCCAGGGGTGCATTTAGGGTGGGGCAGGCAGGGCACGTGCCCCGGGCGCCACTTGAAGGGGGTGCCATTTTTAAAAGTTAAATTTTTTTAAATGGCCCCGAAAACAAAATGGCCACCACGCATGCTCAAATGGCCTCTACGAGGCCCTAGGCCTGCCAGGCCTCACAGAGGCCATTTGAGCATGCACAGCAGCCATTTTGTTTTCGGTGGCCTTTAAAAAAAGAATGGCCACTGCACATGCTCTAATGGTCCCTGTGAAGCCCTAGGCCTTTCCAGGCCTCACAGAGACAATTTGAGCATGCATGGGAGCCTCCAAAATGGCCACCACGCCCAAACAGGACTGAAAATCAAGCCGGGATGGGCTGTGGTGGTGAATTAAGAGGCCAGCGGGGGGAGGGGGAACCTTTGCAGCCCCCCCAGCCTTTATGAAGCCCCCCAAAGGGGCTACAGGTAATTTTTTTTATTTAATATAATATAAGTCACTGTACACATATTCAGTTTGGCACTATGTACAGAGAATCAGGGTTTGTGAATACTGAGCTGAAGCTTATGAGCTAGGATTGTATTCATTTGCTCTTACTTTGCGTCTTGTGATAAGTGAGTTAAATGTGATGTCTTAATAATATGGCTATTAATGGTGCGTTTGTCTTTGAATCCGTGTGAAATCCTGAGTATGAAGGCCCACTGGGAGTTTCTTGCTCTCTTTCTCTCATTTTAACTGTCTTTCTGAAATACTAGAATATATTCCAAGCAGTGAGACAGTTTACTCTGCACATCCATTAATTATTTTCAGAGTATCTGGGAAAAGTCAATTTTTCCATTTATTTTTAAAATATATGTAATAGTGATGCTACAATGCATAGTAGAGAATTAGACAGGCACTTCTGTTTAGTTTTCCAAGTACACCTCCACATAGTATTTGGGTATTAGATGAGCCCCAGCATACTGAAATTTGTAGTTTTCCAGCATTTTTTGGTCTGGCAGCTGGCTACGTCCACTGCTAAATAGCTTTTGAAAGATTAAAAGATTAACGAACTTGACTTGTATTTTTCAGCTGCTATTATGGTAAAGTTATCTGAAAGATGGGTGTCAGATGTTTGGACAGGGGGCGCAATTTCAGTGCCTGCCATAGGCACTCTCCCCCCTAGATATGCCTCTGCTGTGGGCGCCAGGAGTCGAAATCACAATCAACAACGGCACACTTTAGGCAGGGTGAACAGGCCCCACCCCTTTCCTGAGAAAGGCTCTGTTCCTTAACGGGGCCTGGCTCATTTTGTCAAGCTCGGGCTATGGCAAAGCTGGGGGGCCTCCGTTCCGAATGGCAGGTCCCCATGGAATTCCTCCAAGTTGGAGGATGAAGGCAGGGTCCTCAGATCAAGATGAGGGTGCTGAATCCAGGACCCCTGGTTCTGGTGTGAGGGGTCCCAGAACAGGAGGCAAGGGGTCACCCGAGGTCTGGATCTTAGATTGTTCCCAGCTTGTCTCATCCCCTAAACTCTCTGCCTTGGCCCCCAAGTGGTGGTGGTGGGCTTTAGACCTGGGGTTATGACAGCAGCACAAAAACACAAGAGAGGTTGCCATTCTATTCAGGTCTGCCAGATTGCAGCTCCCCACCTCAACTTCGTAATCTACACCACACATAGGTTCACAAATGTTGCATACTTTATAACAACCAGAGAATGCCACTCTCCTCTTCTGGGTTATGAGAGTTCTGTTTCTAGATTCATATTTGTACTTCTGTAACAGTCACAACAATATCCTGTGGTGATGAATTCCACAGGTTAATAGTCTGAAAGACGTCCTTTTTTGTCTCTTTTAAACAAGATCTCCATTTAGTGAATGGTTGCCTGTTGAATTCTGAGAGGGCAAATTGCTATTTCTCCTCCACACCACTCCAGCTCTTAGAAACTTTGACAATGTTGATCATGCTACACTGTACATTGTAGGTCTTGCTGGGGTTAGGAGGATTTTCTGATTTTATTGGAAGAATTAGTTGGGAGTTCATATTTTGCATCTTGTGTGTGCAGTGATTTATTTATTATTATTATTATTATTATTATTATTATTATTATTATTATTATTATTATTATTTTACACAGTCAGACAGGTGTTATTGACTAGTTTGTTTTATCCAGCCATCAAGTCCTTCCCAAGGACCTGGGATGCCAGAATTTTATTGTCAATGTTGTTGCTGTTGTTCTAGATATCGTCGCAGAATATAGGCTGTTCCTAGTAAAGCTGCTTTTTGTAATTGGCTGATGGTGATTTCTGTGGCCCCTATGGTGCTGAGGTGCTCTTCAAGGTCTTTTGGAACTGCACCCAGGGCGCCAATTACCACTGGGATTATTTGGGTCTTTTTCTGCCACAGCCTTTCAATTTCAATTTGTAGATCTTTGTATTTTGCGATTTTTTCTATTTCTTTTTCTTCTATTCTGCTATCCCCTGGTATTGCTATGTCGATTATTTTGACTTGTTTTTCTTTCTTCTCGACTGCAGCTCAGGTGGAAGAGGAATGCTGCAAGTCCATCAAACAGTAGAGGAGGAGAAAAGAGGCCTTGAAGAATATATCAAGGACAGTGAAGAAGATGCACTTCAAATGGTCAATAACGCAAAACTATTCAACACCAATGAAAGAAAGCAGGCCTAGCCAAGAAAGAACAAGTCAAGAACCGAGCAGAAAAATGGAAAAATAAGCCCTTGCATGGTCAATATTTGCACAACATAAGTGGAAAATCAGACATCATCAAGACCTGGCAATGGCTTAAGAATGGTTACTTGAAGAAAGAAACAGAGTGTTTAATACTGGCTGCGCAAGAACAGGCACTAAGAACAAATGCAATAAGTGCAAAAGTCAAAAAATCCACAACAAACAGCAAGTGCCGCCTTTGTCAAGAAGCAGATGAAACCGTGGACCACCTAATCAGCTGTTGTCAAAAGATCGCACAGACTGACTACAAACAAAGGCATGACAAAGTAGCAGGGATGATACACTGGAACATCTGCAAAAAGTACAAGCTACCTGTAGCCAAAAATTGGTGGGACCATACAATTGAAAAAGTGGTAGAAAATGAAGGTGTAAAAATATTATGGGACTTCCGACTACAAACAGACAAACACCTGCTGCTTTATTATTTCCAGGACTTCTCTAATTTTCCTTGAATCTAGGTGGTATTTTTGGATCAGATAATGTTTGGTGTTTTCATACTTCAGCTTCTTGTCTTTCATATCTTTCAATTTACTAGCATCTGATCTAAGCCTGGAGATTTTATTTTCTAATTGAATCTTCCATTTAGATGATGTATTGCTTTCTTTTTTGACAGGTCCACCGATCTTATATCCGAGCTCTTGTGTTGTTATTGTTGCTGCACTGTACATTAGTTGGTTTGTTTCTTGCAAATTATTGGTTGTTATTTCTGCAAGTGCAGCATTGACATCTTTTAATACCTGAGCAAGTTGTTTTTTGGCAACTGTTTTTAGAGCGGGAAGTCGAACCCTGGTGGTTGTTTGGTTCATGAGCTCAGTTATTTTTTGCTTTAGTTCTTGTTGCTTTTCTCTTAAACGGCATTTGGGTTTTTGAGGTGAAGGCAAAGGGGAGGTTGCCTGGTTTTTATTTTGAAACAGTTCAGCAATGGTGGTATCCTCTATTTCCAACAACTCCTCCATCTGCGCCTGAGCAACTGCTTCAGTTGGTGGTAATTCTTCTTCCATATCTTGAGCCTGTGTTGCTCTTTGCAGTTCTTCCAGCTCAACTCCTGTGAATACTTTATTTCTTATTATGAATCTTCTCTGGTCTGCTAGCCTTTGTTCTGTTATTTCTGTATCTGGATGCTTCTCTTTCCAAATTTGGTACATTCTTTTTAAATAACCTCTTCTCGTTGGACTAGACTTGTAATAGCAGATCATTATTTCCTTGTTGGCATTTTTTGTATTCTTTTTTTGGTTAAGCGACGTTTCTTCCAGTAGCTTTGCTGTCTCCAGCCCTGGTTACTCAACTGAAGATCCTGAGTCCTGTAGCCCACTTGCCACCAGATGTCCAGGGACTATAGCACCTGGTGCGGTCCTTGTTGACCCGGGTGACGACCGATCCGGTATAGATTTATTAAAGGTACGTCTCACCATATTGTTGATGGGAGAGGCACTCTTTGTCTGGCTCCTCTGGTGAGACCTGTCCAGTATGGTTGGACCTCTGGCATAGCTCTCACCTTCCTTAGAGCACACAAGCCCCACAACCACGTCAAGGTAGTGCCTCACTGGGGGATTACTATTTATTATTATTATTATTATTATTATTATTATTATTATTATTATTATTATTACAGGCTGTCATACTCACTTTCATGGGGAACAATCTCATTAAAATGCAGCACTTTCAATTTTCATTTATTTTAATTGGGAACTCTCCCCCCACGCATACATATTCTCCATTAAGGTGCTTAACTGTGGGTGTATTGTGCCCTCAGTCCTTAGACATCATGTCCTTTTTAAAGCCACGTATAACAGCAGGGATGCACCACTTTGACCAAGTGTTGGCCTACAGCTCCCATAATCTCTGACTTTGGGCCTCTGTGGCCGGGAATGACGGGAGTTGTAGTCCAAAAACCGCTGGAGGGCTGAAGTTGTGCAGCCCTGTATTATAGTCTAGATAAGACAAATATTTATATACTGCTTTTCAACAAAGGTTCTCAAAGTGGTTGCATAGATATATAAATGCCTTTGCACTATTCCCATAATTACATTGCTTTACAGTTAAAAGATGCTAAGGCCATACATTTCTTCACTATGATCTGATCCTCCAGTCTACTTAGTACTAGATTGCATCCACTAATTCGGCCCCCACCCCTCCTGAAGAATAAAGTTTGCCAAGGTGTCCTGACTCTATTTGCATATTGTTGCTGCTGCTGCTATGCACCATCCGTTTCTATATATCTTGTCCCCAGGTGTTTTTATTTTTATTTTATGGGAGTAGGTTGCATTGCCAAATGGTTCCCTCACCATGGTTGGTGCTGAAGCCTTCGCCCACCCACCCCCACAGAGGGCAAAATGGTGTGGTGTGAGATGCACAGTGGTGCCCACAGCACACATGAGCTGACATTGTGAGCCAGAAGAGAACTTTTGGGAAACAAGCAAGCTTTTTTTCTGAACACTCACCAGGAAATCTCCTAATGGTCAATCCAGTTCCAAACTGAGCTGAAGGGAGCTTGTCCATCAGGGAACTTGAAGTGGTCACTTCAGAGTGTGATGTTCGGGGGTGGGGTAACTGATGGGGGATGCCAGTACTGAGGGGTCCCGTCATTGCAATGCTGGAGATGGCGTGGGGCCCATAATGTGTGGCTTGAGGGTGGCATCCTTCCAGCATCATCCTCTGTGACACTGCAGGAGATCCTGTGATGCATGCTTTGGACTCCACGCTGTGGTTCCTTGGACTGCAAAATATCTTCAGCTGACCCTGCTTGGTGGGTTTTTGGGTGTTTGTGTGTGTGAATTTCTTTATTGCATTTCAGCACAGTCCAGATACAAAAGTGCATCAGAATATGCAGAACCCAAAACTTCTTGGAAAGAAAGGACCCCCATCACCCCCCCAAACCCAGGCAAGCCCTTATTTAGCCATCACAGAACCCGCAGAAACATCCATGGGGTGGCCATATGAGACTGGAAGATGAAAAGGACGCAAAGTAAACATTGGGTCCCCAACCTCAGATGCTGGTATACTACAACTCCCATAATCATTTGGCTATTGTGGCTGTGGACCATGGGAGTTGTAGTCCAACAACATCTGGGAATCCATGGCTGAGAACTGTGGTACTCAGAGTCTTACAATTATGAGTTTGGAACAGCAGACCCAGTGACTAGGCATTGGCTACAGTGCAAGTTTGTTTGTTTGTTTGTTTGTTTGTTTGTTTGTTTGTTTGTTTGTTTGTTAAGAGATTTATTATACCGCCCAATCCACAGACTCAGGGTGGTGTACAAACAAGAACAGCATCTGAGATTTAAGGGAGGGGAAAACAAACAAACAAACAAAAAATTAAAGGGCAAATGCCTGGTGGAAAAGAAATGTCTTCAATAAGGTTTTGAAGGCTGAAAGACAGACCAAATCTGACTGGTGGGTGGGGGAGAATTCCAAA
Source organism: Hemicordylus capensis (assembly GCF_027244095.1). NCBI lineage: Eukaryota > Metazoa > Chordata > Lepidosauria > Squamata > Cordylidae > Hemicordylus > Hemicordylus capensis. Next base: position 320,550,491 of record NC_069660.1, on the reverse strand, counting down.
GTGAAGGGGCAGCCACAGAGAAAGCCCTTCCATGGGCCCCAGCACTATGGACCTCTCTGAGACCAGGGACCGAAAGAAGGGCAACCTGAGAAGATCTCACAGGGCGAGACAGGACTGGCCGGGAGAGGCGATCCTGAAGGCAAGCAGGCACTAAGCCCTGAGGGGTTTTAAAGGTGAGAACCAGGACTTTGAATTGGACCTGGAAGCAAATAGGTAACCAGTGCAGTGACCACAAGAGAGGTGTCACACTATCATATCTCCTAGCACCCATAAGCAGGCGGGCCGCCACATTCTGGACCAACTGAAGCTTCAGGGTGGTCTTCAAAGGCAACCCCCAGTAGAACCTACGTTGGAGATGATTGAGGAAAAGCTGGATATAGGCATCTGCCCAGTGTGATGCTTTAGACACCTGCTCATTCTCTTCTATGTCTGGCTTCACTGGCCCTGCTGGCCCATCCTGCTAAGCAGGGCACATTTATTTGCCGTGGTGCTGTTGCAGAGGAACATAGGAAGCTGCCTTATACCAGGCCAGACCATTGGTTTAATTGACAATTAAACCATGCATCGTTCACACAGATAGATGCATATTTCATAGATAAATCAATAGATATAAGGTTTAAAGATATGGCAATAGATACATCCACATCTGTAGTTTTTAATAAGATTTCTGCATGCATATGCATCTCCTTGGGCAATGTTGCTCTCTGTGTGTATACAAATACACACACTGTGTGTATAGATGCAGCCCACACATATCTGTTGTTGCTGCATTCTTGCACATCTGCCCACCCTGCCAAGAGAGGGCTCAGATCCTCAGGCGTCATTTCCCCGTGGAAGAGGCTTTGAGCCAAAGACAGTCCCAATCCAGGCAAGACTAAGCACCAGGCAGGATGGCAGAGCGGGCCAGTGGGCAGGCCAGGGGAGGCACAATGCCCTGCTGGGAAGGTCTCCTGCACAAGCCACCTTGAGTCGTAGGGGAGCTGTGCCAGATCGTGATAGTGCTCTGCTCTCATGCAGGGGACGCTCTGGGGTAGGGGGTGGGATTGTGTCTCCTGTGAATGACAGGGAGGCAGAGATTGGGGGAGGGGGATCCCACGTGCCTTCTCTCCCTTGGACAGCAGCCTGTCTCCAGCCAGTCCGGCTCTGAACCCCTGGAGGTCCTCCAGGAGGAGAGCAGGCCGGGCGCCTGGAGATGGGCAGCGGCGGAGCTGCTGTCCCCCGCTGGCCTTGGTCACCTGGCTCCCTGCTCCATTTCTTTTCTGCAGGAGTAAACAAATCTACACAGGGAGAGACAATAGCGAACAGGCTTGTTCCTCGATATTGGTTAATTAGGGACATATGTCTCCTCAAGGAATCATTGTGCAAAAGGGGGGACCTTCTGCTCTCCAGCCCCCTTCATTAGCATGAGTCGAACACCATTGGTTTGTGGACTGTGATGTCAGAGGGTGACTTGTAAACTTTGGGTGACTGTAGATTGTTAGCTTGGTTTGCAATTCCATCAGTCTGTGGGAGTAAAGAGGGAGGGCGAAATTCAGAACGCAGCGGCGAGGCGCGTGCGCGCGCGCGCGCACAGTGACGGAGCGCTCTCTCGCTCCTGCTGTCTTCTCAAGGCCCTGAGGTTCACAGCAGCCGTGTTAATTAGGATGCCGGGAAGGAGAGCAGCGTGGATCAAAGGCAGGGCCACAGGGGAGCCGAGGAGAAACCAATGCAGCCCAGCGGCCTGTCTGGATATCTGAGAGCAGCCAGGGGAGAAGCAGCAGCTCCCTCGAACTGGAGAGAGGAGATGGCCCAGAAGGCGAGGGGATTCCCAGTCCTGGTCCAAAGCCCGGCTGACTTGCGGCTCGCTCCAGAAAGGCGGTTTTCCAGGGAGAAGAGCGGACCCCATCAGTCGCCTGGGAGGTTCGGTTCAATGGGTGGCTTTGTGGTCCTCAGCCCCGCGCTTTCTTTTGCACAAAACAAACTTTCTCGCGGAAAGTTCTTTGCACCGGGAATGTGTCTGGCAGGAAGTTGCACGCCCGAGGCCCATCTGCAGGAGAAGGGCGGGCAAGGAAAGGACCTTCTGAACTGAGGATGGTCCTGAGGCAAAACCTCAAAAAGGAGGCAGAAGACAAGCAGCATCCTGGGCTGCCACCCCTGGGAACCTTCCTTCTCCGGTTTGAGATCTCGCTCTTCTGTGAGTTCCATTTGTTTCTGTGGGGATCACACAGGAGAAGGTCCCAGTGGGTTGTGCCCACAACATGCCTTCATGGCTTCTGCCATTTTTCAGAGCCGTGACGCAGCTGCAGGCACTGCGAAATCAAACCGAGTGTCAACTGTCATTCCAAAAAGGAGTGATCGAACCGACTGACAAAGGGTTCTGCAGAACCTTCAGGTGTGCATACTCTTTCATCTGTGCAGTTTGGACCAATGAAGGGCTCTTCCTTACCTATCATGTATCTTTTGTTTTCTGGGACCAGCCAAGGATAACTCTCTCTCCCTCCCTCTCCCTCTCTCCCCTCCCTCCCTCCTTGCCAAGGAGTCAGTCAGTCTACGGATTAGAGGCTGATCTCTTGAACTATGCTCCGGCCCAGGCCTCCTGAGCGCGACTCCTTCCCTTTGTGAGGGCTCCACATAAAAAGCTCAGTGGTAGAGCACCTGGCGGCATGAGGGGCAAAATCCCTGGTATCTCCAGAGGAAAAGGTCTCAGGTACCGGGAGAAAGACATGTCTCCGCCTGCGGCCTTGGAGAGCTGTTGCCAATCAGAGTAGCCAGCCTTGGACTGAAGGGATCAATAGTCCGGCCCAGTGTAAGAGAGCAGCTTCAAATGTATCCAGCCTCCTGCCCAAACAACGTGGTTATACTCTGTGTCCGGAAGTGAGATTCTAGCAGGTAAAGGTTTCCGGCCGACTGTCCTCCTCTGCAACAGACACAGCCCAGTCTATTCACTAAATCCCACTTTCCGTGCAGCCAGAAGGCAACAAGTGATGGCTCTGCCTCGCAGACCAAATGGTCAGCCCTCAGATGCTGAGACACCCTGTTGCCTTCCTGCCACCACACACTGCAGCTTCCTGCTGCGTCTTGCTAGAACCTACCCCAGCAGAGGTCTGCGTCCCTCCCGACTGCCCATGATGGAACCCCAGTGACTACTCTCTCCACATGGTGGGACCTGGGGTTGCCCAAACTTCGAAGCTCTCCATCTCTTCTAGGAGAGTCTGCAAAGAGAAGTCCAGGGACTCCTGGCTATACCCCTCCCCCATTTGCTGCATCCGCGCTTCCCCTTTGGGAGCAGGGCCCCCAGGTTGGCGGAGACCCCTTTCTCTGGCTTCCCGACCTCCTTTTGCAATAACAAAAGGCTCCTAGTTTGAGAGTGGGGGTGTCACGGGCTTTATTGCACCGCAGGGTCCACAGGTCCTCTCGACGCTCTATCCAATAAACCCCAGGTCGAAGCCAAGGCGCGTTGGGTGGAGGGAAAAGCGTAATCGCCCCCTCCTCTTCCTCATTAGGTCTAACAGAGCCGGAGGCTTGTGCTGCGGGGCTGGGCGGAGTTGCTTCTTTTGGAAGTTGCAAACGGTAAAATCAGGGCGACTTTCAACCGGCGGGGTGGCGAGTCTCACACGATGCCTCCCGAGCTGGCCTCGGCCTTTGCCCCTCTCCAAGGCTTCCTTCTTGCCAAGGAAAAAGAAGAATTGGCGGCGGCGTGGGGGGGGGGGGGGCTGTACCAAAAGGCAGGGCAGGAGGCGACTCACAACAGCGTCACTAAATCATTCTGTCTCAGCCCTGTTCCCGGGAGAGGGTGGGTTTTTTGTTTTTTTTGATGGATTAAATTAAGCGCTTCCATTTCCGTCCACCACCTGATCGCTGCATTATAAATCCGAACAGCTGATCCGCGAATCTTCAGAAATTCAGGACCGCGCAAAGGAGGCTGCGGCAAGGAAGCCTGGGAGCTGTCCAGTGCTGAACGAGAGACCCCCAGCCAGCAGGACCCCCCCCCCGCCCGCTCCGCTCCGCGCACGCACACGCCGCCGCCGCCGCCGCCGCCACCTCCCCGAAGCGGAACGAACAATACGAATTGCAGCACACCCAGAGAGAGCAGCTGAGCAGGAGCAGCCGCGCTGGAGAGGCGGAGCGGGGGGCGGAAGGCCAGCAACAAGCCGGCGGAGCTGGGGGTGGCGGCGGCGGCGGCGGCGGCGTGCGTGCGCGTCGGGCCGAGCGGAGGAGCGGCAGGCCGGGCCCGCGCCGGGCCAGCGCCGCCGGGGAGCGAGCCAGCCGCGCGCCGCTCTCGCCGGGAGCTGTCCAGGTGCTGAAGCCCTCCCAGGCCGCCTCTTATGACCCAGCGCGGCGTCGGCGGTAACCTCTCGAACTCATGGTGGGCTGCTGCTTCTGAGGCGCGCTGGAGGGCGAGCGAGAGGCCTGCCAAGGCGCAGCAGCTCGCCTCCTCCCTCGCACACGAGCCGCCGCCGCCGCCGCCGCAGCTGGAGCAGGCAGGACCGGCTCGCGGCGCAACCGCCCAGGCTGGAGACCGCCGCCGCCGCCGCCGCCGCCGCTCCGTTCAGGGGCCGGGAAGGAGCGAGCCCATCAACACCCCCAAGCCATAGAGCCCCGCGATTGCCATCCTTGAGTCGTCTCGGTGTTGGCGTCTCTGGCTTTTTTTAAAACTGGTGTGTTTTTTTAAAAAAAAATATCTTATTTTTGTACGCCTCTTTATTTCATTTTTGTTGCTGTTGTCTCCTCTGTCCCACTCCCCGCCGCCGCCCGCCGCCCGCCGCCCGCCGCCCGCCGCCCTTGCCCGTGTGGATCCGTCGGCGGACGCTGCGGGAGCTTTCTCACATTGCGGGAGAGTTCAGAAACCATGCCAAGATCTTTCCTGGTGAAAAAGGTCAAACTCGACGATTTCTCTTCGGCGGACCTAGAAAACTCCTACAGCAGATCGCGGACGGACTTCAACTCCCGGCTCCATGACAAGGGTAAGGGCGGAGGGGGTGTTGGTGGTGGTGCAGGGAGAGCCCCCCTAACAGCCAGCCTAGCCATGACGAGGGAAGAGGGCTAGGCTAGGGGCCGAGCGCGGAGGGCTGGTGCTTGCCCTGCCAGTGTGCAGGGACACCGCCAGAGCCGCCCGGGGCGACCGGGTTGCCTGCGCGAGCCTGGCCCGGAGAGAGGCGCAGCGCGCAAGTGGCGGTCAGTCCCGGTATGCGGCGGCGCCTTCCCTGGAATGCCCCTGCAGCTCCCCGGCAGCCCAGAGCCATCTTGAGCCCTCTCCTCGCGCCTCTCTCGGCTCTGGCTCGACTCGGCGGTGTACCGCTCTGGAAGCCCAGCCTGCTAAAATTAGCACTAGCGGGCTGGGGGTGCAGCTGGGGGGGGAAGCTTTTTTCGAGATGGGGACAAGGGCGGGAATCGGCGCCGCAAGGAGGTCTGAAGGGAGGGGGGAGAGAGAGGAGGAAGCCCCCACTTGAGGCAGGGGAGTGCGGCGCTCGCGAGAGGGGGCCCTTTTGTCTCGCGCTCCTCAAGTTCAAGGGCAACGGAGCTCCCCTACCCGCCTTAGGGAGGACCCTTCGGAGGGGCTCCCCTTAGCCCCTCCCGCTATGGCTCCGAGGGGCTCCCCCTGCAATCCGAGGGGGTGTTTCCCACCCTCCGGCCTGGGCTGCTCACAAGCCCCCGCTCCGCTTTTGTTCCGGGCAAGACGTCTGCAGCGTGTTGCATAAGCGCCGGAATTCTGCTGAAGTGGGTTTTTTTGGGGGGGAGAGGAGGGGGGAATTCGCTTTGCATCCCGCCATTCCCTCGCCTGCCTTTCTCCTCTGGTCTCCTGCAGAGAGCTGACCTTGAGAGGAGGGGAGCGCGCGGGGGGGGGGGGCGCGTAGGGAAAGGGGGTGCCTCTCTCTCGCTGCAGGGCCCAGCGGCTTCTCTCCCCCCGCCTAAATCCTGCCAGCCAGTTATCTGGCCGAGCAAGCCGCAGGTGAAAGGGCCGGGAAATCGCTCTGAATTATGGAGAGGCTGATGCGGGAAGGGAGGTTCATCAAGCGCCGCGCAGATTAGCATGACAGAGGAGCCGCCTGGCCGGGGGGAGAGGGGGGCGGGGAGTGGAGCGGGGGCGGCGGGGGGCGCCTCGAGGCTTCAGCTTGTTGCATCTATTAACTAGAGAGCTCTCGAGCTGAGCTCCGCAGCCCATCAATTATGGACTCCTCATCAGAGGCTCCGAGTCCCGCTCGGCCTGTCCCCGTCCTGCGCGGGCCCAGCAACCTGCTCCGAGGAGCTCTCTGAACTCTCCATCTCTCTCTCTCTCTCTCTCTCTGCCTCTCTCCATCCATCTCCATCGCTATCCCTCTGCGCTCTCCAACCCGCCAATTTCCCTCTCCCTTCTCCTCTGTCCCCCTCGCCCCGTCACTCACTCGCCCTTCCCCACCTCTGTCCATCCCCCGTATCTTCTGGCTTCCTTCTGCTCCGCCGGGCCCATCCTCGCTGCCCCCGCCCCAACTCTCCCTCTCCCTCTCCCGCTCTGCCCTCCTCCAAACTCCCTCCCCGCCACAGGAGGCTACATCAGCGAGTACATCACGCCGTCGTCGGTGTACGAGGGCGAGAGCGACAGCGGCCTCAAGGTGCCCTCGCCGTCGGGCGTCATCTACCCGGGGGCGCACCACGGCGACTATGGCGCGCCAGACTCGGACCAGCCCGACAGCCCTCACTCGGAGCTGGCCGGGGGCTACATCAACGGCGATGCGGCGGTGAGCGAGGGCTATGCCGTCGACGCCTTCTTCATCACCGACGGGCGCTCCCGTCGCAAGGCGGCGGTGGTCGGCAGCGGCGGCGGCTCCCGCTTGGGCCAGCAGCAGCAGCAGCCCCCGGCCCCGCAGCAGCCCCAGCAGCGGCACACGTGCAGCGAGTGCGGCAAGACGTACGCCACGTCGTCGAACCTGAGCCGCCACAAGCAGACGCACCGCAGCCTCGACAGCAAGATGGCCAAGAAGTGCCCCACCTGCGGCAAGGTGTACGTCTCCATGCCGGCCATGGCCATGCACCTGCTGACGCACGACCTCAAGCACAAGTGCGAGGTGTGCGGCAAGGCCTTCAGCCGGCCCTGGCTGCTGCAGGGCCACATGCGCTCGCACACGGGCGAGAAGCCCTTCGGCTGCGCGCACTGCGGCAAGGCCTTCGCCGACCGCTCCAACCTGCGCGCCCACATGCAGACGCACTCGGCCTTCAAGCACTTCAAGTGCAAGCGCTGCAACAAGACCTTCGCCCTCAAGTCCTACCTGAACAAGCACTACGAGTCGGCGTGCTTCAAGGGCGCCGTCCCGCCGCCCCTCAGCCCGGGCCTCGAGGCCTGACCACGCGGGCCCCCAACACTCAGCACAGCCCTGCTGTGGGGGACGCCCCTCGACGGAGCGGTCGGCGGCGGCGGCGGCTGCAGGGGCGGAAGGGCCGAAGAGGAGGCTTGGCCGCGGGCGCCTCGCTAGCCCAGGGCATCGCAGCGGGGTCCCCGCCCCGCCCCGCCCCACAGCCCTCCCCTCCCCCGCCCCCGCCCCCGCCCTTCCTTTGGGCTTTCAAAAGGGTCAACTTGAAGCAAAACGCGAAGAGAGATTTGCAGCCCTCCGCAGCAACCAGTGGCCACCAAGTGTTCACCTTGACAGGTAAAAAACAAGCACTGTTAACCCTTCCTACTCCTGCTAAGCATAAGAAGCCTAATAAGCTGAATAACAATAACGAAGATGATGCATTCTTCATAATGAATTGCGTCAGGCGAGCGATTCTCTTTTTTATTGTTTGATTGAGTTTCAAGACTTTTTTTTTTTTGCTTTAAAGCGCCTGATTTCTATTTTCATAAGTGTTTGCTTTATTATTTATTTATTTAACTTTTTAAAAAATAAGGGAAAGAAAAAATGCGAAAGTATATGTTTAACTTGGAGGCATTCTTATATTATTTATCTATTTATCTATTTATTTATCTATTTATCTATTTATTTATGGGGGGGCTCCCCCCTCCCTTCCGAGGTTTACGTTGCCATTCGTGTTCCAGGAGCCAATTTTTGCACCGCTGTGGACTTCCAGTCTGTACGTTTGTTGCCAAGACGTTTTTACTATGCCAAAGTCTACGTCACTTTTTGAAGGGGGGGGAACGAGGAAACAAACACGAGGAAAAAGGACTGACCTTTTTTTCTTTTCCCTCCCTTTCTTTCTGTTTGTGTTGGTTTGGGTGGGTAATAGTGGCCCTCCCTACTAACACGGATTTTTTGCATGCGAGAACAAGAAGAGCGTATTTAAAATCTATGCCAATTTGATGATGCTTTTTAAAATTATTATTATTATTAATTTTCATTTGTATAACAATTTTAAGTCACTTTTTTCCTTTGCCAAACTTTTAGATAAGAATAGTCTATTTGAGGGCAATATTCTCCTACTGAACTAATAGAAGCAATAATTAACGTAATGCATGTTATTTTTAAGACAATAGTATTACTGAGGAATCAGGTACATTTTAATCCAATATTCTTAATAGCAACGGATATCAGGGACTTTGCCAATGTAGTGAGCTAGAATTAATACGGCGAATCTTCCTTCTCTTCTTAATGAATGCACACTGCCTGCCTTCTTCGACTTACTTCCGAGTAGCTTAGTCAACTCTCTAGGCTTGTAGCGCTTGCCTTGCCGGGAGATCTACGAGCAATTAATCCCCCGATCCCTTCTTTTCTAGCGAATCTGCAAGGAGTGTCCACCTTGGCTTTAAGAGGCGACCCTGCCGCCTTCACTGACCATCAGCCCCCGCCCCCGCCCGCCATACCCGTCCAGTTCTTGGAACTGGGCTGGCTTTCATAGTTTTTGCTTGGAGGGGGGGCGTGTTTTCACCCCACTCGAACCATCTCTGGCCCGGGCCTCTCCACCCGGAGCTGGTCCAAGGCGTTTCGCCACCTCAATGGGTTGCATTCAACAGGTGTGCCCCAGAATCCTTGGCAATTTCGCAAAGGACGCCGGGAGAAGTCATTCTGGGGTCATCCTGGATCCCCTGCCACATTATAAAGGACCCTGAGCCTGCGGGGCTGCCTGCTACTTCCTCGACCCCTCTCCCTCCCCCACATGCAAACACAGGAGACACAGCTTAACCCCCTCCTCACTCTTGCCTGCCTCCAGCCCACCCTCACTGCAGAAGGATCCTCGAAATCACTTGGGGGGGGGCGCGGTGCACCGGCCCACCGCCTCCGCTCACGCCATCGCCTTCCTTTAGGAAAAAGAGAACCCCTCTTAAAGCCTCGTGGACAGTCCTGCTTTTTACCTATAAGGCACTTCTTCCTCTTTTAGGTCTTTCCATTTTATGAATAACTTAAGAAAAATAGACAGCACAAAAGAATAAAAAAACCTTAATAGAATTCAGGTAGAAGGAACTTGTATTAGCTAGGACCTCCTGTTTTTGTACTTAAGATAATGAATAATGCTACTAGGACGATGATGATGACCTTCTCCTACTAATAACTGCTACTAATCCTCCCTCTGCTAATAATGATTTTAAACAAAATGGGAAACTATGAACTACTGTATATTGCAAGAAGCCTTGTAAATACCGTTTGGAAATTTACACGAATTTTTACAAGCTGTAAAGAATCTTAAGCCTGTTTGTGGAAAAAAAAGAGGAAAAAAAAAAGAAAAACAAAACTTTTCCCTGGGAGAAAAGACATAATCCTAAATATTACTGATGATGATGATGATGAAGCATAATGTTGAGCCAGGATGTGACTGATGTACCCTAAAGCACAATATGCGCTGCACAAGAGGTGTCCTCGAGCACTGCACCATTAAAAAACAGAAGACAAACTTGCCAGCCAGGCTGTGGTCTGCGTGCCTCTCTCTCGCTCGCTCTTTTTTCCAGCTCTCGCCACTCCAAGCCGAGGGGTGTGGAGCTGACAGCGAATTCGTGGGGGGTAAGTAACCGAGAGGTGCCGAGCCGAAGTCTGGGGTGTAAAATCTGCCTCCTCGGCTTCCTCTGGGAGAAGGGCCCTCTGCTCATGCTCACGAGCACTCTCGCCTTTGCCGTTTCGCCTCTTCCGAGGTGAGCCCGAGGAGGACCGAGGACAGGTCCCGGGGCTCAAGGCTTGTGGGCTCTGGATCAGCGGCGTTTCCCGCTCTCTGCCCCGGTGCGGCGCACAGTGAGGGGAAAGGGCTTTGCCGGGGCGGGGCTCCTCGTCACCTGTGGATCCTTGATGCTGAGCCGCTCCTCGGAGCAGCGTGCCCACCTGCTAACTAGCAGTTCAAGGCCGCGGCAGCAGAGGCGCCCGCCGCCCGGGGAGCCGGAGCCGGCCTGCGAGGCCCCCTCCCCCCGCCCGCTCCCTGCTTGCATTCCGCTCACGTCGAGGCTATCCCCCTCCCCCTCCTCTGATTAAAGGCATCGGAGGAGGTACAAAGGGAAGCCCCTCCGCCTTTCATCCTAGTTAACCCAGAGCAGAAAAGCAATTTCCCACAGGACGGAGGGGGAGGGGGCGGGGAAAGAGGCCTGGCTGGGCTTGAGGAGGGAGGGAGGGAGGGGGAGGGGTGGGGGGAGGCAGGCCAGCCCCTTCCAGCCCTCCTGCGGCTGCTGCCGCCGCCGCTACTCTGAGGAGCAGAGCCAGAGACGCGCGGCGGGGCCCGATGTGGAGCTGCTTGGGAGTCTGTGCTGGGAAAGGGGTCGCAGCGGCGCTGCGCGATGTGGGCGATCGGCAGGTCTCCTTGGCCCCATGTCAGTTCGCTTGGTTAATTCGAATTAAAGGAGCAGCTTTGGCTTTCTTCCTCTACCACCATCACCCCCTCAATTCGGAGAGGAACTATAAAGGAAAACGTTTGTACTGGACAGACTTTCCTGCGTGCTTTGACACCTTGATTTGGGACGGACAGCATTTTCCCAGGTAGACTCGCTGGCCCGGTGTTAGATCCGAGGGCAGAGTCCAGCACGCTGAAGGGAGTGAGCAATAATTGAGCGATCACTGTTGAGCAGATCGGTTCAAAGAACCCAGCCCCCCAGCTCCACACCCCGCCCCACTTTTCTTCATTATCCGAGGGGCTCCCAGGGAGAGGGGCAAACACGGCTCCTCCCTCTCCCCTAGCTACACCCCCCGGTCTCCAGATGTTGTCGGAGGCCAACTCCCAGGACAGCGGAAGGTCCTTGTGGCACCTGGGATGATGCGAAGGGCAGCCCCACAGCCGCCACTGGAGACGCCGCAGGGCTGGGGGAAACCCCGCCTTAGTCCGCCTGGCTCAGGATGGAAGCGGGTGCCCTCTGCAGGGCCGCCCGAGGCACTTTCCCAGGCCTCCCTGGAGATGCTGCTGCGGGGCGTGGAGCCCGGGACCTTTTGCTCCTCAAACAGCTGCTGTGCCGCTCAGCTCCGCAGCGGCCTACATGCCTGTGAAGGGGCTCCTTTCCCCGGGTTTGGATGGCAAAAGGAGCTGGGCCCGACCGAGACCGTCTGGGGCCAGAGGTGAGAGCCCAGATGGCTCCGCCCCTGTGGCCGAGCACAGTCCACTGCGGAGTGAAACGGCCCTTCTCCTGCGCGCTCCCTCCCGCCATGCGTGGTGGGAGACCTTCCCAAGGGACTGCGCCCCGTACTTCAAGGGCCAGGTCTGCCCATCTTCAGATGGCTACCCTCCTCTCATCACTAACCACTGGGGCAAAATGAATCCGCTGGGAAGGTCTCTTGTGCAAGCACCGCCCTTATGTGATAAACAGGAGGTGTCACTGCCTCCTCCTCCTGTCAATGGGACTCACGGCGGAGTCTTCCTCCATGAGTCACATGTTTCTGCTTCCTCCTGTGCCATCCTTAAGGGCATCCAAACTCTGCCAGCCGAGGCTGCTCCCCTCTAAGGAGACCCCCGCCCCACAAATTTCACGAGGCCAGGGTGCCCAGCCAGGGCTGCTCCGTCCGTCTTTCTAGGATTCCTTCCCAGTTTCTGGAATCTTCTGGAGGAAGCAGAAGGGCTGCTTTTGTGTTTGGGGCCAATTGGGACCCGATCCGGCAGGAAGTTCTCCACCTGTGCTCTGCGGCAGCTCTCATTTGTTTCACTGGGCTGTACGTGGGAGAACTTCCCAGAGCATCGACGGAGCTCACTAGCTGAGGCTAAGGAGGGTAGTAGTTTCCCCCATTAACTTTAATCATCCTGTAATGTGGCTTTTCATAAACTAGAACAATTTTGCTCCTAGTTGCAGATGTCTGACAAATGCGGTATGGACTCTTCGGGGCCTGTTGGGCTAGCGGGGGTAGGAATCTCCCTCCCTGCCTTCTGGGCTTTGCTCGCAGGCTTCTAAAAGGCACAGCCCAATTGGGAAAAGCAGGCTGGACCCCCGCTGCCCGCCCGCCCCCTCCCGGAAGCTCACCTCAGGCCTCTCCGATCCGCACCACTGTCTCTCTGGGTGGGTGGCATCCCGCCCAGGACTGCTACCCACTGTCACCCATTCAGTACCACCCCCAGTGTCGCTCTCAATGGGTAAAGGTAAAGTGTGCCGTCCAGTCAGTGTCGACTCCGGGCGCCCACAGAGCCCTGTGGTTTTCTTTGGTAGACTACAGGAGGGGTTTCCCATGGCCATCTCCCGCGCAGTATGAGAGGATGATGCCTTTCAGCATCTTCCTATCGCTGCTGCCCGATATGGGTGTTTCCCATAGTCTGGGAAACATACCAGCGGAGATTCGAATCGGCAACCTCTGGCTTACTAGTCCAGTCATTTCCCCGCTGTGCCATTTAGGTGGTTTTCTTAATGGGTGCCACCCCCACCCCCACCCCCACTTCTTCGGCTGCACCTGGGTTCGGGACAGGCAGGCTCCATCTCGCTTCCCCAGGAAGGACAGGCGCTGCGCCTCCCGAGCGGCAGGGGGCGCACCTGGCCGTCTTGGGGAGTCGGGCTCCTGCCCGCCTGAGCAGGGCAAGTTGCAACTTGCGGTTGTTGCCCAGCGAGGTCAGCTGCATGCCAGGTGCCCAAAAGGCCAGGTGGCAGGCAGAGGAGGGTGGCAACGACCAGCTGCCAAGGCTTCAGATGCCGCCACGAGGAAGGTTCGGCCCATCGGCTGGCGGCAGAGAAAAGAGCCCACCCCTTTGGACTCAATTGCGGCGGATCGGAAATGGGGCGCAAAGCTTCGTCCGAGTCCAGCCCTTGCTAGCTGCAGAGGCCAGGGGGGGGCAACAAGGGCCAAGTCCCGCGCCAGGCTCCAGCCTGGGTACTTTGGCTTCCTTCCGGCTCCAGACAGAAAAGGGCCCCTCCTCCAGAGGTGCGGCGGACTGGGTGCTTTCCCCTCAGGGTGACACTGCAACCCACCTTCTCCTCTGCCCCATGACTTCAGGCAGGGGTTCCGGAGAAGGGATAATGATGGCCCAGGCCACCAGAGTCCCCGGCCCCAGAAAGGACATATTGGCGAGACCCTAGAGAAGGGCCCAGACCCGCTTGGCTACACAGCCTTGTTCTTTGGCAAGTGGAGAACTGGGCCATTTCCCAAACCAGAAGGAGAAGGGCAGTCAAGCGCGCCTCGTGTGTGTGTGTGTGTGTGTGTGAGGGGGGGGGGGTAGCCAATCTGATGGGTCCACCATAGCTGAGACCGGAACCCAGGACCGCTCAGAGATTCTAGCCACAGGACAGCATTGTCTCTTCCTTCTCCTCCTCGATCGGTAGGACTGGGAACTGCGAGGGGTGACGGTGCCCCCCTTAGCAGGAACTGCGAGGGGTGACGGTGCCCCCCTTAGCAGGGGCGTAACTAGGGGAGAAGGGACCCGGCCTCTCGGAGTGATGGAGCTATGAAGAGAATAGGGAGGGCTGGAGCTGGGGGCCCCTCAGGGGATGGGGGGCCACGTTCTTTGAACCCCTCCGCTCAATTATGGCGACACTCCTGCTGCCCCCTTCGCCACTACCTGGAGGGAGTCCGGCGGCGAAGGGCCCCCCTGCCTATTCGCTCACCCTGCCAGCACTGTCCAGCTTGGGGGCTCGGTCTCCCCGCCGCGGCAGTTCCTCCCTCCCTCCCCGCTCGGCAGGCCCGCCCAGACCCCGGATCTTCGCCCCCCCCCCGACGCTCTGGCCGCGGTCCTGCTGCTGCTGCAGTCGGGGCGGCGAAGTTGCAGCTGGCTCCGCAGCGCTGCGGCCCGCAGCCGAGTCGGCAGGCACCTTCTTCCCTCCCAGGAGGCTGCCAAGCGCAGCAGCTTTTGCGTGCCAAGGCGCGCGGGGGGCGGGGCGGGGGATGCCTCGCCTCCTCTGCCCCCTCCCTAGGGGAGTCAGCGCGGGATGCAGCAATAGGGCTGGCGCTGCTGCAGGAGCTGGGCTCGCCAAAGTCACCGCGTGTCCTTGGCCGGCAGGTTCAGGGACTCCCAGCCAGCTAGCCAGCCAGCAGGGGCGCGCGGGAGGGAGCGGAGGCTCTTGCCTCCGGAATGGCTCTGCCCGCCCCGCGCTTCTCTGCCAGCTCTGCTGAGTCATGTTCTAGCTTGCAGAAGGGAGCAACTGAGTCCCGATTGCGGGCGCGGGGGATGGGGGGGGGAGCGCGGCATGGACGCCACAGGTTGCGCTGTCAGTGGGTGGGGTGGGGGCGGATAGCGGAAGGGGGAAGGAACAGGCCAATCAGCATGCGAGGATTATCCCCCCCACGCTCTTGGACCTCTGCCCACCACTGCAGGCAGCAGCAGGGCAGTCGTCTCTGGGGTTCAGCACAGCCCGCCCGCCCGCCGTCGGACAAAGGTGCAGTGCGGAGAGCGCTGGGAGCCCAAGCGGGGAGGGAGGGGGCTCTGGGGGCTGGGCTTCTGGCCGGCTCCTGGGCCTCGCAGGGCTGTAAAGAAGGGAGGATCGGGGCCGGGGCGGGGCCGGGGCATTGGTTCTCCCGCTCCTACCGGGCAGAAGAAGATGCAAGAGCAAGACCCCGCCCCTCGCGGTTTCAAGGCTGCCTCGGAGGCGCGCCCCAGTCCGCTCGCCAGCGTCCTTTAAGTTGCAGCAGCGTTGCAGACCGAGAATAGTCCCGCGCTTAGCGGCCCGCCCAAAGACTACAAATCCCAGCATGCTTTGGGGGGCAAGACGCACCAAGCCGGCTTTGAGGGAGGGGAGTGGGTCGCGCCTTTCCGCAGTGCTCGACGAACCACGCACACACTCAGCACGCGCCTCGAAGGCCTCCAGCCCCGTGGTGCCCCGCGGGATTCTTCTGCACAGATCCCCCAGCGGCGCGCGGGGTAGGAGGCCCCCTAGCAGACACAGCGCCCCCTAGCAATGCCCCGGGAACGGGCGGGGGTCTCCTTGCCCCCTCCCGCGCCAGTCTGGCCCCTTCCCTCCCCACGTCCTGCCCGCTGAGCGCCGCTGACCTCGAGTGACCTGCTTCGCCCGCAGCGCAGAAGGCAAATGGGAGCAGCCGAGCCGAGCCCGTGTCGTCCCGGACATACATCAAGCCCGGCCCGGGGCGCTTGGGAGGCAGCCAAGGAAGCGCTGCACTGGGCACCGCAGCAGCCGCCGCCCCCGCCCGCCCCCTGCCCTCCCTGCCCGCTGCTGCCGGTCCCGCGGCGGAGGGTGGCGGGCATGGCCCGGAGGGAGCGACGGAGGAACATCGTGGGAAGAGGGGACGAAGAGGCAAGCCCCTGCCTGCTGCCCCGAGGGCCTTGCAAGGAGGAAGGGCAGGCAAGGGAGGGAGGCCGCGGCTCCTGGCCCAGCCGTGTGGGCGGCTACGGCGAGGGTTCCGGCCGGGGGCTCGTGGCCGGCGCGCAGCTCGCTCGCCTTGGCCAGTGGAGCGCGGACTCAGCGGCCTGGGTCCTGAGCCGGTTCGCTGCTCCGCTCTGCCTGCATTGGAACGCGCGGGGGAGGGAGGGGGGGAGGGCGGCGCTTCTGCCGCGCTCTTTCCTTTGCAATCGATTTAACAGACCCCGGAGGGAGAGCGAGCCAAGCACAGCCTGTTCTCTGCTGCGGCGGCGGCGGCCTCGCTCCCCCCCCCCGCCCCCCAGCATCCAGCTGCTGCATCTGGCTCTCCTCCCCTTGCCAGCCCTGCGCTGCGGGGAGGGGGCTCTTTTGCAAGGGAGGGGGGGCGAGGGGGTCAGTGGAGAGCAGCTGCACCTGCCCCCTCCCTCCAGGGTGCGATGGGCTGCTGCTAGCTTTCTAGTTTGCCCAGGAAGGTTGTCCTTGCCCGGGGTTGGAAGGCAGCGCCTCGTCTCTCCTCTCTTCGGACGGTGTAACAGAGAAGCGACTCCACGGCTCCGGAGGGGCTCCGAAGGGAGCGCCCTAGTTCGGAGGCCGGAGGGGCCGTTTGTGCTGTAGGGAAGTGAGACGGTCGGGGAGGGCGCCCCTTCCGTGCGCCAGAGATCCGGCAGGGGGCGCTGTGTCAGAGTCACCATCTTTGGTGTGGGGTGCTGCTGGTGGGGGGGGGCTTTGTTTTTCAGGAAGGAAGGGGGGTGAGCTCTCTGAAGGGCCCTTAAAGCCCGATTATGCCTCTAGGGGGCTCTGCGTGGCAAGCAGTGGGGCGGGGGCTGGCTTGGGCCACCTTCTTCTGCAGTAGAGGGTTCCAGGCTGTCCCCAGGAGTCTGTGTGCCTTGGTGAGCACACTGAAACCGTTTTGGTGTGTTCGTTTACACCCCCCCCCCATCTTTTCATCCTCAAAGAGGCCCTCAAGGCAGCTAAAACACAGTAAAAACATACCATCATTTTTAATTTTTTAAAAAAGGGGTTTTTAAATTGCCTTTCTGCCTTCAACAAGGCAACCAAAGTGGTGCATGGCACAAAACCATAAAAACAGAACAGAACATATTGAAACAACTAAAGCCAAATCAACCACATTCAACCAGAATGGCAAACAAACAGACAAACAAACAAACAAACACAAATTCGGGGGTGGGGGAAAGTAGATGCCAGCCCGCCCCCTTTGTGAACACTTTCCATATATGTTCTTATATGTTCTTATCTCCGACTTTTTCACACAACGATGAGCCAGCGATGAGCCAGTGGTTAGAGTGCTGGACTAGGACCGGGGAGACCCGAGTTCAAATCCCCATTCCGCCATGAAACTAGCTGGGTGATTCTGGGCCAGTCACTTCTCTCTCTCTCAGCCTAACCTACTTCACAGGGTTGTTGTGAAAGAGAAAGTCGAGTATGTAGTACACCCCTCTGGGCTCCTTGGAGGAAGAGCGGGATATAAATGTAAAAATCGTCATCATCATCATCATCATCATCTTATGGAATTCTCTGCCACAAGATGAGGCGACAGCCAGCAACCTGGATGGCTTTAAGAGGGGTTTGGATGACTTCATGGAGGAGAGGTCTATCAATGGCTACTAGTTGGAGGGCTATAGGCCACCTCCAGCCTCCAAGGCAGGATGCCTCTGAGTACCAGTTGCAGGGGAGTCACAGCAGCAGGAGGGAGGGCATGCCCTCAACTCCTGCCTGTAGGCTCCAAGTGGCATCTGGTGAGCCAGTGTGTGAAACAGGATGCTGGACTAGATGGGCCTCCTTGGGCCTGGTCCAACAGGGCTGTTCTTATGTTCTTACGAAGCAAGCATGATTTTGCCATGTGATGAACCACCAGCAGCAGCGCTGGTGGTAGATGAGCCTCTTGGGGCGGGGAATTTCAATGGCCGGATGCCACAACCCAGACGGCCCTGTCATGCGTCCCTGACAAGGAAGCCTCCAATGTCAGAGGGACACATAACAGGGCTGAGATGTTGATTGCAGTGGGTGGGAAGAGAGATACCTTGAGACACTCCGGTCCCAAGCCGTTTAGGGCTGTACGAGTAATAACCAGCACCTTGGATTGTGTCTGGAAACAAATTGGCAATCAGTGCAGAGGAAACAGGAGGGGAGTTCTCTGCTTCCGAGCTGGAGCCCCAGCGGAACTCTCACGACTGCATCATGGACCACTTGGCATCTCCAGGCACTTTCAAGGGCAGCTCCACACAGAACAGGTTAGAGTAGTCTAGAGGCGACACCGGCGAGATCTGCTTTCTCCCACAAGTGCTGCTGTAGTTTGGAGCAGTTGCTCCAAAGCTGTGCAAGTGCCCCATTCCAGGCTGAGCCAGGACATACGCTGAGGCCCCCAAGTGGCAGGGGCACAGACTATGGGCAGCTGCCAAGGAGAAAGGGGGCAGCACTCTAGAGAGCTCCACGCAGGAGGGCAGGGATGATGAGCCCCAGACTGGAGGAGGGGTGTTGGTCCAAGAGCTGCCTGGCACTGACTGCTGGGTTTCATCGCTGCTGCCCAGGCAGGGTGGACTGAACCTGCCCCTTCGCTGGGGAAGGCTCTGTTCTTCGTCAAAAGGGCCTTGCCCAGATTTCTCAATGGTGCCCCTGAAGCCTTTGTGGGGCGTCTCCTTGGGCCAGCAGGTCCTTGAGGGACTCTTCCACGCCAGAGGATGCAAGCAGCGCCGTCTCCTTGGGTTTGAGGGGTGCACGCTCTGCTTCCCCTGGTGCAGGCTCCACTCGTAAAGGCGGATCCCTAGCAGTGCGGGTGACTGGACTGCCCAGAGGAGGTCACAGGGAGAGAGGCAGAGCCCAGAGGGGAGGCCTCCCAAGGGGACTGGGAACCAGCAACAGTGGAGCTGGAGCTGAGACCTTGTAGGACCACGTCCTTTCCTGCTCTGCCTAGGAGCCTAACTCCCAAGGAGGCCTCTGCACTGGTGCCCCCCTCCTCCTGAGGAGACCCATTACAGGGCAAGCCCTGAGTGGCCACCAGTTGTGCCCTCCTCCTTCTCGCTGGCCCTGCCTGAGTGCGGAAGAGTCCGTGTCCTCCCCCGCCCCCCCCCCACTGGCCCAGTCACGTGCCCCTTTGACACACCAAGAGGCCCAGGAGAGCCTCACTGCTCCCCCAGCCAAGTGAGCTCCTGCAAGTTTTCCGTTCAGACACTGAGTCCCAGTTGCTGGGAGGGCGAGTGGGGCGGACGGCTGCTGCCTTGGTGGTGTCTTCTGGTGGGCTTCCTGGTTTGCAGTATGGAGATAATGAAGCTGGTCTGCTCTGCAGGGCTGTTGTGAACCATCCTGAAATGAAAGGTGTCAGACTCTCAGGAATGCGTGGGCATTTTAGAGGGTGTCTTCCATGCAGCCCATTCTGCACAGGCTTGGCATGCACGTCCCAGTTCTTGGCTTCGGTCCTGAGAACAGGAGAGGAGCCTTTTCTTGAATCAAACTTCACCTGGAACCTTACCAACTGGAAACCCAGAGCGGTTACCCCTTGCCCCCCCCTCCCCCTCACACATGCAGACACACACCTGGGTGCTGGTATGTCCAGGGACATCCGACGGTTTCTCTAACCACTTCTGCCCTGGCATGGAGACAGCACCCCTCACCAGCCCCACAGAAGCCCCCTGTAAAACCCCCCCCACTGCCGCCACCCTGCTTGGCTCCCTCCAGCTGGTCCTCCTGCTTAATCAGCAAACAGGATTATGCATCTCAGTCTTTGCATCCCTTGCAGATGCTTATTAACTGCCTTAGCCCTGTTACGCATAATCTCATTGCTGGGGCTGCCTGCCTCGAAGGAGATAAGGCAGGCTTCCCTGGCCCCGCCTGGGAGAACCCTGCCCCCCCTCCAGACACCAGGGAGCCACAAAGCTTGGTATGGATTGGCAGATGTGTTGGGTGGGAGCCCATGAGCAGAGGACACCTCAAGCCAACATGCTGGGCTGCCTCCTTGTGGCAGAGGAGGAGAAGACATCTCCAGAGTACTAGGCTGCAAGGTGTTAGGAGAGCAAAGGACCTTTCTCCAAGGCAGGCTTGTCCACACCTTAGAACACGCCCCCCCCCCCCCCCCCGGTTAGGAACACAGGAAGCTGCCCTATCCTGAGTCAGACCATTGCTATCTCTAGCTCAGTATTGTCTTCACAGACTGGCAGCGGCTTCTCCAAGGTTGCAGGCAGGAATCTCTCTCAGCCCTATCTTGGAGAAGCTGCCAGGGAGGGAACTTGGAGCCTAGATGCTCTTCCCAGAGTGGCAGCTCCATCCCCTGAAGGGAATCTCTTCCAGTGCTGCTCACACTTCTAGTCTCCCGTTCAGATGCAACCAGGGTGGACCCTGCTTAGCTAAAGGGACAAGTCCTGCTTGCTACCACCAGACCAGCTCTCCTCCAGGTTGCCATCTTTGGTGCTGGCCTTGCTCCTGTGCCTTAGCAGCAGGTTGAGAGCGTCTATAGTTATCAAGCTGCTCTCCTCACCTCCTCTTCGGGCCAGGAGAAACCTCACTGTCTGGCTGTCTGCATGCCAGGCTGCTCTTAAAGGCAGGCAAGCAGGGCCAGTAAAGAGGGGGCACAAGGACCTGGTGGCCAGATGCCCACTCATGCAGGGGCCGAAAATGTCCTGTCCTGTGCAGCACTCACAGCCCAGGCGTCCGCCTTTTCCTCTGGTGGGCTGCAGCTCAAGGGGTCCTGAGCTCTGGGAACTTATCTTGCATGAGAATGCTTCTACTGGGCCACGCAGGGTAGCAGTGCCAGCAATGCGCTCTTCCTGGGAAAGGCCAGGGATGATGGGCTGAAAGCCAGGTTGGACTCTTCAAGGTCATTCATGTCAAGCTGCAATGACACGTCTGTCCACAAGATGGGGATGGTGCCCCACAAAACTGCAAGGAAGACAAAAGTTGGGAAACTTCTCTGTCCCTGGGATTGGAGGAGGGTGGGGGTGGGGATCCTTCCTTGCCGGTGGAATGGTCCTCTTCTTCCTGTATTTTCAAATGGCCTGAAAATACACACAAATTTAGCAGATGAAGCTTTCCCTGGTAGGGAGATGGGCAGGGCTGTCCTTCGGGCATGGCAAGCAGGGTGACCGCCCCTTGGGGCCCCGCTCTTTTAACCCCCATTAGAATTAACTGGCAGGGGCCCCACACTGGCTGTTTTGCCTGGAGATGGGGAAAGATGGAGAGACGTGGCAACCCTATGGGGGAGACCACACACACACACACACACACACACACACACACACACACACTGATGTGTTGGGGCAACATGAGAGACAATTCCAGAATCTTCCAGCTGGCCACTTGGGGAAGCAGCTTGCTGGCCTGGCTGGGCCCAGCCAGGTTCCAATCCAGTAGCCAGACTCTTCTTAGGGTGACTCTCAAGGTCGGGGACCCTTGTACAGGAGTGCTTGCCTCTAAAAGCAATGATGATGATGATGATGATGATGATGATGATGATGATGATGATGATGTTGATGATCGCCTGCCTTCACTATGAGGGCACCAGCAACTTCCCAGACACAGGAAGGTAGGAAGCTGTCTTCTAATAGCAGCAGCAGCAGCTCTCCTCTGAGGTGAGTTCCACGAATGCACCTGAAGAGGGCGCTGCAGCTTCTCCAGCTGCAAAGTATTGTGGTTTGATGAGCAATGAAATAATTAATATTGTACTGAACAATTTAAGTAGAAATAAAAAGAGATTGTGAATGGCAAATATGAGCCAGCATCCACTAGAAGTTGCCAGTTTTCCAACCAGACCCTGCAGCTGTGTCTTTGACAGTGGTTGGATCTGCAGCAAACAAGAGGGAATTGTGTTGAGCCTCATGGGGTGGAAACCGGCACATGCTGAGTTCTGATTCAAACCCAGTAGGGCCTGTTTCTGAGTAAACGTGCGCAGGATTATGCCATAAGGCTGCAATCCTATGCACAGTTACTTGGGAGTAAGTCTCACTGAACTCAGTGGCTGACCTTCAGAGCACAGAAGTGTCCATGCAGTGAGACAGCGGCCTAGCAGAACTTCCAAACTAACCACACGGATGCAGCCGGGAAGCAGCCATTTCTGATACACTCCTCTTCATAAGAACAGCCCTGCTGGATCAGGCCCAAATGCACCATCCTGTTTCATACAGTTAGTGTTGCCATATTCAAGCTTCCCAAATCCAGGTGGCCTAATTTGCAAATTATGCAAATTATGTGGCACATAATTTGCATTTTATTTAATTATTTATTTGACAGATTTGTCTACTTACCTCTCCTTCTCTGCCCTCCCATGTGATTGAATCCAGAGTAAAATCCAGGCAATCCAGGCAGTCCATTTGAAATCCGTGTAAATCTGGGTGGAATTCTGCTTATTTTTTGAAGAGTTATATCCTGCCTTTTGATGAAATGATCTGCAGGGCAGCTTATAACAAAGTGCAATGATACAAAAATCCAGACCAAGAAACCACAAAGGAACATAGGAAGCTGCCTTCTACTGAATCAGACCCTTGGTCTATCTAGCTCAGTATTGTCTTCACAGACAGGCAGCGGCTTCTCCAAGGCTGCAGGCAGGAGTTTCTCTCAGCCCTATCTTGGAGATGCTGCCAGGGAGGGAACTTGGTGTTGGAAGTTCTCTGTGGTGAGAGAATCCCTTTCTCATTATAGCAGAGTGCACAGAGGCACAACACAGCGGATTTAGTTAGGCATGCGTGTATGCTGAGAGTAAAGTAGCTTGGAGCCAATTCATAGTTTCAAATCAGTATAAAAGGCATTTATTAAGGAACTCCATTCTAGATAGGAAAGTGAGGAGTTAGGATCTCTAATTATCTATCTAGCTGGATGCAGATGGATTCTGCATCTTCTCTGCACACATGGTGCAGGGAGAGGCACTTACCATGTTGCAAGGTGGGAGGGCAGGCAGGGAAGAGAGAGAGAAGGAAGGAAGTTAATCCCTAAGAGTAGCAATCTACATATCCAAAGGGATAGTGTCAGAGCAGTAGAGAAGGGATGACCAATGTCTTACCCCTCTTGCCCTCTGACTCACTAGTCTGTCCTCCACTGTCTGAGACAAGAGACAGCACAAAGTCCTTTAACTTCCAACACTTGGAACCTTCTGCATGCAAGCAGGCAGGTGCTTTCCAGAGCGGCCCCATCCCCTCAGGGGAATAGCCAGGGGCGTAGCTAGGGGAGAAGGGTCCATGTTCATCCCTCTCTCTGGCGCCCCCCCCCGAGTGAGGGAGTCCCCTATTCAAATGCATCCCAGGGTGGACCTTGCTTTCCCAAGGGACGATTCACACTTGCTACCCCAAGAGCAGCTCTCCTCCTGCCCTGCACACACAACTCAGTGCCCCCAGGGCCTCCTGCGGATAGCCAAGGCCAGAGTGCCCGTCTTCCCCCCCCCCCTTCAAGCAACTGGCAATTGGAGCCGAATGTGCTCTCTGGTGGGGAGGACCCGCAGGAGGAGAAACCGTGGCTCCCTGCATCTGCTCCTCCTCTGGCCGTGGCTGGAGCCAGGCTGGGCCCTCCCTTGGCTGCCATGTTCTTCTTGGGTGGGGGGCAGGGATGCAGCCTCCCAGTGGCCCTCTGAACTGTGGCAGTGTGGGGCTTCCTTTGGTTCTGCTGCAACTCCAAAGCCACTTAGGAAGCATCTTCAGGGCGCGTTGAGGACAGAAGGTAGGCAGGAGAACATCTCCCCGGACAGTGGGGAGGGGGCCCCCTTGGCAGTTCTGCTGTGGATGCCCACATGCCTTGGACTCTTGCTGCACACATCTCCCTGATCCCGCCCCCCCGGCCCCCTCCAAGGCCCTTCTGGCCCATTCGTCACACCCAGGAGGTGGGGCAAGAGCTATTTTGAGGCCCTTATCTGCAAAGAGCATCCCTCAGAGCAGGCGCCTCTTGTCATCTTTGGCTCTGGCTCCAACAAGGCCTTGATGCTCAGAAGGTCAAGGGGGGGGGGGAGGCCTGATGCCGTGCTTTCCTTCCGTGAGCGACTTCCGGAGGGAGGGAGCAGCGTCACAGCCTCCTCTGGACGCAGGCTGCTCTCTGCCCCTTCCGTGGCCGTACCGAGGGGGCTGCCGCTTCCTGGGAATGGTGTGGTGGGGCTAAGAGCGGAGGGGTCCCAGGCTCCAAAGGCAACTGGCTGGCCTTAGCCAAGCCCCCCCTCCCAGCAACCTCCTCCCAGCCGGAACAGGAGAGTCCCAGCAGGTGGCCAACTTTACAGGGTGGTGGTTAGGATCGTCTTGGAAACCTGCTGAGTGTGTGACACACAAATGAGAAGCCGAATTGCCACCTTGCGAGTGTTTGGATGGAGACCTCCTCAGAGCATTGGGCAGAGAAGCAGGCATCTGGGAGGGCGCTCCACCCCCCCACCCGGCCTCCTGCCAGCTCAGCTCCGGGAGCCTCTAACAGCAGCCTGACCGCTGGAAATGATCGCGTAGGTGGACCTTCTCGGGACCAGAAGTGGCAGGAAAAGCTTCGCCTGCTGAGCTTCCACCGGCCAGGCACAGAGAGGGGCAGGGCCGGGGAGCTGAGCTGAGTCTGGGGCTCCCTTGACACAGGCTGTCCTGGGTGGGGCTGCAGGCTTTGCTGACTCCTGGGCCTGCCACGGCACATGCACACCTACACCTACATGCCCAGGGGGCCCTGGTGGCCAGCTGCTGCTGCTGCTGCTGCTGCTAGGGCCAGCTTGGGCTTGCTCCTCCTTGCCCTGGAGAAGACAGCAGCCCTGCCTCACTCACCCAGC
Organism: Hemicordylus capensis; assembly: GCF_027244095.1. Taxonomy (NCBI): domain Eukaryota; kingdom Metazoa; phylum Chordata; class Lepidosauria; order Squamata; family Cordylidae; genus Hemicordylus; species Hemicordylus capensis. The sequence continues at coordinate 320,526,198 of NC_069660.1, read as the reverse complement.
AGCAGCAGCAGCAGCAGCAGCAGCAGCCTCCAGATGGGGCTCCTGGCATCGCGGGCTGCCTTGCAGAAGGGCCCCGGAACTTCAGTGGGTCCAAAAGGCCACCACCAAGATCGGAAGTGGGACATCTGGAAGTGACTCCAGCTTCCCGGGGTTTCTGGGGGCCTCATTCAAGATGCAGGAGGAGAACTGGTCTCGTGGTCGCAAGCATGAAGCAACCCCTTTGCTAAGCAGGGTCTGTCCTAGTTTGCATTTGAATGGGAGACTTCATGTGCGAGCCCTAGAAGATATTCCCCCCTGCTAGGGGATGGGGCTGTAGCTCAGTGGAAGAGCCCCTGCCTGCTTGCGTGCAGAAGGTGCCAAGTTTTCCCTCCCTGGCAGCATCTCCGAGACAGGGCTGGGAGACACTCCTGCCTGCCACCTTGGAGAAGCTGCTGCCAGTCTGTGCAGACAATCCTGAACTAGCTGGACCAAGGGCCTGACTCAGTAAATGGCAGCTTCCTATGTTCCTAACCTTTAAGGATCTAAAGTAAGGGATCTCATTCTTGCATCCCAAGTTGTTGTTTGCCAAAGGTCATTGTGGTGGGGAATGATGGGAGTTGTAGTCCAACAACAACTGGGATGAGACGGTTGAGCTGGGTAGGAAAGTGCTGAAAGAACAGCCGATGGCAAAGGAACGGGGTGGGGTGGGGGAGTAGCAGGGGCGGCTCTCTGCCCCCCCCCACTTGCCTTCACATCAATGTGGGGCAGGCGGGCCAAGCCAGTGCTCTGGGGGTGGGGGCTTGCTCTGCCTTCTTCCCTCCCCCCTAGTCCTGAGTCACCTCCAGCCAGGACAGCCAGACCTCTCCTCCACTCCTCTGCTGCCAGGAACGTGGTGCCCCATCTTGGCCTCCGGACTGCAGCCGCTCTGCCTCCAGGAGCAGCAGACTGGGGGACGTGCTCAGCCAGGCCTTGCCCTTTCCAGCTCCTCCGGTCCTGGGATATTTTTAGTGCCCAGGGGAGTCCGGGAGGGAAAGGGGGCCAGGCGGGGGAGGCCAGACAGGGGGTCACTTGGAGTTCTTCTCTCCCAGACTCCTCCCCACCCAGCCAGGCCGCCACGACTCGGCAAGTCCGATGCCCACGGAGTTCCCAGCAAGCCCTGGGTTGGAGCATCGCTCCAGAACCAGAGTTCCAAGGAATGCCTGGGAAGACTCGATCTCTGGAGAAAGGAGGGTGGTGGGTATTCCGAGGGCCCCTTCGACCCGGCCAGGTCCCCCTTCAGCCACCCTGCCAAGCAGGCAGCCAGGCCTTTCAAGGCAGGCGTGTCTGGGTGGTGGGGGAACTCGAGTCCATGTTTCTGCAGAATCAGGAGCCGGGGGGAGGGCAGCTTTTCTCGAACAGAGATCGCAGCCTCGGGTGGGTCTCCGGTTGTGGTGGTGGTTGGGCTATCACCCGCCCCTCCCATCATCTCCTGATCACAACGGCCATTGTGGCAGGGCATGATGGGAGTTGTAGTCCAGCCACATCTGGGGAGGACCCAAGGATGAGAACCCCTGCTTTAGAGGGATGAACAGAAGGGTGCGGTTTTGCAATGGTGGGCATAGAAGGCCTGGCAGGTTCTGAGGCTGGGCTGCCTCCGCGAGCCTCTGAACTGCCCCCCTCCCCCTCCCCCACCTGCCTCTGCTGTCCTGCTCCAAAAGGCTCCTTCCTCCTCGTGAAGGTCTCTGGTCAGTCCAGGCAAGATACCTTTGCAAGACCTGAGCCAAGCAAGCTGTGAGCCCTCCGCTCCTCGGCCAGTTATCAGAAGCGAAATAAGTCCTGCAGAACCTGAGCTGAGCACTGCCGGCTTTGCTCCTGGTGCCCAGCACCTCGTGGCCATCATGGAGCGTACTGGGACTCCAACACGGGGGGGGGGGGAGAGCTGAGGGAAGCTTCTGCTGGCACCGCAGTAGAAGCCGCCTCTTCTGTGTGGGCATTTGGCAACCTGTGTCGTGTGGCCCAGGTGGCAGCACGGGCAAGGTCCGGGTCTGCTTCCCGGGCTGCCCGCCTCCCTCCCTCCCACCCACCTCTCACTCCCTTCTCTCCCCTCGGGTCCTTCCCCCTTGAGAGAGGAAGCAGAAGGGGGGGGAGGCTGGTGGTGGAGGAGATTGCCTTGGGCATGTGATGTCAACGCCAAGGGAGCCTTTCTGGGGCTGGGGTTTCCGGGCCTGCTGGGAGGCTGCCTGGCCTTGGCCGGCGGGGGCCCCCCAGCAGCAGGGCTATAAGAGCCGTCCCTCTCCTGCTGGTCGCTGGGCAGCCTTGGGGAGGGACGAGCAGAGGCCGCAGAGGGTGCTGACTTGGGGGTCCTCTCCGGTGGCAGCGGCAGCGGCAGCGGAGATGGGGGCCCACAGCCGGCTGAGGCCTTGCTCCGCTCACCGCAGCCTTTCTCGCTCCTTCTGGCTGGGGCGGCCCTGCCTCTCGGTGGCCCCAGCCGTGGCCACGGAGCCGGCCCCTTCCAAGGCACTGCCCTTCGAGGCCATCCCACACAACGGCCACAACGCCTGGCTCAACCTCTACCAGTTCTGGAGGAGCAACAGCTTCCAGAACTTCCACCTCGTCATGCAAAGGAACTTCCAGAGCCTGGGGCCCATCTACAGGTCAGTCCGGGGGGGGGGGGCCCTGGCTGCCTTGCCCAGCAGTGCCCCCCCCCAGTGGGCTTGGGGGCGGAGGGGGAGGGGGGGGCTGGCTTGGTGTCCGGCCTGGGAAAAGAGACCCAGCAGTGGGGGTAAGGCTTGCTTCCCGCTGCTGCCCACGGTGGCTTGGACATCTCTGCTGCAGTGCCCTTGGCCTGCAGAGAAGAGCCCACCTCAGGAGCTGGGGAATTGCCCCTTCCCCTCCACTTGCAGATCCACCCCCCCATGCCCCTGGCATGAAGCAGAAGGCTGGACTAGATGGACTTTGGGCTGGATCCAGCAGGCAGGGGGGTTGCTATAATTGAGCGGACGGGGTCAAAGAACCCGCCCCCCCGCCAGCTCCTGAGGGCTCCTCAGCTTCACCCCCCCATCTTCTTCATTATCTCCCTCACTCCATGGAGCCTCTGGGCAGGGGCGATCACGGCCCCCTCTCCCCTAGCTATGCCCCTGCCAGCAGGGCTTGTCGTTTTCCTGCTTCGGGGTGGGGGCAGCCAGACAGAGGCCTCCTCTGGGAAGCCACGTTGAGCAGGGCTCGGAGGCAATGAGCCCTCTCCTGCCAGGGCAGCTGCCCAGCAACAGGCAACTCAACATTTCGCTGCCTTTATTTGGACTGGGAGGTCCATCGTCCTATCTGAGGGCTGGTGCTTGGGCTCCCCTTCTCCACCGTGGGCTCATTGCAGCCCAGTTCTAAGCATGTCTGTGATGGGGATTCTCCCTCTCTCCAGCTCCTTGCTATCTTTGGACCAAGGCCCCAGTGTGGGCAAAGGTTGCCTTCCTGCCTCATGGGCCTCCTGATCCAAACTGGGTGGGGTTTGCGGGTGCTTGTTTGACAGGAAGAAGATTCTGATGGGTGTCCCTGTCGTCAAGGGCCCATGTGACACAGCTTGACCCCTGGTCCTGAGCCCTGGCACTCAAAGATACGGGGGCTGCTGAGTCCTCAGGGTGGGGTGGGGTGGGGGGCTTGGCTCAGAATAAGCCCTTGGGGAGCAGGCAGGAGGATGAGTCCCAAGTAGAATCATCTTGTCAACGGAGGCATCCAACTCCATCGGAAAACCTGCCTCAGTGGACACACTCTCATGGCTTAGAAGCAACCCCTGACTGAGTCTCACAGGGGTCTTGGACTGGTTGGGATTGTTAGGAGAGTCAAAGACCTCCTGGCATGTGTTTGGAGTATGCATAGCCCCCCAAGACCTCTTGATTTCTAGAGAAATGTGCCAATGACGGTTTTTTTGCGCACCTCTCCTTCCCAGCAGGCGGCTCAAAGAGGACTCCCATTGGGTTTGAGTCGAGGGGGGTGGTGGTTCTTAAACTTGGGTCCTCCACTGCTGTTGGTCTACAGCTCCCGGTGTCCCCAGCCCCGATGGCCAAAGGCCTAGGCATGATGGGAGCTGTAGGCCAACAACAACTGGGGACCCAGGCAGTGCTCTCTCTATCTCACTGGGATTCCCAGATGTTGCTGACTACAACTCCCAGAATCCCCAGCTGCAATGGCTTTTGCTTGGGGATTCTGGGAGTTGTGGTCAACAACACCTGGGGATCCCCATGAGAGGGAACACTGAACCCTGGAGAACCCCTGGATGAAGTGGCTGCTTCCACACCAGTAGGCACCGCAGTCTCTAGCTGGTGTCTCTGCTACCGTCCTTCCTTTGGTCCCTTGGTTGTGCTTTCCAACCCAGCCATGATCACGCTCTTGCTAGACTGTTGGGCGATACTTCTGGCCGCTGCTCCACATTCAAGGATGATGGCAGCGTCTCTTCTGCTTCTTCCTCCTCCTCCAAGGTCCTTGTTCCAGCAAGCCCCCTCAGTCTTCCCAGTTCACTTTGCTCCACCCTAGTCGGCCGAGATTTCATGTTTTCCATCTCCTGCTTTGATTGCCAGCCAGGGCCTCCGTCATTTTCATCCTAACATTCCAGGCTGCAATTGGCTGACGAGGGATAGGCAGGAAGGAGTCCCGTCCCTGCAGCACAGAGACCACAAAATAATGCAAAATCCAGTAGATCCAAAAGAATCCCAAGATCTGTTGGGTTTTTTTTTAAAGAGAGCAAGTTGCTAGTCCTCATGGGTCTGGAGGAAACGTGGAACAAAATGTGTAGACCAATGCACACCTCTCCCTTGTGCACCCTGCCTGCAGTGGGTTCATGTGCCGGTTCTGCCCATGGGGGCTTTGGCCTGCGAGCAGCCCTCCTGTTGGGGGGCCAGAGATTTGGTTAAGCAGCCGTGTGGCGTTTTCTGCTTCTAAGCATGTGACACCCTTCCAGGCTGAGTCACAGCATTCCAGCTCAGTTCCTTTGGGGGTGGGGCCCTCCACTTCTGGGACCCTCCGCTGGGGGGTGGTGGCCCTGGGCTTGTCTTACACGGGACCCAACTTTGCCCCTTCGGCAGGGAGAGGGTCGGCACCTACGACTGCGTCAATGTGCTCCTGCCCCAGGATGCGGCCCAGCTCTTCCAGTCCGAGGGCGTCTTCCCCCGCCGGATGGGCATTGAGTCGTGGGTCGCCCACCGCACGCTGAGGAACCACAAGTGCGGCATCTTCCTCTTGTAAGGAGGGCTCACTGGGTGGGTGGGGAGAGTTCTGCCACTCAGGGCCCTGATCCTCAGTTCAAGGCCGGGGGGGGGAAGGGGGGGCCACTGCCAAGGGGTGTGACTCGGGAGTTGCACTTCGGAGTGCCCAGCCCAGTCCTTGGTCTTGCCAGCGAAAAGGTCTCAGCGGGCAGGAGCTGGCAAGGAGGGCCTTGGCCCCGAGGGAGCCCTGCACAGCGGTCAGCAGCCCCAAGCTGGCCCCAGAAGCCTCCAGGGAGTGGCGGGGGTCAGCCTTGGTCTGCCTTCCTTTTAGGGGAGGGGGAGGAAAGGGCACTGCCCCACCAGCAGCACTGGATGCAGCTATGGGAGAGCTGAAAAGTGAACCAGAAAAGTGAAAGAGCCCTCCCTAGTTGGGAAGACAGGCCTCCGCCTCCCTACTGATATTTGTATATCACTTTTCAACCACAGTTCTCAAAGCAGTTTGCACAGAAAAATAGACAATACATAAATAAGATGGTCTCCTGTCCCCAAAGGGCTCACAATCTAGAAAGAAACATAGGGTAGACACCAACACCAGCGACAGCCACTGGAGGGGTGCTGTGCTGGGGTTGGACAGGGCCGGTTGCTCTCCCTCTGCTATATACAAGAGAATCACCACTTTAAAAGGTGCCTCTTTGCTGAGTGGGTTGGGGTAGCCATTTCCACCATTCTCTTTTCCACCCCGCTGTGCAGCCATTCCTCAGTGCCCAGCAGCAGGCAAGGGGGCCCAGGAATCTTAGCTCCTCTGGTTAAAAGGGGTCCCCATCGCTCATGCCCTCCAAGGTGCCCCTGGTGAAGACTGGAGACAGGGGTGGGGGCGGGGGTGGGGGCGGGGGGGCAGGGAAGAGCCGGGCTTCCTTCGAGGCGCCTGTTGGAGTGAAGCTTAAATCTGCATCGCTGAAACAGCCAGGTCTTCTTCCCCGGTTTACTCCGCCTCCATCTCCTTTCCCTTCCTGAGCTGTCACCCTCGTGAGCTAGATGGTAAGCTCCCTGGGGCAGAGACCTGTGGGTGAGGGCCCCAAGAAGTGGAACTGGGACAGATGAGGGAGCCGGGCTGGTCCGTGATGGAGGCGGTGCCTGTGCCTCAGTCAAGGCCAGCCAAGACCTCCTCAGCCTCTCCCTCTCCGCCGGGGCTGGTCTGGCCATGCAGGAATGGGGAGGAGTGGCGTTCGGACCGGCTGGTCCTCAACAAGGAGGTGATCAGTCCTCTGGGCACCCGCAAGTTCCTGCCCTTCCTCAACACGGTGGCCGAGGACTTTGTGGACTTCATGCACCGGAAGGTCAGGAAGAACACCCGCCGCTCGCTGACCGTTGACCTCTACCACGACCTCTTCCGCTACACCCTGGAAGGTAGGACTGTTTGGAGATGACCCCCCCGCCTCCGTGCCCCCATGCCTTCCTCCACGGCACCACCTCGCCCTGCCCGGCCCTGCCTCCCCCATCCAAACAACAGTCCTGCAAGCCAAAGCCGCTCCTCACAGCCACTTCTCCACCAGACCAACAGCACCCTCTGCTGGGCCTTCCAGGGGCCTGCAACAAATCCCCCCCCCCCGCTGCCACCATGCAGAAGCCACAGCCTTATTTGGGGGTGTCCCTCTTGGCTGACCAGCCGCAGAGGTTGCTGAGCTCTTGTGCCGAGGACTGAAGCTGAAGCCTGCAGGGCCTGCTTGCTGCTGACCCCTTCCTGGCAAGGCCCAAGAAGGCACCGGGGCTTCCTTTCAGGACGTGCCCAAAGTCTGGCTTGTCCAGAGCGGAGCCCCCTCCCTTGCCAGGTGGGAACTCTCTGGGTCTGAGCACCGCACAGGAGACTGGCCTGCAGGGTCAACTCTGGAACTCTGTAATGAGAGGAGGGTGGTGGTGGGGTCTTGGGGCAGGGTGGGGGGTGGGTCTCCTCCATTTCCTCCCTGCCCATGAGTGGAGTGGGGTTGGCTGCTTGGAAGGTGGGTTTCCCTGGACCCCTGCTGACTCCCCGCCTCCCTCTGCCCGGCAGCCAGCAGCTATGCCGTCTATGGGGAGCGGCTGGGCCTTCTGGAGGAGAGCCCCAACGCGGAGTCTCAGCAGTTCATCAGTGCGGTGGAGACCATGCTCCGGACCACGCTGCCCCTGCTCTTCATCTCGCCAGGCATCATGCGCTGGGTCAACAACAAGCTCTGGCAAGACCACATGGACGCCTGGGACACCATCTTCAAGCACGGTCAGCTCTGGCCCCTCCCTGGGAGATGGGGGCAGCCGGAGCAGTGGGGCTGGGCCTCCTTCCTCCCCTCCCTGACCCCGCTAGGAGGCTGCAGGACTGCTGAGTTGCAGCTCCACTTTGCGGGGGGAAGCGGCCAGGTAGGGAAGTGCTTTGGGGCATTACAGGTTGATTTAGAATCCCAACAACCACCACCACAACAATGTGCGTGTTCTGAATTAAGAGACTGGACTTGTAGCGAGCGGCTCTGATCAGCTGGGACCAGAGATGGCCCTTTCCAATAAGTAGTGTCATCCAGCATTCACCCCAGAGGCAGGGGTGTGTGGGGCATAAGGCGAGAAGTGGGAGGAGGAGAAGACAACGGGGTGGGTGGGTGGGTGGGGGGAGGTTGTCGAGGAGGAGCTGCCCTTCTGGGCAGCAGAGGCCAGGAGCCCAGAGGACTCACTCAGTGCAGAGCCGGGCAGGCGTTGCTGTGGGAGCCGGGCCTCCTGGGCCTGGTCCCAAGGTGAGGGAACTGGGGAGCTCGTGGGCAGGGGCTGGCTGGGATCCAGCTCTGAAGAGGCGAGTGAGGCCTAGCAGGAAGGCACAGCTCCCCTCAGGAGACACCTGCAGGGTTCCTGCTTCACGTGCAGAGACCAACTGCAGGAGGAGAGAAAGGACGAGCGAGCGGCAGCTAAACCCGGAGTTCTCAGCCTTGGGTCCCCTGATGGTGGTGGACTACGACTCCCATGATCCCCTGCTGCAATGACCAGAGAAGTTGTAGGCCAACTACGAAGTTGACGTATTGCTTACAACTGAATTTTGTATCGGTTTTGATGTTTGTTTTTAATTTTTTGGCTGTTTCATTTGTTTGTTTACTACCTTGAGACTTTTTAAATAAACAGTATACAACTACATTCAATAAATTACTATTAATTAATTAATTAATCCATTAAGTTGGCTCTAGAAATCCAAGGTTGACAGCCCCTGGTTCAGAGTGTATGAAGCTGGGCCTGTGCAGCTGCCCCAGGAAGGAGCTGTGCGGGTGGCGTCTGAAGCAGACCCTCCTCCTTGCCGAGGAGGCCCCCCCCGCCGTGGACTCTGCCCTGGCTGCTTTCCACACCCCATCCCAAGGGGGCGGCCCCTGGGCACCATCTCTCTTTGCACACGCTGGTGTGGGCCGTTGGAGGAGGTTGCATTGATGGTCTTGCAGCCCACTCCCTCCATTCAGCAGGGCTGGCGATCGTGGCAATGCTGGGGCTGCAGGGCAGTGTGTTCTTGAGCTGCCGGGTGCGGCAGTGCTTGGGGCTGAGGCGGGTCCTGAGAACTAGAGGGGCTCTTCTCCCCACCTGTTCATGCCCTTCTCCTGGCTTGTTTCCAGCTGACAAATGCATCCAGAACATCTACCAGGAGTTCTGCCTGGGGCAGCCACGCAAGTATTCTGGGATCATGGCCGAGCTGCTCCTGCAGGCAGAGCTGCCCCTTGACTCCATCAAGGCCAACATCACAGAGTTCACGGCAGGCGGGGTGGACACGGTGAGTGATGCTTGCCCACTGGACCACCTGGGGGGACTCAGCCGTGTGTCCTGCTGCCAGTGGCAATTGCCTTCCATTGCTCCATCTGGCTCAGTATTGCCAGAGGAGAGCTGGTCTTGTGGTCGCAAACATGACTTGTCCCCATAGCTAAGCAGGGTCTGCCCTGGTTGCATATGAATGGGGGACTTGATGTGTGAGCACTGCAAGATATTCCCCTCAGGGGATGAAGCTGCTCTGGGAAGAGCAGAAGGTTTCAAGTTCCCTCCCTGGCTTCTCCAAGATAGGGCTGAGAGAGACTCCTGCCTCGAACCTTGGAGAAGCCGCTGCCAGTCTGTGTAGATGATACTGAGCTAGATGGAACAAAGTTCTGACTCAGTATATGGCAGCTTCCTATATTCCTATGTTCCTATGACTCTCCAGTCTCCAGTATTGATGACTCTCCAGTCTCGTGGGCAGAGCAAGCTCTTTCCCATCACTGGCAGCCTCATCCTTAAACTGGAGGTGCTGCCAGGGACAGAATCAGGACATTCTGGATGCAAAGCAGGTGGCCTGTCCCTGCAATGGGGCAGGGGACTCACTCAGTGGGCCCCACTCCCTAGAGTCTGAGCTCTGGTGGTGAGGACTACACACGGTTCTTGCTTGGCTGTGAACTGTGCTCAGGACAGTCTCCTGCTCGTCCCCTCGCTGACGATGCCCTTCCTGCCCCCAGACAGCCATGCCCCTGCTCTTCACCCTCTTTGAGCTGGCCCGCAACCCACAAGTCCAGACGGCCATTCGGGAAGAGATCCAGGCTGCCCAGGCCCAGGGGCCGAGTGAGCTCTCCAAGGTGCTGAACTGCCTGCCGCTACTCAAGGGGGCGATCAAGGAGACTCTGAGGTAAGGGGGAGGGGCTTGTGGCAGGAATGGCTTTGGGGAGGCCAGGGGGAGGCCCCGGCCCCCAAGGGGGTGAGCCCAGCCGGCTGCTGCCAGCCCCCTTTGTCTTCAAAGGATGGGAGGCCCAATGTGTGCTTGAGGCGAAGGCTGGCCTGAGAGCCTTTGCATTGCACAGCGAGGAGGAGGAGGAGGAGGAGGAGGAGGAGGAGGAGGAGGAGGAGGAAGAAAGAGGCGAGGCAGGGATGGATGGGGAAATTTCCTTCAGACATGAGAGGCAGCCCTAAGCCGATCCTTCACACCCAGACTGCTGCTCCCAAGAAAGTCAGGCTGCTGATGGGGAACACACACCCTGTTTTAAATTATCTGCCATGGTCTAGCCAAGCTGACCCCTGCTCACCGGGCAAAGAGGCACCTTTGTAAAGTAATGATTCTCTTTATTGAGCAGGGGGAGAGTAACTGGCCCTCTCCAACCCCAGCACAGTATTTCCAGTGACTGTTGCTGGTGTCTATCTTGTGTTTCATTTTAGATTGTGAGCCCTTAGGGGACAGGGAGCCATCTTGTTTATTTATTATTTCTCTGTGCCATTTTTGAGAAGGGCGGTATAGAAATGGAATGAATGAATGAATGAATGAATGAATAATAGATATTCCCAAGAATATATGCATAGAGACGCCACCCTAGTACTGAAGCAAAGCCTTGTGGGCCAGCGGTGGTGAGGAAGCGCAGTGGGGAGGCACATGCCATCCGTGCTGGAAGCCCCAGCTTCAACCCCGACACCATCCCCAGGCAGGGCTGCGAAAGACCCCTGAGCCTGAAATCCTGGAGCGCCACGGCCAGTCAAGGCAATGCTGACTCAGTTGAACAAATGGTCTGACTTGGTGTCAGACCAAGTCTTGGCAAGGGCTAACTCGCACACCCTGGAATGCTGGCTTGGCTGCTTTCAGCCTCCCCTCCTCAGCCAGGTCCTCAGCAGGTACATCTTCCCTGCTGAGGGAAGATAAACTTGTGGAACTCTCTGCCACAAGATGTGGTGACAGCCAACAACCTGGATGGCTTGAAGAGGGGTCTGGATAACTTCATGGAGGAGAGGTCTATCAATGGCTACTAGTCGGAGGGCTACAGGCCACCTCCAGCCTCAGAGGCAGGATGCCTTTGAGTACCAGTTGCAGGGGAGTGACAGCAGGAGGGGGGGCATGCCGCTTTCAACTCCTATCTGTTGGCTTCCAGTGGCTTCTGGTGGGCCACTGTGTGAAGTGGGATGCTGGACTAGATGGGCCTCCTTGGGCCTGATCCAGCAGGGCTGTTCTTCTGTTCCCAGCAGCCAGTCAGGGCCTGGGGAAAGCCCAGGAGGGGGACACACTTGCAGTCCTTTGGAAAGGGTCCATGCAGCACCCACGGCTCCTCCTGCTGTAGCCAAGCCCACAAATCCTTGGCTTACTTTTGGAGAATAGCTCTGCTTTTTCTTGGAACGGAACATCTTGCCCGGACTTTCCCCTGCCCCTGATTTCAGACCCTAGCATCACATCACAGCTGGGCCTCCTGCTTCTTTGATGTCCTGCGTCTGCTGGGCCCCTAAACTGCTCCTGTGCTGGCAAAAGACACGAGATGAAGCTGTGAGCTACCCCGGGGTGTTCCCGCCTCTGCCCCCTTCTGCTTCACAAGCCTCCTCCCTCCCTTCAGCTTCCCATCCACAGCCCCCCAGGTCTTCTCCTGACCCTTTGCTGCCACCAGTTTGGTCCCTGACTTGGTCCTCAGTTCTCCCACCTGCCTTTTCAGACACCGCCCCCCTGGCCCCCCAGAGATGAGACTAGTGCAAATACTCTGGTGCTGCTGCTGCTGGTGGTAGTAGCAGCAGCAGTGGCGGCAGCAGCTGTAGTAGTAGTGGTAGTAGACAACAAGCACTGTGAGTTCAGGGATGGGAGGGCTGAATTTTCCGCCACCGGACCAACACCTCAGATTTAGAGAGACAAGGTCTGGAGCTGGGCTGTGCATTTTGCGGGTTGAGAGTGCTTGCAGCAAAGACCACCTAGCACGGTTTGCGCGTGCTCATTGCTACTTATAGTGAGATCTGCAGTTGTGAACTCTGTGAGTTGCATCTCCACTCCCTTCTGCAGCTGAGGAGTGGGGAGCAGGCCTCCGTCACCCAGGGGCATCTTTCTCTTGCAGGCTCTACCCTGTGGGCATTACTGTCCAGCGCTACCCGACACGAGACGTGCTGCTTCAGAATTATTGTGTGCCGGCTGGCGTGAGTATTGCTGGGCCACCCACTGGCCGCTGACCCACCACCATTTCTGCTTCAGCCCACTTATGGTGCAGTGCTCTCGGCTGCCTTCTGGCTCCCTGGTGGGACTGAGTGTGGGAAGAGAGGCCAGCTCCTTGGATCCCTCCCCAGCACCACGCAGGTGCTCCAGGCGCCCTCAGAGGAAGAGCAGGGGTGTCTGGGAGGGGTCCAAGCAACAAGGACAGGGCCGTGCTCAGCTCCAGGGGGCTTTGGGAGGTGGGTTCCTGGGAGAGGCTTGATGGGCCCCTGTGGAATCCAGGGCAGGGATCGTCAATGAGTGGCCGTTCAAGCTGCTGCCTCTGCCCCCCTGAGGCCCAGCCCGCCCCTCTTTTACATGGTTAGAAAAAATGGCTCACTTTCATTTGGGAGGGAGATTTATTTATTTGTTTATTTATTGAACATATTTCTACACCGCCCAAAACTTACGTCTCTGGGCGGTTTAAAACAAAATATAAACAACATTAAAACATTAGTTAAAAACAAAAACAAGAAATTTAAAATATGACAATTTAAAATTTTTAAAACAATATTCTAAAACAACATTAAAAACAATCAAAACAGTATCAGTTAAAAGCCTGGGTGAACAGATGCGTCTTTAAAGACTTTTTAAAAGTTGTCAGAGATGGGGAGGCTCTTATTTCACTAGGGAGCACATTCCAGAGCCTCGGGGCAGCAGCGGAGAAGGCCCCGAGAAATAACACACAGACTTGGAAAAGAATATCCTCCCATTTGACCCATTTGACCCCCCCACCCCCAATTATCCTTTGCCTAGATGATGATAATTTGAGGGAGGGAAAGACCTTCCTCTGCCTGAGACCCTTGGAGAGCTGCTGCTGGTGCTGGTGCCAATATAAGCAGAAGCACTGGGCAAGCTGGACCTGTGGGCTGCTCTGTGTGGGGGGGGCAGCTGCTTCTAGCAGACCCCTGTGGAGGGGTTAAATGCTGAGCACAGAACAGCTGTGAGGAATGCCATGGAGAAGGCTGCTGGGGAAACAGAGCTTGGTAACGATGAATAATCATACACTTTATTTGTGAGCCGGCCCATAACAAATTGTGCTCTTGGCGGCTCACCACACGGCACTGATCCATCAAGTCACAACACGTCGCACATGGCATCACAGCCCAGCAGACAAGCAAAAAAGCACGGGGCACCTGGGCACGTTGCTGGGAGGGACAGTCCCAGCTGGAGGAGAGGCGTGGGTGGCAGGCACCCTTGGAAAGCCCTGGCCAGATGTCCGCCCCGTCCAACTCAGGGGTGTGTGTGTGTGTGTGTCTCTCCTCACAGACCTTGTGCCAGGTGGGGCTCTACGCCATGGGCCGCAGCCCCGAGGTGTTCAGGGAGCCGGAGCGCTACGACCCGAAGCGCTGGCTGCGCAGGGAGGACAACAGCTTCAAGGCCCTGGCCTTCGGCTTCGGGGCCCGGCAGTGCATCGGCCGACGCCTGGCCGAGTCGGAGATGATGCTCTTCCTCATGCACGTGAGTTGGGGGGGGGCGAAAGGGGGGGCTCCTCAAACAAGACAGGGCTTGGTCTACTCCAGGCGTGGTGCTCTGGATGCAGCGCTCCTAACAAGCAGCTCTGCCAGCCTCCGCCTGCTTGCTGGACGTTGGCTTGTTCCGATCCCAGCCCGTGGGGTGTGCTGCGGAATGTGGGGTGTTATTTATCTGGGGGACAGAGAGGCACGAGAGCGAGGCCCAGCCCACAGCCCGGTGGTCCCCAACCGGGATTGCAGCCCAGCTGCTGAGGTCTCACTCCAGCTGCCCTTCCCATTTCAGGTCCTGCGGAACTTCAAAATTGACACGGTGTCCAAGGCAGACATTAAGACAGTCTTTGGCTTCATCCTCATGCCAGAGAAGCCGCCTCTGCTCACCTTCCGGCCCATCGACTAGGCAAGGAGCCGCACCTCCCCCTTGGCATCCTCCTCCAGCAGGTTGACTGGACAATGGAAGGCCAGACAGATGGACACACACACACACACACACACACACACACACACACACACACACACACACTCAGACAGCCACGCTGGACCTCCCCCTCCCTTTGCCTCCACCCGCCTTATCCAGAGGCATTCCCCCTCCCCTCCTTAGTTTGGGCTGTCCCCAGATGGCTTTGTTATGACTAGCCAGCTAGATTGAGACGTCCGTCCTTGGACAAACCAGCCAGCCAGCCAGCCAGCCAGCCACAGATGCCCAGCTGGCCATGCCCAAGGCTTCTCCTTCCCTTTCATGGCACAAGAAGGTTGTGCTCCACTGAGAACTCCTCCTGGCTGCATGATGAGGCTCTTTCCCATTGAAATGGGCTTAGGCAGGAGAACGTCCATGTGGCTTGTGCCTTTCTGGCTCAGTTCTTGTGTCGGGTCCTGGCCTGAGGCAACACTCCCCCCCACACACACACTTATACATCATTATGGCACACCCATGGCTGCTCAGAGTGCTGGGTAGGAGGGGGCGGCACGGAGCTCCTGCCCTCCTTCTCACTGTGTGGAGGATGAGCAACACGGCCCACTTTGCCACCTTGCCGAAGCCAGGTTGTGTGATCTAGGGCAAGCACTGAAATTGCACCCCCTGTCCAAACATCTGACATCCATCTTTCAGTTTACTTTACCATAATAGCAGCTGAAAAATACAAGTCAAGCTCATTAATCTTTTAATATTTCAAAAACTATTCAGCAGTGGACGTAGCCAGACCAAAAAATGCTGGAAAACTACAAATTTCAGTATGCTGGGGCTCACGAAATACCCAAATACTATGTGGAGGTGTACTTGGAAAACTAAACAGAAGTGCCTGTCTAATTCTCTACTATGCATTGTAGCATCACTATTACATGTTTTAAAAATAAATGGAGAATTTGGCTTTTCCCAGATACTCTGAAAATAATTAAAGGATATGCAGAGTTAACTGTGTCACTGCTTGGAATATATTCTAGTATTTCAGAAAGACAGTTAAAATGAGAGAAAGAGAGCAAGAAACTCCCAGTGGGCCTTAATACTAAGGATTTCACACTGATTCAAAGACAAACTCGTCATTAACAGCCATATTATTAAGACATCACATTTAACTCACTTATCACAAGAAGCAAAGTAAGAGCAAATGAATACAATCCTAGCTCATAAACTTCAGCTCAGTATTCACAAGTCCTGATTCTCTGTACATAGTGCCAAATTAAATATGTGTACAGTGATAGATAGATAGATAGAGACCTGTAGCCCCTTCGGGGGCTTCCTAAAGGCCATGGGGGGTGTCTGCAAAGGTTTCCCCTCCCTCCACTGGCCTCTAGGGCCTCGCAGGGACCATTTGAGCATGTGCAGTGGCCATTTTTAAAAATAATATTTTTTAAAAAAATATGGCTGCTGAAAACAAAATGGCCACTGCACATGCTCAAATGCCTCTGTGAGGCCTGGCATAGCCTAGGGCCTCATAGAGGCCATTTGAGCATGCGTGGTGGCTGTTTTGTTTTCTGTGGCCATTTTTTTTAATTTTAAAAAATGGCGCCCCCCTTCAAGTGGCACCCAGGGCACGTGCCCTGCCTGCCCTACTATAGATACACCCTTGCCCTCTTCTGCACCTTTTCTTCTGACACAGTGAGCCATGCCTGGGCTCAGTTCCAGAGCGCAATGATTTGTCACAAACAGTCGCAGGAAGAGGAGCGAGGTATTTTATACGTCCTCATGATACTTCATGGCACTCTGTGACCTACAAAGCCCAGATGCAGCAGGTATGGTGGGCAGCAGGTGAGCCAGTGGGGGGCAGGGATAGAGGCAAAAGTGGGCCCCCTCGGTGGGCGCAACACAGCCCCTCCCCAGCTTGCCCCCCTAGGCAACTGTCTAGGCATGCCTAGTGGGTGGGCCAGCCCTCTGTGCGTGCAAACCAAGCCAAGCCTCCAAGGGCCCAGGCAGGGCACATAAGAGGTAAAGGGCCACCAAGGAAGGCAGCTGGGAATCCACACAGCCCTGTGGGGTTGATTGCAAAGAAGACTTCAGAACCTGCCCTTCTTCAAACCATATCCAAGTGCAGCAGAGGCACAGTGAAGACATTCTCTGTTCTCTTGTTTCCTACGAAATAAAGCATTGATTAAAAGCACCTCGTTTTGCTTGGACTTTCTGAGATGCTGCCTCTGCTCTTCCAGGCCTTGTCTCCCAGCTAGTCCTGCTGCATTCCCAGAGGTGCACATGTGTTCCCAGGTGCGCAATGCCTTCCACAGGTGTACACGCATTCCCAGAGCTGCACATGCATTCCCAGGTGTGCACATGCTTTCCCAGAGGTGCACACATGTTCCCAGGTACACACGCGCCTTCCATAGGTGTTCACATGCTCCCAGAGGTGCACACACATTCCTGATCTTAAGAGGCAGCGGGGCTCCTGGCAAAGAAGGCATGCTTCCCTTAATTCATTCTGAAGGAGAGCCACACAGACTGCAAGTGCCTTTTGTGAAAACAGACCTTTGAGATAAGGGGCAGAGCTAGGGGAGAGGGGCCCTGTGTTCGCCCCCTCTCCCTGGCAGCCCCTCTGAGTGAGGGAGATACAGAAGGAAATAGGGAGGGGTCAACTATAGCTACACCCCTGTTTGTGATGGGCACCTTGCTCAGCCACGTCAAAGGGCCTTCAGTCGTCTGGGGGCTACTCGGGGACGGGCCTTCACCGCTGCTGCCCCGAACTTCGGAATGCGCTTCCTGCTGAAATAAGAACCTCCCCATCTCGGACAACTTTTAAAAAGTCTTTAAAGATGCATCTGTTCACCCAGGTTTTTAATTAAATATAGTTTTAATAGTTTTAATATTGTTTTAAAATTTTAAATTGTTGTAATGTTTTAACTTTTTCTGTATCCTTTGTTTCATTTTACCTAATGTTTTAATTTTTCTGTTGTTGTTTGCTTTGTTGTAAACTGCCGAGAGACGTAGGTTTGGGGCGGCATAAAAATATGTCATAAATAAATAAATAAATAAATAAATAAATAAATAAATAAAGGGGGCATTTTCCTGGGGGCAGCAGGGAGGCAGGGCTTGGGGAGGCCCACACATTCATTCTGGGAGGGAGAGGAGGGCAGATGAGTTCCTTGTTCAGGCAGCGTCTAGGCCTCTGTGCAGAATAAAGAAGCAGCCACCAAGACCAGCGTGGTCTGTGGATGAGTGTCCTTGAAGCATGGAGGGAAGAGCTGGGGGCTGATGGCTGAAACACACCCCTGCTGCTGCTGCTGCTGCTGCTGCTGCTGCTGCTGCTGCTGCTTTGGGTGTGCTTCGCCTCCTCCTCTTTGCCTCCCCTTCTTCCTGTGTTTTTCGCCAGAGTCACCCCAAAGGAGGAGGAGGGGGGCTGGAGGTTGCAAGGTTTCCCTTGGAGCAGAGAGATGCTCTCTAAGGGCCAGGACTTTGCCCGGGTGCCACCAGGAAGGAAGCCTGCATCCACGGGAGACGATGGGGCAAAGAGGTTACTATGGCGATGACAGAGGCCAGAATAGAACCTGGCTTCCTTCTAGCCCTGGGCAGCAGTTGAGAGCTGCTTGGAGCAGCAGGTTGCCAGGAGTGGGAGGGCTGGGAGGGCCGGGGGAAAGAAGACACCAGAGGGGAAGGGCCTTGGCCTTCTTTCCAGAGTGTCGGTTGTTGGAAGGAGGGCTTGGCTCAAGAAGCAGGAGCATCATAGGTAAGATGTTGAGCACAGCCCTCTAGGTGGAGGAAAACGGTACAGAAGCCCACGTTTTGTGGTGGTGGTGGTGGGGAAACACCAGTGTGTTTTCTGTGCCAGAGTGCAGAGTAGCAGTTAAGAGCATGGGCTCTTAGCCAAAAAGCTCCTCTGAGCTCATTTGGGGCAGGGTGGGGGGTGGTCATGGTCAGGCAATTCATGTGGGTCCCAGAGCACGGTCTAAGGGCACAGACACCTTGCTGAAGTTAAGCAGGCCGTGGTGTGGAGAGTTTGTGGATGGGAAACCCATGGATGCCCCCTTCTGGGGCCAAGACGCAGTTCAGTGGGAGGCACCTGCTTTGCACGCAGAAGGCCCGGGTTCTTCCCTCCCTGGCAGCATAGGAGAGGAGAGCTGGTCTGGTGGTAGCAAGCATGAGTTATTCCCTTAGCTAGGCAGGGTCTGCCCTGGTTGCAGATGAATGGGAGACTAGATGTGTGAGCAGAACTGTAACATATTCCCCTTCTTAGGGGATGGAGCCTCTCTGGGAAGAGCATCTACACTCCATGTTCCCTCCCTGGCATCATCTCCAAGAAAGGGCTGAGAGAGACTCCTGCCTGCAACCTTGGAGAAGCTGCTCCCAGTCTATCTATCTATCTATCTATCTGAAATATTTATACACTGCTTTTTTACACAGAAAAATAAATAAACAATAGATAAGACGGACCCCTGTCCCCAAAGGGCTCACAAATCTTTTCCCAAAAAAAGAAGTCGGTGTGGACAATACTGAGCCAGATGGATGGGCCAATGGCCTGACTCGGAATAAGCCCGCTCCCAATGTGCAAGCTAGCCGAGAGGCAGGCAGGGAGGCTGGTCCATCTGCACACATACATAATGCTTTGGAAGTACAAGAGGGCCAGTCCTTGCCCCGAGAGAGACTTGCAACCCTTCTTCGTAATATGTATGTGAAGAGATGTACCCTTGTCAAGCTTATAGAAGCCCACCCGGCATACCAGCCCCCCCACCCCCAGCCAGGGCTGTTCTTGCCCATCAGGAGACGGGGTGGTGGAAGGAGTCCTGGCAGTGCTGCGCCTACCCTCACTTCCCACAACTCGGCTTCTTCTAGCTGAGCTGGGAAGCCACTGCTGCTGCGGAGGCCTGGAACAGCCCAAGCAGGCGTGTGCTGCTGGACCCAGGGCTGGAGAGCGGCAGGCCTGCTTTGGCTGGGTGGTGGCTAAATCCTGGAACACTGGAAGAGGGGGACCTGGAGGGGCCCCGTTAATGCTTCCAGAAGAGCCTTCTTTTGCTGGCCACAAGTGGGTGCCACAGCTGCTTCGTGTTAAGAGGAGGAGGAGTCATCTAATCAGATGCCACAGAGGAACAAAATGTGCCTCATTTCAAAGTGACCTGATAAAAATGGCTACAGGTACAAATTAAAAAGTGCTGAAAACTGACCCTTTGACCCTTTTAGTCCAACATTTAGACCGGCATATATGTTGCTTTCAAGTGTTAATTAAAATGACTGATGTAATCAGTTGAGGCGGGTCTAGGAAGAGAATCCCTTGTTGGTTTGATGAGGTTTGGGGCAGTGGTTCAAAAGTTGTTAAGGATTTTCTGCCCTATTAATGCTTCTAGTAGCAAGTACTGACAGAGTTCTACAGAGTGTGGCTGGTTTGACAATGAAGCCAGAATGTTGACACATTTGCCAGTCCTCTGACTTTGGCAGGGGGAGCAACCTAATGAATTGTATTGCCAAGGCAATGCCTATTTTGTTAGTAATTGGGTGCACATTTTCCCGGGGTGGGAGGGACACATGGAACAGACAGGTGGGGCAAGCCAGGCAGGTAGTTAATAGAACTGTGGAGGAGAAGCAGTAGTGTTTGGGAGGGGTTTGAGGAATGGATTTGAAAATGCACACACCCAGAAACACCCCCCCCCCAACAGAAACATTTCACTCCAGGAATATTACCACAGAGGCACCAACATCCATTCTTTACAGGGAAGCATCTCCAGTCTTTCCACAGTTGTTTTCCAGGCCAAGTAAGAAGCAGGTCCTTCCTTGACCCAGTGAGCAGAAACCTAGAGCTGGGCTCTTGGTCAGAAAAGGATATACACAGACTGCGGGGGCACCAGCAGACAAGCTGAGCAGAAAGGTACCTGCTACTAATTTATAACAGCAGTTCACTGAAGCACATACACAGCTTACAGGAAACAAAATAACAGCAACATGGTTTATGCCAAGAACAAACCATCCCTTCATGAATAAATGAAATATTAAAGCTAGCAAAACAGTCTGGCAAAAAAGGACTAGCTATGCAAATTTCAATGTGATAAGTTTCATACAACATGCTGATGTCAGGCCTGGTCCCATCCAGTGTTCCCTCTCACAGGGATTCCCAGATGTTGTTGACTACAATCCCCAGAATCCCCAGCTGCAATGGCTTTTGCTTGGGGATTCTGGGAGTTGTAGTCAACAACATCTGGGAATCCTTGTTAGAGGGAACACTGCTGGTCCCATTGCATGCCAGAAAGGGCAAGGCAAGTGAGAATTTTGGTGAGGCAAGCATCAGGCCTTTTCTCTCTCTGCATCTTGCATTCTGTGACATCTGGCACGATACTGATAGCCAGCCCTGCCAGGGAGAAGTTCTCCCTGATCCTAAACAAGACACCTTTTGGATCCAAATGCTTGTAAGGGTGGGATGTTGCTGGGAAGGTTCCTTGCTTAATTACACAAAGGGGCAGTTTCTGACCTCCCCTCTCTTGGTCTCTCAGCACCTCTGAGGAGGGGGTAGATATGTGAGCCCTGGAGCCATGTCACTCAAGAAGGTCTTCCAGCGGTTCAGCCAGCCTGCAGGCACCTTGGACCAAGGTGGTAAGTGGCCCGCCTGCTGTGGGGCTGGCAGAGGTGCACCTAGGTAATTTTGGAGCCTAGAGCTAAAGGCCTTTGGAGCCCCCCCTTGCTGGACCCCCCCATACAAATTAAGCATCATCCCCCTATTCATATCCCACATATTTCTTTCCACCCTCCACCCTCTGTCAGTAGCGACTACATCACCTGGGACAGTCTAATTTGGGGGGCCTCAGGGGGTGTGGAGCCCCGAAGTCCAGGGGTAAGAGCGCCACTGGGGGCTGGACCTCTTTCCCTTGCACAGCTAACTGCGATAGGGGAATCTCCAAGGGGTTCTCTCTAATCTCCCCAGCCCTTGCTGCAGGTTAGCACTCTCCATCCTTTAGCCTCTTCTATGGGGATTTGGGCGCTACCCTGAGAAGTCTAGTGCAAGATGGCTTTTAGCAGTTCTCTGGGGCCCCACAGATTCTCCTACCCTTGTGCTGAATTCTGTCCCCAAGATGGAATGAAATGCCCCATCTGTCATGTGATATGGAGAACAGCCCCTACAGCTTCCAGGAGTGGGGAGTGCCCCACATGGAGGAGGCAGGAAGCCCCCACTGCCCCTCCAGTTTATAGGGACAGTCTGGGGATCGGGGGGGGGGGGGGCTCAGCCTGACCCAGTCTGCTGCTGCTTGCCCTCAGCACCACAAAGCAATGACGATGAAGACAGGCCACTCAACCAGGATCTGTCCACCGGTAACTTGGATCAGAGGACTACCCGGAAGACCTTCATTCAGCGGGTGAGGACGGGGGCGGAGGGAGGCGTGGTGGTGTGTCAGCAATGATATACGTTTGGGGAGGGGGTCTGTGTGTGTGTTTGAGGAAGGACTGTGCTGGTGTGGCACAGTGATTGAGGAAGGCTGGCGTGAGCCTGGGCTTGTGAACCCAAATCCTAGCCTCTCCCATGGGACTGCCCTCTCCCCAAGCATAGTACAGGGTGGGGGGTTGGGGGGGGGAACAGACAGGTGGTGCCTGAGCAAATGTGGTGGGACTTCCCTGATGAGTAAAGGCGTATCCCTATTCGTTAAGTATACAGTCAGCCTTACTCATGAATACGAATATGACGGATATTTATATACCGCTGGTCCACAAAAGTTCCCAAAGCAGCTTACCTAGATATAAATAAATAAATAAATAAATAAATAAATAAATAAATATTATTGAATATATTGAATGAATATATCATTGAATAGATTCACAATATTACTCATGAGTAAGTGCAGGGCTTACTCATTAATGATACACAGCCTACTCATTACTATTGTTGCCAGTCAACTGCTGAGTAGGAGTCTACTCATGAGTGAAGAAGAGGTCTACTTGCAAACAGGAGTAAGTTTGTGGGTCTACTTGCAAACAAGGGCATGGTGTGAGTAAGGGTGAGGTCTACTCATGTGCAGGGGAGTAGCAAGGTTGGAGTGGGCCCAGAAACAAGATTTTAAAATGCCCCCCCCTCACTGAAGCTCAGCTCATGAAGTAAAGAAATCTTAAATGAGGCTGAATAGTCGTAACAAAAAGCATATCTATATCTATATCTATATCTATATCTATATCTATATCTATATCTATATCTATATCTATTTATTTATTTTTACATTTTATATCCCGCTCTTCCTCCAAGGAGCCCAGAGCAGTGTACTACATACTTGAGTTTCTCCTCACAGCAACCCTGTGAAGTAGGTTAGGCTGAGAGGGAAGTGACTGGCCCAGAGTCACCCAGCTAGTATCATGGCTGAATGGGGATTTGAACTCGGGTCTCCCTGGTCCTAGTCCAGCACTCTAGCCACTACTATATCTATACCTCCTATGTGCCACAATAGAACATCATCCTAAATTATTTTTTTAAAGTTTTTGTCAATTGTGGACGATGCAAGTCATTGAATGGTCCTAGAGAAAGACAGGCTGTTCTGGTAGCTCCAGGTCTTAACACTCACATCAGTTTCGGAGGATGAATACAACTGAAGGAAGCCTGGGCGGGTGCGTGGCTGGGGGAGTCAGTCATGTGACTTGCCTCTGGGCCCCCCCCCCCGGCAGTGGGACCTCAGACAACTGTCTCCCCCCCTTGCCCTATTATAGTTACACCCCTGCTCGTGTGTAAAGATGTGGGTGCATGGAGCCTTCTTTCTAAATTCGCATCATATACCAGACTGTACACAAAACCTTTACAACTTATATGGTGCAGAAGTTAAGATGAGCACCTTAACTTTCAATTTCCCCTCCTTATGAAACACACTGCTGCCTGAGATTTGCAATGTCCCCTCTCTTCTGTCCTTTAAGAAGCTCCTGAAAACCTATCTATTGTGCCAGGCTTTTAGTCTTTAAAGTGTGTGTGTGTGGGGGGGGTTCTTTCCCTTTTCCCCTCTTTTTGGTCTTCCCCCCTTCCCCCACTTCTTCTCTTCTTTGTTGTTTTAATTTATGTAAACTGCCTCGAGTCTAAGGAAGTCAGGTGGTCAATAAATTTTCTAAATAAATAAATAAATTTTCACACTTTTTTGAGCACAGATGAAAACTGAAAGCCTCTTAACTCTCATCTTAAACCAAAGGTTTTTGGGATGACTGAATAAGAAAGTATTACATGAAGTATTTGGTAAGGGAATTATGAATTCAAAATGCATTTAATTTTTATTTGTAGGTTATTTTTATGTATGTTTATTTATTAAACATTTTAAAATATTGTTTTGTTTTTATTAATAAAATAACAATTTATTAATAAGTATTATTAATGAACTTAATAATACAGTTAATAAAAGAGGGGGTTTGGCACAGTGTAGGAACTCTTCAGCAGGAAAGGGCAGCGGGCAGAACAGAAGGGAGCTGGACCATCTCTGAGATAGAAGGACTCCCCGCCCCGCGTCGTGTTGCAGAGGATGGAGCAGACGGCTCCTCTGTGGCTGCAAGGGCAGGAGGAACACAACCAAATGGTTGACACGACAAGGAAGTAGATTCAGGCTAGAGATGAGGAGGGATTGCCTAGCTGTAAGAGTGACCATAATGGAACAAGATGTCTGAAGTAACAGTCAAGTATGTGGCTGTCTTTGAGCATGGGTGGGGGGGGGATGAGCATCCTCAGGCTGCAGCTGCCCCAAGCGCTTCCGGGGGCCACCAGAGGCTGGGCCCCCCTTCCCCCCACACCTCTGGAGGGCTGCCAGATGCTCGTCTGCCTCCGTTCTGCCCATGCCCATAGCCACAACAGGTGTGCTGCCCTTTTGCTTCTTTCACTTGGTGCCTCGTTCATGCGGGGTTGGGGTTGGGCTGGGTTGGGTGAATTCTTTCTCTGCTTAGAACCCAAGCCAACCCCAGCAGCACGTGAATGAAGTGCGGAGTGAAAGAAGCAAAAGGGCCACATGCCTGTCTTGAGGCTGGTGGCCATACCCCCTTGTGTATGACACATCTAAGGTGTGGCCACACACACAACATGGTGAGGGTGCCGATAAGAGCTGGTCCTGCAGCCACTGCCGGTGACGTGAGCTCCTTACACGCCCGGCAAGGGTGGGCTCTCCTTCGCTGGAGACTTCCCAACAGAGGCTGGGGGACCGTCTGTCTGGAGTGCTGGAGCAGTTCCTAGCACTGAGCAGGTGCCAGACTAGAAGGAGGACTCCGTTGAAGGGCTCACATTCTGTGGCTCTGTCCTCCTGAGGGCAAACCCGGTCCTGTGCCAGGCCCCTTCTGGCTGGGGCATCCCTGGCGGCAGATCCCTCCTTGGACTTTAGCAGAGCCTCAGCTGAGCAGCTTTTGCCCAGACTGACCCAGACTGTGCTGCCCCCCTTGTGCCTTCAGGTGGGCCTGTTGCTGGCTGCGCAGTTGACTGTGAGTTCAATCTTTGCCATCATCTTCTTCAACCTTGTGTGGGATATGGAGGAAATTGTACAGACCCATTTCTGGACTGTCACCGCCATCCCGTTGGCTGTCTTCATCATCTGCTTCACAGCCATCACCTGGGTTGAGAAGATCAGGTGCCAACTCCCCTGGAACATCATTGTCCTGGTAGGAGCCGGGACCAGCTATGGGGGGAGTGGGGCGGAGGGGGTTGTGACGGACAATGGTTGCTGTGAGGGCGTTGCATTAGGATGTTGGATCACTGTCTGGCGAGCCAAGGGTTGGGGAAGAAAGGAGGGGAAAGGGATGACCCACCCCAAGGCCTGGGAGGTGGCTTATACTAGCACATGATCCCCTCACCCTACCCTGCCCTATTGGGCAGGAGAGCCTGGACTTCCCATTGCTGATTGCGGCTGCCTCTGCTCCTCAGTCCATAGCGACCTTGAACTTCTCTGGCTTAATAGGCATGACCACTTCTCTCTGCAAGATGAACGCCACCTTCATTGCTATGGGCATCACTGGCGCCATTTTCTTCATTCTTGTGATTTTCTCCATGAAGGTTGGTGTACACTGCGCCCCTTTTCCTTCCTCCACCCCACAATTAATTGGCCAGGTAGATGACTAGAGCACAAGTAGAGAAAGGCTTGCCCCAGAGAGCCAAGACACAATATGAAGCCCATTTGAAGGCTTATGCTGTGGCAATACGTGCTGCAAAGAAACAATTCTTTTCTGTGTGCATTGTGTCTGCAAACTCACATCCAGCGGAGTTCTCCATGACTGTGAGGGAACTGGGAGAGGACAGCTGGTCTCAGGGAGAGGAGAGCTGGTCTTGTGGCAGCAAGCATGACATGTCCCTTTAGCTAAGCAGGGTCCACCCTGGTTGCATATGAATGGGAGACTAGAAATGTGAGCACTGGAGGATATTCCCCTCAGGGGATGATGGAGCCACTCTGGGAAGAGCATCTAGGTTCCAAGTCCCCTCCCTGGCAGTATCTCCAAGATAGCACTGAGAGAGATTCCTGCCTGCAACCTTGGAGAAGCCGCTGCCAGTCTGTGAAGACAATACTGAGCTAGATAGACCAATGGTCTGACTTAGTATATGACTTAGTATATGGCAGCTTCTTATGTTCCTAACTGATTCAGATACCCCTTTCCCTGAATTTAAATTTAGAACCCTCAGTAACCTGCTGTGACACTTTTAATGCATATTTTGTGGATGAGTCTCTTGTATCCAGCTTGATCTAGATATCACTATTGGCACAGACTCAATGGAAGAGGTTCTAGGACCCTCTCTTCTAGGGTTTGATTGGATCTGTTTCACTTTGTGACTCCCAAGGATGTGGACAAGCTGCCTGGAATTCTGCAGGCAGCCACTTGCTTTCTTTATCTTTGTCCAACATCATGGCTTACATCTTCCAGCAAGAAGCTTATTAAAGATGGCCTTGTTGGTGTCGTGTCATAAATGTCTGATTGAGGAATGGCAGGATGTCTCCATGTCTTAATGAGGCAATTGTGAGACCCTTTCTCAAGAAGCATCTAACAATCTTGTGATAGTTCCTTCAGAGATGAGCAAGTTTAGGCTGGTTTCTAACCTCCCTTGGTTGGGCAAACTAATTGAAAGGGTGGCTGCTTTTCAGCTCCAGGCAGTCTGGGAGGAAACAGATTTTCTGGACCCATTTCAAACTGGATTTCAAGCATGGTATGTGGTCAAGAATGTCTTGGTTGGCCTGATGGATGATCTTCTCCTGGGATATGACAGTGAGAGTTTAACTCTGTTAATACTGTATCTCTTGGTTACTTTCTATATCATCGGCCATGGGTTGTTTTTATTGCCTGAAGCAGTTAGGAATGGGAGCACACTGCTTTGCAATGGTTCCATATCTATCTCTCCAGTAGATTTCAGATGGTGTCTGTAATGATCAGCCCTCCCCTCCCCTAAAAAGTGAACCAGAAGTGAACTCTGTCTTGACTGACAGGCAGTGACCTCTAGGGATCAGCCACTCAGCACACGGTGGGTGGGACCTTGAGGGCCATGAGGCAGGAAGAGAAGGGTTTCTTTGTTCAGAAGTAGCTAGGCGAGAGGTGAAAGAGGATGGGTGGAAGGCTTAGTGAGGAGCAATGGAGTGTTGCTGCCTCATGGTCAACAGCTAGACTGGAGATGATTTGCAAATCTTTACAGCTGTTCGCTTGTGTTTTATCTGTAACGTAACAAGCTAAGAAATGCTGAGTCTGTCCCTAACTATCCATCCAGGGCACTAAGAAAGTCTCTGTAACCTTTAAAGGTGCTTTTAAAGGTCCCTATATCCCTGTTCCTTGCAACGGGGGTGCTTTTTGAAGTATTCTTCCAACTACTGAGTGTTTATTTTATCTGTAACTAAAGGCTGAGAGAGCCTCAGATTGAAGCAGTCTGTAGTATTTTGAATAAAGGGTTTTTTTTTTGTTCTTTGCAAATCTTAACCTGCCTCTTTGAGTGGATTTTTAACTCAGGGAAGGAAGGCTGAGAGAAGGGCTTGCTCTGGTGCAACACATCTCTCAAGTTTGATTGCTCAGCAACTCTACCAACTTTTCTCATCACATGTAGGTTGCATGTGGAAGGGGTGTTTTTTTTGGTGTTGTTTTTTTTTACTCTTCCGTTGGTAAAGATAAGGAGAATTCCCTGGAATTTTGCCCACACCAGTGGTGGGGGGATTAAACTCTGTTAAAAAGTGGCAGCTATTGAGCTACTAAAGGAGCAGTTTAAGTTTAAAGGAACAGCCTTTGTGGGTAAAAGCAAGAGAAGATGATTCAGCATTTTTCTTCCCTTCACTTGAGCTTGCTTTGAGACAAAGGCTGGGTTAAATCCACTACAGTGTCACTCAGAGACTGTTGTTCCTCGAAACAGGAGCTGTTGTATGGAGTCCCTCAAAGCTCTATCTAGCCTCTACTGCTTTTAGCAGTGGGCAACCTATGGTTTCAAATTCAAGGGGGAGGGGTATATACTAGCATGTACAGGAGAGCTTTGTAACTAGAGATGGCCAACAACATCTGCACATGTGGCATGTGCTGTGTCAATGAGCTACAGCCCCTCCCCTTGACTCCTGTTCTGAAAAGTTTTCAGTGAACTTTCCCCACTGGATCCACTGGCCATTCTCAAGTGTCTCCCACACATCCAAATGAGTTTTGTTTGTTTGTTTGTTTAGTGCATTTTTATACTGCCCTAACCCAAGGTCTCAGGGTGGTTCACAACAAATAAAAACAAAACATTAAAATCAATTAAATATTAAAAACAGCTTAAAACAAATCAACCCTAACCCTAATCAATAAATAATCCAAAATTTAAAGTTACAAAGTTAAAAAGCTAAAAGGCCTGGGTAAAAACATAGGTCTTTAGACACTTGTTTAAAGCTGCTAGAGATGGGGAGACTCTTATTCCCACGGGAAGTGCGTTCCAAAGTCTTGGGGCAACAACAGAGAAGGCCCGTCCCTGGGTGGCCACCAGACGACATGAAGGTAGCTACAGACGAGCCTCCCCTGATGTATGCAGTGGACGATGGGGATCATGCAGAAGAAGACGCTCTCTTAAGTACCGTGGGCCTAAGCTGTTTAGGGCTTTATAGGTTATAACCAGCACTTTGTATTTTGCCCGGAAACCTATTGGCAGCCAGTGCAACTCCTGTAATATAGGAGTAATATGGTCTCTTCGAGGTGACCCGGAGACCAACCTGGCTGCCACATTTTGTACTAATTGCAGTTTCCGGACTACGTACAAAGGCAGCCCCACATAGAATGCATTACAGTAATCAAGTCTGGAGTTTACCAAAAAGTGCACTACTGTTTTGAGACCATTTTTGTTGTTTTTGCTTGCAATCTGATTCTTAAGGGTTCTGGCCCATTTCATTCTGGCTTAGGCTGGTAATGAGTTAATCATATTTTACTAACGTATCTAAGCTATTGTTTGCATGTGTATTTGACATATCCTGCTGTTTGGGACCAAAAAAAGAAAAAGAAAAGAAAAATGAATGTCTGTTCTGGGGTCATCTGGGCTGCTCCAGGACATTCGAGACTGTGAAGGGATCAATAGAACTGTAATATTGGAAAGATTCCAGATCTAAAATATTGTGCTCAAGTGTATCTAATACGTCCCACTGTTTTTGGAATCCAGTTTAATTAGTACAGATCATTGCACCCATTCCATTCCAGGTTGTATACCCCGCCCCCCGCCCCAGGCCACAGCTTTGTCCGAGGCTCACAACACAGGACAGGAAGAGACGTAGCCACAAGTGCTTGGGTGCAGCGGAATGAGGGAAGAGGGGCTGGAGAGGGCTGAGCTAATGGGGAGACGGGGTCACAGTTGCTTCTGGAGCACATGTTGACATCTGTCTTGGTGCCTCTTCCATGCAGATCAAGTATGACTTCACTCTATATCTTTGGACATTGTGTGCCTGCATGATGACCTATGCAACATTCATCCTCTTCCTCATATTCTTCAAGAACCATATTCTGGATCTTGTCTCTTATGGCCTTGGAATCTTTGTCTGCATCTGGGTGAGTGTCGCAGTGAGTTGTCAAGAACTGCTCTGTGCCTTGCCCCCACTGCTGACTGAGCTACGTTCCACAGTGTGTGCCCTGCTGAGCCTCCCTCTAACAGGCCCTTGGGCTCATCTGGCACCCTTCACCTGTCGGTAGCTCCTGCCCAGTTCCTTTACTGATATGGATCTGAAGGGACATGAGCAACCGCAGAAAGTCAAGACGTGCAGTCTTTTGCAGGAGAGTAATGCACAGAAAGGGGACTAGATGGACTGGTCCAGCCCGACTTGCCTGAAGCTGTTGCTTGCTGAGGTTGGAGGGAAGACCCTCCCTTCTGTTACCATTTCCCCTCAGAGTGAGTTTGGCCAAAACACAGCTACTAGGATATCTTTCTCCAGGTCTCATCAGAGTGGGTGCACCTGATATCCAAAGAGGAAAACATAGACAATAAAGAAATATATTTATTTATTTATAAATATAAATATTTTTAAAAGTGCAACATTTGTGACATCACATTAGATTCAAAAATAGCCAGGTGGAAATTGTACTGGCACAATAGTGTCAGCACAGTTAAGCTGAGGTGTTGTTTCAACATTCCACTATTATAAACACTGAACATTTCATCGGTTATAAAATTAAAACCAACCATCAAATCTGCCTGAATTTTTGCAGACAGCAACTAGGTGATAACAGACACCATCCCTTCAAATTTAGTGCAGGTCCATTGAAAAATGGCTGAGATGCAGTGGTTTAAATATTATACTGGCATAGTAGTGCCAGTATAGTTAAGATGAGTTGCTTCAGGGGTGTTGCTATCATAAAGCAATGGGGTCAAAGGCCTGGGGCTGTGCAAGAAGGGGCCATCGGCTGGGCAACCATGCACTCTTCTCCCCGCATTTCCCTGGCTGAGGGCAGCAGCAGAGAGAGAAGCAGGAAATGTTCCAGCCAAGGTTTCCGGCTGCAGCCTGTTCCTGCTACCTCAGCCTTCTGAGCAGCAGCCGCCGCCGATGGGCCCTCTTCCTCTGGTCCTGGCCATCATGGGCCTCTTCCTGCTCAGAACCTGAATACAGATGGATGGGAGGGGGTCACCATGAGCCAGATGGGAGGGAGGAGCTGGGCTGGTTGCTGGGCCTGTTCCCCTCAATGAAAGTAAACAGTAAGAAAGGTTTAATATTGTCTCTTTGGTTTCCGTGTGTGTGTGTGCCATTTCCTCCTTGCCCCAAACTCCTCTCTCTGTGTGTTTCACAGGCTTGAGAAGGGAAGAGAGCGCCACCCAGCCCAGCCCACCGAGTTCCCACCAGCCTCTCCTGTGCTCTGGCATTGGCCCATGTGTTGGGGAGTAGATGCGCTAGGCCACTTGGCCATATCCCTTCCCGCTCTAGCAGGGAGGGGATCTGTGAGCCAACTGACCCTCTTCCCTCCTTTGCAGATGCTGGTTGTGACCATCCAGATGAGCCTGGGGAACACGAAAAGGGCCTTCGGTGCCGATGACTATGTCTTTGCAGACCTCACCCTGTACATCTGTTTTCATTTCCTCTTCTTGGACGTCTTGTTGCTGGTCGAAGCGGTGCTTAGCTAGAACGAGGCCCCCCCTCCCCCAATCCCTCCCGCCCTGAGATCCTTCCTCAAGCGCCACTTATTTTATTGTGTTCCGCCTCTCCCAGAGCTTTGCTCCTTTCCTTCTTTTTGTGTTCCTGCCCATTTCTGGGGCCCCGTCCTGTGCTTTGGGGAGGAAGGAGATATGACTGGATCCGGGTAGCAGCAAACGGGCCAACTGCACAGGATGCCTAGGAGCAGAGAGGGGCTCTTTCACACCTCCTCCTACGCTTAGGGGAGAAATGGAAGGCTCACGAAAGAAAAGGATTTCTCTTGCCTGCATTTGCCGGCAGTGGCACGTGCAGGGGTGTGTGTGTGTGGAAACCCGGCGCTCTTCTTCCCCTTGGTCTTCTGGAGTTCTTGCCAACCTAATACAATGCTTTCCCCGTCTCTTAACTGGGAGTGAGCTCCCCCCCACACTTCTTCCTCCCCCCCCATTCCCATTTTCCTTGGCCTTACATTCAAGCCATTGTGATTGGTGCCTGTGGAATGAAGACTTTGCATTACTGGGACCCCAACACTTTGCTCTATTAAATGCTTTAATTAAGACATGTGACATTTCCTAACCCTTGAAGTTAGCCAGACTCTCTGTCCCTCCACCTCCTCTCCTCCCACTCCCCTCCCCTGCACTTCTGCATGTGGAACAGACCCCCCCCCACGCCCCCGAGTGGCCAGCCTCTGGACCAAGCTGTGTCCATAGGATGTCCTAATAAAACGGAGAGTGTGCAGGGAGCCAGCAGTCCTCCACCTTGCCTGTCTTTGCGGGAGGGGTGGAGGCTGCTCTCCAGAGCTGCAGGGTGATCGTCTGGCCAGCAGAGCCCTGCAGGGGGATTGGGAGGGAAATGTGCAGAGGACTCCTCTGGACCACCGTAGAACAGACTACCACACTGCTCTGACTTGGCTTGCAATTCATGAGGCTCCACTGCTGATATGTTCCATCTCATATAAGGAGCTGGTTACTGTTCTTACTACCATTATAAGGATAACTGGATGTAACAGGAGGAGCTCGCTACTGGCTCAGGCCTCTGCCACTGAAGAAAACCTGCACTTTGGATTGAAACATGGCCGGCTGCGTAGGATTCTTGAGCTCTTCTCCTTTTAGAAGTTGACAACAGTCCTCTCTGGACTTTTAAGCTTTGTTCCCCTTGTTTAGCAACCTGGCACACTTGCCCCTAGGGGTCTCGTCGCAATTCATGGCAATTTTTTTGATTGGGTATATTTTTTGTTAAAATCCATTGGTATTCCTATATGCGATTTTTGAACTGTTGATTTTTGAACTATTTTTTATTTCTCATCACTATTTTTTTGGTATTTGCATTTCATTACTTGTCCATTGTTTGTTTTGGATCCCTGGAGGTTGTAAGTTGGTAGTCCAACAACGTCTAGGAATCCATGGTTGAGACTTCTTAGAAAAGGTGAGGTTGCCGAGCTCAGTAAGGCTACCCTCTTCCCCTGCAGCAAAGCCCTGCCATCTCATAACGTGTCTGCCATGATGACCCACTCCTGGAAAACTCCTGGTGTCTGTTCCCAAGGAAGAGAGGGACTCAAGAAGTCTAAGGACTAGTCACACACACACAGATGCAGGAATAGGTCAAAAAGGTATTTATTTTCTCTACGGAAGCTTCCTCTTACTTTTGACCCTTGAACCGAACAGTCTTGGGTTTTATTGCCTTTATGGCAAGGGCTCCAGTTGGTGTTGGACTTCAACTCCCATCACCCCCAGCTACAATGGCTGAAGAGCACTGTGGCTGGGGATGCTGGGAGTTGAAGTCCAACAACACCTGGGGACCCACGTATGAGAATCTCTGCTCTAAGGCAGGTCATGGGAGGGCAGACCCCCAGGCTTCCCCATAATGTGCACCAATTTCAGAAGACGTTGAGATGGAGGGCGGAGATTTTAGTTCAGCAGCTCAGATGACGATGGATCACTCGGGTTTTCACTTGCAGCTTCTAATCGGTTTAGCAAACTCAGAGCTTCTGCTCTTCCAAGACTTGTCTATCAGCTAGTCCTGCTGCATCATAAGCCACACCACAAGTGCGGGGTGGAACAGGGAGGTCTCCAGCCCCGAGGAGCCAGGGAGAGGCAGCCTCCTGGGGAAACTTGAAGTCTGCATGTTTGGCCTTGAGGGCAAAAGGGCCAGGTCTGGGGAGTCTTTGGAGCTCCACCTGGCAAGCAGGGAAGGAAACACGAGGAGCCAGGAAGGGCCATGATGACAGCTCCGCTCTGCTGGCTGAAGGGCCCTCGGCTCTGAAGCAGCTGGAAAGAGAACCTTCAGGTTGATGCAACTCCAGGAGGGTGGAAGGAGATGCAGGGCCTCTTCAAGTGGGGCCGGATCCTTCTCCCCAGGAAGAGGATCTCTCCTTGCTAGTGCCTGTTTGCTCTGCGTCTCACAGACAAACACAGACTGGCCACTCTGCATCTTGCACTGGCCAGAGGTTCGTGGGCTTCTCTGCCTAGCCGGAGGCAAGTGGGATTGACCCTGAGTGAGATGCTCACCTGAAGACAGACTTTGGTAGGGAAACTCTGATAATTCCCGACAATGTTCAGAGAGAAGCACCAAACCGCTTGCCACCCATGGAGATACACGCCCCCCCAACACACACACAGGCGAGTTGAGGGAGGCTGGAGCAGCAAGCCCCATTCCCTGGAAGAAATGCTCCGCTTCTCTGTGGGAGGTGGGCGCCTCCTGCCAGTCCATGCACTTGGCTGCCATTTTTTGCTCCTGGTAGCAGCACTGATTGTCCACTGGCTGTGTCTTGGCTAACCCTCACCCTGCAGAATGGAATCGGGAGTCTTTGCAGCAGACCAGGTTGCCTATTGCAGAGTCTTGCTAGAAGAGCTGCAGGAGGAATTCAGGGGCCCAATCCAGGGCAGTCTGTGTGACTGCCAGAGCAGCTGCCCCCAGCGTGGCGGTGAGGCCCCAGACGGCTGCCTTCACCAAGGGGCTGTGTTCTGCCGGGGGGAGAAGCCCCTCCGCCTCTGCTTTGTGGGGTGTCAAGTGCTGCTGCTGCTGGCGAAGGATGGCATCTGGGCGCTGGCACGAGGCAGCCTGCTGGAACTCTGAGAAAGAGCCGATGGCGATGCTGGAGTGGGGGGGGGCGAGCAGGGGGGAGAGAAGAGGAAGCAGGCTTTGAGTGCAACTAAGAGGGTCCGGGGCCTGGAGCACCTTCCTTATGACGCCAGGCGACAGCGCTGGGGGCTTTTTAGTTCAGAAAAGAGGCGACTACAGGGAGACAGGATAGAGGTGTATAAAAGCATGCATGGAGTAGTGAGAGTGGACAGAGAAATGCTTCTTCTTCTCTCACACCACTCGAACCAGGGGGGCCATCCCATGAAACTGAAAATCAGGAAATGTAGGAGTGACAAGAGGAAGGACTTTTTCCACACAGTGGATACTTAATCTATGGAACTCTCTGCCACAGGATGTGGTGACGGCCACTTGCTTGGGCGGCTCTAAAAGGGGCTTAGCCAAAATCACAGAGGACAGGTCTATCAAGGGCTACTAGTCTGGTGGCTATGGGCCACTTCCAGCCTCAGACAGACAGGATGCCTCTCAATACCAGTTGCAGGCAAGAGGCATCCAGGCTTCCCAGAAGCATCTGGTGGGTGACTGCGTGAAACAGGATGCTGGACTAGATAGCCCTTTGGCCTGATCCAGCAGGGCAAGGGGTGGGGGGCGTCTTTCATGGAGGGTAGCCTGGAATATCTGGGACTTGCCCAGGCCTTATTTGCCCTGCCCGCACGGACTACAGTATCTGTATCCCAGCATGCAGTGTTACACTCCCGGGATTCTCCAATGAAGAGAATGCCGTTGTAGAAAAGGATGTGGAGACCTGCAGTCCTGCAATATCTGGATATATTGCAGGACTGCAGGTCTCCACATCCTTTTCTATGGCGGCCGAAGGCGAAGATGCCTGGGGCTGAGAGGAGTCAGAGCCCATCCCATGGGGGGAGCCCTGTTTGGGGCAGCAGGCTGCTCACGGCGTGGCAGGGCCTGGGGTGCACAAATGCTGCCCTCGAGGGTGCTGGGAGGTAGCTGGCTGGCTGGCTGGCGGTTAAACCATCAACGGCCTCTGGCACTTGCTCTGCGGCTTGCTCGGCCTCCGGTTTGGGCAAAAGCTCCCCTCGCCTGCCTTCAGGCTCTGCCTCCTCCACCCCCGCCCCACCTCTGGGCCGCCTGCGGTGCTGCTTCCGCCGTGGCTCTTCTTCACTGAGCCGGACCTCGGTCTCTCTTCCCACCCCGCACAGGAGCACAAACGCACCATCGTTTATTTTTTATAAGGTGGCTGCTCCAATCATGAGCAAGAGATGAGCTTTCATCCAGACCGGTGGGGTAAGACAAGGGTTCCCACCCTTCAGGCCCCTGAATGAGGCTGGACTACAACTCCCCTCAAAGGCCACTGCGGCTGGGGATGATGGGAGTTGTAGTCCCTCACCATCTGAGGACTTGACATAGGGAGCCGCTGGTGGAAGAGGCGGATCTCCTGAGGAGGCCCAGAGGAGGCCGATCTGCTCCCTCGCCCTCTTCTCCACTCTGCGGGCGGCACCCCTCTCCTCCTCCTTGGAGCGGGGCGGGCGGTAGCAGTCAGCGCAACAAAGCAAGCGAGGAATCCTCCTCTCCCCCGGCCCCCACCAAGGCGAGAGGGAGCAAAGGCCATGGCCTCCTTGAACAAGAAGCTGGGCGGCCCTCCCAGGGAAGAAGGAGCCAGGACCACCATCCCCCCCCGCCCCCCGCTCACCTCTTGTGGAGCTGAAGGGCTGCCTCCTTGGCCAGCTCCCTGGGCGGGAGGCGCTGGAAGAGCTGCTGGGCTTGGCTGACGAGGGCCTCATACGGCAGGTCCTGAGGAATCTGGGAGAGGAGCTGGTGGACGCTGGGCATGTCGCACTCACAGGCCAGGACCTCGTCTTCGCGGTAGAGGACAATCTGGGGGGGGGGAGGGAGGGGGAAGTGGCAGGAGGGGGGGCTGGAGTCTCTTGCTCTCTCCCTCCCTCCCCAGCTGCTCCCCTACTTCAGCAGAGATCCTGCCCACACTGGCTCAGCCCCAGCTTCAAACAGTTGGTCAAGGGCGCCGTTGAGTCAGTGTCGACTCCTGGCGCCCACAGAGCCCTGGGTTGGCTTGGGTAGAATACAGGAGGGGTTTCCCATGGCCTCCTCCCACGCAGTATGAGATGATGATGCCTTTCAGCATCTTCCTAGATCACTGCTGCCCAAGAGAGGCGTTTGGGAAACAGACCAGTGGGGATTCGAACCAGCAACCTCGTGCTCCCTAGGCAAGTTGCTTCCCCACTGTGCCATGAGGTGGCTCCAGTTCCCAAAAGATGCATTTAAACCACATATGCTGCTGCCCTCCAACGCAGATCTTCTCCGGATGGCTAACAGTAATAAGAAAACGAGGGTGGTGATAAACCATTGGACAAAACCAAACCCATACAGGAAAGGGAGCCCCAGCAGCCACCCCCTCTTTGAAGATGAAAAGCCTGGGGGAATGCAAAGGCCTCCCGGCAGAGAGAATCCCCTGAGGGCTGAGGAGGGCCAGAGAGTGCCTTAGATTCTGCCCTGGGCCCAGCTCAGCAACCAGGGGGCTCTGGCAGTGGGGGGAGCTCCTGATGCTCATCCAGCAGCCCCCAAAGTCCTGCCCCCAGGGGGACGTACCGCAGCAGCAAAGTAGACAGCCATGAGCGGGTGGGAGGCCAGGAAGAAGTCATAAAGGCGCAAGACGTGGTGGACATTGGCGAGGACGTGGCCGTACCAGGTGATCAGCCAGCTCAGGGCGAAGATCGTCCCCACCTCAGCTCTGCAGGCAGAGGGAGGAGGAGCCGCCAGTGAGAAGCCCCCCAGCTCCATCAAGCGCAGACCCTTGCAGACGTGTCCCCCCCCGCAACACCCACCACCTTCTGCCTGGCCCCAGCCCTCTTCCCAGCAGGCAGACACATCCCAGCCGCCACTCCAAGGCCAGCAGGCACCTCTGCATGAAGTCATGGAGGCGAGGGCTCTCCCGCTGCAGGATGGGCATGAGGTAGTTGAGGATGTGCTTGGTGCTGTCCATGGTGGGGTCCATGAAGTCCCTGGAAAAGGCAGCGGAGGTGTGAAAGGGTGGGGGGATGCACCGCCCAACGCAGCGGGCTCGGAAACCGCCTCCCCCTGCTCTTGCACATGCAGAGCTCAGCATCTGACCGGGGCTCCATCAGCACCGCAGTCCAAGCTGGGTCAGGCCAAGGCCCCTCTCGCCCCACAGCCCCTTCCCCACAGGGGCCAGCCCTGGAAATGCCGCCTGGAAGCCGAGGCATCGAGGACAGGGGAGAAACCCACCAGCGGGCTACTTAGGGGCTCCTCCCCAGAGACAAACGCCTCCTCCACCCCAGGGGCAACCTGGCTGTCATCTACTCCCTCGACCTGCCCCCCCCTCTTGCCCAGGGGGCCTCTTGGCCGGCTTCTCCCCGAGCCTCCCCTGCAGCGGCCAGCAGGGCCGGTTTCTGAGCCCGGGCCAGGCAGAGTACCGGAGGTGGAGCGTGGAGAGGCGCTCCAGCAGAGCAACGGCCATGCGCTCGCCCGAGACCAGCAGCAGCGTCACGGCAATGTCGTGGTACCCCTGGTAGTAGTGCAGCTCAGGACGAGCCCTCAGGACATGCAGGATGAGGTCC
Organism: Hemicordylus capensis; assembly: GCF_027244095.1. Classification (NCBI taxonomy): domain Eukaryota; kingdom Metazoa; phylum Chordata; class Lepidosauria; order Squamata; family Cordylidae; genus Hemicordylus; species Hemicordylus capensis. The sequence continues at coordinate 320,489,069 of NC_069660.1, read as the reverse complement.
GTCAGCTGCTCCTGCAGGATCTGGCGCTGCTCCTCGGGCATGCCTGTGCCGGGAGAGGGGCGGCCAGTCAGAGGCACCCACCACGGCACCCCCACAGTCGGCCCCCAGCCCTTGGGCCCACCCGCTACCAAAAGACTGCTCAGGCAGAGCAACAGGGCCCTGGGGGGGCCCTTCTGCTCTCCATCCCAGCAGTTTTGATTCTAATTCCATGCAGGCAAGCTGCTGGTGAGACTAATGCACACTCTGTACATGCTCAGAAGCTTGCTTTCTCTCACACGGTCCAGGGATAGGTCCTGGCCTTGAAGACTGGGTTAGGAGTGGATCCCTGCGTCCCATGATGGTGTCAAGTCACAGTCCCCACCATGTCGCTATGTTTGCCTTGTCCGACTGCTGAAAGTGCGAGTTCTCAGAGGGGTCACAATCTGAACTCTGGGCACGCGAGTGGAGAAGAGGCACCTTCTCATTAGAGCACAGCCAGGTCCGCACATGCACATGAGCGCTAAGGCAGTGGCCTGGGATGATGGGAGTCGGCGTCCAGCCACATCACCTGGGGACCCAAGAGCCCCCGCACTTTGTGGCCATGCAGTGCACCATCGGCCAGTCTGACCTGGATGGGAGCGTCGTGGACACACGCGTGGATTCCCAGGACATCTTGAACCAAGAGAAACATTGCTCCCCTGGCTACTGAAAGAGTGGAGGGCAAGGCCGGGGCAGAGGAAATGGAGGCCGTATTTAAGAGGCAGGGAAGGGCCTTCAGGCATGGAAAGAGCAGGTCCCTGCTCCTTTGGGTGAGGACTGGGCGGCGTGAATCATGTCCGTAAGGGCATCCGGGACGGCTTCCTGCAGCAGCACATCCTGAGGAGGCAGGGAGGGGCTGTCTCGTGTCTCGTCTGAGAGCCGGGCTGCCTGCAGGCCGGCCACTCATCAGGTAGAGTTGCACGGTTAACTGCAGCTCAGAGAGGAGTGGCCTGGGCACCCGCCCACCCCTCCACCGGGCGCCTTAGGACAAGCCCCTGCTGCTGCGGAATGGGAAGAAGAGGGCCGCTCTCCAAGAGCGGGAGCTGGATCCTGTCCCCCACCAGTCACCCCTAAAGGGAAGAAGGGGAGGCCAGGAAGGGCCGCAGGAACTGCTCCCCACCTCGAGGGGCTGAGGGCCAAACGAGAGGTCACGCCAGGTCCCTCGGAAACCCAGTGAACGCCCGGGGTTTGCTGCCTGCTTGAGTACAAAAACGGGGTTGCTGAGTGCCTGGCAGACCTGAAGGGACAACTGGGGCGGGGGGCACATGTGTGAGCTGCGGTTTGCATGCTGTCTAGGCCTGCAGAGCGTGAGCCCCCAGTGACACCAGGGTCAACCATCATGACCGACAGGGAGGCACGGGACGTCCATCTCTCGAGGCAGGACTGGAAGGGACTTGCAACCAGAAACTGGGGGTGGAAGGAAGGGCTACAGAAGATCTTAACTAAGGCTGGGATGTGCAGGATCTGGACAATGGTACCTTCCAGTGGCAGGCAGTTCCCCTGATGCAGCATGAAGTGGCTGAGCAAAAGGGGCATGGCAGGAAGAAGGGTGGGGTGGGGGGGAAAGAAGCATTACCAAGGCAGTTTGGACTGCGATGTAGGGCCCCTAGGGTGACATGCTATAGCAGGGAAATGGGGCACGAGTCAAAATGCAGCAGGGCAGCACCTCCCCCCACATCTTATTTATTTATTTATTACATTTTATATCCTGCTCTTCCTCCAATGAGCCCAGAGCAGTGTACTACATACTTAGGTTCCTCCTCGCAACAACCCTGTGAAGTAGGTGAGGCTGAGAGAGAAGAGTCACCCAGCAAGTCTCATGGCTGAATGGGGATTTGAACTCGGCTCTCCCCAGTCCTAGTCCAGCACTCTAACCACTACACCACGCTGGCTGCCCCAGTTTGCACATTGCATGGAGCAACTTTGGGGTCCGGGGCACACTGTGCTTTTGGAACAACTGCGAGGGCACCCAGTGCCCCCTGGCAGTGCAGAGAGGCCGTCGTTGCTGGCTGCTGCTGCCCTGGGGATGTAGGAGATGAACACAGGAGTATCTATGCAGAACTGCTTTCGAGAGTCCTCACTGAGCCAGACAGCAGCTCTGCCTCTTTCCGGAGGCCATGATGGTGGGGAACTATTGCACAGGGCTTGTTCTGGAAAACATGGAAGGATCTGTGGCCAGTGGCATCTCCAAGGCAAATCTGCAAGTCCGTTGCCAGCTTCTGCTTCCTCACTCAGCACAGAGTTGCACAACGGCCTGAACGGAAAGAGAGTGCCACCCCCCCCCACCCCCAGGCCCTGGAGATGCACAACACGGGCACCTCCACGGTGAGGCTGCAGGTGGAAACTGCCGTTTCTTACTCAGGCGGCTCATGCAGTCCCAGGTGGAAGAAGCATTTCCTGGAAACCATTCCTAGGGGCCGGGCACAGCCTCCTGCCCCCACACAAGTCCCATAGTTGCTCTGGAACTCCGGGCTCCCCCCACCTCCCCGTCTGTGGGAGACCCCACTCACCTGGGGGGAAACGGCGGGTGGAGCGACGCACATCCAGGAGGACCTGGTGATAATCCTTGTGGTTCTGGCGCACTTCTCGGCCTGGGGGGAGAAACAAGGAGGCGAGTTTAGGGAGAGGTGTGTGTGTCGGGGGGGGGGGGGGCTTTGCAAGAAGCCCAGGCAGATGTTGCTGTTCAGAGTCTCCCCTAAACCCCTCCATCAACCCCAAATTCACCCCTGAGAAACCACAGTCCCAGCACGTTTTTCACTGGGGAGGCCTCAATACAGCAGGAAAGTGCTGGCTGCCCTCAAAGAACACCCCCCCCCCCGTAGGAGAGCTCTCTTTCCAATGCTGGGAGAGAGGAGGAGGATACTTCAAGGTCCCCAGAGGACAGCAATGGGCCACCAGAGGGCTCCAAGGCTCGCCCCCTAGGTGTCCTAGGGGGGACCTAGGTCCCTTTTTTCTCGAAAGAAAGATGGGGGGCAACAACCACCCATGCACACATGGGTGAGGCCCACTCCCTTCGATGGCTTTTTAAGGAAGTTAGATAAATTGGTGAAGGAAGAGAGTTATATCAAAGCTATTATTGACAGCACCTAAACAGAGCTTCCATGTCCAGAGGCAGTGTATCTGCAAGGGCCAAGGAGAAAGGCTGCTGCTTTCATCACCATTTGTGGGCTTCCTGGGAGCATCTGGCAGGCCACCGCGGGAAGCAGGAGGCTGGAGCAGGTGGGTCTTTGCTCTGACCCAACAGGGCCCACATTCTTATGGAGAAGAGGATCTATCAACAGTTATTCACCAGGAGGACAGCTTAATGGAACCTCTGTGTCCAGAGGCAGTATACCTGTGAGTGTCAGATGCTGAGGAGCAGCAGTGGGAAGGGGCTCTTCCTTTCTTGCCCTGCCTGTGGGCTTCCTGGGCAGCTTGTTCAGGACTCTCTACAAGTGGGGTCTGATTCAGCAGGGCTCTTCCCATCTTCAGGGCATGTGGGAATTCTACATAAGAGCTCTTTCCTAATTTTCTTTTTTAAACCCGCCAAATCTGGGACTCGAACCCCCCTGCATCCCAATTGCTGGCTTCCCTCTCCCCACTTTCAGAAAACAGCCCAGTGATCGGGGCGACCAATCCATGGGGCAAGGGGAAGCAGCTGCCTCCAGTGGCCGGGTCTTGGGGCGGCAAGATATTCCCCACCAACTCAAACCAAAAAAGGGAGCAGCCGGGGACGGGGGGAGGAGGCAGCCCATGGCCCCCTCCAGCTGAGCTGCTGCTTGTGACTCTCTGGGCCTCCCCTCGCCCATGCCCCAAACTGGGCAGTGGGGTACCTGGCTTGGGCTGGAGGCTGTAGACGTTCACGCCCAGCAGTTTGGGCCAGACCTTCCTGCGGATTTCATCGGTCAGGAGCCCCCCCTGGCTGAAGGCTGCCGCCCGGAGGCTCTCCACGTCCACAGGGTCTCTCGTGAGGGCCTGGTGAATCAGCAGCTGCTTCTGCTTCTTCTTCTGTGCCCCAGACAGCTCTGCAGGGAGGGAGGGAGGGTGATGAGGAACACGGGCCTCCAAAGGTGGTGGCCAGAACTCTACAGTCCCCAGAGGAGCAGCTGTGGCCGTCTGCGGCAGCCAACACAACAAAGCACCTTGTGGCGCCTCAAAGACGGGCAGATTTGTCACGGCAGAAGCACTTCCGGGACGTCTCTGCCTCGACCCCATCCAATGGCGCTTGCTACCATTGGGGCAAATTCTGGGGCATCTTCTGCTGGAGCGAGGCCGCGGTCTCCAGTTGTTCCAAAAGCTCCAGCCGTGGAACGAGGCCGCGGATGGGGCAAATTCTGCTGTGACTGTTTTAAATGACAGTGTTGGTGGATGGCTACATTTTTATCTGACCTCTGAGTAAACTGGACCAGAGATATTGCATTTAGTGGCTGGACTGTAAGTAGGGTTGGCTGGTTCCACTTCTGCTTATAGACAAGCAGTAGCTCCGTTAAAAACTTGGGAATTTGTGGGAGCCCCTGAATCACGGCTGGCCAGCTGGAGGCTCTGTAGCTGTCACTGGACGGCAAAATAGAACTACAATTCCTATTATTGTACAATAATACAATTCCTTCTATGTGGGGCTGCCTTTGTACGTAGTCCGGAAACTGCAGTTGGTCCAGAATGCGGCAGCCAGGTGGGTCTCTGGGTCATCTCGGAGAGACCAGATCACTGCAGTACGGAGAGAGCTACGCTGGCTGCTGATAGGTTTCCGGGCAAAATACAAGGTGTTAGTTATAACCTGTAAAGCTCGAAGCAGCTTGGGCCCTGGGCGTTTAAGAGAATGTCTCTTTCGCCATGAGCCCCACTGCCCGTTGAGATCATCTGGAGAGGTTCACCTGTGGCTGCCGCCAACTCGTCTGGCGGCTACTCGGGGACGGGGCCTTCTCCGTTGCTGCCCCTGGACTCTGGGATGAGCTCCCTGTTGAAATAAGAGCCTCCCCATCTCTGGCAACTTTTTAAAAGGCGTTGAAGACACATTTATTCACCTAGGCTTTTAATTAGATTTATGGTTTTAATGTTGGTTTTAAATGATTTTAATTGTATAACTGGTTTAATGTTTAAATGGTTTTAATTGCAAGCTTCCCAGAGACACAGGTTTGGGGCAGTAGAGAAATATGCTAAATAAATAAATTATAAATGATCCCTGCTGGGTGATGGGTGCTGCCACCCAACCACAGTGGGAGGGCTTCTGGCTGGCTACCACTGACTGAAGTGGTCCAGCAGGGACGGCTCCACAGGGGGGGAAAAGCAGCAGCCCATCAGTTGCAACGGGGGCTATTCTGTGGGGGCGGGGCTCTGAAGTGGAAGAGCTGGAGGAGGCGGAGGGGGCCGCTCAGGGAGGAGCAGAGGGGCACCTTGGTAATTGGGAGCCTGGACCTAAAGGCCTTTGGAGACCCCCACCCCGGGCTGCAAGTTAAACATCATCCCCCTACACACACACACACACACACGATCAAACAGGTCTATTGATGCACATAGGCATCAGCAGAAACATTTCAACACATAACTTGACATCTCCCCACCCCACACATTTCATTCCCTGCTGCCCGCTCTGTCTCTAAAGCAGAGGTCACACTCGGCCGCCTGGTGCAGCACAGGGACCACACACCCCGGGACAGACTGAAGAGGTTGTGGGGGCCCTGGACACCCGCCCAGAAGTCCAGGGGAAAGAGCGCTTCTGGGGAGGAGAGCAGCAGGGCAGACCCCTTTGAGCTGATGAGTGGGGAGAGCGGAGGGGGCGCAGGGCGTGGGGCTCCACGCAAGGGGCACCTTCAGGAAGCCCAGTGCCTGGCCCAGCGAAGCCGTTTCCTTCGGACTACTGGAAGCCAGGCGGCTGGCGAGGAAGCTCAGCTGGAGCTTTGCCAGGAGGCTTCAGTGCCACCCAGAAGCCGCCTGGCAGTGCAGAAGGGGAAACCGGCTGGCAAGGAGGAGGACGGCCAGAACGCAGAGGGGAGGGCTGGGGGGGACAGCAGGCCTGGCAGGCACCGCGTGGCTGGAGGAGCCCTGCCAGGGAGTCTTGGGTGCACAGCCTAAGAGCGGCCATCGACAGGCACAAGCAAGAGGGGCCCCTGGATCCCGGGGCCTGCATGGGAGCAGCACCAGCAAAGAGGCTGGGAATCTGCTCCGTAGGCTCAGCAGGGATTGGAGTTCGGTTCTACTATGGAGCCAGAGCCACCAAACTTTCATTCTATTTATTTATTTATTACATTTATATCCCACTCTTCCTCCCAGGAGCTCAGAGTGGTGAACACGCTTAAAAAAATAAATCCTAACAACAACCCCGTGAGGTAGGTTAGGCTGAGAGAGAAGTGACTGGCCCAGAGTCACCCAGTGAGTTTCATGGTTGAATGGGGATTCGAACTCTGGTCTTCCCAGTCCTAGTCCAACACTCTAACCACTACGCTATGCTGGCTCTTTAGTCAGGGGTGTAGCAAGGCTGGCAGGGGCCCTTGGACTAAAAATGAAGATGGGCCCCGGACCCTCCTCCTCCAGGGGGGCACGGGGGGGGGGAGTGAAGAGCAGGCTGCTGCTCAACCGGCAAGCCCCCTTCCCCTCAGAGACATTCGTGTCACCCTGTTGAATTACAGCAATGCCCCGATTTTTTGCTCATTATTCCTTTAATAAATATTGTAGATTATTTACTAACTAAATGTTACTTGGATTGTCACACAGTTCTAAAGTCTCGCTGGTGGTTAAAACCACGCCCCTGCCTTATTCCCACTTACTATAGGAAGGGTGAGTCAGAAGGGTGGTTGAATACTTAAGATAAATGGTTGTAATAAAAGGAGAATGGAGTCAGGGTTGGGGTTGAGGACGCCAAGGCCCTGCATGGCAGGGATCAAGGTGGTCAGAGGAGGACAATCCTAGGCATGATATCCCCAAAAGCAAAGCCCACTGATCTCCATAGGACTTACTCCCTAGTGAGGATGCAGGGCATTACAGTCTGAGTCACACACATGAAATACCAGCATGAAGCAGAGACATCACATCACACTTGTGATTAAAAAGAAAAGGAAAAGAAAAGAAAAGCTAATCAGTCCTCTGTAAATATGTTTGCCACCATGGGATGGGCCCCTGGGAAGGTCAAGGGCTCACTCCCTGGCAGCATCTCCAAGTAGGGCTGGGAGAGACTCCTGCCTGAACCCTTGGAAAGCTGCTACCAGTCAGAGTAGACAATACGCAGCTAGTTAGACCAATGGTCTGACTCCTTGGCAGAAGGCAGCTTCTGATGCTCCTCCAATGTCCACAGTGTCTAAATTAGGCAGAATCAAGGCTTGGGGGGTCAAATTCGGGCGGGAGGGACTTCCTTGGTGAAGATCTCCAGGCACCTTCTTTGGCCCACTCAACTGGGAGGGCTGGCCTGAGACTGCGATGCCATCTGGCAGACTTGCAGCCCTTGCTTCTCCTTCACTCTCGAACCATAGCAGAGGACACGGCACTTCTGGTGGGAGACGCCTGGCCGCTTCCCTCCGAGCAGAGGCCTCGTCTCATCCATCACCCCCAGCGCAACGGGAGACTCAAGGCCAGAAGGCCAAGATCAGAGACCCCTCCGTGCATCACAGGCGCCACAGTGCGTCAGCCCAGCAGCCTCACAGCGCTTGCATCAAAGGCTTCAAAGGGCAGCGGGACAGCCGCTCCTTCATGGCACAGGCAGCAGGCGGACCTTGGAGCCCGCGTTCTCTCTGATGTTTTCCATCTGTGTGCGGAACTAGATTTGTTCTGGGCGGCAGTTTCAAGGCAGTGTGCGCGCACCATGTGCATTCAGGGTGAGACCTTCCTGATTCAACCTGAGCGGGATCTAAAGTGAACTGAGAGGACATCCAAAAACTTGTGAGCTTGCGCACGTGTGCATGCCTTAGAGGGAACACTGCCTGGAGCTCCTCAGGAGCACAAGGATCCCCCACAAGGAGATCCCAAAGGAGAGTGAAAGCGGAAGCAGAAACGACCAAAGGAATAGCCAACAAGCGAGGGAAGAGCACACCCACACACCCCATCCAGGGCTGAGTGAGCTCCATCTGCTCAGCCCCACTTCCTTGGTGGGCACTGAAGAGCAACACTGGCAGCGGCTTCTCCAAGGTTGCAGGCAGGAATCTCTCTCAGCCCTATCTTGGAGATGCTGCCAGGGAGGGAGCTTGGAACCTAGATGCTCCTCTCAGAGCAGCCCCATCCCCTAAGGGGAACTTCTTACAGTGCTCACATGTAGTCCCCCATTCAAATGCAAACCAGGGGGGACCCTACTTTGCAAAGCGGACACTTCATGCTTGCTACCACAAGACCAGCTCTCCTCCCTTAGATCTTTTATTTGGATCTAGGAGCCAGCCCCCAAATCTGGGAGCCAGACGACGGGCACCTAACAATATCACTGGACTTGTGGGTGGACATTGTGTGTGTGTGGGGTGTGTGTGTGTCAAACAAGAGAAGAGCCCTTAAAACCTATCTATCTGCCCTGGTTTTCCAGTGTTTTTAACTGTTTGAATGTTTAATTGGTTTTTATAGTTTTGGTTTTAATTGTTAATTGGTTTTAATTGTTTTTATTCTGTTGTAAACCAACCGCTCTGAGCCATTTTGGAAGGGCGGTATATAAATCAAATAAATAAACCAACATACGTGTGAACGTATATTAAAAATAACTTTTTAAAAAAGTTATGGCACTTCCTTGCCAGACATGAGGAAAGACAGTGGCTGACCTCCTGACTCCATTCTCTAGGGGAAGTCCTACTCTTGGCATTGAGTAACCCCAAGTAGTAGCACTACTGAGTAATGAAGGAAGGCTATCAGCCCACCGCTGAAGCAAGAGGGCTGCCCGCTGCCTCCGGCCGAGAAAGCGCCCTCTTTGCCTTCTTGGCCAGCCCAGACTGGAGCTGAAGGTCCCCTCCTGAAGGCCGGCTTGGTCCTCCCACTGGAACGGGGCAGGCCAGCAGGCCCCCCCAGAAGCTGCCCCCCTCCCTGCCACTTTGCTCTCCGGGGTTGCACAGGCCACTCCAGCAGAGCTGTGGGGCGGGGGGGGGGCACCATTCCGATTGCCTTCATGGGTTTTCGAAGCGGCTCTGAGCACTCTTGGCAGAAAAGCGGGATGCACGGAAACAATTCGGAGCCCTGTACAAGGACTGCTCACCCCAGCAGCAGGGCGTGCGCCGCCGACACCTGTGCAAGGCTGCAGCAGTCTTAGCCCACTCGGGCGCACGTCCCGCGGAGACGAGTGGGGGTGGCTTGGTCCTGATCCAACACGCCAAGGCCGGCGGCGCTGCCTGCACCCCACTTTCCAGCCTCCGCCCCGGAGTCAGGGGCTCGCTCTCACCTAATGTCCGTACAGCGCCCAGCACGGGGGGCGGGAGGGGATGCTCTGCCGCGGGGAGCGCTCCAAGGAGAAGCCCGGGCAGGCAGCATCTCCCAGAGCGGAAGAGCAGAGCACCCAGCTGTTCTTTCCAGAAGAGCCGTCCGGGCAAGGGGCAAGAGCTGCTCCAGGCAGGGGCCCTTCACCGCCGGCGCCCACCGCGGACCACCGCCGCCCATTCGCAAGGAAAGGGCCAGCGGCCAGGAGTTTGGGCGACCAGCCCAGGAGAGCCGCAGCAGCGGCTGTGCCCGTGCTGTGGGTGGGTGGGCGGGCGGGCGACCGCCCTCCATCTCCCCCTCTCTGCTGCTCCTGCGGGGGGCCCTCCCTGCTTGCGCCCGGCCGCTCACCTGCTCGGGCCGCGCAGCCCGGCGCCTGCTGCCTCCGTCTCCCGCTCCGCATCGCCCCCTCTACCAGCTGCGAAGGAAAAACCCCCGCCCCCCGGCCGTCCCTATTGGAGCAGCCACGCCGTACGGGACACCCATTGGATGTCGGCCCTTTCTGTCCAAACCAGGAAGCCAGAGGCGCACTTTCGCGGCGCAAGGCATATCGGGAGTTGTAGTTTTCGTGGGCAGTGAGCGAGGGACTTCGGAGCGGGGCTGGCCGGCCCCTGGCTGCAGGCGGGCGAAAGGGGGCGAAGGGCGGCATGTCGGCGCCCCAGAGAGGACGTGCCTTCTCCAACGCCTTCTCCCGCCTCGGGGTTTTGTTGTGCTGGCTGCATCTACTCCTTGTGGCTGGGGATGATGGGAGCTGTTGTACTCCAACCGCATCTGGGGACCCAAGGTTGGGAACCAGGGGCGTAGCCAGGTTGGAGGGGGCCCAGAGACAAGGTTTTAAAATGCCCCCCCCCCTTTAAAGGTTTTGTAAATTGTGGACGATGCAAGTCATTTAGTGGTACTAGAGAAAGACATGCTGTTCTGGTAGCTCCAGGTCTTTCTCACATCAATGACTGGGGGAGTCAGTCATGTGACTTGCCTCTGCGTGCCCCCCCCCGGCAGTGGGCCCCCAGACAAATGTCTCCCCTTGCTCTATTATAGTTATGCCCCTGTTGGGAACCCTTGCTGGGTCTGTTTTGTTGTAAATATGTTTCACACGCCTATCCCGGCATGGCATCCCCCAAGGAGCACAGGCGGTCTGTGTGCTTGCTGGGGGCTAGCCTTTGAGAGGCTCACAACAACCCTGCGAGGGAGCTTTGGCTGAGAGTTGTTGATTGGCCCAAGGAGAGCATTCGGGAGTGGGATTTGAACTCAGAGCTCCACACACATGGTCTCTGCTCTGCTGCAGATGAGGCCGAGCTTGCCTTCCTGCAAGTTAAATCCGTTTGGGGGGGTTTGTGTGTGTCTCCTGTCCTTGGCCGCTACTTAGTCCCAGCCCTGTCCTTTCCCTTACACCCTTGTAAATACCTGACCCTCTTCCTCCCACTAATCTTCTTTGAAAGCGAAGCATCCCCAGGCCCTCCCGCATGTCCTGGCATGCCTTGTCTCTGGGCTCGCTGTCTGGGCTGCCATCTTGGGCATACCTGCTTGGAAGGAAGCACCCGTGAACCCACCCAGCAGCCACACACAGGTAGTTCAGCCACGGAAGGTGGTGGTGGTGGCCACCAGTTTAGACAAACTCATGGAGGGCAGGGCTGTCAGTGGCTGCTAGCCTGCATCAGAGAGGGCATGATTGATTTCTAGCAGGATCAGAGAGGGCATGATTGATGCCCCCAGGGATGGAGCTATAATTGAGCGGATGGGTTCAAAGAACCCCGGGGGCCCCCAGCTCCACCCCTCCCTATTTTGTTCATTATCTCCCTCACCTCACTCCGAGGGGCTGCTGGGGAGAGGGGCAAACACAGGCCCCCTCTCCTCTAGCTATGCCCCTGCCCCAAACACCAGGTGCAGGAGGAGGGCAGTTCAGTTGCCCCCTTTTCTCTGCTTGTGGGCTTCCCGGAAGTATTTGGTGGACCACTGAGGCGTCAGTTTGCAGGAAGAGGCTGCTCCTCACCAGCTTGCAAGTGGGCCCTTGTGGGATCCAGAATGCAGAGGGGCCCAGACCCTGCAACTACTCCTACAGTGTCAAGGATCTTGTTGGGAGTTGATGGGAATACAAGCTCCACGAACCCACCCACAGCAAGGAGAAACCTCAGACCGAGGGGTGTCTTTTACAGGGCAGACTGATGTTCAAAGCTCAGGACACAAACTTTTGATTCACACAGGATGGTGCTCCATGTCCCACCCCTAGAGGGACTTGACTGCTCTTTGAAGCAGGAGGCTGGACTTTGGCAAGGGCCAAGGCCTTTAGCTGTATCCAGCAGCAGCAGGACTTTTCTTATGTTTCTAGCGGCTCTTACTCTTGAGTAAAGAAGCGCAGCATCAGGCTGGACATCGTTTTTGCCAGGGCTGTGTCTGTGCATGCACGCACATCATCACCCCTCCATGCAAGGCAATGACGGAAGGATACTTGTGGGTGTGTGCCTGTCCAATCCCTCTAATCCAGAAGTCCCTAAAGTTGGGTCCCTAGATGTTCTTGGATTACAACTCCCATCATCCCCCATTTTAGCTGTGGCAACTGGGGATGTTCTTCGACTGACAACATCAGGGGAGCCCTGCGTTAATCCCGTCAACATAATTCCTTTTTCGTGCTCCTGGCTCTTGGTTTCAAAGAGCAGCCAAGTCAGCTTCAGGGGCTTGACCCAGCCAGGGGTGGGACACGGAGCACCATCTCTTGTTCTGCATTGTCTTGGACCGAAGAGTTCTGTGTGCATTGAACTTTGAACCTCAGTCTGCCCTGTCAAAGGTGCCAGCAGCTCTTGGCCTGAGGTCTCTCCTTGCTGTGTGTGTTTGTGGAGAAATAAGATCCTCGACACTGTAGGAGCGGCAGGGTGCTTCACTCTCTGGGCCCCTCTGCACTCCGGATGATCCCCCAAGGGCCCACCTGCAAGCAGCTGGGGAGCAAATGGATGCCTCTTGCCTGAGTTTTGGTGGCTGCTGTTGCTCAAGAGCCCAGCCGCCTTCAGCTCCCTCCTGGGAGCTTCTCTCCTTGCAATGCTCAGAAACGGCAGAGGCCGCCAGACCCCTCTCCACCTGGATGCCCCCCCGCCCCGCTCACTGTGACAACCACCAAGGGTTTCCCGAGTGTCCAGCAGCCAGGCTGAACAGTGAACCCAACAGCAGCAGCAGCAGCTGCCACCTTCAGTTCCTTCTTTGCTTCACATCCAGTTTCATCACCGGAAGGGAGCCATTTCCTGGGGGTCTGAGACATGGCAGACAGCCCCACACTGGCACACAACAAAAGTAGGGTTGCCAAATCCCATGGAGGGGAGGGGGAAACATCTGTGCCTTTAAAGCTGCAATCCTATGCACACTTACAAGGGAGCAAGTCCTACTGAAGTGGATGTGACTTACTTCTGAGTAAACATGCATGGTTTACACACACTGCCTGTACCAGGTGCTCATGCCACGAGCAAAATGGCCATCTGAGAAGGGAGGCAGGGGGAAAGGGAGGTGCTAATTTTAGGGACCTCTGGGAGGGGGGGCTGTAGGGGCCCCACCAGCAGACCCCAAACTGCCCAGAGCCAGTGGGTCAGGAAGAGCGGGGGTTGCCTCCCCGGCCACACCCCAATGGTGTCCCTCCATGCACCCCCCCACCCAAATTTCTCCCACTTAACTCTCTGGAAGAAAGCCAACGGGCGCACCCCGCTGTGGTGAGGGCCGTCCCATAAACTGGGGTAGCCAGGATGGCAATCCACCAGAGTCCCTTCCACATAATGAAGAAGAGCCAGCCAGACTGACTGATGCTCTCTGCTCTGCCTGCTGATCAGAGGTGCACCCTGCTTGGGCTTTCTGGGCCCTTGTGTTTGGCCCAAGGGCGGCCTGAGAAAGGGGCACAGCAGCACAGCTCCTGCACCCAGAGGGCTGGCCCCGAGGGCCTGACTTTGGTTGCTGTGGGATTAGCATTGCTCATAGACCCAGAAGGAGGATCTTTCTAATCCTGGTGAATGAGCAACGACATGGCCAGTTCCAGACCAGAGGGGGAGCCGTGAGGCCCAAGTGCCATTTCCTCTGGGCCTGGTACCAACTTGGAACTCACCCCGCCACCCCACCACAAAAGGCTTTGTCTGTCAGTGGAGGGATAGTTGGAGGACTGGCCACTGACCTAGAAGTTCCTTAGTTCCATATGCTGAAGGTCCTTCTGTGGCTGCCTGCCTGGTGTGCATTTATAGGCAGAGATGGCAGGATGGCTTGTAAGCATGCACCCAGGACCAACGGCGATGATGCCCTCTAGGGACTGCTCTCTGTCCCTGGGCCCCCAGAGTGCCACTCCTTCTCCTGTGCACTCTGCTGGAGACCTGCAGGGGCCCTGACCCACGGGCTCCCTCTGCTCTGGGGCTGCTGCAGTGTACAGCATCACACCGCCAGCACTGGCTCCCTTGATGGCCGCAGGAGAGATCTCGAGGTCCTGAGTTATGAACGCACTGGTCCCTCCTCCCACCGCTTGCCACCAGATCCTGAGGGATCCTCCACAGAAATGCCTGCAGGGACTAATGCTGCAGCAGTCCATAGTCCTGGAGAGAGCATATCACACAGGTTGGCAGTAGAACACAGAGGCAGCTGCCTCCTGTGGATTTGAAAGAGCTGATTCAAATTTTGGAACCTGGACCTAAAGCCCCCTCCCCACCCCGCTGGCTGCAACATCCCTCTACACACACAGAGTGTGACATACCCAGTATTTTTAACTTCTCAAGGGCACAAACAGCAACTCAGTTCACAAGAATGTAAGAATATAAAACAGGTCTATTTATGCAAATATGCAGTAGCAGAAACATTGCAACACGCAACTTAACATATTCTCATCCCACTTCTTTCTTTCCCCACTCTGTCTCAAAGCGGGGGTCACACTTGGCTGCCCAGAGCAGGTCACAGGCACGTTTGACTGCCGGCCAGCAGCCCGGCATGGCAACCACACCACCTGGGACAGACTAAAGAGGATTTGGGGGCCCCCAGGGGTGTAGAGGCTCTGGACTTCGGCCTGGAAGTCCATGGGTGAGAGTGCCTCTGGGTCTCTCTCTCTCTCGTTTAGCAGAAAGGGGAACAGAACAGCAGTTCCTGTCCAGTGTCTCTCCAGCGGCTGTCCTTGTGCTTCTTTTTAAACACGAGTCCCTTGGTGGGGCCAGGGAATAATCTCTAGGCCTTCTTGGTGGTACAGAGTGTGGGAACCTCCCCTGGGCAAAGAGGCACCTGATAAAGGGCTGGTTCCCTTTTGCAGCTCAGCAGAGGGAGAGCAACTGGCCCTGTGCAGGTTGTGGGGTTTTTGCGAGGGGTGTGTGTGTTTCTCCTTCCTCTTTCTTTTTAGGCGAGGACGTCCCAGCCTTGGCTGCCCAGAAGTTGCTGGGCTCCCATGGGGGGTGGTGGGGCCTTTGGCTCTTGTGGCCGGCTGGAGCCTGGGGATGATGATGGGGGTCGCAGCAGTCCAACAGCTGGGGACCCCTGTGGAGCTGCTAGGACTACTACTACGAAGCTGTTTACCCGCCTTTCCCAAAGAAGGGCTCAAGGTAGTTGACACAGAAAAATAAAGAAGCCTCTTCTCACTCTCTTTGCTGTGCAAACCACTCTGAGAACTTTTTTTGTGCTTCAGGGAGGTATACAAATAAAATATGCTCAATCACTAAGAATCAGAGGAAGGGCTTCGCAGGAAGCTTGAGCCCTTCGAAACTGTGCCAGGGCGGCTCCTCCTCCTCCTCGCTCTTCCCGCCCAGCAGCTCCCGCCTTCTTCCGTCGTCTCCCTCTAAGGAAGCATTGCAAGCCCATCCTCAGACACGTGGGACTTGGATGGACACAGGGCGAGGAGGGGTTCATTTCCGGGGCGCGACTACATCTCCCGACATGCCTCCGGGGCGCCCGCGGGCGTAAAAGGCCCCGCCCCGCCGCTTCCTCTGCCGCTCGAAGTCTTCCAGCCTGGAGGGAACTACACCTCCCGTGGTGCCGCGCGTGGTGGAGGCGACGGTGCCCGCGAGGCGACCTTGCTCGCTATGGAGACTTCCGAGGGGGCGGGGCCCGGCGTGCTGCTAGCAACCGCGGCGGCGGCAGTAGCGGCGGCGGCGCTGGGGAGGAGCGCGGAGGAGCTGCTGGCGGAGGACGCTCCGGTGGCCGAAGCCATGGGCGAGCGCGGCGGCGGCGGCGGGTCCGCGCAGCAGCGGAGGAGGACGGCGGGGCCAGCCTCTGCCTCTGGGACGGGGCGGAAGCAGCCCCGCGCAGGAGGCGAGCCCTGCTCGGCGGCGGCAACAGCGGAGAGCGGCGGCCCCGGCTGGGCCCCCAGCAGGGGCGCTGGGGATGGCGCGGACCCCCCCGACGGCGCCCCCACCGCGGCCGACTTCAGGTACGAGGGTCCTTCTCTCTGGGGAGTGGGCGAGCGCGGCCCTGGGGGCGCCCCCTCCTCGAGGAAGCGGGCTGGGGGCGGCGCTGCGTTCCCCCGCTCCGAGCGAGGGTTCCGCCTTGCAATGCGGGGGGCGGGCGGGGTAAGGGCCCACCCGAGGGATGCTGCTGCTGCTGCTGCTGCGCCCGCCCCGGGAGTCGTGAGGGCAGCTGCGGGCCAGCTGAGCGGCGGGGGTGGCGGTGGGGGGGGCGAGGGTGCTCCCTCCAGCCTCGTCCAGGTGGCCCTCGCGGGGCGGCCTTCGGGGCGGCTGCTGCTGCGGCTTGTTCCCTCCAGACCCTGCCGGTGCGCCCCGCACGCAGCCGAGAGGCAAAGAAGCGGGAGATGCGCGCCTGGAGATGCGGGGGCGAGGAGGGGGCGTCCGGGGGCCAGCAGCCCTGGCCTGGCGCTTCTCCTCCCCCCAGTGAAAAAAGTTCCTCCGCTGCGGCGGCGTCTCAAAGGGCGACCCTGGCTGGGGGCAAAGTCTCCGCCAGGCAGCAGCAGGAGCGAGGCGTGGCTCTGGCCGCCGCCTCCTCCTTGCCGGCAGCAGCAGCAGCAGCGGCGCCCTGCAGTTTGTTCTGCTGGGGCCCCGCTGCTGCTGCTGCTGCTGCTGCTGCCTCCTCTGGGTGACTCGCTCGTGCTCCTTCCTGCTCCTTCTTGCTGGCCCGGGCAGCAGCAGCAGGCGGCGGGGGCGGAGGCGGCCCTGCGGGTGGGCCTGGCGAGTGTCCTGCTGGAGCCTGGCAGGCAGCCCCGAGGAGACCTGGAAGCCGCTGCTGCTGCCGGCACGCCCAGCTTGGCAGAGAGAGCCGGGCTCGCCTCCTCACGCTGTTGCTGCTGCCGACACGACAGGAGAGGCTCCGGTTGACAGCCTGGCGGCGGCTGCTCAGCATGGCAAGGGCGGCTGCTGCTGGGTCTTCTGCAGGGATCCGTGCCCTTGGGGCTGGTGGGGCAGGCAGACCCCTGCTGCTCCCTCCTGGGCCCCGTGGCAGGCAAGCGAGGGGAGCACTCCTGTGCCTGCTCACCCTGGAGGAAGCCCCCAGGGCCTTGTGGGCTAGCAGTGCTGGCTGGCCCTGGCCTCTTCCTTCCCACAGTTCCAGAAGCAAGGCTGGAGAGCCAGGAGCTCTCTGCAGCCCGTGCGACTGCCAGGCGCATTCCCTCCTGCCCCCTTGCAGCTGGGGTCTGAGGGGGGGCTTGTTCCAGCACTTGGCGGGCCCTGCCTCTGGAGTCCCTTCCCATCCCAGGCCCAGCTCTCCTCTTGGGAGCCAGAGAGAGCGAGAGACTAGGGCTGCCTCTGGGGTGGGCTGGCTGAAGCCCTCCCTCCGAGGGCCAAGAAGGACAGGCTCCAGGGCCCCTCTCTTCAGTTTGCAGCTGGTGGGGTGGAGGTGGTCCTCATAGCTGTGCTGGGCTCACCCCAGTTTGTCACCTGGGCCTGGGGCTCCCCTCTCCACTGCCAGTGGGCAGGAAATGCTTGTCATGGCAGGGAGAGGAGACATGGGGTGGGTGATGCAAGCGGTGATGCAAGCCCCATATACAAAGGGTGGCCTTGCAAATGAGAGCAAAAGGCTCCCTGCAGTTGGGCAGGGCACATTTCTTTCTTTTGTGAGTAGGTTGATCTGCTCTGTTCCTTCAGGAAAAACAAACACCCCCCCCCAATATTTTTTCCTTTTGGGGAAAAAAAGGGGTTTTTTCAAAAGTGCCAGGAAGGGCGTTCTGCTAGCTAGGATGTTGTTGCCTGTGGCCTTCTGCTGCGACTGCCACCACCACCCTCCTTTATTGCCTGCCTCCAGCCCCATCCCTTGCCCTGCCCTTCTCATTTCGTGCCAAATGTGCAACTCAAAACCTGGATTTTGGAAGCAGAGCAGAAGTAGTAACATTGACAGGTTAGCAGGTCATTACAGGGGAAGGGAAATCAGAAATCTAATAGCTGCTTCTCTTTCTGGCTGTTGTGCCAGCTCTCTGACCTTGGGGAGCAGTGCCAACCTCCCACAGACCCGCACCTTGCTCCTCCGTAATGCCAGGTCGTGTTAGTCAGAATAATAATTCGGAATAAGTCGGAAACCATTGATAATGACTTGGTTCTGTGTGAAGGGGCCAACCTGTTATGCTTCGCAGAGACTTGGTTGGGGGAGGTTCGTGGCCCAGTCTGGTCCCAGCTTCTCCCTCCAAGGTACTCCTGTTGAAAAGGTGGAGTGGCTGTGATCTATAAGAATAACATCTCCCTGACCAGGATTCCTGTGGAGTCTGACCGTATTAAATGTGTGTACCTAAGTTTGGGGACCAGGGATAGACTGGGACTCCTGTTGGTGAATCAATTGCCCTGCTGCCCAATGGAGTCCCTAACTGAGCTGACGGGTTTGGTCTCGGGGTTGGAGTCCCCCAGGCTTGTGGTGCTGGGGGGCATAAATATCCACCTTAGGACCAATCTGTCTGGGGTGGCTCAGGAGTTCATAGTGGCCATGACAACTATGTGCTCTCCAACTCTTGTTACTGGTCGCATGCTTGATCTGGTTTTTCACTCTGATCACGGTGGTTTTCTGTGGGTGGGGACTCCTGTGATTTCCCCATTGTTGTGGACAGACCACCATCTGGTTAAGGTTGGACTCACAGTCACACCCCACCTTCACAGGGGTGAGGGGCCTATTAGGATGGTCCGCCTGAGAAGGTTATTGGCTCCAACAAGATTCCCAGAAGCCTTGGAGGGATTTAGTGTTGGTTATGCTGGTGATCCTGTTGATGCCCTGGTGGAGAACTGGCACAGCAAGCTCACCAGGGCAGTAGACATGATCGCACCTAAGTGTCCTCTCCGACCCGCTTCAAAATTGTCCCTTTGGTATACAGAAGAACTATGCGGGCTGGTGAGGTAGACAATTGGATGCAAGTGGAGAAAGACTCGGCTTGAATCTGACAGATTGCAACATAGAGCACATCTGAAGATCTATGCTCTAGCAATATGGGCGGAAAAGAAGCGATTGTCCCTAGCTACACAGGGGCAGGCCGTCTCGGTTGCTGCTAGGCTTCTGCCCAAAATGTTTCGGAGGCCTCCGAAACGTTTCAGTGCTTCGGCACCGGTGGGGTGCCGAAGTCCTTTAAGGGCAGGGGAGGGTGCACTCACCCCTCCTGTCGCATTTTCCCCGCTGGTGCTCCGTTATTTCTAAGCCCCTCGGGGCGGCAGCGTTCCTCCCTGCCGTCCTGTTGTTGTTGGCCGGAAGCAGCAAGCACGCGTGTGGGCGGGTGTGCGCATGCTACTTCCGGCCGATGACGACGACAGGGTGGCAGGGAGGAACGCTACCGCCCCGAGGGGCTTAGAAATAACAGCATGCTGGCAGGGGAAACGTGGCGGGAGGAGTGAGTGCACCCTCCCCTGCCCTAAAACGACTACCCCCCGCTGGTGCCGAAGCAACTTCGTGCACATCCCTAGTTGCTGCCCTGAAACTCTGCAATGAGCTCCCTGCAGAAATAAGAGCTTCTTCATTTCTGAAAACTTTTATAAGGTCTCTAGACAATTTTTTTCACCCAATCTCTTTAATTTGGCTGTGGTTTTAAATTGTTTTAAGGTCTTTTTTTAATCCGTTTGTTGTAGTAAATCTCCCCAGAGATGGAAGGTTGGGGCAATTTGATAATTAATTAATATAAACAGACTCCTGTGTCTTGTTACCAGCATCTCCCCTCCCCCCGCTCCCAGCACCAGCCTTGCAGTATTTTTTTTGTATTTGTTTGTCTTCTGGGTCAGCCTAGTTCAGTTTTCCTGAGGGCTTGCAGGTGACTGGACAGGTTGTTACCTTTGCTCCCTTGAGTATATCCTCTCTTCATACCAGAGAAAACAAGGAAACTCCATTTCTGCAGCGAGTGCCAGGTGATCTCCTGGCCCGTCCTGGAGGAGGGTTCCTCTTCTCTCAGCAGGTTGTCACATTCCTACTCCTCTGCAAGAACTGCTCATATTCCCTGCCCAGAAGAAAGAAGCATTTCTGGCTTCTGAACAGATGAGAGCAAAGCCGTGCAAGTTGGGAGGCCCCCAGAGTCATAAGAACACAAGAACAGCCCTGCCGGATCAGGACCAAGGAGGCCCATCTAGGCCAGCATCCTGTTTCGCACAGTGGCCCACCAGATGCTGCTGGAAGCCACAGACAGGAGTTGAGGGTGTGCCCTCCCTCCTGCTGTTACTCCCCTGCAACTTGGACTCAGAGGCATCCTGCCTTGGAGGCTGGAGGTGGCCCACAGCCCTCCAACTAGTAGCCGTTGATAAACTTCTCCATGAAGTCATCCAAACCCCTCTTAAAGCCATCCAGGTTGTTGGCTGTCACCACATCTTGTGGCAGAGAATTCCACAAGTTGATTCTGCGTTGTGTGAAAAAGTTCTTCCGTTTGTTGGTGCTAAATTTCCTGGCAATCAATTTCATGGGATGACCCCTGGTTCTAGCGTGATGGGAGAGGGAGAAGAATTTCTCTCTCTCCACTTTCTCCACACCATGCGTGATTTTATAGACCTCTCTCATGTCTCCCCAGAGTCGGCTTTTTTCTAACCTAGAAAGCCCCAGGTGTTGTAGTCTTGCCTCATAAGAAAGGTGCTCTAGGCCCCTGATCATCTTGGTTCCCCTCTTCTGCACCTTTCCCATTTCGACAATGTCCTTTTTTTAGATGTGGTGACCAGAGTCAAGCCACTGCGGGGGGGGGGGAGGGCTCTTCTGGAGCCTTGTGAAAGGGGTGAGCTGGAGGCTGTGGAGGACCCAGGTGCTCAACATGGCCTCGGGGCTTATTTCTGGGGCTGGTAATGAGAATGGAGCTGATGTGTGGACCTCCAGTTAACAGCCTTATATAACACGACTACAGCTATGGGCCTTGGTGTGCATTGCTGAACTTAGGCAGGCAGCCTCCTTGTGCTCGATCGTGCAAACCGGTTTCAGAAGGGAGGCATCCCACTGCAGGCTCTGCATGAAGGCTGTGGGCTGCCTACCTGCGCCCTCCACCTGGCCCCAGGGCTGCTGTCTCGAGGCACGTGACACAGCAACGTTGCTGAGGCTGAGTAGGTCTGGGCTGCCCCAGTACGCTGCCTTGGGCTCCATCCGTGGGGCAAACGATGGGCTTCCGGGGTGACTGGTAACTAAAGGTGGCCTTGGGCTGGCTTGGGCAGTGGATGAGAGCAGACCTGGCTGCCTCCTTGAGTGCCCAAAGACCTCCAGTGGGCATCCTGTGCAATGCCACGTGGCTTCTCAGCCATGGCATAAGGGAGTGCAGAGGGAGAGGCATTCTCCATCCTGCAGAGGGCAGTGGCCTCCCAAGGCTGAGATCCTGTGCTTGGGATGTGACCCCCGTAAGGCGGTGTAGGCACGGCAGCTGACCTCTCCCACAGTCCTGCCCCCTGGCCCCGACCTTGGGGGTAAGCCCGCTGCCGTGTCTGGTTGCTTCACTGTCGGAGGGTCTGGGTAAACGCTTGTCCATGCTGGCGAGGAGTCCCAGCGGGCGGCGCCCACTCTGCACACAGAAGGGGTGTTCCCTCTCTTGAGCCAGCCAGCCTGCTCACCAGCTCTGCTTGTCTGGCTTCGGAGTCCCTTTGTCTCCTTGTGTGAAGTCTTGGCAGGAGCTGGGTTTGAGAGCCTGGTTTGTCTGGGAGAGGAAGAAGGGAGCCCCTTTTCATGTGGCTCAGTTCTGCCCAGAGCTTGCTGGCTTGTTGCTTGAGAAGGGCTGTGTGTGGGCCTACTTCGAGCAGGGATTATCAGCTTGGATGTTCAACTACAACTCTCATCATCCTCTTTCACAAAAGACGATGGGGTGCTGTAGTGCAAGAGCATCTGGGGAGCCCAGGATTGGGACCCCAATGGCAGTGGTGTGGATGCCTCCAGACATGACAGATAAAGGATACAGATAAGTGTTGTGTAATATATTCTAATAATGTATAATTTTATATATGGGTGGTGGTGGGGGGAACGTTTGCTTCTCCTGTTTACATTTATCCTGAGTTGTTTGCTGCCTCCATTCCACACTCCACCCCCCCATCAGCAGTACTGCTCCATTTTCTGTGTTGATTAAAAAAGCTTATTCCTGAGATGTTTCCCGGCCAGTCGGGGAGTAAGTAAGCAATATGTGATGTTGCAAAGCTCAGCGGGAGTGAGGGTAATGCCAGCCCTTACTCGGAGTGGACAGACACTCTGGTCCCACTTGGTGCCCATTCCCCGCAAACTGGTAAGTGGGGAGCATCCCTAGGCCATGCCCCCCCTAGGCCTTCCTTCCAGCACTCGTTGGGCACATCCTGCCCTTGGATGGCTGCTTCCAGAAGGCCCTATCCTGCGTGGGGAGAGGGGGTGTCCTGGGCTGCCTAGAGGAGGGGGCTTGGGGGCAGGTGCGATCTGAGCAGCAAAAGCCAGCCAGCGCCTCCTCTGCCTCCTTGGGAAACGAGCGGCAGCAGTTGGGCGAGGTCCAAATCCAGCCTAGGGGTCATCTTGGCAGCCTGTCTGAAGTGGCGTCTTCTGCGCCCCGGTCCAGTTTCCAGGACATTCCGCGAGCAGGAAGGAGCAGCTCCTTGACTGTGGTTCTGAATTGTGGTGAGGCTTTTATCTTTGCCCTGATAACTTGCTTTATGCTGTAAACCGCCCAGAGATGGACGTTTGGAGTGCTGTGCTGCTGAGTAGGGGCAGTGTGGGGCATCTCCTGCCTCATCCAGCGGAGCACACTGGACCCCACAGATGCCTCCCCAGGCGTGACGATTTCACCCTCACCCCCTCATTCCTCCACAGCCCCACCCATTGTTGTCGCTGCGAGATGGGCGGGAAGTGAGATGAGTCGTGACTGGGCAGGTATTGCCCAAATGGAACTAAATGGCCATGAGGCTTGGGGAGTTTGAGCCCGGCCTGGGGCAGCTGAGGCAGGAAGGGCAGGCTTGGCTCTTCCTCCCCGATTGGCCCCTGGCACGTGGCACCCTGGCGGGATGAGTGGTCCTCCGGTCAGCCAAGAGGTGGAGATAAGAGGATTCTCCCGGCAGCTTCAGATGCTGTGCTTGATGCCGAAGCAACCCGACACTCACGTGCCCTTTAATTCCTGGGATCAAGGAGGGCCTTCCTGTAGTCTGGGAGAGAAACCCCTTGAATACCTATGGAGGAGAGAAGCGCCCAGAGAAGGAAGGTGGGAAGCGCTTCCATGTGCCACGGCAGAGGGAAGGAGTTGCGTCTGGAGGCTTGCAGAAGTCTGGGTCGATGGCACATTGGCAGCCCACCACGAGGAAACTACCTTGGCCACGAGAGCCTGGCCGTGTGTCCTCTCTCATCTTTGTCATCTGTGTGCGGAACTAGGTTTGTTCTGGGCGGCAGTAGTATCAAGGCAGTGTGCGCACACCACGTGCATTCAGAGTGGGGCCTTCCAGTTCCCAGCATGGTGTCTTGAGGTCTGTGTGATGGACCCGGGCAGCCATGGCTTCCCTTAGTTCCAGAGGGGGCCAGGAAAGTGCTGGGAGGTGCCTTGTCTGCCCTCCTAATCTGCAACCAGCTCCTTGGGCAGGGGGCTCCTGGCTGCTTGTGGTTCGAACAAGGCTGTGTCTGAGGCTGCCCATCTGGCCGCTGAGGATCCTGCCCCAGCCCAGGGGTGTGAGGAGGGCAGGCCAGCAGGGAGCTGTGGGGACGTGGGCCACTTCCGAGGGGCCCAGCCTGGAGCCGGCGTGTCCTGCCACTGCTGCTGGAGGCTCTCATGTCTGCCCCTGGTACACATGCTGGGGGCGGCTTTGGTTGAGATCCAGCCAGCAGACGCAGCAGCAATCCCCCAGAGAAAGAGAGGACTCTCATCTGGGAGATGCTGCTAGAAATGCTGTGGAAGGCTTGAAGAGGGGTTTGGATCACTTCATTTAGGAGAGCTCTATCAACGGCTACTAGTTGGCCGGCGGTGGGCCACCTCCAGTCTCCAAGGCAGGGTGCCTCTGAGTCCCATTTGCAGGGGAGTCACAGCAGGAGGGAGGGCCTGCCCCTTTGAACTGCTGCCTGTGGCTTCCAGCGGCATCTGGTGGGCCACTGTTCGAAACGGGATGCTGGACTAGATGGGCCTCCTTGGGCCTGATCCAGCAGGGCTGTACTCATGTAGAGGCAGAAGAGTAGGGCTGTTCACGGAGCCATAGCGAAATGGGGCCAGGGGTGGGTTTCAGCCACAAAGCACAGGCTGTGCATGGCTACCTAGTAGCTGAGCAGTTGGGGGGGGGGGTCTTGGTGGACCTGTGGGGGACGAAAGAGGGCCCCTGCCTGCGGAGAGAAGGGAGGGATCGGGGCCCAAGAGCAGCCTGTCCTTTGGCTGGCAGCCCTGGCCAGGCCCTTTCCCACAGGCTTGGTGGGCCGCTGTTCTTGCTCTTCATGTGGCCTCCTTCAGAAAGGGCTAGTGTGAGTCAGTCAGTCATCCTTTATTGCGGTCATAGACCAATATTTAGTAAAACATACTTACACAAAACTCAGCATAATAAAACAATCAATGCAATACTGACAGGTTAAAATTAGGACAGTTGTGGTGAACTTACCGAAAGCCAAAGAGAGCAGAGCACCCTCCATTACAGTCATAAAACAAGAATCACGGAAAGAAGAAAGCAGAACACTATTGAAAACCTAAGTGGATGTTGCAAATAATATAGCAGTACCTTGCCATTGTGCTAATTAGGTTGTCATCAAGACTGGACAGTAAATACTTCAAATAGAAGTCATCCGAATGCCCAGGGAAACGTTGCAGCAAAGGGGACACTAGTCTTAAGCGGGCGTCCCTGTAGAAATGACAGTATAAAATGGCCTGCGCACTTGTCTCCACTTGACCAGACCCGCAAGGGCAAAGTCGAGCAGAGAAAGGGGTACCTCTCAATCTTCCCTCCATAACAGCAGATGGAAGGGCATTAAGACGGGCGAGGGCTAGTGTCCTGGGGGGATGGGCCTCCTTCAGGACTGGGGAGCTTGTTTGAACTGGAATGAATCCCCTCCCTCAGAGGGCAGCAAGGCCGTGCAGCAGGGCCCCTCCGTCCTTCGGAGGAGAACCTGTTGCTTCCTGGGCCCTTCGGCACTCTTGAATATACACAAAAAGATATTTATTTATTTATTTATTTATTCGATCTCTATGCCGCTCTTCCAAAAATGGCTCAGGGCGGTTTGAGCCTCTTGGGGCAGTATGACCACTCGGAGCCCATCGGAAAGCGGCACCCCTCCCGCCGTTTGGGCAGTGTCTGGCCACGCGTTGCCCCACGTCCCGTGCCGGCCTCGCTCCTCCCTGCTTCCGGGGCGCCCTCCCTTCTGCCTGCAGCAGCTTCTCCCCGCCCCGGCCTCTCTCTCTCTCTCTCACCTCTCGGGCCTCCCTCCCTCCCTCCTTCCCAGGTGCCACAGACTCCAGGACTCCCTGCTCAGCTCGGCCAGCGGCTACAGCAACTACCGGGGCATCTTGAACTGGTGCGTGGTCATGCTGGTGAGTAGCCAGAGCAGCCCCTCGGGCTCTTCTCTGCCGAGACCCAGATCGGGTGAGCCCCTCGAGCCTCTCTCCAAGTGGCCCAGGAGTTGCCCAGGAGCCAGCCAGACGCTCTCCGTGGAAGCCTGGGCCCCTCTGGACAGCACAGAGAGGCGGTCGTCCTCTCCCTCGCCTGGCTGTCTGGCCTCTGACCAAGGAGTGCCAGTTCAGTGCCTGCTGCTGGGTGGCAGTGTGGGGGGCACGGGGGCTGGTGCCCGAAGCCTCTGCAGAGCTCTGGCTTTGGGCACAAACTCTGTGTGTGTGTAGCTGCTTATTTGGGCTGGAAACTGTTGAGCTTTGGATACTGAAGAACGGAGAGGGAGGTGGTAATATGGACTGTTCGGGGAGGGGGGATAGGGATTCACTCCCACCAGACTGGTGGCTGCTTAAAAGCGAATTGAGTGGGTGGAGGAGAGCAGAAGCTGGTGCTGGGAGCGGACTGGGGTCTGCCTGGATAGAGGCCGTAGACCTCTGTGTGCTGGAGGCCAGGGACCATCAGGGACACGCCTTGGCTTTTGAGCCCTGCTTGTGAGCTCCCAGAGGGGCCTCTGGTCTGATCCAGCCGCTTGCACGATAGGGGTGCATATGGAAAATAGCCTTGTGCAAGGTGTGGGATGGCTTGAAGCAGAAGGGGGGGAGATTTGCTCAGACTGGAGCGCTTCCTCCCCGAACCCCCCCCTCCGAATATTCTTCTCAGCAGGAAGCTGCATTCTCCCGCCTGGGTTCTGGCTGCCCAGCAGGGGCTGATGTGACCTCTGAGACAGGCTCAGCTGGCCCTTTGTGGCCCAAATCCATTGGAGGGGCCAGGCGGGCTGAGCTTGGGCAGCCTCCTTGTGACGACCCCCTGGTGAGGGAGCCTGTCTCTGGGGGCTGGAGCGGCTTCCAGGGTCCCGCAGTGTGCCTGCAGCTGCAGTGTGGTGGTGGTGGTGGCACCGGTTGCCCCGAGTAGGCAGCACGTGGGCAAGGGCGGCCTGGCTTCCTTCCTCTCCCAGGATGCGTTGCAGCTCCTGGCGTCTTGGGAGGCGGAGCTGGGTGGGATGGAGCCCGGTTTCTCTGGAGCCTCTGCTGGTGAGGCTCTGCTTGCGGGGGCCAGCAGGCCAAGTTTCCCTGCCTGGGGCAGCCCAGCAGACACCCTCTGGGAGCAGAGTTGGTGCCGGCCAAGGGCCGCTCCCCTGGCAAGCGCTGGGCTTCAGCCGGGGGTCCTGCGGCCTCTTCTCGTCCAGGCGCCCCCGTGCAGAGGGGGCAGGCAGGAGGAAGAGCTGGGGGTTTGCTCCTAAACGGTCACCTTTTCAGGACAAAACCAGGAATGCTGACGCTGCTGGCTTATAAATAGGCCTTTCTGGTGGGATTCAGTTTACCATAAGCCGCTGTAGGGACGAAACCCTGCCTTGGGTAGGCAGCATCCAAGAACCCCGGCGGGGGCGGTGGGGGCATTGCTCCATTGCACTCGGGCCTCCCAGTGGCTGTAAGCTGAGGCCAGGCTGCAGGCCCCATGGAGCGGTGGCTTTTCCTGGCTGGAGGAGCTGGTGTTGATGCTGCTCTGGGGTGGGGTGCCTGCCGCCTTCCTGCCCTGCAGGCATCTTGCCGGACTCCTGGGGGTCTGCAGCAGGAGGCAGAGCGAGTTCTGAACTACCAGCAGAGGCCAGTGTGAAGAATACCCCCCCTACACACACTCACTCACACTCTCACACTCTCACACACACACACTCAGCCAGGGGAGGGGAGGAGGTGGTCACTTCCCGAACTCGTCTCCCAGCAACATCTGCTTCAAGCTACCTGGGGCTCTGGGGCCCCCCTCTGCAGGCCCTGCTCCTTGGACTCCAGCCTGAGCGTGCCCTCAGCAAGCCCTGCTGCTCCCTCCTTGCCAGGGGGCTGCCCTCCTCCCCTTCCCCGTCCTCCCTGTGAGCCTTCCAGGCAGCCCCCAGTGTGCCAGGCTTGGGCTGGAGAAGCCCTGGGGAGGGCAGTCTGGGGTCCCCCCACCCCTTGGCGCCTAGACAGGCAGGCTGTGAGCAGGAAGAGCTGAA
Source organism: Hemicordylus capensis (assembly GCF_027244095.1). Lineage (NCBI taxonomy): Eukaryota > Metazoa > Chordata > Lepidosauria > Squamata > Cordylidae > Hemicordylus > Hemicordylus capensis. Next base: position 320,461,841 of record NC_069660.1, on the reverse strand, counting down.
GCCAGGCGGGGTGGGCCGGTCTAGCAGAGCTCTCCCCCTTGGCCCCAGCAACCTTTGCCCGGACTTCTCGGCAAGCTCTCGATTGGGGAAGTGGCAGGTGGGGGTGGGGGAGGGAGCCTTCCCGGTTGCACAACTCCCCTCCCACCCGTCTCGGAGGCTGCCTCGGCTCGCAGCTGCTCAGCAGAGGCCTCCCCCCGCAGGGCCTGGCCGTGCACAGGACGGCTCGGGGTGCCCGCTGGCGGCGGCAGCAGCAGCAGTGGGGGCTCAGTCCTAAGCAGGATTGTTCCACAACCCCCTCCCCCATGTTTTACTTTAAAATACTCAAAACTCCCCAGTGAGAAAAATGTCTGCAACAGCTTTTGCTTAGCCCGCAGTGGGCCGCTTCTCTGACTTGCACAGCTGCCTGCCCCAAACCTCCTGGCAGTGGGGCAAGATGGCCGGGTCTGGGGTTGGTGCTTGGCCCCCTGGGGCAGAGGCTCCCAGCTTTGTCCCCAGATGTTGTTTGCGGGGCCTCCCCCCACTTGACTACTGAAACTGCAGCAGCAGCATCTGCTGCCATCTCTGGCAAGGGGTTGGATTCAGTGTCTGATCCTGAGGCAGTGTGGTGTAATGGTCAGAGTGCTGGACTAGGAGCAGGGAGGAGACCCAGTTTCCGATCTGTGCATGCAGTTTGCTGATTTACCTTGGGCCTGTCGCACATGCTCAGCCTAGCCTACCTTGCAGGGGTGTTGGGATTAAAAGAAGGGGGCTGAATATGTGCCCCTGAGTTCCTCTCCTATAAAAACATAGCAGGAGTAATCAAAATTCTGTCCTTCAGTCAGCAGAAGGTGCCATCTGGAGTGGTGCCTGATCGTGATCTCGCAGAGGTGCCCAGTTCTGCCCCAGGGCAGAGCTCGTGGGCTAAGAGCTGGCTGCACCTGTGCTGAAACCAGGCTGCCTGGGGATATGTGGAAGCAGATCTCTCAGGGGGGGCAGCAGAAATGTCCGGAGCGGGATCATGGAGGGGCACCTGGTGGCCGTGAATGGCACACGGGCCGGAAGAGCTGGCTGCTCTTTCTCTTTGCGTTTCCACTCTGCCGCCGTTACTAGGCTGTCTCTTACCATTCGTCTTCGCAAAGCTAAAACCTGCTCCCGAAGCCACCCAGCCGCAACAACTGCCGCTCCAGCACCCCAGGCTGAAGGCCTGGCCGTGTTGCACCGTCCTTCCGCTGCACGCCCTGCTGGGATGCATGGCTGTGGGGTGTGGGGGTGGCAGAAAGCAGTGGGTCAGAGCCAGCCGTGGGTGCTGTGCCTTGCCTCCCCTCACTTTCTCCCTCTCTGCTTTCAGGTCCTGAGCAATGCCCGCCTCTTCCTGGAAAACCTCATCAAGTGAGTGCCGGACCCCTCTGCTGGGGGCGGGGTGTGGGGCAGCGGCATTGGGAGCTGTGGCAGTGGCGCAATCCTTCTGGGCAGAGGCCTCGGGCTGCCCCTTGGCTCTCCCTCCAAGCAGGAGGGCCGTACCTGGAGCCTCACCTGCCAAGTGGGGAGTCCCTTTAGGCTGGCTGTGGGGGAGTGGGCGAAACCTGGGGCCAACAGACGTGAGTTTGGGTTGTACACAGATAGGCTATATAACCAGGTGAGAATCCAGGTACTGCTCGCGTGGAGTGAGCTGTGGGGCCCGCTGATGGGCGATGCTGCTCTGGCCCTCCTTGGGGGCGTGTGGAACAGCAGGAGGCCAGAGAGCATCCTTGGCCACTCTGAAGGGTGGGTGCTGCCATCCGGTGTCCTAAAGGGGCACTGCAGTTCACTTAAGTTGCGTCGGAAACTGCTGCCTTATGAGTCAGACCTTTTGGTTGGTCTGGCAGGCAGAAGCTCTCCAAGGTGGCAGGCAGGCAGGCAGGAGTCTCCCCCAGCCCTACCTGGAGGTGCTGCCAGGGAGGGAACCTGCGACCTCCTTCTGCAGGCAAACATGCAGATGTTCTTCCACTAAGGGGAGTCTCTTAAAGTGCTCACACTTCTAGTCTCCCTTCCAAATGCGAACCCAGGCAGACCCTGCTTAGCAGAGGGGACAGCTCATGCTTGCTACCACCAGAGCAGCTCTCCTCTCGGATTCCTACGGATTCTTGGATCTGTAGAGTGATCAGATCTTTAAAAACCCTTGAGGAGAGACTGGGGGAGGGGGATTTGACTGACTGCATCTGGGCAGTGTAAAACCTATCTTAAAACACCATAATGGGGAGGGAAGAATGGCTTGGGGGGTTTTAAATACAAAACTCAAGTGTTCCTGTTTTGAAACATGCAGAGTTCCAGGGCAAGCAGACTGCAAATACGACGCCTATTTATATACCACGTTTCAACAAAAGTTCCCGAAGTGGTTTACATCGATCTAAATAAAATAAGATGGCTCCCTGTCTCCAAAGGGCCCACTGGAGGGATGCTGTGCTGGGGGTGGATAGGGCCAGTTGCTCCCCCCCTTGCTCAGTAAGGAGAATCGCCACTTTAACAAGGTGCCTCTTGGCTCAGTTAGCAGAGGATGACCTGCTGACCCATCGCTGCAGCCATCGGCATGCTTTGTAGTCTCTGCATCACGGTGAACTGCGTTTGAAAGTACTTTGGTCTTAAAGTCCCACCAGTTTCCACCTGCCTTGGTGGGATATAGAATGTGGGAGATTAGAAAGCAGAACTCCTAATGCTCAGTTTAACCAAAGCACATATGCACACTCTCCCCCCCGCCCCCGATGATGAATTCCTCTGGACTTGGTGGGGCTGAGCAGCAGGAGGGGCAGCCCTGGAGTCGTCCATCCGGGTGCCCAGGTGTGGTGCTGTCTTCCCCTCTCGCTGGCCCCTTGGCTTGGTGCTTGGGAAGGCCGAGCCGCTCTCCTCTTCCCAGCCCCTTTCAGAGCACCTTCTCCTGTTGGATGGGGAGGCATGCTACTGCCGCTGCCACCTTCTGGGGTTCTTTCCTGCAAATGGCCTTAACTCTTGCCTGCCAAGTCTGCTGCTGTAGCTGCAGGAGCCTGGTGAACAGTGCCACCTTCTGGACGCTCCTGCCAAAGGCGGGTCTGCTCCATGGTCCAGGCAGGCCCTTGTGGGGCTGGGAGGAGGGGAGAGCAGCAGGGTGCCCAGCAGGCCTCTGGACAACAACAACGGCGCTCCCCCTCGCCTCCCCTCCCCTCAGGTACGGCATCCTGGTGGACCCCATCCAGGTCATCTCCCTGTTCCTGAAGGACCCCTACAGCTGGCCCGCCCTGTGCCTTGTTCTAGGTGAGTTGGGTGTCTGGGGCCTCTTCCATTCCTGGGGGTGGGGCGGAGGGGCTGCTGCAAGGCCCCTGGTGCCTGAAGAAGTCTGGGTGGGTTCTTGCCCTTGGGCTGTGGGCTGGTCCCCAGCACAGGCTGGCTTCTGCTGGCCAGGAGACCAGGGAAGGGGCGCTGGGTGGGTGGGTGGGGGGAGATGGGCGGGAGCATCTGTGGCTCTGCAGCTGTCCTGCCTCTGAACGGAGGAGGGCCGGGGGTCCGGTCCCCACTCATCTCCTGACAGACGAGGCTTTTAAAAATCCTCGGCATCCTTTGCGGCTCAGAAAGTGATCCCGCCTGGAGCGGAGGGGCCATGACCTGCAGGGCTTGGGGTGGGGTGGGGTCTGGGCTTCCTGCCTGCAGCACCCAACGGGTGGCTCATGGGCCTGTTCTCCGCCCCCTCTCTCCCTCCAGTGGCCAACGTCTTTGCCCTGGCAGCTCTGCAAATAGAAAAGAGGCTGGCAGTGGTAAGTGGGCCTAGGGGCAGCGGGGGGGGGGGCGGGGGGGGGCTGGGCTGGGGGTGCTCTCGCTGGGAGAGACCGGGGGTCCCTCGCCTGCCTTCTGTTAACAACACCCGCCTTGGTCTCTTCCTAACCAAAGAGGCAGGAGCTGCCTGGGACAGGTGCCCCCCCCACACACACACACCGGGTGTGTGTGCATGTACTGCAGGGGTAATCATGGTGGGCGGGGGGAGGAGGGCCCAGCAGTGACGTTGGGCTCCCCCCTCTGCTCCCTGCAGGGCTCCCTGTCGGAGCGGAGCGGGACCGTCCTCCACACCCTCAACCTCCTGACCATCTTGTGCTTCCCTGCGCTCGTGGTGCTGGCCGTCACCTCCATCACGCCAGGTGGGTGCGGGTGGGGGGCTCTTCCCTACGCAGCTGAGATACCTGGCACAGCCCTGTCGGCTTGCTCCGAGGGGCGGCCTCTCCTGTGGCAAGGGGGTGCTTGTCGTGGGGAGCCTGCCCTTCGGATGAGTGGGGTGGGAGGTGCCCTGGATGAAACAGTAAGCAATGGGGCACCTGGCCTTGGCCCCCGAGGGCCTCACTACAAGGGCGATGTGGAGTTGGCCGTCGTTCCTCTTCACCGCCCCCCCGCCCCCCTGCAAACCTTCCCCCAGTGTTGGCTATGGGGAGAGCATCCTGGCCACATTAGGGCCGCCGTTGGTTCCAGCTGCTTCAGTCCTCCTGACTCTGCCCTCGGCCAAGGGCTGCCTGCTTGGGCCAGTCTTTGCCCAGAAGACCCTGGGCTGGCCTGGGCTGGTCCATGCCGGGCTTGTGCTACCGCTCTTCCCCTGGCCCAGTGGTGGTGGTGGGTGGTGGTGGTGAAGGAAGAGAGCCGTGCCTTGGCCACTGAGCGGTTGCCGCTGAGAACGACCAAGGCTGGCCCAGCCCTGCAACAACTCCTGTCGTCCCTGACTGCTGGTTGCTGTGGCTGGGCATGATGGACACTGTAGTCCCAGAGCAGCTGGAAGGCTGAAGTTGAGCAGCCCTGGCCGAGCCTGATGGTTGGCCCCCCTCCAGGCCCCGAAGTGTCTTTCCCAGCCCGGCCAGGGGATGCTCTTCTTGGGGGTTGAGCTGGAGACCCCCTGCATGCCAAGCAGAGGCCGGGGCCCCGTTCCCAGGTCCTTGGGGGTCTCTGGCTCTGCTGGGCCCAAGGCTGGGCAGACGGTCGGGAGGCCGCTTGGCTTTGGGTTTTCTGAGCCTGGCTCTTCAGCTCAGCTGGGCTGGAGGTGGCTGGAGCCCAGCCGGTCAAGGAGCACATCCAGTTCCCAAGGCTCCTGGGGAAGGCCCTGAGTTCCCAGGCGGGAGTGACCCTCCTCCCCACGCTCTTGCCGGCAGAGGCAGCCCTGTCCCCTGCTGACTGAGCAAAGAGCCATCCTGTCGATGGATGGATGTCTGGGTAAACCGCTCGGGGAACTTCTGTTGAAAAGCAGCCCATAAATATTTCTTGCACTGTGTCGCTGTCTTGGTGTGGCCGTGATGGGCCATCTAGGGATGTGCACGGAGCCAGGCAGGGGCGTCGGTGCACTGACTCCTCACTCCGCTTCCCCCCTCCCCCAGCACTCCGTTTTTAAGCCTCCTTTGGGGCAGCAGCGTATCTCCCTGCCGTCCTGTGCCCTCCTTGCCCGGAGGTACCAGGTGCAGGCGTGGAGGGAGGGTTAAGTGTGACACCCCCCCTGCTTTGAACCGGTTCGGAGGCCCTTAAAAGGGCTTCCAGACAGGCTCGTGCCCATCCCTCGGGCCGTCTCGTCCACCCAAAGGGCTGCCCCTTCTCCATGCAGAGCTTGTGCTCTCTGGCTGAGCGACAGACCTCCAGACGGCAGGTGCCCCACAGAAAGGGACTTGCAGCGCAGAGGGCTTCCGTGAGGCATCCCTCTCCCGCTTTCTCCCGGAGGATGGCGGTGTCTGCATCTGCACGGGCTTCCAAGATGGTGCAAGAGATGGGGCTTCTCCAGCCCAGGAGGAAGCTGCACGCCGGGGTCTCTCACCACCCCTTTCCTCTCCCTCCACAGTTGGGGCTGTGTTTGCTCTGGCCGTGCACACCGTCCTCTTCCTCAAGCTCTTCTCCTTCAGGGACGTCAACAGGTGGTGCCGGGAGAGGAAGCCCCCCCGGGCACGTGTGGGTGAGCAAGGCCTGCTGGGTGGGGGCAAGCGGGGGAGGGGGAGCGCCAGCCTGGGGCCAAGCGAGACCCACTGGCAAGGAGGGTGGGGGCAAGTACGCTTAGAGTGTGTGTGTGGGGGGGGGGGCTGTGAACATGGAGGGCTAAGGTGCTTGTGCCGCTGAGACCCCAGACCCCAAGTGAGTCCGTCGGAAGGCCTTGATGAGCATCTTGGGAGGGATCTCCCTTGCTTCCTCGTGTGGCTTTAAGAGGACCCAGGATTTGGGTCAGGCAAGAGGGATCTGCCCCCCAGCCTGGTGTTGACAGCTCACCCACCCCTTGCAAACAGAAGGGTGTCTTGCAAATGGCTGGGCTCGTTCAGATCCACGTTTTTGCACTTGCAGACACAGAAGGACCAGCTTGCTTGATCCAGCAGGTGGCGGGGGGGGGCTGGGTGGCATTGCTCCTCAGAGCAGCCCCACTTGAGCCTTCCTTCTGACGAGCTGGGCGGCCAGGGGGGGTCCAGGCGGGGGCTGTGTCTGCTTCCTGCCACCCTGGCCGCTCTCCCCACTCTCTCTTTCTCCTGACTGACTCCAGCTGTGGGGTCAGCAACCAAGAGGGCGCACTGGCTTGGGTTGGCTCCTTTGCGGGTCCCCGAAGCAAGTGAGCCGCCAAGGTCATCTCTGTTCTTTTCCAGCTTCTGGGTCACAAAGAGCCAATGGGGAGGTGGCCCCCACCGGAGTGGCGTATCCAGCAAATCTGACCTGCAGAGGTAATGAAGTTGGCGATTGGTGGGTGGTGGTGGTGGGGGGAGGTGGGGCAGGAGGTTTGGCTTCTTGTCCTGCTCTTGGCCAAACCCTCAGGCTGGGGTGAGCCAGGGCGTGCCTGACCCTCCTGGCGTCCTGCTGGGAGACCGGGGCTCCTGCCTTGAGGCTCCAAGGGAGCCACCCTCCCTTTCCTGGGGGGCCGGGTAGAGATCAGTCCTCCTCTCCACTCCTGTTCCAGCGTGTCTCCCTCCCGTTGCAGCTCTGTACTACTTCCTCTTTGCCCCAACCTTGTGCTACGAGCTGAACTTCCCGCGTTCCCCGCGCATCCGCAAGCGCTTCCTGCTGCGCAGGCTCTTTGAGATGGTGAGGCTTCCCCTGGAGGTGGTGGCGGCTGCTCCCTCTGGCCTCTGGAGGGTGGGTGGGGGGCTCTCTAGACAAAGCCTGCTTGCTGCTTGTTCAGTGGGAAGTGGGCGGGGCGGGGCGCAGAGGTAAGGCTCCCCCCCCCCAGTTAGGGTAGAACCTCCCCTTCCACTAGGAGGCTTCTGAGGAGGCTCCTTCCCGACAGGCTCCTTTCCCATGCCCTTCAGTTATTGGGGAAAGGTGGAAGTACCATGGGGGCTCCTTCCATTACACCTTCTGAAGTTGCTCCTCCAGAGGACTAGGCACTTGACTGCTGCTTAGCTGAAAGCTGGGGCTGCTGCGGGCCTCCGGCCAGATCACTGCAGCTGGCCCAGCTTCTTCTGTGGCTGTCCCTCTTCTTGGCTGCCCTGCCCCTAGGGAGGGGGCTAGACGGACCTGCAGGCCGGGGAGGCTGAGCCACTCTGCTGCCCAATCGGGATGTGTGTGCTTGGGGACCTTGGCTCTGGGGAGGGTGGGGGTGGGCATGGGGTGCCAGGGCAGGTCCGGGGTGCTCCTCTGGGGGCGGCGGCTGCAGCAGCTCACAGGCTCTTGCCTTTCCTCTCCAGCTCTTCTTTCTCCAGCTGCTGGTGGGCCTGATCCAGCAGGTGAGTGGGGCAGGGAGTGGGAGAGGCAGCCGCGAGGGCAGAGGGAAGCCACAGGCCGGCTGCCCTTTCCGTGGCCAGTGGGCCAGAGGCATGCGCAGGGTTGGCGCTCGTGGCCTCGGCTGCCCTCAGTGGCAGTGAGGCAGAGCGTCCCCCGCGGCACGAGCTGTGCCCCAGCACCCTTCTCGGGAGGGCCCAGTGCAGAGGGAGGGATGCTGCAGGGCCCAGGTGGCTGCTGCCGCCCCCCCCCCCATGGCTGGCGGGAGCACCAAGGGTGGGGGTCAGTGGGGGAGAGAGATGGCTTCCTTCTTCTCTGCTGGAATTGGGTCTGCACCTGACACTCCTTTTCTGTCTCGGGGCAGTGCGGGAGGGGAGGGGAGGGGAGGAGGCCCCCAGTGGCCAGAGGGCCTCACACGACTCTGGGATAACCCCTTCGCTAAAGTGGGGGTGGAAGTCAAGGGCGGTTCTTAAAACTTCCAGATGGGCAAAGGCTCTCGACCTGGCCAGGGGAGTGGAGCTGCTCACCCCCATGCAGAGCTTGCAGGCGCCGGCTGGGACTTCGCCAGGGGGCTGGCTCCTCAGAGCTTGGGTGTGTGTGTGGGGGGGGGGGTGTTGAGTTACTTAGCCAAGGGCCTTTTCTGGGGGTCAGGTGGGGAGGGTCCCCCTGCCGCTCAAACTGCTCCTCAGTCCAAGGCCAGCAGGTGTGGGGGCATTTCTGTGCCCCTGGGCAGACTCCCCCCTCGAGTCACAGTGGCAGATGGGGGGCAGTGCACGGGAGTTGTGGCCCGAGAACCCCTCCCGGGGCCTCTGAAGTTGGGCCAGGCGGCCTCTGGGGTCTTCCCAGACATCGGACTCCCCTCTCACTGTCTCTCTGTGTGTCTTCCAGTGGATGGTGCCCACAATCCAGAACTCCATGAAGCCTTTCCGGGTAAGTGGTGAGCTTGGTGCTCCCTTCCCCAGGAGAGAGGAATTCCTTGTTGAGGCTCCCAGGGCACCTCGTAAGGGACCCCCGGATTGTGTGGGGTGGAAGACAACCTGGAGACGGCTGGCATGTGGGGGGGGGCACAGTCGTGCTGCTGTGGAGAGCCCCACCACTGTCGGCTGCTCTTGACTGCCCTTGGCCGGTCTGTGGGGGGCTCCCCACCTACAGACAGTGTGGGGCTGTGAATGAAGCATGTAGGGGCTAGAACTGCCCCCCTCCAAGAGCTCTGGGTGGTAGGAAGGGCCACCCCTTCCCAAGGAAGCGGAGCTGCAGGATCTGGCCAGGTTCTTGATGGGGGGGCCCTCTTAAGCCTGTCTGCCTGTTGACCTGGAAGCAGCTGGGGGGGTGGGGAGGACCCGGGCCCTGCGTGGAAGGAGCCCCCTTGCCCAGCAGCCGCCGCCCGGGGGCTGAACTCTCTTTGCTTGCAGGACATGGACTATTCTAGGATCATTGAGCGCCTCCTGAAGCTGGCTGTAAGTACTGGGCAAGCTGGTCCTGCTTTCCAGGACGGGGGAAGCTGGTGCTGGGGACGTGGCTGGGGCCACTCAGCCCTTGGGTCTGACCCCGCAAGGCAGCTCCTAAGCTGCAGCCCTGGCACTCTCCGGACTAGAGTTCAGCCTGCCAGGTGGCTCCTGGAGAGAGACGGACTCCCTGGGGAAGAGAGCCTGGGTCAGAGGCAGGGTAGTGGTGGCCCCCCCATTGCGTTCCCTCGGATCTCGTCCTTGAAGCCAGGCTGCTCCAGGGCATGGAGGTCTTGTGTCCTGGCTGGACACCGGTTAAATCCCAGGATCTAGTCCCGCCATGCGTGCGCTTTCCCTGCCAGCGGGCATGCTCACCTTGACTTCTGCCTTGTGACCCCCCCGCCCAGGTCCCCAACCACCTGATCTGGCTCATCTTCTTCTACTGGTTCTTCCACTCCAGCCTGAATGTCATTGCTGAGGTCATGCAGTTTGGAGACCGCGAGTTCTACAGGGACTGGTGGTGAGTGGGGAGACTCACAAGGGGGGCCCCTCAAAGAGCCTTAATCTCTGGCACTCTGAGTGAACTGTGCAGGATGGGGAGAGCTGCAGTGCCAAAGATGGGGGCGGGGGCTGGAATGGATTCCCGGCCACACTAAGCAGGCTGCCCCAGCCTCTTTGGGGGGACGTGGGCGTTGAACATAGGAACAGCCCTGCTGGATCAGGACCAAGGAGGCCCATCTGGTCCAGCATCCTGTATTGTACAGTGGCCCACCAGATGCCGTTGGGAAGCCCACGGGCAGGAGTGGAAGGCATGCCCTCTCTTCTGCCGTTACTCCCCTGCAACTGGTACTCAGAGGCATCCTGTCTTTGAGGCTGGAGGTGGCCCACAGCCCTCCAACTAGTTGCCATTGATAGACCTCTCCTCCATGAGGTTATCCAAGCCCTTCTTAAAGCCATCCAGGCTGTTGGCTGTCACTACATCCTGTGGCAGAGAGTTCCACAAGTGGATTATGTGTTGTGTGAAAAAGTACTTCCATTTGTTGGTGCTAAATTTCCTGGCAATCAATTTCATGGAGTGACCCCTGGTTCTAGCGTTATGGGAGAGGGAGAAGAATTTCTCTCTCTCTCCACTTCCTCCATACCATGCATGATTTTATAGACCTCTCTCATGTCTCCCCACACTCGCATTTTTTCTAAACTAAATAGCCCCAGGTGTTGTAGCCTAGCCTCATCAGGAAGGTGCTCTAGGCCCCTGATCATCTTGCTTGCCTTCTTCTGCACCTCTTCCAGTTCTACAATGTCCTTTTTAAGATATGGTGACCAGAATTGTACGCAGTACTCCAGGTGTGGCCGCACCATAGTTTTGTACAAGGGCATGATAATATTAGGCGTTTTATCTCCAGCCCCCTTCCTGCTGATTCCTAGCATGGATGTGCCCTTTTCACAGCTGCCGCACATTTGAGTCGACACTTTCCAACGGTGTGCCTAGCGTAGGGGCAGGTGCAGGTGCAGGTAAAAGATCGAGCTTCCTGGGGGAGGTTCTCGAGGGGTCGGACCTGCACCCTTCCCATCCCTGGGTGGTGGCGGTGGGGGGGGTGTTTGTCTTGTCCTCCCCACCAAAGGCAAAGGAAGTCCATTTGAGTCCTGTACACGTCTAGTGGGGCAGAGTGGGGTGGGGGGCAGGCTAGCACCAGCCCAGCCGAGGCCTGCAGCAGCAGCTTCTTCCTGCTGACACTGGCCCTCCTCCTCCTCCTCCTCCCTCAGGAACTCGGAGTCTGTGACCTACTTCTGGCAGAACTGGAATATTCCCGTCCACAAATGGTGCCTGAGGTGCGTGTCCCGTGTGGGGCCCGGAGGCTCTGCTTGGTGGCGAGGGCCGGCTTGGCCAGAGCAATGCCCCAGTCCAAGGGGGTGGGGGTGGGGGTGGGCTGTGCTCCCAATGCTATAAAAAGACCCTGGTAGTCTGGGGGAGGAGAAGGTCCTTCCCGTCGTTCCCCACATCTCCCCTGCTCCTCCTCTTCTCTGGAGGCAGCTTGTTCTGGGCTGCCGAGGAGGAGGAGGCCCCTCTTGCCCCACACCTCAGCCACAGTCAGATGGATGCCTCTGCAGAAACCTGCAAGAGCATAGGAAGCTGCCCTATACCGAGTCAGGCCCTTGGTCCATCTAGCTCAGTATTGCCTACATAGACTGGCAGCGGCTTCCCCAAGGTTTCAGGTAAGAGTCTCTCTCAGCTCTGTGTCGGAGATGCTGCCAGGGAGGGGACTTGGAACCTTCAACACTCAAGCCTGCAGATGCTCTTCCCAGCCCTCTCCCCTGAGGGGAATATCTTGCAGTGCTCACACATAGTCTCCCATTCAAATGCAAACCAGGGCTGCTCCTGCTTAGCAAAGGGGGCAATTCATGCTTGCTGCCACAAGACCTGTTGGCTCTCGGGCTGCCTGGGAAGCAGGCTTCATGGCTAAAATGCAGCTGCCTTCTCTAGAGTTGGGCCATCTTGCTCAGTGGACTGACGTGGCCCTGGTTCTCCTGGGCTTCCCAGCCGGCAGTGCCAGAGATCAAACCTGGGACCTTTTTGGGATCAGTAGCATGAGGACCCCCCCCCACACACACACCAAAGACCCTCCTATGCCAGTGGCACTTGCAGCACCCTTGAACAGATCCGGGCTTCTTCTAGTGCTACTCCTCTGGCTGGCTTCCTGAGCAGATTCTGGTACCCACTGCTTCTGTGCCTGACTCTCAATGTTGGGTCCCCAGATGTTATTGGACTTCAACTCCCATAACCCCCAACCAAAGACCACTGGGGCTGGGGATTATGGGAGTTGAAGTCCAACACTGAGACTCCCTGGGCTAGAAGACTGGCCTTCATAAGCAGAAGCCGGCCAGTATCCAGTGGCTCAAGGGGCGAGGCCTCGGCCCACTAATCCAGCTGTCTGTCGTCGCGTCCTGGTTCCTGGAGGGAACCCGGCAACATCTCCTTTCCTCCTCCTCCTCCTCCTGTGTGTTCAGGCACTTCTACAAGCCCATGATCAAGAGGGGTGTTGGGAAATGGACGGCCCAGACTGCTGTGTTCTTGGCTTCCGCCTTCTTCCACGAGGTGAGCCTCCCCCAGCTGTACAAGTGGGGCACAAGCAGGGTTCAGAGGTCTCCAAACCAGCCCCTGCTCCCCACAGCATACTCTGAATCTAAAGCAGTTTCTGGGTGGGGGTGGGGGTCAGAAGGGGCTTGGCTTGGAGGGTCTGTGAGAGTGATTTTCCTTGAACTGGGGGCGGGGGGGGGACCTCCAAAGCGAGAAGCAGCAGCAGCACCCAACACCAGATTTGGTGACGGGGGGGGGGCTCCAGCCCCACCCCAACACTGGCCTGCTAAAGAGGAGCTGGATCTGCAGGGGCAAGAAGGGTCGGCCTGGAGCACTCCGGGGTCTCCTTGGCCAGTTTGGAGGAGAGCGACAAGGAAAGGGCCAGAAGACGGGCTCTCCCTCATCCCTACCCTCAAACTGGGATCGAGGGGAGGGGGAGGGCTGGGGCTTGGCTCCTCCCAAGTCTTGGGCTTAACCTGGAGTTGGACAAGCAGCTGCTGTCCAGCGATGCTGGAGGAGCCTCTTTCGGGAGCCAGGAGAAGGGCCGGTGATGCCATCTTCTGGCATGAGCCGAGGAGGGAAACTAGCTGCTGGCCAAGCTCTCTGTCCCCTGCGGAGGGTGTGGTGGTCCTTCTGAGAGCCCGGTTGAGGCCAGCCCTTTGCCTTCTGAGGCTCCCGCTGCAGTGACCAGACTGGAGGCTCTTGGCTTGCCCTTCACCTGCCAAGCAAGGGGGCTGTTCTGGTGTCATCTCCCCCCTCTGACTCTGCTCTGTGTTTCTCCAGTACCTGGTGAGTGTGCCCTTGAAGATGTTCCGGCTCTGGGCCTTTATGGGGATGATGGCTCAGGTAAGAACTCCTGGGTGGGGAGGCCAAGAGGCCCTTGGGAGCCAGCCTTGGGCCTGGCGCCCAGCCAGTGGGGCCACAGCGGGCATTCCTTTCTGGGTCTCCATGCCCAGCCGAGGGGAGACTCCTCCTCTGCTTCCTGGCTAGCGTTAACTTGGGTGAGGCTCAGTCCTCTGCGCCTGCTGCCTCCAGATTCCTGGCTGAACTTGCATTGGTCTCGTCCCCACAGATCCCTCTGGCCTGGTTTGTGGGCCGGTTTCTCCGAGGCAACTACGGGAATGCTGCTGTGTGGATCTCCTTGATCATTGGGCAGCCCATCGCTGTCCTCATGTATGTCCACGACTACTACATCCTCAACTATGAAGGGAGCCAGTGACCCAGGACCGTGGTGGTGGTGCCGCTGCCTGCCTCTCCCCTCCCCCCACTGATCAGCAGGGGTTCCCGGCGGGAGCTGAACCACCCCATCTCCCTGCTGCTGTTTGGGAGCCCCACTACCCATCTTAGCACCAGCATAGGCAGAGACGCTGCTGCTGCTGCCGCCGCCGCCACCATCTGTTCTGGGAAACTGCCTTGTGTGATCTCTGTAAACGTGTGTCGGTGGCTGCCTGCCAGCTACTTCTTGAGTTCGAAAGCTTGATCAATGCAATAACCTCCAGTGAGCCCAAGTGCCCGGGGATTCTGGCTGTGGACATTTGGGGGTGGTTCCTGGGCTGGCACCTTCCAGGTTCTCTTCCCCCCCCCCGTCTGGGGCTGGTGTGAAGGGGTGTCCTGCCTCCTTGAACCTGCCCAGCAGAAATAGGATTGGACCTTGGCTGAGCACGGGGGTGGGTGGGTGCCTCTTTCCTTGGAAAGAGAGGGAATGTGAGCTTTATCTGGGGCCCGTGTAGGCAAAGGCAGCTCCAGCCTCTTGGTGCTGCCCACAAGACACTTTAGAGGACTCTCCTCCCTGTGGGTCTCTGCAGTCCCGGCAAAGGCTGATGGGCACTCGGTCTCCTCGTCCTGGTTTGTGGTTGCTGGCAGCTCTCCCTGAATCTCAAGGGGCATCTTTTCTCCCCTGCCTTGGCCTTGGCCCCAAGGCCTTATGGGAATGTGTAATATTGGCCCGTGGGCTTCTTGCGGCCAGTCATGGTACTGCCTTGATGGTGGCACTGGTGAGCAAGGCTCTGTCCTGGCAGGCCTGGTCTCCGACTCCGTCCTAGTTCCTTCTAGAGCTGCCTCCATCCTCTGCACTGTCTCCACCCACTTTGATCCGTCCTTGCGCCGTGAGAGCTGAGCTCCAGCAGTCCAGTGTGTGGGGCTGGGGGTGGGGGGCAGTTGCTGCTGCTGCAGCAGTTCTGTAGTGCTCTGTTCTTGGTGGCAGCAATTGTCTTGGCTGTGTGTGGTCCTCCCATGTTTTGTCACTGAGCAACTTTTTAGAGTATGCAGACTGATCTGCTCCGTACAAAGTGAATAAAGCATATTTTCCAAATGATGTCTGCATGCTTGCTTGGATGGGGAGGGGGATGCTCCACTGAACATGCTCCACTGAATGAATTGGTGAGGGTCTGCTGGGTATTCTGGCCACCACCAGCAGTGCTAAAGAGCAGCTGGGCTTGGCTTTGGCTCCCTGCGGCTCTTCCCTCACCTCCGGTGACTGCCCAGCTCCTCTCCTGGCTCCAGTTGTGCTTGCAGTTAGCAGCTGCCAAATCACATGTCTGTTGGCTCATTCTGCAGGAGTTGTGCAGAGTCGGCTGAAGGTGTCATGCATCTTATAGATTCTAGAGGAGTGCACCCCTCTGTCTCTGTGACGAAATGCAGATCTCCATCTTAGCTCAGTAATGACTTGTACATGAATCGGGGGGCACTCTTCCCTTTTGCTACTAAAGGGGATGGGTTTTTTCTTGTTGTTGGGGGACATGGCCACACCCTACAGGCTTAAGCCCAATAGGTAACCAGTTCAAATGGGACTCGCCTTTAGACATGTAAGTTCAGACCCATTGAGGAGGAACCTCAAGTTTGGAGGGAAAGCCTCTATCCTGGATTGGCCAAAGACCAGCATTACATCAGAGATGTGCGGACTCTCCATTTTGTCACCAGTACAGTCCATGAGCTGTCAGCATCCAGGCACCATATTGCCCACTGTTACTAGTGTTCACAAAAGGAGAAGCTTTTGTGAACACAAAGCATTAAACATTTTTACAAGGTATTGTCATATGTTTTTACATAATAAATTTGAAGGTCTTGATTTATACAAAGGGGAAGCTGCCAAGGGCCTGCTTACCTCTGCACTCACTGAAACTCAGGGCTAGTTAGTGAAGGTGTCTGTTTCTTCTCTTGAATTCCTGTGTGCCTTGATTTACTTCTAGTTTCCTCCATTTCCTGATTCCTTATTCTGCTTGCAACCTTTGTTTTATAGTGTTTACATACTTAGAAGTGGCTTCAGTCTGATTTAACAGGTTCTAGAGGGTTGATTGTGAAACAATTCCCCATGTGCCTCATAAGGTCATTCCGTTTGAGGAGTTCTCTGAATCATATCTTGTGGTGTGGACTCCAGCTGTGCAGTGCCTGTAAGCCCTCAGCTAGACAGTTGTGGGTTGTTGAAGCCATGTCTAGCCTGGCCAGTGGCTTTAGATGAGTCTTCAGTTGGTGGCAGCCGACCTTGAAGGAGATTGGGATCAGAGCAATCTCTTTACTGAGGGTAGATCCCAGGAAAGCATAGTTTAAACCCCTCATTTCGTCACACTACGAGGAAAGAAGCCATGACCCCTCTTGTGATTACGCCTAAGCTGCTAGGCCTTGTTCAGAACAAGTAATGCCAAGAGCAAGCCCTGCCTGCAGGCTTGCAAAGCACGAAACGGAGGAGAGGGTCGGTTCTGTCGGGAAGGCCTTCAGCAGCTGTTCAAAAATGAGGCAGGGGCAGCAACCCTCATGAGGAACCAGATGACACAATTTGTCTGAACTGTGACAATGGGCTAGAGGGCCGTTCTGTCCATGTTTTGGCTGTAGTGCCATCATAGGAACGGAAGAGAACCAGAGATCCCATCCTGGAAGCAGAAGCTGCGCCCTTGGAAGATTGGGTGAATGGGAGGCCAATGGCATGGACCACTGTGCCACCCAAGGCTGTCCTTGCCAGGGACACTTGGCTTGGGTGGAAGGACATGCCTAACCCTAACCCTAACCCACATCACTCAATTCTGATGATGGATCCATGCAGTGCACCTGCTGCCCCCAGGAAGGCTAGCCACAAAAGCCTGTGTTGGCAAGCAAGGCCTGCATGATGTATCCAGTGAGACAGGAGCCTATGCCTTGAAGTAGCTCTAATCTTCCCCTTTCCACATTCTCCCCCCGCCCCCCCCTGCTTCGGATCAGGGTGCTTGATCTCTTCTGAACATGCTCACCAATCTGAATGGGAAATTCAAAGACGTAACAATCGTGATCCATTTTGTCAATCATGCACACTAACTAGTTACACAATTTGCAAAGCAGTTTGACTACAGGGCAATACATAGTTCTGTGGATGAATAATCTACAAGTGTATTCTATATCTAGCAAGCAAGATGTGGTAGGTCCTTTCCGGGAGAGGCCCTGGAGAGGGCTGCGGGACAAAGCACCAACACAGCCGTCACCTTTCGCTTGAGGCGCTTAGTTGCAAAGTCCAAGTCTCCTGTAGACCCAACTCCCATGCAACCATCTTGCATTGGCTCTTTTTGCCTTGTCTAGCCCGCGGAGGTGGGAGTGGTCTGTGTACAGGCTGAACCTTCTTCCCCACAGCTTGTGGAGGGCCCAAACGAAGGCAAGGCAGGCACGTCCTCTCAACTGTGGCAGAGTGGTGCTCTCAGGGTGGAAGTTGCTGGCTGAGGAAGGCAATGGGTTGTAGATCTCCAGTGGCATCCTCTTGCAGCAGAACAGCTCATAGGCCGCAGGCTGAGGGATCTGTGTGGATATGGAAAAGTTGATCCAAGTCAGGAGCAGCCAAGAGGGGCTGGGAGGTGAGCTGGGCTGACAGTTTGTCAAAGGCCTGCTGCTCCGGCAATGGTTTCTGGCAGCCTCCTTTTGCAGAGATTAGACGGGGAGAGGTGCTGTAACCCTCCACGAACTGGCGGCAGTAGCCAACAGGTCCCCTAAAGGACTGGTTGCTTGAAATCTGAGTGGTGGCCGTGAAAAAGTTCCCTGGCACAGGGAGAACTTCCTCCACACACATGACTCCCTCTACTGGATTTTGACATGCCCAAATGAGTGGTGACAGTCTCTGGGACCCAGGACCCCTGCCCACAGAGCCACCAAACCTCCGCAGGAGGACCAGCCACCGGCAGCATTCTCCAGTAACACCATGCAGGAGATGCAGAGCTTGATGATGGTCATTGACCAGCACATCAGAATTAAACCCCTCACCATCCATCCACTGCCACCAATCTGAAACGATCCATCTGGAATGCAAGGAACCTATGTGTAAATATAAACATGTAAGTAATCACCACCATCTGCTATATCAGGGGGAGCCTTTACCATTTTTTGATGCACTTTGTGTGCAATGGCACAAGACCTAGCAATACGTACATGTACATTTTTGTCAAAGAGATGAGACAGAAAATTCCTCTGACCTACCAGCTAAGATTAAAAAGAGACTATTAGTAACACATTTAAGTAAAATGTGCCCCGTAGTTCCTACTTTCCCTGCGCTACATGGGCATTTATGTAAATATGACATTTTTTAATATTTGCCCTTCAGCCACACTGATGGGTAAGTGTTAAATCAAGCCAAGGTGAATGCTCTTCCTTGTTTTGCATTGCCATAGTAGATTGGTAATCAACAGGTTTTAAGGCAGGCAATATCCATCACTTGTAACAGAACTGGAGAGCTTGCCTGCCTTATTCTGAAATTCCATATCCAATTCCAAACCCTTTGTTCGAGTATCCTTTTGGCCGTGAGAGACTAAAAATTCACTGTAAAACCCATAGAATAATATTTTTGTCCTTTATCTACTGGCTCCACTTGGAACTGAACTTCTTAATACCAGTGTTGCTAAACCATTAGGATAAAATATTAATTTCAGCTTGTAGTTAAACAGACCCTCAAGATGCACCTATTTTCTCAGGCTTTTAATTGAATAATCTTAAACTATCTCTTGAGATTTTTCAAAAATTCATTTTACATCTATGTTTTAACTTTGTACACTTCCTAGAGATGCATATATCTGGTGGTATAGAAATATGATCCTCTATAATAAAGAGCCACGGTGTAATCCCGTGTCTCCCTGCCCGTGTCTTTCTCGACCGTTCTGGGCATGCGTGGAGCGCATGCTCAGAACGTCCGAGAAAGATACAGCCGCAGAGACACGGCGGCCATGTTGGGGCTGGGAGGAGGAGAAGCGGCCGCCGCCAGCGCAGGGAGGAGAGTGGGGGCGAGGCAGCGGCGGGGCGACTGGCCCTGATGGCGGTGGCCGCCGCGGCGGGAGTGCGGGCGAGGTGGCCACGGCGGGACGACTGGCCCCAATGGTGGCGGCCACCACGCCAGGAAAACTGGGCCTGCTGGCGGTGGGCGGGGGGCGGTCTACTAGCGCCCGTTAATCTAACGGCCTTAAAATTACTAGTTAATACATAATAAAGTAAAGCCACCCACACCTGAGTCTCCACTTCTTGCATGCCCACTTCCAGCTTAAGGGCAGAGTTTAGATACACACCTTGGCACTTGAAAAACTGCTCTCAAAAATTTAGTTTGTGTAACTTCTAGGAGGGTCCAGTTTAAGTAAGGTCCCAACTGAGCTCCATATAGTAGTTGAGCTATAGATTTAGCGAAAAACAGCTTAATAGTCACTGGAACAAAATATCCCCCTTTAGTCTGATAGAATCTTTGCATAGCTGTGGCACTTCTTTCTACAGTTTGTGCAACATACTCTGAATGAGCCTTTCTGTTTCCAGAAGAATGAAAGACAACCCCTAAATACTTAAAATATTTAACTTGTTCAGTTTTGTTACCATTAATTACAGAGTAAGTCCAGATTTATCCAGAAGGAGGGGTGGTTGTTTTTTTCAAGAATGTCAGCTGGCTTGATAGATCTCACCAAGGACCCTTGGAGTATGATACCAGACCAAAGTTGACCTTCACCACACATCTAGGACTTTTTAAATTCACCGTTCTCCCCTTTGGACTTTGGGATGTTCCAGCAACCTTCCAGAGCCTGGTCAACCAGTTGCTAAATGGGCTAAGCCGTTTTGCCATTGTGATTTTCAACTCAGCCTTGGATGCCCACCTTGTTCATGTGAGTAGTCTTCCTTGACACATGTACAGCAGGCAGGGCTCCCCATCAAAGCTCCCAAATGTCTGTTGGGACTGGGAAAGGTTACTTATTTGGGCTATCAGTTGGGGTGAGGCAAAACTAGGCCCAACACCGGCAAATGTGCCATTAGTTCAAGGTTATGATTGTTTGAATGTGTCAAACTGCGGCTTTGTCATCCAACCATGGGTCAGTTTTCAACCCCAAAGCTGAACTTGAACCTTCAGTTCATAGACTGTGAGCCCTTTGGAGACAGGAGACCATCTTATTGATGTATTATTTTTCTATGCACACTGCTTTGAGAACTTTGGTTGAAGAGTGGTATATAAATATTCATAGTAGTAGTGAGTTCAGCTGCAGAAACCTCAGGTCCCAAACGACTAGTGTTCTGTCCGAATCCTGCAGCCTGGGTTTTGTGCTGTGGCTGCTCCCGGAACCATAGAGAGGGCGGCTCAGAGCAGCCTAGAAATGTTTTGGCTCTAATGTCTCCCTTGCTTCTCATTGGCCGCCTCTCCAAGCAGTTGCCCCGCCCTCTCTGCACTCCTCCTGCCGTTGCCTGGCAACAGGGATGCCAGCATCCCTGGCTTCAATGCATTTAAGGGGAGAGAACCACACTGGAGAAAGTCCACTTTCCACTGTGTGGTAGTGTCCCCCCACGCCCCGCCCCCCCGGCAATCTGCACAAAAAGGATGGGATGACAAGACGGGCACAGCCAGAGAGGCCTGCAGCAATTCAGGACTACCGAAATGTGTGCACAAAAACATGGAGTGAAAAAAAGGCCGACTCTGTTGCTTCCCAATGAAGGGCACACCTGCCAGGGAGTGACGCTGCGTCGCTTGGCAGGAATACCTGTGCACAAACCCCTGCAAACCTCCCTGTTGTCCAGTCATATAAAGAAAGAGACAATACGTAACTGTCTGACACCACCAATCTGGTGTCCGACTCTGTCCATTTGATGGGATTTCTTGAGAAACCTGAAATGCACACCTTGGCGCGTTGCCTGGGATGCAAGCCCTTTACTTGAAATTACCATGCAACATGTGGGATTCCCTCATACCAACTGTGGGATGATTCCTGGCTTCACAGATTGCCTACAGGCTGAGGTTTCTACCACACACTATGTCCTGTTCTCTTGACCCTTGTCCAGCATGGCTTATACGATCAGGCAGCAGCAGGGTGGCTGTAGCAGTAGAGGGCCTGGTAGTAGAGATGATAAAGGACAAAGATCCGGCCTGCTTCAGAGGGCAGTCAGGACCACCGGCCATTCTTTTAGCCAGCTCCTCGCAGCACCAGAGAAGTCCTGCCAGTTCAAGACAGCCGCAGAACAAGCTTTAGGTTCCCTCTTCCCTTTCTCCATCTCTCCTCCTCCTACCACCAACTGATCTTCAGTCTCTCTCCTCTGCCTTCCCCAGCATTCAGGGGTTTCTCTTCCACAGCAGTTTCCACTATAAAATAACTAGCAAACCAAGATGATCAGGAGCCTAGAGCACCTTTCTTATGAGGCAAGACTACAACACCTGGGGCTTTTTAGTTTAGAAAAAAGATGACTGCGGGGATAGCTGATAGAGGTCTATAAAATCATGCATGGTGTGGAGAAAGAGGATAGAGAGAAATTCTTCTCCCTCTCACATCACACCAGAACCAGGGGTCATCCCATGAAATGGATTGCCAGGAAATTGAGGACCAACAAATGGAGGTACTTTTTCACACAAGGCATAATCAACTTGTGGAATTCTCTGCCACAAGATGTGGTGTTGGCTACTAGTTTGGATGGCTTTAAGAAGGGTTTGGATAATCTTATGGAGGAGAGGTCTATCAATGGCTACTAGTCGGAGGGCTATAGGCCACCTCCAGCCTCAAAGGCAGGATGCCTCTGAGTACCACTTGCAGGGGAGTATCCGCAGGAGAGAGGGCATGCCCCTTTCAGCTTCGGCCTGTGGCTTCTCAGGGGCATCTGGCAGGCCACTCTGTGGAACAGTATGCCGGACTAGATGGGCCTCCTTGGGCCTGATCCAGCAGGGCTGTTCTTCTTTACTTTACAGCTCTTTTAAGAATGCGCTTCATCTATTACAGAACACACACTCTCTCTCCACGCCCCACTCCGTTTTGATGTATGTTTGATGCCTTCCAGGACGGCAGGCTTCTCACTTCTGTGGATTCAGGAGGAGCGCAGTTGCTTCCTGTGCTGGGACAGGCGTGGCTGCCAACCTCCCCCCTCGGGCTAAACTGGCCGGAGGCTGGGGGATGATGGGAATACAGTCCAACAACACTGAGACCCAAGGCTGAGAACAGATCCCCCGTGCTGTGATGTAGTGGAAACAAAGCCTGCATGCATCAGGCAGCCCCTGCTTCAAATGCCAAACGAATCCGGAGGGCTCAGTTCCCTATCCCCCCACTTTGCTGTTGCCTGTTCTGTAAGGTCACCTTGCTCAAGTCGGTTCCCTTCAGGAGGCACCTGAATCCTGGACTCCAAACTGCACACAAATCGGGAGGGACAGAGAGGCTGCCAGCAAGAGGAGGATTTTTTTAAAGCTGAAGGTATTTTCTCTCCCCCCCCCCTTCTGTTCCGGGGAGTTGTGGGTTGCCTTTGAAGTCCAAGCAAACCCCCGAGGGGTCAGATTAGGCTACAATGGAACTCCTTGCTTTCTTGTGCAGAGCTGCAGGACTAATTACACTTTGATTATGTGTTTGCACATGCAATTTATTCGTTTGTTTGTTTGTTTTGACATTTATATCCTGCTCTTCCTCCAAGGAGCCCAGAGCAGTGTACTACATACTTAAGTTTCTCCTCACAACAACCTGTGAAGTAGGTGAAGCTGAGAGAGAAGTGACTGGCCCAGAGTCACCCAGCAAGTCTCATGGCTGAATGGGGATTTGAACTTGGGTCTCCCTGGTCCTAGTCCAGCACTCTAACCACTACACCACGCTGGCTCCCTTTTAGAAAAAAAGGAATATAAAATGAATCAAAATGACATTCAAGTTGCATACAGTAAGACTCCAATACAGTTGGAAGCCTGAATAACTGTATGGGCTGTAGTAGGAAGAGGCAGCTTCTTATAATAGTAGAGAACTACTACTATTGGACTACTGCAACACACTGTATGTGGGGCATCCCTTGAAGATGGTTTGGAAGCTTCAACTGGTTCAGAATGCTGCCGCAAGGATGCTTGTGGGTGCAAGTCACTTCATGAGTATTATACTCATCCTGCATCAGCTTCATTGGCTACCAGTCTGTTTCCGGGTTAGATTCGAAATGCTGGTATCGATCTTTAAAGCCCTACGTGGCTTGAGGCCGAGGTACCTGTTGGACCACATTCACCCATATGACCCTGCCAGGGCCCTCCACTCATCATCTCAGGTCCTGCTTATGACCTTCACCCCGCCAATAACAGAGATCTGGTTGGTGGGGACTAGAGACAGGCCCTTTTCGGTTGTGGCCCCTCGGCTTTGGAACACCCTCCCCAAGAGCTTCGCCATGCTCCCTCCCTCATTGTTTTTAAAAAACCTCTCTAAACACAAAATTTTAAGGAGGCTTTTTAATGCTCCATTATTGTTATATCTGGTAGGTTCTTTAGCTTTTTATAATTTTCAGTTTTAATTTGAACCTAATAATTGTGGTTTTTAATCTGACTTTTTAAAAAAATTACTTAATTTTATTACTTTTATTGTATCTGTGTCTATCTTATTGTTGTGAGGTGCCCCGAGCAGTAGTGCACTGGAGGGGCGGGGTATAAATATTTTAAATAAATAACAATAAGTAACAAGCTCCCATGTCCTGGCTCACCTGGTCCCCCCGTCTTCCACTGGGAACCATTTTGTTCTCATGCCCCCTTGGCGGCTGGATGACGGCTGCATGACGCCTGTGTGCCAAAGGGCAAGGGGACAGGGCCAGCCTCCTCACACCAGAGGTGGCAGAAACAGGGGCAGGTCCTTGTACTATAGGACTGCACAGTAGGGAAAAACTTAAGGTCTTGGCTGACGGGTCTCACAATCTTTCTCTGCTCTTGCACGCAGAATATATATGCAAGAGGAATTCTGAAGTCCTCTGGGTGCAGAGCTCCAGGATACTTTGGAATAGAATAAACTTTATTACAATCACAGACCAGACAATACAACAAAAAATGTTACATAAGACTTGAGTGTGTCATACAAACAATGTAGCAAGACCTAGCCACATTGAAAGTGGTCTCTTTGCAAAAGTAACAAAAACTCTAAATAAAATTCATCAGTGTGACCTGGAAACTCTGCAAAAGAGGAGAAATTAGTTTTGAAGTAGTAGCACTATAAAAATTACGGTATAAAATAACATGAGGGGTAGTTTCTACGGCACCCACTCCACAGGGGCAAATCCATCTACCATCTCTAACAGCCGTTGGAAGGGCGTTTAGGCGGGCAAGAGTAAATGGGCACCTAAATTTAGGGATAAGAATGTTCTCTAAATATGCTGCTGGTCTGGAATTAAGAAGTTGTTTCCCCAGATAGATTCCACTCCTTAGACAGGCTGTATCCACTTGTAATTCTGTATCGAAAATACGCTGCTTAATAACCTGCCAGGCCTGATCATGTCCAAATCTGAGAATTTCCTCATGGGAGAACCCAAACTGAAGTAGTTTATTTTTAACCAAGGTCTTCCACTTATGATTAAAACCATCAATCATTACCAAGGAAGCCAGGCTTACATGGGCAAAAACCAGTTTTAACCAAAACTTTATAATACAGGTCCAGTAACCCTGTTCAACCCTAGCGAGACCTACTTCTTGCCTGGTGAGAGTATTGAGAACGCAGAGGGGAACTAGAAGAATGGCTCTGATAAAGTGAGACTGTACAGGATACTGAGGATGAGAAGGCTGAAGCTGGTTCCCAGTTTGCTTCATGTGTATGATACAGACCAAATGAGGACCTGGTATTCAGAGGTCTGTGTTCTCTAAGGGGGTTTGCAACCCTGGATGTTGTTGGACTACAAGGGGCGAAAGAGTCTTGCTCTGTAGGCGCTTGTGTGTCAGGGCCTGCTCCAAAACATCCATTTTGCGTTCTGGTCGTCCTTGCCTTGCTTTGGAGCTTCCTCAGAGCATCTGCATGGTGGATGGTTGTGAACAGCTTGGCTTGCTTGGACCCTGGCTGTGCTTCCGTTGGATGCTCAAGAGGCTCTTGGGGATCCCTTAGATGGTAACGATACTGTGCTGCAAACTGCAATATAAACAAGACAGTGACACAAACAGCTCTGGCACCCAAAGTAGCCCTTTGGCTACACGCTACTCAGGGGGAGCCACCTTCTAGCATTCTGGGGATATTCTGCTCTGCCTCCCAAAGCAGCTCACCTTAATTTCAGTACCGTTGGCGGGCACTGTACAAACGAGACCGTGATTCACAGGCCTTGCTCAATCAGGCTCACACACACACACACACACAAATTGCCAAAGAAAATGGGATCAGTGGGTCAAGGCTGCAGCGAAGTGGGGAGTAGCAAAGGGGCATTTCAATGCAGCTGGTGGAAGGTTCCTTCGGACTGCCGGAGCCCAGTTTAGGAGGTGCTCTGGCCCTGCTGGCAGTGAAGGAAACCGCCTCCTTTCCCACCACCATTGCGTCACCCCAGGGATGTTAGGTGGGGCTTTAGGCTGCTAAGAGCCCTCCTACAGGTGGCCCTGGACTGGGAGGAGCTGCTGGGGTGTGTGCTCACATCAAGCCCCCCCCTCGCTTGTGAAACATTTTGCAGACAGAAGCTAGAAGCTCTGCTGGTGGTGTCCTCTCTGAGCCAGATGTGCAGCCAGAGCAGAGAGCAGGAGCTGCTGGCCCTCCCAGTCGGATAGCTCTGCTGTGGACAGGGATCGTAATAGCCATTCCCTGCACTGAGCAGGGAGTGGGCTAGAAACCCTCCAAGGTCTCTTGCAGCTCACTGTGATCATTAAGAGGTCCGGGAGGCGGTTGGCCTCTGCTGGGATTCACGTTGCTGCTTGCAAATGTGCCACCCTTCTGGTGGGGGGTGGGGACGTGACAGGCCTGCAGCCCCTCCCTTCCCCTGTGAGCGCCAACCTTGTCCCTGCCTCCAGGAGCCTTTGAGGTGCTGCCAAGGAGTGGTGGCACTCCCCCCCCCCCCCGGATCATTCTGCAAAACGGCTAATAGATAAAAAGCTATCAAGTTTCTGGCAGCTGCCCTGTGCTGACCATCCATTGGCTGGGAAATGTGGGGTCTCCATTATTAAAATTATGGGGCGGGGGGGGTCTTCCCTCGCTGCTGTCACCCTTGCCTGGCTGGAGAGCCTCTTTCGCAAAGGGGCAGCTCTTCCTTGGGGCTCGTGAGGCCTGGCTGCAGCAGGGCTTCTTGATTGAACTGGGGCCCCCAGCGGCCGAGGCACTACAACTCCCATCATCTCTAGCCCCAAAGGGGATGGGCATGACGGGAGCTGGAGTCCAACCCCTGCTCCGCGGGGAACTGTGGCGAAGGATGGAGTGGGGGCCAGCGAGCGGCACGCAAGGGCCATTTAGGCCAGGCACTCGCCCCCGCTTGCAGGAGCGCAAAGGGACGCCCCGCCTCGCCCAGTGCCTTGGACCCGCAGCCAACGAGGATGCAGGCCGCTGCAGACCCTTCTGACTTCCAGCTCCCCTTGCTGTTGCAATACCACCACCCCCCCAGGCTCTGCATGGCGGGCAGCAGCCGGTCTCCCTCCTCCTTCTTCTTCTTCCCCCCACTCGGCTTCTGGAGCGATGCACGCGGCCTCGCCGGGCCAGGGGAGGAGCCCCCCGCGCAGCAGCCCCCCCCCCACAGCTCCACGCATCACACGCAGCGCTTCCCCACCCAGCCCGCAGCCGCAGCGCAGCGTCCTTCCCGCGGCGGCGCTGTGCCAGGGCGGGGTCCCGCTCGGCTCGCTCCTCCTCCCGCACCGCACGCCTGCCTGCTGTGTTGCTGCCGCTCGCCACCGCCAGCTTCAGGCTCAGCGGCAGACTGCTATTGGACCACAACTCCCGTCAGCCCGAGCTGCGCCGCCGCGGCATCACGGGAGTCGTAGTCTGGCAGCCGCTGGAGAGCCTGGGGCGGTGGGGGGCGGTCGCTCCTCCCGCTCTATGGCAGAGCCGTGCCGGGGCAGCGCCGCCCCTCTCTATGGTCTGGCGTCGGAAGCCGGCCTGCCCGGTCCCCAAGTGCTGGCGAGCGCCCCCTGGCGGCGCCGCGGCGCCTCCGCCTCCCCCCACCCCCCTCCGCACTGCCGCGGCCGCCGCCATATTGTCACCCCCAGCGGACCGGGGAGAGGCCAGCCCCCTCCCTCGCTCTCCCCCCCCTCCCGCAAGGAGCGGACCCGGGAGGGAACTGCCTGCTCGTCCCTGTCGTCGCCGCCGCTCGAGCGGCCCGGCCAGGTAAAGGCCCGCCGTGGGGGGGGGGGAGGGGGACACGGTAAATGGGCCTGGGCCTGCCCCCCCAACACCAGGCCGGTGTATAGCGGGGGGCGGGGGGAGAGCCTCCTCCCTGGGGAGCGAATCGGGAGGGGGGCCTCTCATCAATAGGGACTCTGTGGGGATGGACCGTTCCCGACACGGACTAGGGTCTGGGTGAGGGGAGCCTTTCTGTGGGGAGGGGCTTTTCCGGCCTCCCCCAGCCCCCTGCCAGGTAATGCCCCCCATGAGTGAAACTGCACCCCCTGACTCCCCTCCAGTTGCCCCCCCCGCTCCTCTGAGCAGGCCGGCTTGCCCCCCCCCGCCTGTTCTGACAGGTGGGAGAGCCCACCCCCTGCTGCGGGCCATTGGGGTCTCTGCTCCCAGGACACCTTGGGGGCCCTCCCCCCACCCCATGGACCCTGGCGGTGGGGCTGTGCCCAGGACCTCTTGATGGCTCTGCAGGCCCGCCTTCAGCAGACTCCGAGACCCCCAAGGCAGGCGTCCTGCCCTAAAATAACCCCCAGGTTGGTTAAAGATGCATCGAGGTTGTACCTGCCGACTGCTTTCCTGGAAGGCCACGGCGCGTTTTTTTAAAGCCTCCTCCCTTGTGTCTGGGGCGGCAGAGGTGGTGACCTAGGCAGAAGCCAGCCTTGGCTGAGACCAGGACCCTTAATGCTCTCGCCCCTTAATGCTCCTGTCTTTAGTGGCTTCCTTTCTGTGGGTTGTGCGGTGATGAAACTGCCTCACACTGAACTGGACCGCTGGGCCGTCTGTCCAGCACTCCCCACTCCCGCTGGCGGTGCAGCCTGGGCAACGCTCTTTCCCAAGTGGAGAGGCCAAGGATTGAGCAGCCGAACTGAGCCTGGACCCTTCCTTGACAAACTCTTGGTTGTGTCTGGCAGGCCCTGGCAAGTTGTCTTTGGCTCTAGGAGCCCCACAACAGACTCCTTGATGGACATTGGGGTGGGGGTGGGGAGAGGGCAAAGGGGTTTCTGAGAAACAGGGCTGCCTGGGGCAAATGGTGATTTTCTTCACTCTGCCTCTGCCTATGGTAGTCTAGGCGCTACAGTTAAATTTTTAGGTGTTGTGGCTGCCTATAGCAATAGCACTTACATTTATATACCGCTCTATAGCCGGAGCTCTCTAAGCGGTTTACAATGATTTAGCATATTGCCCCCCAACATTCTGGGTACTCATTTTACCGACCTCGGAAGGATGGAAGGCTGAGTCAACCTTGAGCCCCTGGTCAGGATCGATCTTGCAACCTTCTGGTTACAGGGCGGCAGTTTTACCACTGCGCCACCAGGGGCTCTGCCTAGTACCTGGGATTTTCCAGGCCCTGCGGTATGGCCAGCTAAGCAAGCCTGGTCAGCCTCGGGGCTGGGGCAGACTGGGAGGGGCTTGAGAGGATGCCCCCTGTAGTGTCTTTGGGCTCACTCTCCTGGGCCAGTATTGGCCTTTGTGCCCCCCAGGAGTCCTAAGGAGTTCTGTGTTGTAAGGTGTGGTACAGGCTACAAATGGACTAAAATTGGGCTACAAATTCTAGTCTGGTTCTGTTTCTTTTTTAACTAAAGTCAATGAGATCCCCCCTTTCAGTGCACAAAGCCATAGTGCCATCCTTAGGATGTCTGAAGTAAGTCTTAACTAATATATTGTTTATTTAACTTTTGTAAACTGCTTTGGGATGTCTTATGAAAGGCTGTATAAAAATGTTATCATCTAAATGAATGAATGAATGAATAAAATTTGTAGACCATCCCAAACTTGCGTCTCTCTGGGCAGTTTAAAACAACATAAAACAAATTAAGACAAAAATGAAAACCTTAAAACAATTTAAAACCACCATCAAGTTAAAAAGCTTGGGTGAAAAAAAAATTAAGTCTTTAAGGACTTTAAAAAAGTGGTCAGAGATGGAGAGGCTCTCATTTCAGCAGGCAGCAACAGAGAAGGCCCGTCCTCCTGTGCTCCTGAATATGCCCTCTTCCTTGAGAATGCCAGCGAGAACTGGCTTGCTGGAATTCATTGCAGGAATCGGTCCCAGCAAGCAGCCTGTGCTAGGCCAGCTAGGCCAATAACCAGCTGCTGGTTCACTCTGCATTCTCTTTTCTGTTCACCCCTTGTCTGGAACAAGAAGCTCAATAAAATGCCCTTTTTCTTTTTGCTCTGTGAATCACTTCAGGGACATTTTTGTTGAAGAGCAGCTTATAAAACCACCTGCTCACTGGGCTAAGAGACATCTTTTAAAGTGGTGGTTCTCTTATACAGTATTTAGCAAGGGGAGAGCAGTTCTCCTTATCCAGCCCCACCACAACATCCCTCCAGTGGCTGTTGTTGGTGTCTTGAATTGTGCTTTAAACAAATAAATTGTGAAACCTTTTGAGATAAGGAATCATTTTCTTATTTTTACTCCTTCTGCTCTGTAAACAGCTTGATGACATGCATTGGAGGTTATCTGGGGGGACTGGCAATATAGCATCCAGTTTTGAACGTTTTTCTCCCCCACCCCCCAAATCTGCACACCCATATGGTTTTATGTAGAAGTGGGTTTGCATACTGCTGCTCTGCAGGCACTTCAGAAATGCCTTTGGATGACTGGATTAGTC
Source organism: Hemicordylus capensis (assembly GCF_027244095.1). Taxonomy (NCBI): domain Eukaryota; kingdom Metazoa; phylum Chordata; class Lepidosauria; order Squamata; family Cordylidae; genus Hemicordylus; species Hemicordylus capensis. Next base: position 320,432,617 of record NC_069660.1, on the reverse strand, counting down.
TGTGAGATCTTGTGTGTACATTGTTTTGATTTCTTCCTTTTTCGCTCTCTGCAAACATGTTTGCTTTTCAGCTTTTTAATTACTGTCTCTCTTCGTCAGCTGCTGCAAGAGTTTTGTACTGAGTGTATAGAACTTAAAGTGTAAAAATCGATAGGGGAGGGAGAGATGAGGATGACCTATGGCGCCTTTGCTCTTCTTCTTTCAGGGACTGGGCGATGCTGTGACCAGACGCCTGCCTCTTGGCCTTTTCTCCTCCTGTGACGGATGGAGGCTGCCTGACAACGTGGGAGCGCCTTGCCTTGTCTTGCCTTCCTGAGCTCTGCCTGGCCGGTCCCTGCTACCCTCCTCCCTGCCTGGAATGCTGTATGTGCCTTCCTCTGCCTCTTGCGGGACAGCTCCGGGTTACTTTTGGGCTACAAATTAACCAAGGCTCAAGGTAGTAATCTTTGGTACTGAGCAACGTGAGCTCTGGGTTGGTGATCTGGATTGTTGGCCTTTTCCTCAGAGAGGGCTCTTGAGAGCGCCTGGGAGCTGAGGGAACCCAGATGTGAACAGAGTTCGTCCTCCGCTTGCGCACCCTTTAATCCAACCCTTCATGCATGTTCTGAGTTTGAACTTCCTGGAGCATCTCACTGGCCCCTGTCAAAGACAGATTGCCGAGGGCTGCTTTCCAGATCATGGGTACACGTGGAGTGTGTGGTCATCATGTGGCTGCCTGCATCTGTGCCGCTGTCTATAAAGGTGGTCCAAGAGTGGCTACCTCTTGTCAGCGCTTGTACCTCAAGACATGTAGGCATCCAGCCACCTCAGATGCAGGGAGGGGCCACTTGGGGACGTGTGCATGCCACCATCCATCATGGGAGGCACGGTTAGAGCTTGTGTGTGTGTGTGTCGGGTTGACATACATATGGGTGACACTAGTGCAAGTGCTTGCCTTGGCTTCTGGTTTCATTCTTCAGTGCCCGGAATCCTGGCATTGGTGCTTGTGTTCAGCCCCATCTGGCAGTGCTAGTTTGGGTCAGCAAATTCACATGCTAGGCATGTTATGTGAATGGGGGTGTTCTATTTGCATAACCTCTCTTGTTGTATTTTGACGATATACAGAATCTGATATAGCTTGGCCAGGGATCATTGCTGTTGTGTGAGGAGGCTGGGTGGGCGGGCTGGTTCCAGACAGTAAGGGAGACAGAGTGGAAGCTATGGGGAGACATTCAAAGCGCAGAAGTGCCCCTCTCTCCATCCCATTGTCCCTGGAAGGATTGCCCCAAACTCCCTTTTGTTCATGCTTTCAGTAGAGAGGGTGTGTGTGTGTGTTTGTGTTTTCCCCTGCAACAACAAGGTGTATTCAGCTTCGGTAATGACAGAAGATGAGTAACCAGATGTCAATTTGATCTTGACAGCAGTCGAATCTTTGTAAATGTCTGGATGTGTTCTTGTGTTTGGGGTTGGTTTCTTTATTTTTCCTTTTTTACCAATACATTGCTGTGTCATTCTGGAAGCCAGTATAGTTTCGTGGGAGCAAGACTGTGGTGGTGTTGCAATGGATCACTTTCTTCTCCCCACAGCATGAATGTCTTTTGATCTGGGGGGCAGCAGCAGCAGTGAGGCTGGGCATGCCAGTGTATTCTTGGTGGGGCTCTCTCTCATTCTCTTGGACTATGGTTGTGAATAAGAATGTGCCAGACCCTGCCGGAAGCAGTGGCAGGGCCTGAGTAGGCGAAGCTTTGGTTGCTGTGGCCCAGGAAGGAGCGTGGGGAGGGCCGTGCTGGGTCTGGCTCTCCACATGGCCTGGCCACAAACCCGAGTGGTGCTGGTGGGTGTTTCATGGGCAGAGCTTGAGGCGGTGCTGAAAGCTTTCACCGAGAGTTAAGTTACATTTGGTCAAGTAAAATCAATCCTCTCTCTAGTTCTGCTCGATGACTGAAAAAGGAACACAACCAGATATGCTCTGTGGTCCTGCATGGTCTCAAAATGCACTGGAGTCTGCAGTGCAGATAGCGACCAAGCTCTGCTTTTGCCCAGGTGAGCGTGGAGCTGCTTGCCAGCTTGGGATGGCGATTCACATTCAGCTCTGCACACCTAGCGGTGCCCTGTGGCCGTCTGCTTGTGTGATGTGTGTCAGTTTTAGCAGTTAAATATTTAACCTGGGACTCCAGGCAGGGCCTCTGTGGCTGGAGAGGGGGATCCCTTTGACCGGCAAGTCACCCAGGGCTGCTGCTTCCCAGTGAAAGGAAACCTCCGTCCTGGCAATCTCAACCGGATCAGTGTTGTGCTCATTTGCCAGGCAGCAGAGGGCAGCCGGAGATAGTGGCCAGGCTCCGTTTCCCTGCAGTGCTTTGAGGGTTCCCTGTTGTGCCCAGAGTGGGGTGGGTCTGTAGAGAGCCTCGTCCCTGGCATGGGAGTCAAGTATGTTCCTGGAGCAGTCAAATATCCTCTTCCTGCCCACTAGTGGATGGCCAGGGCAGTCCTTTGGCTGAGGAATCCGTGGATTCCTCCAGAGTTGAGAGGGCCAAGGTTAGGTTCTGAAAAGGGAGCAAGGCAGAAGGAGGCAGCTCCCTGGCAGAGCCCTTGCTCGGCATCTAGAAGGTCCCAGTCTGAACCCCAGGCAGCATCGCAAGGTGGGGCTGGGAATAATGTCCACTACTGCTACTACAATGAGTATTTAGAGACCGCTCTTCAACCACAGTTACATAGAATAATACACAAATAAGATAAGATGGTCCCATCCCCAAAGGGCTCACAATCTAAAAAAAGAAACATAGGGCAGATACCAGTGGCAGCCACTGGAGGGATACTGTGCTGGGGCTGGATAGGGCCAGTTGCTCTCCTCCTGCTAAATGTAAGAGAATCACCACTCTAAAAGGCGTCTCTTTGCTCACTTAGCAGGGGTCCAGAGCTGCTGTCAGTCATTGTCAACATCAGGTAGTGCTGGGCAGACTGATTCTGTAGAAAGCAGCTTCATCTGTTGCTGAGAAATCTCAACAGGAATCCTGGTCGCACCAGAGATAGCAAAGAAGAAGCCTTCAGGTTCAGACCAGGGCGGGTCCATCTAGCCCCTTCTCCTGTTTCTGATGGTGCCTAGCCCAGGAGGGCTCACCCTTGAGTCCCCAGATGTTGTTGGACTACAACTCCCATCATCCCCAGCCACAATCTTTTAAAGTGGTGATTCTTTTATATATATATATATATGGCAGGAGGAGAGCAACTGGCCCTATCCAACCCCAGCACAGTGTCCCTCCAGTGGCTGTTGCTGGTATCTGCCTTACGTTTCTTTTTAGATTGTGAGCCCTATGGGGACAGGGGACCATCTTATTTCGGTATTATTTATTTTTCTATCTAAACCACTTTGAGAGCTTGGGTTGAAGAGTGGCGCATCAACAGCCACGGTCTTTGTAGTGCAGCCACAGCTGAGGAGCCAGGACTGAGGACCCTTGCCCTAAGTCCACCCAGGCCGCCTTGGGGGGAGACGTGGTTTTCCTCTGGTGAGTCCTGCTTCTGCCGCTCCTCAGCGTCATTGGGCAGCCCCAAGTGCTGGTGTGGGGGGTGGCCGGGCACGTCCAGGCCTCCCTGGGTGGGGCGCCCCTCCTCAGCCCCCGCCGCGGTCTGCAGGTCTGAGGAGGGGATCTGGAGACGGCGGCGAGAGGCAGTCCTGTTCCCCGGCTGCTTGCGTCGGACCGGGCCGTGTGCGAGTGCCTGGGCTCGGGGAACTGGGCTGGCTGCCGGTCTGCTTCTGGGCTCAGGGCCGGGCTCCGTCCTTCCAGAGCTCTGCTTGGCTGCGGCCTGCATCTCTCTCTCTCTCTCTCGGTTGGGCTGCATCCGGGTGATCCGCGCGAAGCGCCTTGCCCACTCCGAGCAGGCGAGGTGCATGCTGGGTGGTGGTGGTCCGATTCTGCACCGTGCCAGCCGCTGGGACTGCTGTACGTGCGAAGGGCGGCCTTGGGGCTGCTGCCAAACGGCCCCCAGCCGCGGGTGCAGGCGCTGGCGTCAGGCCCCTCCCGCTGGGAATGAGGAGCGGTCCCCCTCCTTCCAGAGCAGCCGGGCCGCCTCCCTTCCCCAGCCTGCTTTGGATCTTCCTGGCAGTTCTGCCTTTGGCCTCGCTTCTGTATGCTCCTGGGCGCCTCTGGCCCCCAAGGAGGCAGCCGCACCTATAGGAGGGGGCTGCTGGGGTACGGCTTCCCCAAGGGCTCTGGCACCGAGCAGTCGCTGTTATTCGGATCAAGACACTCCAGAGGCAGGCGAGGAAGAGCCCCCCGTCCCCGCCCCCCCGTTAGCCAAGTCCCCCATGGAATGGACCCGCCAGCCTCCCTTCTCTTTGCAGCCCAGCCAGGCCGGAGCTGGGGGCCTGCTCCTTGCTGCTGCCGTGGGGCCTGCAGACTCTCTGGTTCACCTCCGGCCTTGCTCTGGGGCTGGTCCTGCTCCTCCCCTGAGATCGAAGGACTGGATCCGGGCAGCAAGCAGGGATCTGTTCCCCCCGCTGCCCTCTCGGCGTGGGCGAGGGGGGGTTGTGCTCCGCCAGGCAGCAGCCTCTCCTGGGAACTGGGGGGCTTAGAGACCTGCAAGCCGTCCCCACCCCCCCTTCAAGGACACTCTTGCGCGGGGCTCTCGGGATTGGGTCCCCAGAGGTGGTTGGGCTGCCACTCCCATCCTGGCCTTCAGCCCCTGTGGCTGGGGATGATGGGAATTGTAGTGCAAGAGCCCGGATGTGATGCAGCGTGTCTGCTCTGCCCAGGTGCATCCTGGCTCTTCCTAGCACCCACGAGTGGAGGGGTTGGGGAAGGGCAGGGGCCCCGGGCTCCCACCCGCTGGCGGAAGCAGACCCCACGCGGGATCCGGGAGATCTCTGGGCTCAGCTCTCCCCTTGTCCTCTGAATCTGGGAGCAGGTGTGGGTGGCTCCAGTTCTGGGGGGCTCTGCAGTGCTAGGGAGGGCGGCCTGTCCAACCTTCTTCCCCCCCACCCCCCCACCCACCCCCGGTAGCATTTTCTTGCTCTGAGGAATCCCCTCCAGCAGCTGTTATTCCAGTGGGGGTGGGGTGAGGGAGGGAGGGGGGCAGGCCTGAGGGCGCTTCCTGCATCTTTCTCCTGCAGGGCTCCTTGCAGCTTGGTGGGGAAAACCATCTAGCCCCACGGAATGGGGTGGGCGGGGGGCAGGGAGGGGCTAAGCCCCCCCCTCCCCTGCTGCTGAGCTGATCCCGCTGGGCAGCCTTAAAGGTAACACCACAGAAAAGACCAGGAGAGCCACGCCCCACGCCCTCCCGTCACGGGTGGTGGTGTGCTTTTGGGCCCGGAGGGGATATTCACCCTGGCCCTGCCTGGGCTGCATCCCCTCAAGAGGGCTTCGGCAGGCGGGGGCTGGGCTGGGGCCTGCCAGCTTCCTGTGCATGGAAGTGCCTGTGTGTGGAGCCGTCAGCTGGGGGCTCCCCCCCCCGGCTGCTGGGGGGCGTGCAGGATTCCTGCCCAGGGAGGCCCCTGCCTGCCTGAGAGGGCTGCAGAGAGCAGGGCTGTGCTGGGACTGCCGCTGAGCCTCTCGAGAAGCCCCCCCCCCCCCCCCGGGAGGGCTGGGCAAGCAGGGAGGCTGGCTGGCTATTGCCAGCTGTGGTCTCTCCTCCTCCCCTCAGCAAGGAAGCTCTCTGGACCTGCCGCCTCTCCGCTTCGCACTTTTGGGAGCTTCCCCTTGCAGACTCGGGATGCCTCTGCCTGGCTGCCCCTCCAGCGTCCTCCCTGGACTGGGTTGCTGGGGCCAAGAAGAGTCTGGCCTTCGTCCAGAGAGGCGGTTGCCTGGAAAGCTGCCGCGGTTGCCGGTGGAGAGCTGTGCCACTGGCTGGGATGCAGGAGCCCCCAGGAAGGCCAGGGTGCAGAGACGGGAGAGGAGGCGAGGGGGGGAAAGGGGGCGAGCCCTGTGGCAGCCCCCCGGCAGGCCGGCTCTTTCCCGGAGCGAGGAAGGCAGGCGCGTGGCTTGCTCTCTGCTCGGGTGCAGGGGGGGGGATCAGGGTGACCTTTCGAGTAGTCTGTGCCAAGCCAGTGTGTGAGGCTGGCCTGAGACCTGCAGGAGGAGGGGGGCACTGGGGGTCCTGCTTGGCCTCAGGCTTGGCGGGTGGTCCTGGGGCCTTGTTGGCTCACTCGGACCACCACACATCCCTTGGGAGCAGGAAGGCAGCGGTGAGCTGCTGCTGCTGCTGCTGCTGCTGCTGCTGCTGCTGCTGCTGCTGCTGGGAGTGAAAGGTCTACTCTTGTAGGAGATGCTGGTCCATATGCCAAGGCGCTGAAGACTTTCCGGTGTGCAGGGAATACAGAATAGGCAGGATTTAAAAAATATATCTGTTATTTTCAAGAGAGAAAACCCAGGAGTCCTTTTGCATGCATGAAATATGTCACGCCCGGACCGTGAGATTTGGGGGGCCTCCACCTTCCAGCTGCCATTCACAAGCTGCTTCTCTGCCTTCATGGATAGGAGTCTGCGTCGTTTGCTCAGTTATCATATCTGTTGTCTTGGCTTTGTACTTAAAAATGTTTAATTTAAAAAAGCTTTATTAAAAAGAGTGGGTCTTGTGTTAGCAAGCATAACCTGTCCACCACCAAGATAGGAAGTGGGGCATCTGGAAGTGACTCCATCTTCCCGGGGTTTCTGGGGGCCTCATTCAAAATGCAGGAGGAGAGCTGGTCTCGTGGTCGCAAGCATGAAGCAACCCCTTTGCTAAGCAGGGTCTACCCTGGTTTGCATATGAATGGGAGTCTACATGTGTGAGCACTGGAAGATATTCCCCCCTGCTAGGGGATGGGGCCGTAGCTCAGTGGAAAAGCACCTGCCTGCTTGCGTGCAGAAGGTGCCAAGTTTTCCCTCCCTGGCAGCATCTCCAAGACAGGGCTGAGAGAGACTCCTGCCTGCAGCCTTGGAGAAGCCGCTGCTGGCCTGTGAAGACAATACTGAGCTAGATGGACCGAGGGTCTGACTTGGTAGAAGGCAGCTTCCTATGTTCCTATAAGCGGGTGGGGAATACTTTGGAAACTACAGAGTCCTGGTTGCTGATTGAAAAAGGTTATATGAACTGAACAGCAGCTTAGAGATGGGTGTTTGAAATGGTGTGTTGTGCAGAGCTGGGCAGGCTTCAGACCTGTGTGATCTGCTTGTTTTTTTAAAATCAGAACCCCCCCCCACCCAAATCTAGCAGCTGGAGAGAGGGGGCACCAAGTCAGTTACCTCCTCTGCATCCCACAAGTCAGGAGTTCTCAAACTTCTTCCCCAGAGGTTGGTGGACTACAACTCCCATCATCCCTTGCGCCATTGTGGTGGGGGCAAGTCTGAGAAACCATAAAGTGGGATTAACCAGCCTATGAAAAAGAACACCTGAGTTATTCCAGACCAGGGATTCTAAGACAAAACGCTCAAATGGTTCAGCCGTGCTGCGGGGAACCCTGGTCAGAGGCAACCTGTTGATGCTCCAGGGAAGCCACAGGCAAGCCTAGAGGGCCCATCCAAGGGCATGCTGGGGCCCAGCTGGCCTTTGCTACCCTGTTTCCCCAGAAGTAAGACCTAGCAGTCATTTCTGATGTACCGCTAATTGCCCTAGTGCGGTAGTTGGCTGGTGGCGGTCAGGCTGCTGTTGACCTGGGTCCACTTCTCCCCTTGCTAGCTGGAAACTTCCGCTCTTCTGACATGGAAGCAGCATCCGGCCCTGCTGGCAGGAGGGCTCGGGAGGGTGTGGGGGCTGGCTTCTGCGGCATCGGGCCACTGCCTCCGTTGATGCAGGGTGGCCTCCTCTGACTGGCGGCTCTTCCTCTTGGAAGCTGCAAGCAGGAGACCTTTCCCCCTGCCCGCTCCTTGTGGCTGTGGGTGCTGCAGATTGAAGCTGGCCCAGCCATGGCCGCCCTTCACCCCCCGGCTCGCTCTTCGGAGTGTTTCAGCCCATCCTGCCCGCCTGCCCTCCCATCGACACGGGTGCTCCACTTGCCGCTGCCTGTTCCTCAGTGCTGAGGCAGGCGCTCTGCGGAGAAGCAGCGTTCAGCCTAGGGGGGCTTCCTTCCCGGCTGCCCTGCCTGGAGCCCATCGGCAGGCATCCCCTCTTCTGCTGCCCCTGAGGCGGAGGCGGCTGGCCGGCCTGCAGCTTCAGAAACGGGAGATGGGTTTCCGCTGCTGCTGGCTTACTTGGTGTGTGTGTGGGGGGGGGTTGGGTTGGTGCTGCCCGGAGCTCAGGGGACTGTGTGCCTCTCTGCAGGCATGGCAGGGCTGCCCTGGCAGCAGGGAGCAGCCTCAGCAGCAGCGGCAGCAGCACAGGCTGCCTTCCGCCTGCCCAGCCGGGATGCCTCAGAGGGAGAGAGGCTGGCAGAGGGGGAGCTCCCACCACAGGAAGGGGCCCGCGCTCCTGCCTGCCTGCTCACTCTCCGGAGCAGCAGCTGCGCAGCCGCCCCAGGCGCCTCTCTTCCGTCCTCTGCTCTGTGTTCCAGGGCTGGCTGGCTGTTTGCTCAGCCTGCGCTCAGAGGAAGCCGGGGCGTGTGGAAGGCTCAGAGAGCCCAAGTGGAGGTGGCTGGAGGGCAGGGTTCCCTCTAACAGGGATTCCCAGTGGTTGTTGACGACAACTTCCAGAATCCCCAGCTGCAGTGGCTTTGGCTTGGGGATTGTGGGAGTTGTGGCAGCGGGGAGGTGACTTGCCTAGCAAGCATGAGGCTGCTGGTTCGAATCCCCGCTGGTATGTTTCCCAGTCTATGGGAGACACCTCTTATCGGGCAGCAGCAGCGATAGAGGAAGATGCTGAAAGGCATCATCATCTCACACTGCGCGGGAGGAGGCAATGGTCAACCCCTCCTGTTTTCTACCAGAGACAACCACAGGGCTCTGTGGGCGCCAGGAGTCGGCACTGACTCGATGGCACACTTTACTTTACTTTAGTTGACAACATCTGGGAATCGCTGTTAGAGGGAACCCTGGCAGAGGGGCCTTCCGTGGGACTTGTGTTGCCTGTGACATCCAGCCCTCGGCCACCTCTCCCACGCAGCTCTTGCCAGGAATATCAGCCTGCAGGCGGTCAGCAGGAAGAAGATGGACCTGGGCAGAGCTCCATAGATGGCACCTTTCATGCCGAGCACCAGACTTTGGGCAGGCTTCCTTGGCTTGGGTTGCCGGGAGGGCTCTTCTGCCCCACCCGCTTTAGGGTTCTGTTGGAGACTGTCTGTGCTTGCTCCCATCCCCGCCGTCTTGTGCTCTTGTGTTTTCCAGAGCCATTGAGGTGCTGAGCATCCCGCTGGGACAGGATGTCGGGCCCGGTGCCAAGTCGAGCGAGGGTTTACGCAGACGTGAACACCCAGAGACCCCGCGAGTACTGGGACTACGAGTCACACGTCGTGGAATGGGGGTACGGTCACTGGGGCGGGAGGGAGGGCGGTCCTGCCGTTGCAGGAGATTGGGAGAGGTGCCCCACCCTCCAAGGGCTGCCTCCTTATGGAAGCCGAGCCAGCCGCCATGCCAGGTTTCTCCTTGGGGCCTGGAGTCAGTGGGCCAGCCCCGATGCTGCTCACCCAGTCCCAGGCCATGCAGTGCAGAGCCCGGGGGGCTGCCGCTGCCGCCACCACCAGCACTGTTGCGAGAGCAGCATGGCTGCTCAATTGGGTAGGCCTCTTGGGGTGCCTTAGTGGTGGCTTTTCAGGGACCCAGATCACATCATCTGCCATGAGATTGCTTTCTTCCTTGCACGTGTACGTATGTACACACGTACACACACACACACACACAGAGAACTATTCTGGTGGGTGCAGGGGGCACGAGCTTCTTTTCCTGTCTTAAGCGGGGGGAGCATTGAGGGTAGAAAGGTGAGCAGTTCTAGGATGATCTGCTGATCAGTCTCAGGATTATTTGGGTGAAATGAAGAAGCCAGGAAGCAAACTTGGGTGGAGTCAGGATGCAGTTGGTGCCCTGAGCAGGCGGACGGTCCAAACAAAGGCACTCCTTGGGTTCTTTGGGCTTCTGGGTGCCCCAGTCTGTGTGGGTGGGCTTGGGCAGAGAGCAGCATTGCAACCCAATCCCGAGTATGAGGGAGAGAGAAGCCCTCTTAAAACAGGCAGGCACAGAGCAGCCTCCTGTCTGGTCCCCACCAGTGGCAAGTGAATGGCCTCCTGGAGACTAGGCAAGCAAAGTCTTGCCAGAGTTTGGGGCAGGGCTGCTCCACTTAATTAATTAATTAATTTGAACACCGCCGCAAACTTTCGTCTTTGAATGGTTTACAGTAGCATAAAACCAGTTAAAAACATATACAAAAACTTAAAAACAATGTAGCAATTTAAAAATAAACCAGAGATTAAACCCCCAAATTTGTTATTCCTATGGGCACTGGGGCCCTCCAGCTGACTTTGGAGAAGGGCTCCCCGCGTCCCTGGCCTGTGGTCAGGGGAGATGGGGGTTTGTAGGCCCACCTCTGCAGCTGAGCAGCCTGGTGTGGGACCTTCCCCTTCCAGGCCCCTTGCATGGGCCACACGTGAGCCTGGAAAGGGTCAGTGGGCGGAGGGCTCGTACCCTTTTGCCGGGTCTGCTGGGCCTGGTGGCTGTGGGGACACCTGGAGCTGCTTCCGGCCGCCCTCAGGAGCATCTACTGCCACTGGCAGCTACGAACTCTCCCAGGCCTTGGGCAGAGAAGGAGCCTTCCCAGCCCAGCTCCTCCCCGAGATGCCAGGCCTGGGCCTGGGCACCATCTGCCTGCCCAGCAGGGGCTCTGCCCCGGTCCATGGCCCCTCCCCTGTTGGCCCAGTTGAATACCTCAGGGGTGTTCCCAGCTGCGTGGGGAGAAGGCTCCCTTGGGTCGGACGGGAGACTCGGTCCAGATTCTTTTCCTGCAGCCACCTGGGGCTCAGGCTTCCTGGGTGCCCTTTCCGAAGCAGCTCCTCTGGATCCGGGCTGGGTTTCCAGTGGGCCACCCAGTGCCTGCTCATTGCTGGGACCCTTCCAGGGGCTCTGGCCTGGGTTGGCCCCTTGGTCTGACCCAGCAAAGCCTCCCTGAAGGATGCAGAGGCGGGAGCTCTTGCCGTGGCAGGCTGGGTCTGGAGGATGCCCCGTTGCTTTCTGCTCCGACATCCTTTTGTCAGCTGTGAGGATTCTTCTAAAGTCCCGCCTCCTGGAGGTCTTTCCCCTCGTTTCCCCCCTTGCCAGTGCTGGGGGCGGGGGCGGGTGGGGAATAAGCAGCAAGGGAGACATCTTTGTGGCTTGATCGAGGCGACACTGTTAGGACCGCAGGTGACAGAGAGGCTTGCCTCAGCCCAAGGGGAAGAACCAGCCGGCTGTGGGGCATGCCGGCTCGAGAGAGGGAAGGAGGCCACGGGGTTGGCAGGTGCGAGGGGAGCAGCAGGGGGAGAGAGACAGCTGGGGTGGGGAGGGCGTTGGTGGCAGCGCCCCGGACAGGAAGCAGAGGCCGCGGCAGAATCCTGCCCCTTTCCACGTGCATCTCGTGCTGAAGGCCCCACACAAGAGGGCCTGGGCGAGATGAGCGCAGGCCACGGACCAGAGGTCTGTCGGGGAAAGCACGTCTTTTGGGCTCAGAGCGAGTGGGCTGCCCTGTCCAAGGCAGGCAAAGGGGCTGGAGTGCTGGGCAGCCTGTGCCCCCCCTGCTGGGGAGTGGAGGTCTCCAGCCTGGTCCCTCCGCTGCCTCCTGCAGGCAGCCCTGCGCCTTCCATCAGTGGAGCTGTAGCCTTGCCGAGGAGGGAGGGGGGCGGGCCCTTTCCAGACCCAGCCTGAGGGCTTGTTTGTTGGTTCTGTTTTTATCGTGCCTGATGTGTACAAAATTTAAAATATTTAAAAGACGAAACAGATTAAAATACACGACACAATAAAAACAACATAAAACAGTTATTAAAACAAATGGTTAAAATTATTAAGAATTAATTCTAATTGAAAGCCCGTGGAAACAGGAGAATCTTGAAGCTCTTCCTGAGAACAAACTGATTTCAGCAGGGAGTGTGTTCCAAAGCCCTGGGGGGGCAGCCACGGAGGCAGCCCAGTCTTGCCTGTTGTTCTGGGCTCTGTCTGCTGCTCCATCCCAGCGCCCCTCTGCTGTCCAGGCAGTCACCCGAGGGGACCTGTCTCGTGGGCCTTCTCATTGTTTCTCATCTCTGCGCGGAATGAGTTTTGTTCTGGGCGGCGGTAGTATCAAGGCAGTGTGTGAGCACCATGTGCATTCTGAGTGGGGCCTTCTGGATTCAACCTGAGCGGGATCTAAAATGAACTGAGCAGACATCCCAAAACTTGTGAGCGCGCACACATGCCCACGCCTGAGTGGGAAGTCTAAGCCCTCAGGGGTTCAGTCACATTGCCCCTTCAGTTTGGCTTAGAAAGGCTTGCTGGTCACCTCACTGTGTCTTTTGGATCAGGGCTTTCCAGCCTTGGCTCCCCAGATGTTGTGGGACTACAATTCCCATCATCCCCAGCCATCATGGCCAAGGGGCTTGCAGACTGACCAGGTTTTCAAGCTAATTCATTCTGGTCAGTGTGGTCTAATGGGTAGGGATGTGCATGGGCCCGGTTCAGAGTCCCTTTATGGGTTGGGTTCCTCAAGTTCCTCCAGTTCGATGGCAGGGGGTGTCCCAACTTTAAGAGCGGGGGAGGGTGCACTTACCCCTCCCGCTGCTCGCCCCCCCGCCAGCATCCATTTTAGTCAAATCCCATTGGGGCGGCAGTGTACCTCCCTGCCGCCCCATTGCCCGGATATGACTGGAAGTAACTGCACCAGTGTGCGCAGGTGCATCGGATACTTCTGGTCATCTCCAGACAACGGGGGTAATGGGGCGGCAGGAAGGTGTGCTTGACTGAAATGGACACCAGCGGTAAGCGCCCCCTCCCCCGCTCTTAAAGCAGCACCCCTGCTGTCTTCGAGCCTCCCCCGCACAGCATCCCTACTAACGGGTAGAGTATTGGACTCTCGACTCCCCCGGTGGTTTTGGGCTAGTCCCTCCCTCTGGGCCTAGCCTACCTTGCAGGGCTGTTTTGGGGACAAAGGGGTAGGGGTACACCAACCTAAACTCCTTGGAGAAAGGGTAAGGATAAAAATGGGGGAAAGAATTGATTGGCTATTTTGCAGAATATAAGGGTTTTGGGGAAAACATTGGACATTATTGGAAGAATACTGAAGGTGGTGGGGCTTGTTGGCTAGCATTGCACCTAGAATTCTCTCCTCTGCTGCCTCCTGAAGCCGGTTTTGTTTTCTTTTTTGGCTGCTTTTCCTTCTCCCACCTGTTCCTTCTTCTCCATCAGCAACCAAGATGACTACCAGCTTGTGCGGAAACTCGGCCGTGGCAAATACAGCGAGGTCTTTGAAGCCATCAATATCACCAACAACGAGAAAGTCGTGGTGAAAATCCTCAAGGTGGGAGACATGTCTCTGGCTTCCTGTCTGCTGCTCTTCGCACCTTCCTGGGGAGGGTGCTGCCTTCAGCCAGAGGGATGTGTGTGGTGGGGGTGGATTCCCCTTCAGCCCTGAGCTCCTGCAATGGCTTCTGGCGGGCTGCTCTGTTTTCAGCCCTCCCTCTGCACCTGGGGGATGATCATTCTGGCCCACCTTGCAGGGCTGCTGTAGAAACGGCTGCAATCTTATTTATTTATCTCTCATATTTATCTACTGCCCGAGATGTGTCTCTCTAGCTGGTGGCTGTGACGTGCTTTGAACACTGGAAGCACGTGGTGCAGGTGCTGGTGGCGCTGATGAGCATGGGAGTCCTTGACGCCTGGCCCCTTTCTTTAAGCACTGTCTGGAATTTTCAGCAGCACCCGCAAATGGGTCCTCCTGCATTCAGTGGGTTTAAAAACAAAAACAACAACTGGCCAATAAGAATGAGAGCAACCAGGACCGGTCCAGCCCTAGCTCAGGAGGCTGCTGGCCTTCGGCATGGCTGGATCTGAAGCCGGGTTCCTGCCTCCCAAAGGTGGGCTTTTCTGTGCTGCTGCAGCTTCCCCTTGGGCATGCGTCCCCCATAGAGGTCCACCTTCCCCCACCGTCCTCCTCCCTTTGAGAGACCGTTGTGCTGCAGGGTGTCTTTGTGGAAGGAAGATGAGCGATAGGGAGCTGACTGCTGCTTGTGGTGTCTGTTAGCGTTAACTGGTCATAGTCTGGATAGTTTGCTGTTTTGCAGCTTTATGGGATTGGCATAGATTTTGCAGGCTTCCCTGTGCAATTTTGGGTGGAAGGTGTGACTGACACACACACACACACACACACACATGGATATTCCCCAAATGCATGGGAGCTTGTTTCCAGCCAGGTTGTCTGCCTGCAGTAGTGCTGTTCCATGGTTGGCTTGCACTTGGCACAGCCCTCTCCTTCCATAGAGACCGACCAAGGCAGCCCCCGGGTGGGACATACATCAGTGGAGGTCTGTGAGTTGAAGGCATGTCCGCTGGAGATGTGCATGCAAGGGAAGCCCCCCCCATTGGCCATCCACTTGCATTTGATAGGCCTCTGCTGGCAAGAGGGTTGGCTTCCTACTGTAGCTAAGAATGCTTGGTTGGGGCTTGGTCTGATATCTCGGCTGAGGACCCAGAGCTAAGGCTCTTGCTCCACCTGCAGAGGCTGGCAGGGAAGTGGTCTGGCGAACGCGAGGCCAAGGATCCAGGGAGGCGACACAGCCAGGCAGTTCTCAGCTGCGGTTTGCTTGCTCTGCCTCTGGAAGCCCAAACGATGCCTTGGCTGTGGTGAAGGCCAGCATGGGGTGGGGAGGTGGGTGGCTGAGCCCAGGCCTGGCGCCTCCTGCCATGGGGAAGCAGCAGGCCCTGTCCGTGGTGGATCTTCTCCGCAGCCACTGCTGCTCCCCTGCAGCAAGCCTGCAAGCCAGCCAGGGTGTGTGTGTGTGTGTGCGCGTGCATGCACACACGTGCGGTTTAAGCAGCTGGGTCGCAAAGGGCAAGCAGTTTGGGGTGACTGGTTCTCTCTTTCTCAGCCAGTAAAAAAGAAGAAAATCAAGCGTGAGATCAAGATCCTGGAAAATCTCCGAGGTGGACCCAATATTATCAGCCTTCTAGACATAGTCAAAGACCCTGTGGTGAGGAATGTGGTTCTCAAAGGGTGTGTGTGTGTGGCGGGGGGTGGGTGGTTTCATTGGAAGAGGGGCCAGGCCAGGGACGACAGCGCTCCTGGCTTCAGTGTGCAGATTCCCGGGAAGCTGCCTGCCTGAGCCAAGCCCTCCTTCCAGGCCCAGGAGGAGAGCAGCGGGAACTCTGAGCTCGGAGCACCCCAAGCAGGCCAGTGGTTGAGCCTTAGGGTGGGTGTGGGGAGTCCCCCCCCCCGTTCTAGTTGGCTGTGGCCTGGGGCGGGGGAGAAGCCTTCCTCCTAGGCGGAACGCCCTGGAACAGCTGGCTCTGCTTGCCCCTTCCGCGAACTCCCGTGTTGCCCACCAGTGTGTGTGAAATGGACCAAGCAAGAGTGCAGCCCTTTTGGGAGTTGGAAAGGCCGAGCTGGTCTGTGCTGGTGGTCCGGCCTGTAGAGAGGGCCTTGCTGGGTCAGGCCAAGGCCAGCCGCCTCTGCAACCACCAGCTGGGCTCGGCTGGGTCTCTGCCTGCCTCCCACCACCCCTCCCTTTGCTCCTCACGGGCCCCAGTGATGACGTGGCACTAGCGCAGGGGATGGAGCGGGGGGCAGCTTTCCATGTCTCTCTGGCCTCCCCAGTGCCAGCTGCCAGCTGTCATGGAGGCGGAGACTAAACCCCGGCCTCTCCTTCCTCCTTTCCCCGCTCCCGCTCTCCTGCTCCCCTGGTGTTGCCCGGCAGTCTCGGACGCCCGCCCTGGTCTTTGAGCATGTCAACAACACCGACTTCAAGGTGAGTGGACTCCTGCTTAGGGCCCCCAGCACTGCTGCCTGTCCCCCCCCCCCGCCCAGCACCCCGACTTGCCCGGCAGTCCGTGGTGGCTGCCACTCCTGGTCCAGTGGGCTTCAGGGCCACTTGGCCATGTCCTGGAGGGCGGGGAGTGCTGTGTCCAGTGGCTCTCCTGCCGTGGGTCCCCTTCCTTCTCGGCACCCCCTCTGGCTTCTCACAGTTGCCCATGGCAGAGAGCTCCGTGATGCACTGGAGCTGTGTGTGGGGAGAGGGCCTCCGAGAATGCCGCCCAGCTGCAGCCGAACTGCCTGCCTGCCTGCCCTTCCCTGGAGAGTTCTCCTCCTCCTCCTCCTCCTCCTCCTCCTCCTCCCCACTGTAAGGCTCGGAGCCGGCCACTCCTTGAGTCTTGGGCGATTCTTCTTTGTCTAGGCCACCCCACAGCAGGGGGCAGACCAGCCTTGTCTCTGGGTCCTGGCTTGTCTTCGGCCTGTCAGTCCGGGGGGAGAGGCCTTCCCACCATGCCAGAGCCTCAGAGGGACAGCAGAATTGTCTCTGCTTTGGGGCAGCGGGGAGCTCTCCTCCCAGCCGAGCGGACGGCTCTGGGGCACGCAGCCAGTGCAACAGATGAGGAGCCACGAGGAGAAGGAGCAGCAGCGTGGCCGGCCCGAGTCCCAGGCAGGCGGGGGTTGTGCCCAAGAGCCCGAGTCAGCTGTGAGGCTGCTGCTGCTGGGGCTCCTGCAAAGAGAGCGCAGGGACTCAAGCCTGCCTGGAGAGGGATGGCCTGACCTGGAAGCCACCCCGCTGCGTAGGCTGGTGGGGGTGATTCGGGGTCAAAGAGGCAGGGCCCCTCTGCACATCCCTTGGAAGGACTCTGCTGCTGTTCAGTGGCCCCTCTGATTTTTCCCATCTGGGCACAGAAAGGGTTTTGTTCTGGGTGGCAGCATCAAGGCCGTGTGTGCGCACCTGCCCTCCGCATGAGGCCTGCTTGATTCAGCCTGAGCGGGATCTACCATTAGCTGAGTGGACATGAAAGGACAACAGCTTGTGAGCGTGCACGCATGGGCGCCCCTTCAAGGGAACGCTGCCGCCGCCGCCGCTCTGTCTGTTCCAGGGCAGAGCCCTGCCCTTCCTAAGAGGGTGAACTGAGCCCTGGCGCAGCCTTGCTAACCAGACCTTTCTGCCCTTCTTCCCACCCCCGGCAGCAACTGTATCAGACGCTCTCGGACTTTGACATCCGATTCTACATGTATGAAATCCTGAAGGTGAGGAATGGAGCCCGGGGGAGAAGCAGGTGGCGGGTTGGGGGGGCTTCTCTGCGTGTTGGCTGGCCCCACAGTCTGGCTGCCTGGGGAGAGGAGGAGTCTTGAGGAGTCGCCATCCTCCTCCTCCTCCTGGCCCTGCCTCCCAGGAGTCCACGGTGGGCTTTGGGAGGGGCCATGTGCCTTGGGGTTCCATGGAGTCCTGTCCTGCAGCAGCCTTTGCCTGCCGCCAAATGAGGGCCCACCTCTCGCTGGAAGAGCCCGCAGGGTCTTGCATGCAGAAGGCCCCAGGTTTAGTGCCTGGCATCTCCAGCGAACCAGCAGCAGCAGCAGCAGCAGAGCTGGGAAAGACCTCACTCTGCCCGAGGCCCTGGGGAGCAGCTGCCAGGCTGAACAGACTGTGCCGGGCTCGGGGGATAAGGCAGCAGCCCAACCGGAACTGTGCCGGGTTTTCGGGCATTGGCCTGCAACCGTCTCTGAGGCCTCTGAGGCTTCTCCCATGTCAGGCCAAACAGCCTGGCCCTCTCTGAACTGACCCAGGGTGCTCCGGAGGGTGGCATCCCTGGCTCAGCCCCTGCCTGGGTTTCCCCTCTGCCGCCTCTTGTGCATCTTCCTGGTGTCTCTTAGCCTCTGAGGCGAGGCGCGGAGGTGCTCCTGCCTTCCCTCTGTTGGGGCTGCATGTTTCTGCCCCCACAGGCCCTGGATTACTGCCACAGCATGGGGGTCATGCATCGGGACGTCAAGCCCCACAACGTGATGATCGACCACGAGCACAGGAAGGTAAGGCCGTTCTTGGGCGTGGCCACACCTTCTTTGCCCCCCATGCTGCGTCCACTCCTCGCTGGAACATGGCCTCCGTGAAATCGAGAGGCCTGTCCTGCATCAGTTACTCGGCTGAAACATGGCATGCAGGAGCTGCTGTTGGGCAGTCCTTGAGTGCAGGCAGAGAGTGCGCAGGGAAGGGGTGTCTGCAAGAGTTCAGAGAGATCCCTCCCCCCGTCCAGTTGAGCGGCAATTCTTCCTGCATCTGGCGAAGGTTATGCTAACTGAGTCCCTCGTCTTTTAGGAAAAATGTTTTGTGAAAAAGTACTTCCTACTTCATAGAGCTCTATCATGTCTCCCTGCAGTTGTCTTTTTTTCTAAACTAAATAGGCCTAGGTGTTGTAGCCTTGCCTCATAAGAAAGGTGCTCTAGGCCCCTGACCATCTGGGTTGCCCTCTTCTGCATCTTTCCCAGTTCTACAATGTCCTGCTTTTAGGGATGGTGACCAGAATTGTACGCAGTACTCCAAGTGTGGCCGCACCATAGTTTTGTATAAGGGCATTATCATAGTAGCAGTTTTATTTTCAATCCTGTACCTAAAGGATCCCTATCATGGAATTGGCATTTTTCACAGCTGCTGTGCATTAAGTCAACACTTTCAACAAGCCGTACACCACGAACCCAAGATCCCTCTCCTGCTTAGTCACTCAGATCCCATCAGTGTATATGTGAAGTTGGTGTTTTTCGTCCCAATATGCATCACTTTACACTTGCCAACATTGAACTGCATCTGCCATTTTGTCGCCCACTCCCCCAGTTTGGAGAGATCCTTTTGGAGCTCTTTTTGGATCCTTTTCGCCTGATAGCTAAAAGCAACTCCTTAAAAGTAGCCTGATGTTTCCAGCGATGCTCTACACCCTGGGACCAAACTCAGCCCAAAATAATACTCAAGCAGGAGGTGAGGATCTCCATAAGAGGGGTTGGACTATATGTTGGTCCCGGGTGCGAGGAATACCTGGCTGCATCCAGTTGGTGATCTTGTGCCTGGAGTTTGAGGGGCTCATCGTCAAGCTGCTCATTATGCTTGTGAGATGTTTGCAACTCTCTGTCCCTGACAGAAGCACTGAGAATGTGAGGGTCCTTCCTGATGAGCCACAGCCCTGCAAGTTGGTACATACCTGTGTGTGTATGTATGTATTTAGAATATTTTGTATGCCAACTTTCAGTAACAGCAATAACAATATCCTCAGACCATTTTACATTGGAGGGGAAAAAAAAGATAATTTTCTGTTCTCAAAGCAGTTGTAGTCTACAAAGCAGCACAAAAAGGCACCAGCCACAGCCCCCGGAGAAATTCTGTCACGGGGCTGTGCTCAGGGCTGAGAGGTGACTACTGCATCCCCCTTGCTACATATAAGGAAGAAGCCACCGCTTTAAAAGGTGCTCTCTGCCAAGTAAGCAGGAATTGTCCAAATAAGAACACAACAGCCCTGCTGGATCAGGCCCAAGGCAGCCCATCTAGTCCAGCATCCTGTCTCACACAGTGGCCCACCAGGTGCCTCGGGGAGCCCACAGGCAGGAGGTCTGGGCTTGCCCTCTCTCCTGCTGCTGTGGCTCCCCTGCCACTGGGCTTGAGAGGCATCCTGCCTCTGAGGCTGGAGGTGGCCCACAGGCACCAGACTAGTAGCCATCGATAGACCTGTCCTCCATGCCTTTGTCTAAGCCCCTTTTAAAGCCATCCAAGCTGGTGGCCATCACCACATCCCATGGCAAAGAATTCCATAGATTAATTATGTGCGGTGTAGAGATGGCCTGAGAAAACAACAAAGAGCTGACAGGATTGGTGTTCTTGTTTGTTATTCCCAGCATATTTTGCTTTGAAGACTCTTTCTCAGGAAAGCTTCTATAAAAACAAAGGATTTTGCAAATCAAAATGTGTTGGGAATATTAAGAATGCCAGTCCTGCCTTGTCAACGGCGTCTTCTTTAAATAGTCCCCACGCTTCTGCAGTTACCCCTGTCTGTCTGTGTGTGCGCGTGCACACTGCCCCCGAATACCCTGATTCCCAGGACTTCCAGCGTTGGGATTTGGCTAAGGAGTGGGCCCCAATGCACGGAGTCCTAGAAAGCAGTTGCACCTGACTGTCCCGACTGAGGTTGTGAAATGGGCTGTCTTGCAGAGTCTGGTGCTCCAGCAGGGTAAGCTTTGTGAGCTAGACTGTTGTAGTAGCCACTGATGTTGGGTTTTGTGGTGAGCAGCAGGAAGGGCTGCCAGTGGTGGCCAGGAGCAGCAGTCTGTGCACTGTGGCTGCAAGGTGAGATGTGCCACACCGATACTCCGTTTAGCAGGATCTAATCAGCATCTCCGCACTCTGGATTTCTAAACTCCTTGCTGCTGTTATTAGTCAAGAGCGGGGGCAGAACTGCAAAGCAAGAAGCAAAGGAGGAAAGGCACAAGGGGCAGGCGAAGACTGAATAGAAAGGAAGGGCTTGCTCAGTCGGCCCAGCGGCGCATTCCAAGCACCAGCCTCTCCTCAGGGTTTAGGTGCCAGAAGGCTCCGCAGCCTCCGGCAAGGCGGTGGAGATCTCCTTCCGGTGACGGACGCTTGTGCGCCTTGGCGCCTTTTGTTCAGCTGCTGGGACTGCTTAAAGCACGCCAGATGCCAGGCAGTCTGAAGGCAGAACCAGAGGGGGAAACATTGCTCTCGCCAGGAGGAGAGCCACGGAGCGGATGGGTCTGCTGCGCTCTTGGCAGGGCTCCCTCTCTTCCGCCTCTGGGCCTGCTTCTCTAGGCAGGTCTTGCAAGGTCTGTGCTGTGCTGCCTGTGAGCCAGCCAGCTGATCATGGGTGGGAGAGGGGGCTGTGCAGCTGCTGGGGCTGGTGGCAGGGCATGAGACGAGAGGCACCCCCTTTGAAGTCGGCTGGGTTGTGTGTGTGTGCCAGGCTAGCACTGTCCATGCCCCTAGGGGTGCTGGGATGGTGCTCCTCTCCCACCCTCCCACCCCGGAAAGGAACTGACCTCCACTTGGCATCCTGCCCAGCAGGTCCCCCATGGCAGCTCTGGCTTTGCTCCCAGGGGAGCGTGGGAAGCCCCTCCCCACCCCCTTCAGAGACTTTGTGAGTCAGGCTGTTGGGCCTCCCCACTGCTTCCTGCAGCAAGCACAAGACAGATCAAAACAAATAAATAACATTTATTTAAGGGCCCCACTTTTACTCTTCTGCTGGTCCATCCTCTGGCCTCAGCAGTCACTTCCTCCCCCAGCCAGGTTGCTGCCCATGCATCCAAGCAGCCATGGGGCTTCCCTGAAGAGGAAGGGGGCAAGGGGTCCCTCTTGCTCTGGTGCTGCTCAGGGGTGCGCTTTCTCTCTCTCTCTCTCCCTCCTCCTCTTTCTGCCGGCAGCTGCGCCTGATTGACTGGGGGCTGGCGGAGTTCTACCACCCCGGGCAGGAGTACAACGTGCGGGTGGCCTCGCGGTACTTCAAGGGGCCAGAGCTGCTGGTGGACTACCAGGTATGTGTGGGTCTGGGGGGTGGGGGGCTGAGCACGCGGCCCTCCCCATTAGGGATGTGCGGACCAGTTCGAATTCAAAGCAGTGTGGTTCGAAGGTTCGAATTTGAACCGAACCAACCATCAGGTTCAAGCTGCAGGTTCGAATTCGAACCGAACCACGAGGTGGTTCGGTTAGAACCGGTTTGAACCGGTTCAGACATCCAAAAATTGGTAGCATGGTAGCTGACACCCAGGGGTACCTGTCACCCAAACCCCAAAGCAATCGGACACTCGTACAATTTTTTATGAATTTTTGAAAATTATATTTATTTTTTCCTCATAGGGTATAATGGGACTCGAACCAGCCCATTATACCTTATTGTGGAGCACCCATGGTTGCCAACAACCACCCAAACCCTGAAGCAATCGGGCAGTCCTACGATTTTCTATGAACATTTGAAACATTTTCAATTATTTTTCTCAGAGTATAATGGGATCAGAACCAGCCCATATCCCCTATTTTGGAGCACCTAGGGGCACAAAAGCGGGGTGGGTGGTAGACAGACAGGGGTGCCTACCACCCACAAAACCCCAAGGCAATTGGACACTCCTCTGATTACTGGTGAATTTTTAAAGTATTTTTGGATTCCTCATAGGGAATAATTAGGATTGCAGCAAATGTATAGCTTCACTTCGGGGGGAAAGGGGTGTTGTAGAAAGGCGTGTGGTGGGTAGTAGTTCCTAGGGTGGGCAAGGAAACTATCAGAATTGTTTGAAAGGAATTGGGCAAAGGGCTGATTTTTAAGTGATTTTTGAAGTTTATGCGTCTTTAAGGTTTTTCTCCATAAAGAAGCATGGAGGTGTCAGCAAATGTATAGCTTCACGTCGGGGGCAACGCGGTGGCCTAGAGCAGCGTGTGGTGGGTGGTAGTGCCCAAGGGGGGCCAGGAAGCTATCAGAGTTATTTGAAAGGAATTGGGCAAAGGGCTGATTTTTAAGTGATTTTTGAAGTTTATGCGTCTTTAAGGTTTTTCTCCATAAAGAAGCATGGAGGTGTCAGCAAATGTATAGCTTCACGTCGGGGGCAACGCGGTGGCCTAGAGCAGCGTGTGGTGGGTGGTAGTGCCCAAGGGGGGCCAGGAAGCTATCAGAGTTATTTGAAAGGAATTGGGCAAAGGGCTGATTTTTAAGTGATTTTTGAAGTTTATGCGTCTTTAAGGTTTTTCTCCATAAAGAAGCATGGAGGTGTCAGCAAATGTATAGCTTCACATCGGGGGCAACGCGGTGGCCTAGAGCAGCGTGTGGTGGGTGGTAGTGCCCAAGGGGGGCCAGGAAGCTATCAGAGTTATTTGAAAGGAATTGGGCAAAGGGCTGGTTTTTAAGTGATTTTTGAAGTTGATGTGTCTTTAAGGTTAGCAGCTGAGAGTGGATTCATGGTTTGTCATTGAAAATCTTATATACTACCTTGCCTGCCTACTTGGGCAGAGCTCTGCTCTCTGTCTGGGTTGCTCTTGCTCTGGTGGAGAAGGGGTGGTGGTGGTGGCGGCATCTGCCTGCCTCACCCTTGACCCGCCCCCCTTCCCCGCGCAATCCTTTTGCAGATGTATGACTACAGCCTGGACATGTGGAGCTTGGGCTGCATGCTGGCCAGCATGATCTTCCGCAAGGAGCCCTTCTTCCATGGCCACGACAACTACGACCAGGTGAGGCACCCAGGGGCAAATGGCCTGCTCGTCCCCCAGCCAGCCTTTGCTTTTCCGCAGGGCGAGGGAGTAGCATGGTCAGCTTGGGCTGTTTGGGGCGGGGAACACGTGTCCAGCCTGCCCCCACACCATTCTGAAGCCGCTCGTCTCCCCTCCCCGGGTGGGGGTGAGGGGCAGGCAGAACCCTCCCTGTGCTTTGACTGGCTCTGCCCCTCCCCAGCTGGTGCGGATCGCCAAGGTGCTGGGCACAGAAGACCTCTACGACTACATCGACAAGTACAACATTGAACTGGACCCCCGCTTCAACGACATCCTGGGCAGGTCAGTGTCGGGCTGCTGGTGGTGGCCTGACCATGGCTGCTGGCCTCAAGGAGCCCTGTCCTCTGCAGTCTGGTGCCAGGGGGTGGGGGGTGGCGGAAGGGGGGACCCAGGAGTTCCGGGCTGCTGACCACTCTCGTTCTCTCCGGAGCAGACATTCCCGCAAGCGGTGGGAGCGTTTTGTGCACAGCGAGAACCAGCACCTGGTCAGCACGGAGGCGCTGGACTTCCTGGACAAGCTGCTCCGCTACGACCACCAGACGCGGCTCACGGCCCGCGAGGCCATGGAGCACCCCTACTTCTGTACGTGGGTCCTCCCCGGCGTGGCCCCCTCCCTTGTCCTGGGGGCAGCAGCCCCTGGCTCCAGAGCACCTTCGCTGTCACAGCCACAGCCGTGGGCTCCGTGCTGGGATCTCCCCCCTTTCTCTGGCCTCCTTGGAGCACATGCTCGGTCCCTGCCAATGCGTGGGCCGAGGAGAGAGAGAGGCTTCTCAGCTCTGTGTGGGCAGGGGCACCATCCTCTGGGGCCCTGCGCCCCGCTGCTGCTGCTTCCACTGCCACCTTGGTCCAGGCTCTTCTGTGCCCCGTCTCCGTGGCCCACCCTGGTCCCTGCTGCCCCCTCTGCCTCTCCCTCGTGCTCTCCTGTTGCTTCTCTCTGTGGAGGCCAGGGGCCCTGCTCTGCTCCCTGATGCCGGCCTGGCCTCCCCTCAGCCTCCCCCTCGCACCTAGGCCATGCTGTGGCTCTCCTCCGGGTGGGATCCCCTCCCTGGGGCAGGCGGGGGAACTGGGTAGACCTGCCATCACCCGCCCTTCCCTCGCCCTTCCTCGCAGATCCTATAGTGAAAGATCCAGCCAGGATGGGTTCCACCCCTGGGCTTGCTTCCGCAAACACGCCTGTCAGCTCCTCCAGCATGTTGGCAGGTAAGTCTCTGGACCTTGCAGGGTGGTGATGGGGATAGGGGTCCTAGTAAGGCCCTGGCCTGGAGGAGCAGCTGTTTTATGCTCTGCCTGGGCCCTCCTTGCCCTCTTGTGGGGCAGAGGGACTCGAGGCAAGCCTGCTATGGCCTGGCCTCCCCTGGGCTGCAGCTGACTCTCCTCCACCTCCTCCTCCTCCTCTCCCCTACACAGGGATCGCCTCCATGTCTGCCTCGCAGCCCATGGGCAGCCTGGCTGCCTCGCCTGTCATCTCCTCCCCCAACGCCCTGGGGTCACCGGTCCCTGCCGCCGCCGGAGCACAGCCTTGACCTCAGCCACAGCACCTCCTGGTTTCGAGCACCGCCAAGGCCGCTGGCCCGCCCCTGCCCGCCTGCCCCCGCAAGGCCCTGCTGCCCATCCACAGCAGGCGGGAGAGGGACGGGGGGAGCGGGGAGGCCTCTCTGGAATCTCTCTCTTTTTTGGTTTTGTTTCTGTTGAGTATGTCAAAGAGCCAAGCCTCGGCTGCTGCTCCTCTCCGGGCAGCAAGGAGCGTGGACTCTGGCTACGGACGGAGGCGTCTCTGTGGTCTGTGTCAAGTTACGTGAGCGGCATTCTTCCCATCAGGGGCCTGGTTAGTGATGCAACTACAGTGTAGGCACCTAAACAGAGAATAAAATTTATTTTCTATGTCCCTAAGAAAAGGGCCCCCTGGCTGCCATCTCCTTCCGGGGCGTGTGGGGAGGGCAGCTGTAGCCGCTGGGCAGAAGCCTGAGCAGGAATCCTGGCCGTGGAATCAAGCGGGCAGAGGGAGGCTCCTCCGACTGAGTCATCGTCTTTCCCCGGCCGGCGTGGGAGGGAGAGCCCAGACCCTCGAAGGGGAATCCCTTGGGCCTGGGCCGGGGGATGCCGTCTGCATTCCAAGCATGTCCTCGGCCAATGAGTTATGGCTTCTTGTGCAACAAATCGGTTATGAGCACAAGGAGCCGCCTTCTACGGAGCCGGGCCTCTTCTCGGTTGCTGAGGCCAGGGACATCTCATGGGTTATCCTCTCTCAAGAGCTCCACTAAGCCACGCCCACTAGAGCCTGAGGGGGATCACCCCGCCCCAGTTCTTTCTGTCCTCAGCAAGCTCCACGGTGGCAGCGTTTTTCTAGCTCTCTCTATTTTCTGCTGTTACTTCTCTAATGGACTTCCTAACTACAGTATTCCATTCTCCAAATCCTTTTTTCTGTCTCTGATCCTTATTGCTTGCTATTACCTGAGAAGAAAGAAAACCACCCTTCTTTCGTCTCTACCCCCACCCCCACCCGCCCACTTCTCTCCCCGCCATCTCCTCTTTCCTCTCCGTTGCTTGGAGCCAGGCAGAGGGGTACAGAGCAGTTTCTCCAACAAGGGGAAGAGATTCAGTGTTTTCGGCCTGGGAGGCTTCAGGGCCTTTTGTAGGCCCCATTGGCGCAGGCTGCTGTAACCTCTGCATAGCAAGGCTGCTTTTCCGACCTCCTGAAAACCGCCCGAAAAATTCGCCAGCAGTGAGTTGACGGTCTGTGATCGGCCATCTCTCCTCTATGGGCCACGGAGCCCCCCATGGAAGGGCTTGATTTTCCCGCGTCGGTGATGGCCGCTCTCGAGCCGCCCGTCCCGATGGTCGAAGGGGCCGCGTCGAGTCTCCCGCCTTTGGGCTGCGAGACTCGCATTACTGCGGCCCAGCGCGCCACGCTGCTGCAGGCAGCTTGAAGTGGCTGTGAAGAGCGCTTTCGGAGGCTCCCTATTGCCAACGCCCCGCCAACCTCGGAAGAGATTAGGCGGATTGGCGAGCTGGCTAGCAACTTGACCGGCAGGGCAGCAACGCCATCACAGGCATCTCCTGCCCCTCCTAAGATGGCGACGGTTGCGAAGAATCCCTCCATTTTACCTGAAGGAGCCGGTGATGTAAAAGGGAGACCGTCTCTAAAAGGGCGGGAAAAGCCTAAGACTGTGACTATGGTGTTTGGCCAGCAGGGGGAGTCTGCTGCAGAGACGGGGCCTAAAGCATCCTCCAGTTCTAACTCTGCTGTTTTACCTAAGCCTGTGCTGCCACCTGAGTAGCAGGCATGGTTTCGCAATGCAATCATTGGCACCATCTGCCAGGTTAGGCCCCCTAAGAGGAGTAAGAGATCCACAAAGGGGAGAAGGCATCGGTCACCCAGTCTGAGCTCCTCACCTAGCGAGTTGGTCAGTCCTTCTCCCAAGAAGGCCAAAAGCAAACTTAAGCATAGTGAGCTGGGCAAGTTGGCTGGCAAGGTGGCACCGGACCATTCCTCTGATGCTTCCAATCAGACTCCGGGGGCCCTAGGGGTTTACTTGCACCTCCAAAAAAAAAAAAAAAAAAGTCATTGCAAACTCAGAGAGGCCTAATCTGCCTTCTGACTCTGAAGACCCAATTAATGCAGGGGAAGGTTTTGATCCGGACCCAGAGACTCCGTTAGACAAGGATGACGTGGAATAGTCTGGAGGGGAGGACACTGGTGATGCCTCGGTGTCACAGCGCCTCTTTGTGGCAGAGGACTTCAGCCCACTGATGTCCAGAATTATTAAAACAATGGGACTGAGGCTGGGCAGAGTTCTGACTCTTGCGCCAAAGGGGACTTGGTCTTTCCTAGAGCACGCCCCAAGGACAGGCTGATGCCCATGCCAGAGTTGTTTGTGGATGTAGTCAAACAGGAATGGTTGACACCAGCTTCCAACTGCAAGGCTACGTCCATGGCTAACAAACTATTCTTTTCAGCAAACCACTACAGATATGTTGAGGACACCAAATGCGGATGCCCTGATTTTGCAATTGGTGTTGGATTCCCTGGTATCTCGAAAGAGTGAGGTTTCTCTAAAAGACATAGCTGACAAGAAGGCCGAGCTGTCATTTAATCGTGTCATGAGAACGTTTCCCTGGTGATCCGCGCAATGGTGGCAGCAGCCAGGGCAGCCCGTGCCTCCTTATTATGGGTGGTCAATCTTCTGAGTGATCCTCCAGGGGACCCAGTTAAGATGACAGCAACTAGAAAAGATCCAGAAAGCTCAGGCCCTTATGGCCGATGCCACTCTTGATACGATTAGATTCTCAGCGCAAGTGGCAGCTTCATCATTTGTTGGCAGACGCCACTTGTGGCTCAAAGTTGGACAGTTGGTTCTACCTCTAGGCTTAACCTCGCCACCATCTCTTATGATGGCAAGAAGCTTTTTGGTGAGTCTGCCCTACATTCTTGTAGAGTCATCTGATAAGTGAAAGACGATGCCTTTAACCAATAAAGAGACTAATAAACAGCCTTTCAAAAGGCCCTTCCCTTTCATAGCTTCCGGCCCTTTAGGGGCCCGGACAGAGATACAAAATTCCAGAGGAGATCTTGGAATCGTCAGAGAGCACCCTTTAGAGGGTTTGGTACCTACAAACAGCAAGCTGCTCAGTCAAAGCAGCAAAAGCCACAACAAGGACTTGAAGCATTTCAGGCTTGGAGGGCATTTGTCTCACCTCGCCCCAGCCTGGGAAGATTCAACCTCAGACAACTGGGTTCTGCAGCTTATCCATCACGGGCTACAGGATAGAGTTTCACTCCTCTCCCCCTGCTGCTTTATCCCCACTCCAAGGTCAAAAGCATTTGCCGATGGTCCAGGCGATCCAACACCTCCTGGACATCGGGGCAGTGGAGCCAGTGCCTCTGGCACAGGAGGGAGAGGGAGTTAAAACAAAACAAACAAACCAAAAACAAAGCACATCTATCCTATTTACTGTCCCAAAAAGGGACGGCTCAAGGAGAGCTGTTTTAGACTTAAAAATTTTTGAACAGATGGGTCTGCAGAACTCATTTCCAGATGGAAACTCTTAAGAGCAGTTTCAGAGGCACTCTTTCATCTGGCTGTGCTGGCGTCCATAGATTTAAGGGAAGCCTACCTGCATCTTCCTATACACCCAGAAAGCAGGCAGTACCTTCAGTTTAAATATGCTGGAAGGCATTTTCAATACAGCAGCCCCTCATGTCTCCACAAAGTTGTTGGCACCTCAGGTGGCGCAACTCCGTCAGAAAGGGATTCGTCTGTTTGCATATATAGACAATTTGTTGCTGTAAGTGAGATCTCTCCCAGAGGCAGAACGGGACTTGGTCCTTAACTATCGCAACACTCGAGAACCATGGTTTCATCATAAATGGAGAAAAGAGTCAATTGACGCCATGCCACAGGCTGCGCCATTTGGGGGTAATCATAGTTACCTTAGTGGACCGCCTCTTGCTTCCACCGGACAGGCTACAGACTATCCAGACAGAGGTTCACCTGAGCAGTTTCTTAAGAGCAGTTTCTCTTAAGAGCAGTTTCAGAGGCACTCTTTCATCTGGCTGTGCTGGCGTCCATAGATTTAAGGGAAGCCTACCTGCATCTTCCTATACACCCAGAAAGCAGGCAGTACCTTCAGTTTAAATATGCTGGAAGGCATTTTCAATACAGCAGCCCCTCATGTCTCCACAAAGTTGTTGGCACCTCAGGTGGCGCAACTCCGTCAGAAAGGGATTCGTCTGTTTGCATATATAGACAATTTGTTGCTGTAAGTGAGATCTCTCCCAGAGGCAGAACGGGACTTGGTCCTTAACTATCGCAACACTCGAGAACCATGGTTTCATCATAAATGGAGAAAAGAGTCAATTGACGCCATGCCACAGGCTGCGCCATTTGGGGGTAATCATAGTTACCTTAGTGGACCGCCTCTTGCTTCCACCGGACAGGCTACAGACTATCCAGACAGAGGTTCACCTGTTCCTAGCGAGTCCAAGAGTTCCTCTGGTTTCCTTGTCAAGACTGCTGAGCTTGATGGTGGCCGCACCAGACTCGGTTCCGTGTGCTTGACTTCATCTGCACGATCTCTAGTGGATCTGCACCAGAAGGCAATCGTAAGGAAGTGTAGACTGCTTCTGAAGTTGCCACCAGACCTGCGTCGCTCTCTCTGCTGGTGGATCAACTCCAACAACCTGAATTGGGGAAAGACCTTCTTGGACCCACAGATGTTCATCATAACAGATGCAAGTGACGGGCTAGGAAGCCCACTGCCTCAACCAGTCAGTGCAGCGGCTATGGAACAAGGAGGAGCGTTCTCACAACATAAATTGGAGGGAACTCCACGCAATTCGCCTAGCACTACTAGCATTCCAGAAGATCATCCAAGGCACCGACGTATTCGTAAAGACCGACAATACGACAGCAAAGGTGTATGTAAATAAGCAATGGGGGACCAGGTCCAGGTCACTTCACCAGGAGGCTGTCCTTCTGCGGTCCTGGTCAGAGAGCAACCTTCCTTCCCTGATGGCACACCACGTCAAGGGAGAGCTGAACCTGGTTGCAGACTGGTTAAGCTGGGCTGACAGCCAACTGGGGGAGTGGGCTCTAAATTTTTCTAAATCAGTTTTCACCCAGATAACAGAGAAGATGGGCATGCCTGAGGTAGACCATGACTCCGAAGAATGCGCAATTACCAGTGTTTGTGACTAGATTTCCATGCAGGGAGGCGATGGCAGTGGATGCCCTATCCAGTCCATGGCCAGACGCTCTCCTTTATACGTCTCCTCCGACACCTCTGTTGGCCAGAGTCCTGCAATGGGTGTGTCTTCTTCGAGCAAGAGTACTCTTAGTGGCACCATTCTGGCCCAGGAGACCCTGGTTTTCCAGAGCTCCTCCATCTGGCGGTGGAGCCACCTTGGGAGTTGCCTCAGACCCCGGACCTGCTCCATTAGGGTCCAGTTTTACACCCGGATCCATGTTGGTTTTGGCTCACCGTTTGGAAACTGAGCGGTGAGTCCTGAGCCAACATGGCTACTCGGAGGGAGTTCTCAGCATTATGCTGGCGTCATGAAGTCCATCGACAGAGAGAATTTATCAATATACATGGCAAGCACTTCGCTGGATGTCACGCAACTCCGTTCCGAAGGGCACGGCTAAGTTATGTCATCGCCTGCTCTTCTTACAAGAAGGGTTCAAGAAGGGACTATGTCCGAATACCCTGAATCGGCAGGCATTGCCGTTGGTGGAGTGGCTCTCAGCAGAAAAAGACCAAATATCTCAGTCACATCCTCACCAGCGTAGGTTCTTATGAGGTGCCTCACTGATGTCACCTCCAACAGTGCATAGGTTACCCTCTTGGGAACTACATACTGTCCTCAAGGCATTGCAAGCTCACTCTTTTGGACCTTTGGCAGCTATTCTGATCAGGGTCTTATCGTTTACATTGGCCTTTTTTAGTGGCCATCACTTCTGCAAGGCTCATCTCGGAGCTGCAGGCACTGTCTGTAAAACAAGTCCATATTGTATATTTCAGAAAGAGGCCGTCAGGCTCATTCTGGACCCCTTCATGAGGCCAAAGGTGGCGCCCCCCTTCCACCTATCATAGGAACATAGGAAACTGCCATATACTGAGTCAGGCCCTTGGTCTATCTAGCTCAGTATTGTCTTCACAGACTGGCAGCGGCTTCTCCAAGGTTGCAGGCAGGAATCTCTCTCAGCCCTATCTTGGAGATGCTGCCAGGGAGGGAACTGGGAACCTTCTGCTGCTCTTCCCAGAGCAGCTCCATCCCCTGAGGGGAATATCTTGCAGTGCAAGAATATCTTGCATTCCTATGCAACCAGGGCAGACCCTGCTTAGCTATGGGGACAAGTCATGCTTGCTACCACAAGACCAGCTCTCCTCTCCAAGATGTGTTCCTACCTTCATGCTGCCCCAAACCTGTCCATCCTATGGAGCAGAAATGGCATAAGTTGGACCTTAAATGGTGTCTTAATGTCTATATTAGACGCTCAGCCTCATTCAGATTGTCAGATGCTCTGTTTGTATTGTTCAACCCTTGTTCCATGGGGGTCCCATATTCCTCGACCACTATTGCAACATGGATTATAGCGTGTATATTGATGGCCTATGAGGTTCAGAAGTTGAGGCCACCAATGCATCTCTCTGCACATTCTACTAGAGCAGCAGCAGCGTCAATGGCGTTTTCCACTAATGCACTGGTTGAAGAGATCTGCAAGGCAGCCACCTGGGCGTCACCTTCCATTTTCACCAAACATTACAAGATTGAGGATTTCGCGTCTGCCCGGGCAACCTTTGGCAGATGGGTCTTGCAACAAGTTCTTCCTCTCTAGTAGACCAGAGTGCTCCCACCCGAGTTGGACAGCTGTGGTATGTCCCATGAGATGTCCCTGGCCTCAGCAACCGAGAATGGAGCATAGGTTTTACTTATCGTGAAGGCTTCTTCTGGTTGCTGGGGCCAGGGACATCTCGGCCCGCCCAGTTGTGGTTTTGCGCTCTGGTCTACTTCTGTTGAAATGGTGGAGAGTGACATTTAGTTCTACAGTGGGTTGCTACAATCTGTGATTCTGGAATTTTTAAACCTGTTTATTCTGACCTGCTGTTTTCTACCGTTTTTGTATTGCCTTTGTCCTCTTATGTCTCGGCCCGAAAGAACTGGGGCGGGGTGATCCCCCTCAGGCTCTAGTGGGTGTGGCTTAGTTTTTTAACTATTTACTTTCTGTCCTTCCTGGAGCTCTTGAGAGAGGACAACCCATGAGATGTCCCTGGCCCCAGCAACCTGAAGAAGCCTTCATGGTAAGTGAAACCAATGCTCCGTTTTTGACCCACAGGGGCACCCTGAGCCCCCAGAGCCTTCCTGCTGGAGCCTGGCCCTCATGCACAGAAGGCCTGTGCTCACATGGCCACTGAGCAGCAGCCCCTCAGCAGGGCCTGCCTGGCCAGGCCCCCCCTCACCCCTGCTCTGTCCCGAAGGGATCTGTGGGCAAACGTGCCCAGCGGCCTTCCTCCCAGCCAGACGGTTGGTCCGTCTCCCGCCGTGTTTTGCAAAGGCCATTCTTCGGGCTTGGAACTGGAGACGCTGGGCGTGAAGCCTGCTGTGGAGTCAGGATGGAGAACCTGGCTCTCTAGCAACCCCCGTGTCAGCCATGCTGCATTAGCCACTCCAGGGATGAAGAGGCCTCTGGCCTCAGCCACTGTGTGATGGGGGCGGGCACTGGGAAACCAAGGCACTGGGGCTGGGGGGCTGAAGAGGCCCCATGCCTGCTCCTAGGCACCTCCCACGTCCTGGGAAGCAAGCAAGTGCTGCTGTCTGGGACCCAGAGGAAAGGGCGGCTTGCTTGGCTGGTGGAGACAGCGGCCCTCTCCGCCCCAGGCCCCTTCCCACCACGAGATCCCTGCTCGATCCAAAAGCAGAGGAGAAGGTCGATGGGCAGGCTGGGGAGGCCACCCAGGACACTTTTATGGTGGGGTGGAGGGGGCAGTCCCGGCACCACCCAAGGGCTGTGGCTTTCAAAGGTGTGGGCTGCTTCTGCCGCCGATGTCCTTGGTTGCCAGGGGATGGCTTAGGACCAGTGCAAGGTTTGCGCTTTGTGGCCATTGGCTCAATGAGCCCCTCTGTGGGTGTGACGGGGAGGGGTGAGTGGGTTTCCCGTGGGTTTCCCTCTGACGTGGGGGAAGGGCTGGCAGGGCCTGGGATTTCCCTGGGGCCAGCTTGGCCTCACTTCCCTTGGCCAGACGCCTCCAGCATGTCTTCCTGGAGTTTCGGCTAGCAGAGGCCACATCTCCCCTGTGTGTTCCAGCAGACACTCGGACTTGCAACCCTCCGCTGTGTGGCCTACAGAAGGAGCCTTCTCTCTTGCTGCCTGCTCTTTGTGAAGCAGCTTCCTTCCCTTTGGTTTGAAAGTTCAGAGGGCCTGACCGTGAGCAAGTCCCTTCCCCAAGAGCAAATTAAACCAGGCCTTGCAAATCTTGCTCTTTCCTTCTTCTGCAGCCTCCAATCAGAGTTGCTGCCTTGCCAGAAAATAGAAAGCCAAAATGGATATTTATGTACGGCTTTTCAGCAAAAGTTCCCGAAGCGGTTTACATAGAGAAAGAAAAATAGATAAAGATGGATCCCTGCCCCCAAAGAGCTCACATTCTTAATTTTATTTTAGCTTCCACCGTTAGAATAACAGCTGAGCTCAAACGTTTCAGCCTAAAAGGCGGCATTAGGAAAAACCTTTGTGTCTTCTCCTGAGCAAGGAATCTAATGAATCAACAGATGCAAACATACAGCTCGCTTGCCTTTGACTTAAATTAACGACTTTGATTTCACCCCTGGTAACTTGGCAAAGAGGCACCTTTTAATGTGGAGATTCTCTTTATTTAGCAGGGGGAAAGTATCTGGCCCTCTCCACCCCCAGCACAGTATCCCTCCAGAGACTGTTGCTGGTGTCTATCTTATGTTTCTTTTTATAATGTGAACCCTTTGGGGACAGGGAGCCATCTTATTTATGTATTATTTCTCTGTGTAAACTGCCACAAGCCACTTTTTGAAGGGTGGTATAGAAATGTCATGGGGTGACATTCCAAATCAT
The DNA here is from genome assembly GCF_027244095.1 of Hemicordylus capensis. Taxonomy (NCBI): domain Eukaryota; kingdom Metazoa; phylum Chordata; class Lepidosauria; order Squamata; family Cordylidae; genus Hemicordylus; species Hemicordylus capensis. The sequence continues at coordinate 320,399,008 of NC_069660.1, read as the reverse complement.
TCAGCCTAGGGAAGGGAGAGCAATGCACCCCTAGATATGCCCTACATGTTCCTAATGCCAGTGAGAGCAGGGTCTCACCCCACAGCAGTGGTGACAGCCAAGAACCGGGATGGCTTTAAGAGGGGATTGGATAACTTCACGGAGGAGAGGTCTATCAATGGCTACTAGTCGGTGGACTGTGGGCCACCTCCAGCCTCAATTGAATAACAGCAGGACAGAGGGCATGGCCTCAACTCCTGCCTGTGGCTTCCAGCGGCATCTGGTGGGCCACTGTGTGAAACAGGATGCTGGACTAGATAAGCCTCCTTGGGCCTGATCCAGCAGGGCTGTTATGCCTAGCTGGGCATTTGTTGGATGATGCTCCACTGGTTGTTCCATGTGCTTGTGGTCTGGCAGGCTTGATCTACACCAAGCAGCCCCCATCCCTGTTCACAGCCCACCCACCCCCGCCAAATGTGAAACATTCACCCTTCCATCCAGAGATCCACCTTGAGAAGTTTGGCAGAAGAACACTCTCTTCCTGCCTGTTCCTTGTGACTGTGAGCAAAGAAAGGGGAGTACTATGAGTTAACTAATCCCATTCACATATGCTCTGATTCAGTATTGCTGGAATGTGGTGGGATGAGACTCATGACTGGAATGTTGTCATCCAACTGGAGACCTCATTCAAAAGGCAAAGAGAGGGGAGCTGCATGATCTGTAAAGAGTGTGCACACTTGCACAGAAACTCATGCATCTGAGCATGAAAGCCCAGTCTAAGGTGAAAAGAAGTGCAATAGCATCAGGGATCTTGACTGGAGGCCACCTGGCCAAGGAGAAGACTAGCTTTCCTAAACCAGATACCAGACTTCCAAAGAGGCAGGCAGTTGTAGGAATGCGGGACTTCAACTATCCTGCCTAAGAGTTGGGCATCCGACAAGCTCATTACCTGTTTTGCCGTCCACTTCATCTATCAGAAGATGGAGGAAGAAACAAGGTGCTGGGTCTCCACCCTGCTGGACTAGTCCTTACATTGCAAGGCAGCATTGTGTGCACAAGAGGCAGGGCTGAAGCACTATGTGGATCCTGGAATCTTCCCGATGGATGACTGCTCAGGTGCATAGGCCACTCATTGTGAATACAGCAAGGATCATGCTAAGGATGTGAAAGAAGTCGGCCACCTACCCTGGATTTCAGGAAAGCTGACTCTGATGAGCATAGAAAAATATGAGATACGGCTAGAAATCCTAGCCATATCTAATCCTAGCCGGCATCGGTAAAGACCTTGAGGATAGAAATAGAGACAGAAAAACAAGAAAAGGTTTCCAAAAGATCTCTGAACAGAAGGAAGTTCCAACCTTGAATTGGTATGTTAAGGGATGCTAAGGGACAGAAAGTAACTGATCCAGAGAAGATCAAACAGAGATGTAAGGAGTATACTGAAAATCTGTACTGCAGGGATGTCAAGATCCAAGATAATCTAGAATCAGGAATTGTTTTATTTACGGCCATAAGGCAAACAAGGATAATCTCTAGAAGATATTCCCTACTTGCAAGAACCTCTAGTACGGGAAGATGAAGTTAGATCAGCACTCCGGTCATTACCAAGTCGGAAGGCTACAGGAACTGATGGAATAGCTACAGAAATATGGCAGGCAACAGAAGAAGAATCAGTCAAGGCTCTAACCCAACTATGCCAGCAAATTTGAAGAATGACAAAGTGGCCAACAGATTGGAAGAGATCAGTCCACATACCCATACCAAAGAAAGGAGACTTAACAGATTGTGCAAATCATCGCACAGTATCCTTAATTTCACATGCTAGCAAAATAATGCTCAGGATCATTCAATGCAGAACAGAGCCCTACATGGAAAGGGAAACGCTGGATGTTCCAGCTGGTTTCATAAAAGGCCAAGGAACAAGAGACATCATTGCTGATGCACACTGGATAATTGAGAAAGCCAAAGAATACCAGAAAGAAGAAAATATGTGCTTTATTGACTACAGGAAAGCCTTCGATTGCACCAACCATATAAAGTTGTGGAATGTCCTTAGGAAAATGGGTGTCCCAGAACACCTCATTGTTCTCATGAGAAACCTATACACAGGACAGGAAGCCACAGTCCAGACGGAACATGGTGAAACAGACTAGTTCCAGATTGGCAAAGAAGTAAAAGAAGGCTGTATTCTTTCTCCTCATTTATTCAATTTATATGCTGAACATATACTGAGAGAAGCTGGATTGGAAGAAGATGAGCGTGGTTTTAAAGTTGGAGGAAGAAACATCAATAACCTGTGCTATGCCGATGACACCACTTTGACAGCTGAGAATACGGATGATCTGCAAGCTCTTGTAGTGAAAGTCAAGGAGCACAGTGAAAAAATGGGACTACAACTAAATGTAAAGAAGACTAAACTGATGACAATGTGTACAGCAACCAGTCTCAGAATTCACAATGAAGACATTGAAGTGAGGGATACCACAGATAACTAAGAAGAGCTTTTATGGATATGTTGAGTAAAAGGAAGGTCAAGGAAATGGTGGGTCTCTTCCTTGGAGAAGATGATGAAATGGTAGTGGGTGACTGAGAGAGGAGGACAACCTGATTAACACCTCCATTACATGTGTCATCTCCCAACCGGAGAAAGGCCAACAGATGAATTCATGAAGAGAGAAGGCATCTGGGCCTCCAAACAGAACATGAGGTGTCGAGAGAACACCTAGCTTGCTTAAATGAGTTTACTATCCAGGGCTGGATGAATTAAATCTCAGGGTACTGAAGGAACTTGCAGAGTTGATCTCAGAGCGGATGTCTGCAACTTTTGAGAACTCTGGTAGATTGGTTGAGGTGCTAGAAGTCTGGAAATGAGTATATGTCCTTATCTTCAACAAAGGTGATGGGAAGGAGCTGGGCTTTAACAATAGCAATAGCACTTACATTTATATAGCGCTTTATAGCTGGAGCTCTCTAAGCGGTTTACAATGATTTAGCATATTGCCCCCAACATTCTGGGTACTCATTTTACCGACCTTGGAAGGATGGAAGGCTGAGTCAACCTTGAGCCCCTGGTCAGGATCGAACTTGTAACCTTCTGGTTACAGGGCGGCAGTTTTACCACTGCGCCACCAGGGGCTCATTCTGTTTTATGTACCAGGGGCTCAACAGACCAGTCCACTTGACTTGTATTCCTGGCAAGATGCCAGAACATATTGTTATGCTGTTGGCCTATGAGCACATGGGAAGGGCCTTGAAGATTACTAGGACCTAGCATGAGTTTGTCAAGAGAGGAGAGTGGGTCTGGTGGTAGCAAGCACGACTTGTCCCCTTAGCTAAGCAGGGTCCACCCTGGTTACAAATGAATGGGAGACTAGAAGTGTGAGCACTGTGAGATATTTCCCTCAGAGGATGGAGCCGTTCTGGGAAGAGCAGAAGGTTTCAAGTTCCCTCCCTGGCAGCATCTCCAAGATAGGGCTGAGAGAGATTCCTGCCTGCAACCTTGGAGAAGCCGCTGCCAGTCTGAGCTAGATAGACCAATGGCCTGACTCAATATATGGCAGTTTCCTATGTCCCTGTGTTCCTAATCATAAGTCATGCTAGATTGCTCTGCTCTGATCATCTTCTTGGATAGTGACTAGTTTAGTAGATCAAGGGAATGCTGTGAACATAGTGTATCTTGATCTCAGCAAGCATTTGACATCATATGCCATTCTGTTCTTATTGGTTGATATGCCACCCAGGGGAGCATAGATCAAAGAGAGAAGCGCAAACTGTTGCAATGTATGCCTGCCCTGTTGTGGAGTTGGGGCTGCCCCATGCCTACTAAGCACTGTGCAATAGCAGCTGTGATGTTACTTCCATCAACTGCAGGAGCATTGCAACTGTGACTACACAATGCCTGGCAGGCACAGAGCAGCCCTTCCTCCGCAGCAGTGTGAGCCTGCCTCAGAGTACATCAAACCGCGTCTGGGCGGACATCTGTCAGGGAGGCTGCAGCAGTTTCCTGCGCTGGACTAGAAGGCCTCCAAGGGACCTTTCAGCTCTCAGATTCTGAGATTCTGTGTTCTTCCATGTCTACCCTGGGATATATTTGTTGCGGGGAGGGGTAGAGAAGGCATAAGCCACTTACAGGGAGTTGTGCTTGCCATGGTCTGCTATGGTGTATCCCACGTGGATCTGAGCACCTTGCAGTCTCTCACTGCAGCAGTCCTCCCGGTTTTTCACCACCACAGTCGAGATGGCGTAGTCACCGCCCAAGTCCACATACCACCAGGGCTCCATGTCCAAGTTGGTGTGGGTGCAGGTGGCGCGGAACCAGTCTCCAGCACAGTTCCCATCCACAGCTTTGCCTGCTACTCCGCTGATCTTGTGCACATAGTCGGAGGACTGAAACGCTGGGAGCCCTTTGGCCAAGTTGCTTCCTGGAATGAGAGACAATGAGCGGGGAGGAGCGGGCAGTGATCAAGGCTCTCCATCCATCCGTTCAGGGCCAGCATTTCTTTCCTGTCCTGCCTCCGGCCCCTGGCCTTCCCAAGGTGGCTTATACATAAAACAGAAGCTCACTAGCCAGACTAGACCAATGAGAACATTTCTCAGCAGATGCAGCAGCAAATGCCTGCTGGGAGTAAAAATATCCAGCAGCTTGCTACAATTTAATTTATTTTAAACATTTATAAACTGCCTATGCCAATAGTCTCAAGGCAATCCACAATCAGATAAAGCAACCGAAAAATCCAAACATTTAACCCATATATGAAATCCAATTTAAAACAATTCATCAAAAAGCCTGGCTGAGCAGGTGTGTCTTCAGTAGTTGTTGCAAAGCCACCTGGGCGCTTTCTAGTTCGCTGCTCAACAGAAGCAAAATGTCTCCGTTCAGGCAAGTCACATTCTAAACATAAACAGCAGGGGGAGCAGTCTCACGGAAACTAACCACCCGGAAAAACAGCAACATTTTTACGCCGGATATACGGCGCCCTAGCTCTATATCACAGCAATTAAATCTGAAACAAGGCATTGGACATGTGAACGGCACCCTGCTGTCCACGCAAGGACTGTGGTGTCACGACACAGGAAGTGGGGGAGCACACTTCTGAGATACGATGTGACCCCGTTGTAGGGTCTAATCTGGAAAGCGCCCAGGAGTGTATGACTGAGGAGAGAGGCTGCCCCTCCCAGCCCAGACCAGACGGGGTGGGGAAAGATGGAGAGCACCAGCATATTGCCTTGGCCCAGAGTCAGCAGTTCCATGTAGATCTTAAATACTCTGGGGCATGCAATGGATCCTGGGGGCGCCCTCTAGGCCAGGGAACATGCGCTGAAGCCAGGGCCCCCACAGCTCCTGAGAGCCCCCAAATCCTCTTTAGTCTGTCCCGGGTGGTGTGGTCGTCAGGCTGAGCATGATGATGTTTTATTTGCAGGGGAGGCACCTCTGGATGGAGCTATAAATTCTCAGTACTAACGCCTGGATCCTGTTCTTCAGGAAGGATGCAAGCCATCAAGGTACTGGTGCTTACATGCAGAGGAGAGCTGGTCTTGTGGTAGCATAGCTAAGCAGGGTCTGCCCTGGTTGCATATGAATGGGAGACCCGATATGTGAGCATTGTAAGATATTTCCCTTAGGCGATGGAGCAGCTCTGGGAAGAGCATCTAGGCTCCAAGTTCCCTCCCTGGCAGCATCTCCAAGATGGGGCTAAGAGAGATTCCTGCCTACAACCTTAGAGAAGCCGCTGCCAGTCTGTGAAGACAATACTGAGCTAGATAGATTAATGGTCTGACTCAGTATATGGCAGCTTCCTCTGTTCCTATGTGCTCCCCAGCCTAGCAGGAGGACCCAGAAGGATGCCAGGGTCCAAGGCATGCAAAGCCAGTGAGCAGGCCAGCAGGGATGCTGCACTCCTCCTGTCCGTTCGTGCAGCCTTGTCCTTTTAAAAGGTCTTCCCAGTGGCCCTCTTACTACCGGACGTCCAGTCCCAAGTCCAGTCCCCACAGGCCTGAGGGCCCTCCAGGAAGATTGCTGGGGCAGAAGCTGCTCTCTGCTCGGGAGCTTCTCTTGCCCCACCCAGCCTCACCAGTCGCCACTGTGCGTGGTGGCAGCTGATGAGGCTGGGTGAGGTGAGAGAAGCCAGCCAGGGCACTTTCCAGATTGTTTACTTGTTTACTACCTGTTTACCCCGCCTTTCTGCCTTGACAAAGGCACCCAAAGCAGTTTACAATATTAAAAGAAGCAAATGACAGAAGATGAAAAGCACGGTTGTCTCAGACGGCTGGCCTTTTCAGGAGCTGCGGACAAGAGCTCTCTGGCCTGGGTGCTGCCTCCTTGCCTTCCTCTCGGGGCACACTGGCCTTTCAGTACTCCCGGGAAGGTGGTGGTTGGGGCTGCCCCAACAGTCCTCACAGGCCAGAGCTGGTCTCTGCGGGGGCCGATGTTATGCTCTCCCCTGGCCCGGTGGGTGCCTCCTTTCTTGCCTTCCTCTCAGGGCACTCTGCTCTCTCCAGACGCCTGGGAAGGTGTAAACCCTACCACAGTGTCACTGCGTATCTGCCAAGCGTCTTCTGTATTTCCTGTGTGGTGGCACTGCAGGCCCTGCGCTGGCAGCAAGCGGCCGTTCACATTTCCGATGCCTTGCTTTGGATTGCCAACACGTGGCAAGTCGGTGGCAGAAAACCGGCTGTCTTTCCCCGTTGCAGGAGCTGGAGATTCTGGTAGGGATGGGCCCGGACCGGTCCGGAGGCCTTCCAAAATGCCTCTGGACCGGTCCGGACCTGGGCGGTCCGGTTCGGGTGGGGGGTACCTTTAGGAGCGGTGGGAGGGTTTACTTACCCCTCCCGCCGCTTTCCCGCTTGGCGCCGTAATGTTCAGAGTAATTGGGGTGGCAGGACACCTCCCTCCCGCCGCTCTTAAAGGTACCCCCCCCACCCCAGTGCTGGACCGCAGTTGGCGGTTCTGTGCACACCCCTAGATTCTGGGGCTCGTTCTCAATATGATCCTGCCAGGCTGAGGGGTTTTGCTGCTGTTCCAGGGTGTAATCTGGAAAGCGCCCAGCAGACAGCAGCTTCTGCCCTGGCTGGCCACGACTCGAGGCAGAGGGGGAAGAAAGGGGGTGGGGGGTGGGGGGAGGAAGCATGGCGGCAGCAGCCTCCGCAGCAGGCAGAGGGCACTAGCTAGCTCCTGGGGCTGGCAGGGAGAAGTTCCGGTGCTTCCTGCGGCTGCGGCTGGTGCGTGTCTCCCCCCTGCCCACACCTGCCAAGAGCCACAGAAGAGTTTCTTTGCTGTCTTCCCCCCCGACCTTGCTGGGGCTGGCACTGGCACACTCCCGACAGGCAAGGGAGGCAGAGGGGAGAGTGTCCATGCAAAATGTAGTCTGCGCAGCTCAGTGGGAAGTCTCTTATGCAGAATTTCTTTGAAAAACTGCACCTGATCTTGCAGTAGGGGTGGGGAGGAAAGGCCTTTAGGGCCAGGCTCCAAAATTACCGCATGGAGCGGTAACCCTAACCCAAAATTACCTAGGCGCACCTCGGGGTCTTCCTTCCCCACCCAGGGAGCCTGCCTCTGTTCTCCGCCTGCCCTAGCTTGACACCATTCAAAGCAACCAGACAAGGGGGGGGCATGGAGCCTGACCACTGGAGGCACATGTGTGGCCACTGCCGCGGCCCCACTGACCTTGCCTCCTGCATCTGACATTGGACGTGGGGCTAGCCAAGCCCCCACATCTGACGTCAGACGTGTGTATGTGTGTTTGTGTGTGTGTGGCCTTGAGGCTCTGTTCGGGAGTTGGAGTTTAACTACTGAAGGGGCCATGGAGCTAAACTAAGGCTGGTGGTGCATTGCAAGTGCAGCCAGGAGCGAATTACCTGCAGGAAAGAGCCACCCCTGGCTGCCGCTGCAAACACAACGCCAGCCTTAGTTTAGCTCCCCAAGGGGCTGTGTGGCCCCCACTCGGGAGCTAAACCAGCACCCCTGCATCTGATGTCAGACATGGGGGGCGTATCGGGGCCACGAGGCGAAGCCCGTGATTGGGCATGGTCTGGGTTCTTTGAACCCGTTGGAGAGATAGAGAGCACCACAGAGCCACAGCTGAAGGGCCTGGTTCTTCTTGTGGGGGACTCCAGAGCCTTTGTCAGGCGGTGGGGAAGCTGTGCAAAGCCACTGGGACACCCCCTTCCAAGGGAGCTTGTGGGGAAGGAACATGGAGGTTAGAAAAGCAGACAGGAGGACCAGCTGACCCCTGCACTGGCTCGTTCCAGTTGCCACTGGCTCGTTTGGTGGCCTCTCAGGACCGGACCTCCTCCCTGGCTGCTCCAGGGCTTTGGAATGCACTCCTGGTCAGTGTATGAGTTTCTCCATCTCTGGCTGTCTTTTTAAAAGTCCTTTAAGACTCCTCTGTTTTTTTCAGCTTTTCGTTAAAACTATTTCAAAACTGTTTTGATTGCTTTTATTGTGTTTCATTTCTGCTGTATTGAGGTCGTTGCACACTGCCTCAAGTCTTATAAGTGAGGTGGCTTTTAAATATCACCCCCCCACACACCCTGCTCTTCCCCCCCTCCTGCTGCCCCACCCCCCTTACCTTTGCCTTTGAAGCATCTCCTGCAGCTCTGGGCTTCTCCACTTCCTCCCAGAACTGCCAACACCAGCAGCAAAGGCCAGACGATGAGCATCCTGCAAGGGGTGGACCAGTGGAGAAGGCAGTGAGGGGGAGCAGATTCTGGGGTGGTGGGTTTGGCTCCCCATTAGCTGGATAAAAGATGGCAGGCGCAGACGGACTCAGGACCAGGTTCAAAGCTGGCAAAGCGTCATAGGAGTGGCCTTAGAGTCCACCTCCAGCTCCCCCCCTCCTACAATGTTAGGTGTTTGCTGCCAGGGAGGGGCCTCCTCTGTAGTGGCACCCAGGCACTTTGTTAGGTGGTCCTAGGACAACCCACCACCTGTAACCCAGTTACATGAGTTTTAGGTGCCAGGCGAAAACCTTTGTATTTCTTGAAGTTATTTTGACAATTAATAATGGTCATTAGTCTTTAAAGTTTCATTCTTTGCTTTCCAACAGCAATATCGCATACAGAGTTGTCTGTGTCTGTGAGAAAGAGCGCAAATACGATTCTCCTGTTTTGAGGCATTTCTGCTTTTCCTGCTATTTTTTTGATCTTTTATTGGTGGCAGTTTTAGGAGGTATATTTTAATGGTTCTAATTTATTGATTATTGTGTGTACATGAATTTTTTAAATGGCAAGGAGGAATAGATTTAAAAAGAATCACAAACGCTGCTGGATTTGAGACTTGCACACCACTTGCACTCCTAGCACTACTGTTGTGAGAGAGAGAGCAGCAGAGAGTGGTGAGAGACTGAGGAGGGTTCAGAGGGAAGCTGCAAAGATATTAAAAGGGTTGAGATGCAAATACTCTAGTTGCTGGGTATGTTTAGGCAAGAGAAAATCCTGGTTGATGGTAAAGAGACCTCAGAAGGAAGAGGGGAACAGAAGGTCACTACCTATGGATAGAGGAAACAGGCAGTGCTTTAAAACTATAGGGGGGGAAATTCAGGGTAGCCATGAGGCAGATCTACCTGGCATGTCTAACTACGACTTCAAACCTGGCTCCCAATCAAGAAGCTTTGGGAACAATAGTTTTTCTGTATTTCAGGTAGAGCAAAAGTTCAGTGGATCACCACAACTCACCTTCACTTGATGTGTTTGGATTAGCAGAAGCGTTGATTGTCCTTGGTGAATTGACAGCCACAGTTGCGTTGCTCCCAACTGATGCAGAGTTGCTTCCACCCGAATTCTAGATCTCTGTTTGGGCACTCCTGGTTTTATCCCCTTCTTAACGGGCATCTCTTGCCTGGATCAGTAAAGCTCAGCCAATCACAGAGCCCAGTGTTGAGGCTAAAGCCCCAACTGCCATCAAGTATTCAGCTTCTGCTTTTGCTCCTGGGCGTGAGCAGATTGCGGGGCGTTACTGGATTGTGGGTCTAATTGCACAACCCTCAGCCTCTTGGACAGTTGGCTGATATGAGTTATTGTACAACTTGCTACAGCTTGAGACATGGCTTGGGTCCATCTGCCAGCTTGCCTCAGTCTGTACCAGTTTGCTCTCCCTTTCCCAAAGGGGACAAAAGATACCTTCCTTGCTTCAGATGATTATTTGGAGGAGGAAAAACCCTTCCTTTTCCTATTTAACTTGTGTTGAGAACCTGACCATGAATGAGCACTGGGGCGGCTCAGGGTGCCAACTGTACTCGGCTCCAGAGTCAATGCCTGATCCTGAGTGTCATGTGGGGAAGGCCATGTAAACAAGGTTCTTCATTTGCCCCAGAGCGCTATATCTATGGGAGAAATTTTTGACCAAGAATGATGCACCTGCAGCAAAGATCACAAATTGTGAAAAAAACACAATTATTGGTTGTACAGAAAGGAATTTCACAATGGTCTATTAAGGTCATAGGAAATACAGCTATGCAATGGGATATAAAACTACATTCTTTAGAAGATGAGATGTATATGTCAGTATATGTAGAACATGAAAAACCACACTTTATAATATGATGGTTAAGCATGCAGCCTACAATAATCCTTATCCTATGGATTAGTGGGAAAGTAGAAGTGTTTTAAGTATTAATGGGAAAATACTGCAGGATACCTGCACTGGTCCATGACCGTAATAAAGGACTGACTGCCTGACTGACTGCAGGATACCACCTGAGCTTGGCTTGGTCTGGGATACTTTACTTGATGAATCTGTGAGAGTTGTGCATAGCTGTGGGTGGGCTGGCAGTCTAGATGCTGAAGTGTGATGTGGATGCAAGGAATAGTGGTACATACCCGCTGTCAAAAACCCTGTGCTTTTGTTTACAAATGAATGCATGTGGCTGGAGGGTGACATCATAGTGATGTCATGGGGGCGGGGCGGGGTGGGGCAACTGTCAAAATGTGATTACGTCCCTGGAAATGCGTCAGAAGAAATGGTCAGAGGATACCCCTCACGTGGCCGGAAAGGGTCAGAAGTAGGGGGACGCCCTCAACCCGGAAGTTTGGCCCCCACCCTCCACTCCCACCCCCAGAATATGTCCAGACATGTCCCAAAGGTGGGCATGTGATCCCTCTACGAACACACCTAGCCATCCTGGATCAACAGGAACAGGTTTTAGAGCCCAGAAAGGGCAGTGTGTGCAGGCATGATAATGGTTAGGTGGCCATTTTGTGTAACCTTATTGGCAGAAATGAGGTCAAGTGTCCCCTCTATGAACAAAACTCACCACCCAGGGCCTATGAACAAGTCCCCAACACTTTGCCAGCTTGGCTAACAAATAAAGTCAAGGAAGCTTTAGAGGGGAAGAAGACCTCCTTCAGAAATTGGAAGGCCTGCCCAAACGAAGAGAACAGAAAACACCACAAGCTTTGGCAAAATTAAATGCAAGGGGTAGGTGAATAGCCTGTGTCTCTCTGAGCCAACCTGTTTTTGCAGACTCGCTGTTTGTGCGATCATGGGGTCCCCAGAGAGATCTCTGGAGCCAGCTTGTACCCCTGACAGTTGTAAAACTCAGCCCAAGAAAGCATTCTATTAGCACAAACTCTGATGAGAAGTTTCCACCAAAGCCCACTAATTTCCATTCTTCTCACAAATACGCACATGTACATTTTTTTAAAAAGCAAGACACGCCCCCCCCCCCGTCTCACGTACAAGCATTTCTGGGATATATATCCTTTTGTTGCAAACCTAAGCACACAACAGTTACCTGCAAGTAAGCCCTCACGAGTTCATTCAGGGTTTGACTTAGAAACTGTATAGAATGGTTGCAATCTGGGCTGCTATGATTTAAATCACTTCACAGAACTTAATTTTAATGATTTAAATCTCAATTTACCCCCAAAGAAATCAATAGAGAATAACTGGTTTGTGTGTGTGTGTGTGTGTGTGTGTGTGTGTGTGTGTGTATATATATATATATATATATATATATAATATTATTGCAGTGATACTCGAAAAACACTATATTGCAGTGATACTTACTTATTGCAGTGATACTCACTTACTTATTGCAGTGATACTCGAAAAACACTTACTAAAAGACTACACTGATCTGAAGGAAATGTGATTAGAACTGGGATCATAGAGTTTTGTCATTGCATATGAAAGTATTCTTGATCCACTGCTAGTATGACTTTTAAAAATGAAATATATCTGTGTGTGTGAAAAGAAAAAGCATTGACCTGATTCAGTCGTTTACTATACATGTGATCATTCTCTCTCTCTCTCTCCCTGGTGTAAAAGTCGAGCTAAATCAGGGTTAAAGTGCACTGCAAACTAAGTATTACTTCCTGTAAACTATAACAGCAAAGGCTCAAAATACAGCCAAGAACATACTTTACCTAGAAATGTGTGTGTGTGTAGGTGTGGGTGGAGAGGATTGCAAGAGGATGTGTCCTTGCAGGTAATTTGGAGCACGTAAGTTGCTGACGATGCTTTGCACTGTCAAGGGCCATTTGAAATGTGAAGCTTTTTAACATTAGACTTGAACAAAAGCTGGTTGCAACACCAAAATAATATGCACATCTAGAGAGATGCTATTGTTTTGTGTTTCCTTTTCAACCACTGGCTGTGATTTTAATTGTGCTGGAGGACCTTCATTAGAGCCAGCGTGGTGTCGTGGTTAGAGTGCTGGACTAGGACCGGGGAGACCCGAGTTCAAATCCCCATCCAGCCATGAGACTAGCTGGGTGACTCTGGGCCAGTCACTTCTCTCTCAGCCTAAGCTACCTCACAGGGTTGTTGTGAGGAGAAACCTAAGTATGTAGTACACCGCTCTGGGCTCCTTGGAGGAAGAGCGGGATATAAATGTAAAAATAATAATAATGTTAGCACATGGAGAGATTTCACAAAGCCGCTTCATTAGGTGGGCGGGGGGTGCTTGGCAGACTAGGTCTTTTTGCATGCATGAGAATGTCAGCCTTTCAATGCCAGCCAACATTAATAATAATGTTGGGGGAAAGTTGAGAACAGTCAGTTATCTGAAAGACGGGTGTCAGATGTTTGGGGGGGTGGGGGTGGCACAATTTCAGTGCTTGCCCTAGGCGCTATTTTCCCTAGATACACCTCTGAAGACAATATACTGGATGTGCAGTTAAGACTTGTATGGCGGAAATTTACGTCTCGCATCTTAACAGACATTTCAGCCTCTGCCCATCACACAAGTCTTAGCAGAATCTCCTCCCTGAGTAATGAAAGGGATTGCAGCCATTGAAAGAAATGGGGATCCCTTCAGGTATGGCATTTTTAAGCCTGGTGTGTGGAGTACAGGTGGGTTGGTGTTGTTAGGAACATAGGAAACTTCCATATACTGAGTCAGATCATTGGTCTATCTTGCTCAGTATTGTCTTCACAGACTGGCAGCGGCTTCTCCAAGGTTGCAGGCAGGAATCTCTCTCAGCCCTCTCTTGATGCTGCCAGGGAGGGAACTTGGAACCTTCTGCTCTTCCCAGAGCGGCTCCATCCCCTGAGGGGAAGATCTTGCAGTGCTCACACATCAGGTCTCCCATTCATATGCAACCAGGGCAGACTCTGCTTAGCTATGGGGACAAGTCATGCTTGCTGCCACAAGACCAGCTCTCCTCGCCTTTAGAGCCTCTGGAAGGTGGGGTGTGTGGGGCTGGCCCAACAGGCTTGCAGGCTCCCTCCCATTCCACAGGAGCTGTCAGCTTTCTTTTAAAGACAACTTGTGGCTTGGCCCCACTTGTAGTGGTGACGCACTCGAGGCTGAGCAAAACTCAAAGTAAGTTCCTCTTCGTAATTTGCCAGGTATTTTGTTCTTACTGAGCTGTTGGGTGAGGAAGACATATTTTGGTCTGGCCAACTATTTCACTTCTGCCAACTATTTCCATTTTTTCCACTGAGCAACTTCAACAATTGTTACTTTTGCATCCAAACAAGGACACGAGGCATATTTGGAAGGTAGGGGGTCACAATTTTTTTTGATGCAGCATGCCAATAGCAACCCACGGGGATTGGCTCTCCACCCCCTACACCCATGGTGCAAGTCCCAACGCATGGAGCAAAGAGCCTGTTTTCTCAGGCTTGTAACAAATTAATTTTATTTGTTTTATTTAAAATATTTGTATACTGCCCAAAACGCAAGTTTACAACAAAACAATAAAATCAAGTAAAACGGTTAAAACATTACAACAATTTAAAATTTGATATGTTAGAACTATTAAAAGTACTCCAACTATTACAGGTGAAACTCAGAAAATTAGAATATCGTGCAAAAGTCCATTAATTTCAGTAATGCAAATTAAAAGGTGAAACTGATATATGAGAAAGACGCATTACATGCAAAGCGAGATAAGTCAAGCCTTAATTTGTTATCATTGTGATGATCATGGCGTACAGCTCATGAAAACCCCAAATCTCCAATCTCAGAAAATTAGAATATTACATGGAACCAAGAAGACAAGGATTGAAGAATAGAACAATATTGGACCTCTGAAAAGTATACAGTGACTGTGCTTGATTGGCCAGCAAACTCGCCTGACCTGACCCCATAGAGAATCTATGGGGCATTGCCAAGAGAAGGATGAGAGACATGAGACCAAACAATGCAGAATTGCTGAAGGCCGCTAATGAAGCATCCTGGTCTTCCATAACACCTCATCAGTGCCACAGGCTGATAGCATCCATGCCACGCCGCATTGAGGCAGTAATTGCTGCAAAAGGGGCCCAAACCAAGTACTGAATACATATGCATGCTTATACTTTTCAGAGGTCTGATATTGTTCTATTCTACAATCCTTGTCTTCTTGGTTCCATGTAATATTCTAATTTTCTGAGATTGTGGATTTGGGGTTTTCATGAGCTGTACGCCATGATCATCACAATGATAACAAATTAAGGCTTGACTTATCTCGCTTTGCATGTAATGCGTCTGTCTCATATATCAGTTTCACCTTTTAATTTGCATTACTGAAATTAATGGACTTTTGCACGATATTCTAATTTTCCGAGTTTCACCTGTAAAACAGTATCTAATTAAAAGCAGGGAGCATGTTCCAAAGCCTCAGGGCAGCAATGGAGAAGGCCTGTCCCTGAGTAGCCACCAGACCAGCCGGTGGAAACTGCAAATGGACCTCCCCGAGGATCTCACTGGGTGGTGTGATGCATAGCAAAGACGACAGTCTCTTAAATACCCAGGGCCCAAGCCATTTAGGGCTTTATAGTTAATAACCAGCACCTTGTATTTTGCCTGGCAGCCAGTATAGTTCTTTCAACACAGGAGTAATATGGTCTCTCCTAGATGACCCAGAGACCAACCTGGCTGCCGCATTCTGGACCAACTCCAATTTCCAGACTACGTACAAGGGCAGCCTCACATAGAGTGCATTGCAGTTGTCAAGGCTGGAGGTTACCAGGCCAGCAGATGCACCACTGTTCTGAGGTCATTTATCTCAAGAAACGGATGAAGCTGGTATATCAGTTGAAGCTGATAAAAGGCACCTCTGGCCACTGCCTCAAACTGGGACACCAGGGAGAGTTTGTGTCCAGAAGCACACCCAGACTGTGTACCTGTTCCTTCTGGGGAAGTGTGACCCCCATCCAGAACTGGCAGATCAAAATCATCTCCTGAGTTCCGACCTCACATAATAAGTACCTCCATCTTATCTGGATTCAGTCTATTTGTTATTTCTCATCCAGCCCATCACAGCCTCTAGGCAGACATTTAGCGAGGTTATGCCTTCTCCTGATGATGCTGACATGGAGAAATAGATTTGGGTATCAACAGCATACTGATAACACCCTGCACCAAATCCCTTGATGATCTCTCCCAGTGGTTTCATATAGATGTTAGACAACATCGGAGACAATGCGGAGCCCTGAGGGACACCATACCGAAGTTCAGATTCTGAAGAACAACAGTCCCCGAGGGACACCATCTGGAACCTGCCAGAGAGGTAGGAGTGGAACCACTGCAAAGCAGTGTCCCCCACCTCCTCAGACACTCCAGAAGGATACTATGGTTGATAGTATCGAAAGCCGCTGAGAGGTCCAAAAGAACTAACAGAATCACACTCCCTCTGTCAGTTCCCAATTGGAGATCATCCATCAGCTGACCATGGCAGTCTCCCCTCCATAGCCCACCCGAAATCCGGTCTGAAACGGATCAAGATAATCAGTTTCATCCAAGACTGCCTGGAGCTGAGAGGCTACCACCCTCTCAATTACCTTGCCCAACCCTGTCCTCGTGGTGGACAGAGAGCAGCCAGACATCTGCCTCAGTAGTAGAGGTACATAGCCGCTGTCAAAAACCATGTGCTTTTGTTTATAAATAAATGCATGCGGCTGGAGGGTAACATCATAGTGACATCATGGAGGGCGGGGCGGTGCAGCTGTCAGAAGGCGATTACGTCACCGGAAATGCATCAGCGGAAATGGTGAGAGAAGACCCCCACGTGGCCAGAAAGGGTCAGAAGTAGGGGGACGCCCTCACCCCGGAAGCTTGGCCCCCACCCTCCACCCCTACCCCCAGAATATGTCCAGACATGTCCCGAAGGTGGGCATGTGACCCCTCTACAAACACACCTAGCCATCCTGGACCAATAGGAACAGGTTTCAGGCCCCAGAAAGGGCAGTGTGTGTAGGCATGATAATGGTCAGGCGGCCATTTTGTGTAACCTTATTGTCTGAAACGAGGTCAAGTGTCCCCTCTATGAACAAAACTCACCACCCAGGGCCTATGAACAAGTCCCCAACACTTTGCCAGCTTAGCTAACAAATAAAGTCAAGGAAGCTTTAGAGGGGAAGAAGACCTCCTTCAGAAATTGGAAAGCCTGTCCAAACGAAGAGAACAGAAAACACCACAAACTTGGGCAAAATAAAATGCAAGGCATAGCCTGTGTCTCTCTGAGCCATCTTGTTTTTGCAGACTCGCTGTTTGTGCGATCATGGGGTCCCCAGAGAGATCACGGGAGCCAGCTTGTACCCCTAACAGTTGTAAAACTCAGCCCAAGAAAGCATTCTATTAGCACAAGCTCTGATGATGAGAAGTTCCCACCAAAGCTCATTAATTTCCTTCCTTCTCACAAATACGCACATGCACACTTTTTTTAAAAAAAAAGCAGGACCTCTCTCTCTCACACACAAGATAAGCATTTCTGGGATATATATCTTTTGTTGCAAACCTAAGCACACAACAGTTACCTGAGAGTAAGGCCTCACGGGTTCATTAAGGCTTTGACTTAGAAACTGTATAGAATGGTTGCAATCTGGGCTGCTATGATTTAAATCACTTCACAGAACTCAATTTTAATGATTTAAATCTCAATTTAAAGCACCATTTTCTAGTAAAAGTACATTCTTGTTGTCTAATATAACCTTCGTACGTATTCAGAGATCATAATGCTGCTTCATTCAGGCAACCAGACCTTGCATTTCTTTGTTGCTCTGTTTGCATTTTTGCACACATGTCTGACTTACCCACATGTACAGAAACTTGATTAAAATATCCCCAAGTAAGGTCTCTTTGAAGCATGCAACCATGACAGGTGTTTCCCTTCTAAAATGGAGGATACACTTGGAAAAGGTTTCCTCCGTGTTCCTGTTGCTTGCCCAGACCTATTCCAACCTCCCCAGATCCCCTTGGCCTTCTTTATCCCGATTCAGACTCTTCTGTGGAAATGTAAACAAGTTGCTGTGAATTACTGTACCTGGGTTCATTTTAAAATTCAAACCGGGATAGAGGCCCTTCAAGTGCATGGTACAGATAGGGAGTATAATGCTGTACCTGTGTAACATTTGAATGACTGTACCTGTGCACAGATTTGTACCTGTGTGTACACTCATTGTAGAACATAATGTGTGAATGGACCAACAAGTTCACTGAATATAATTAGGCGCTATGATTAACACTCATGTTCATGATATCTTTGACCTATGTTCTTTTTAAAAAAATAACTAAATGCATTGGTTTAAGGGGGGGAAATCCAATTTAAATTTAAAAATCTGGATTAAAAAAATCATTGTTTTCTATCAACCCTAGCTGCAACTCTAAGCAACATTTGCTTTATCAGTTTTGAAAAATTAAGCCATATAGATCACAGACCTGAGAAAGAATTTATACTGAAGATCTCTCCTTTCAAAACTACTATCAGTCACCAAAGTTAAAAAACAAAACAAAATAACCAGCCAACAGCAAACAAAAAAACTGGCATAATTAAGGACTCTAAAGAGAGGTGCAGCTACATGAACATTTTGGACTTGCCTGGTTTCTAAGTTGTGCCTTTTAGGTTGGCTCATAAATAGAAGGCAAGAACGTCAGATTTCTTAAAAATTAAAAACAAGTATTTCTGTTTTTAAAACATTTCAGACAGGATAGGTTTCAAATTATCCAATTAGTAATTTCAGTTAAAATATCATGGTTTTTTTTTAAAACCACCCTCCCGAGAGGAGATCCGAGGAAGTAAGCAACAGGCTCTTCTAGATCTCTGAATGTTACTAAGATTTGCTAGTGAAATCTTAGGAGACGGGGAAAACGAAAGGAAAAGAGAAAAGCTCTCTGCAAGAGCTGGAGCCCCGCCATAGCCAAACAAACTGCAGTTCCTGGAGCAATAAAGTTGAGAGACAGAGGGGTGCATATGTTACTGGATTCAAAACGATGCAGCCTGCAACTTATAATTAGGTGGGTAACATGCCATCTTCAGGGGGACGGTGCCCACTTTGCTGCCGCCACCCCCTGCATCCCGGGAACCGTTATAAATGGGTGACAGGCAACATTCCATCACCCTTGCCTGTAATGCTAGCAAGAACACTGGTGTGGCCTTTACTACCCAGTTAGCAAGGCCCCGGGATCTTCCTGGGGGAATGGGACCGGTTGAAATACAGTGTCCACACAGCAGAGACACTGTTAAAGCAGATAACTCCCCCCCTCGAATATGGGGGGGGGTCTTCAGGGGTGCCCTCTGATTCTTCTGGGCTGTTTGGTTGGGAACTCATAGCAGGGCCAACATCAGATGCCATACCTACGCAAAAGGCTCCATGACGGGTAACACACTCTTTGGTGTCTGCATTCAGAGGACCGGAAAAACGATGTGCCTCCGCTGATGCTTCAAACTCACCTGAAGAACCAGAAGCATTCCTATGCCCTCCTTGCTGGTTGCTAGATGTGTTCCCTCCGCTTTTGAGCCCCTTCGAGTGTTCATGCCCCCCTCCTCCTCCCAATGTGTGGTGGTACAGGAATACATGTACTCATTTTTAACACTAGTTCGGCCTTTACTACCCAATTAGCAAGGCCCCGGGATCTTCCTGGGGAATGGGGAGTGGGCCCGGTTGAGGTACAGTGCCCACACAGCGGGGACACTGTGAAAGCAGATACCCCCTCTCGAATATGTGGGGCCCGGGACTACACGTGAGGCCATATTAGTGTCAGATTCTGCAGAGGTATCTGCCCGAGAACTCATCGCAGGATTCAGCAACGGAAAGGTGTCTCCGTAGAAGGTCCATGACGGGGACCAACTGTTCATCAGCACCCCACGGATCAGCAGATGGATTTGACTGAGACACCTCTGTAGGATCATCAGCAGATGGGTTGGATGGGGTTACTAAAGCATTAGCAGCAGAGGATGGCTTTTGGGCCCCTACGAGTGTCCATGTCCCCTCAATGTGTGGTGGTACAGGAAAACATGTACTCATTTTAAATTAATTCCTGAAACTTGAAGGCCTCAGACAGGTCATTATAGAGTTTCAGGACTCTCTTCTGGTAATCAGTAGCTCCCACGGCTTGTTCAAAAATCTGCACAGCAACATTTTTAGGGACATAAAGAAAACTAGCCACCACCCTCAGGCTTTCATCATGGTCTTTCCCACACACCACCAGATTTGGTGGAGCGTCAGCATTGCCTGGTTCCTCATCAGCGAGTTCTAAAAACAAGAACATGATAGAGTTAGAAAACTATACATCAGCCCGCCCCACAAGGTGGTTGCAATTTATTTATTTAGATATGTATACTCCGCCCCCGCAGTACTCTATTGCCCGGGGGTGGATCAGAAGCTCTTATTTCAACAGGGAGCACATCCAAAGTCCAGGGGCTGCCCGTTCTGAGTAGCTGCCAGAAGAGTTGGCAGCAGCCACAGGCGAACAAGAACATCAATAAAATAGCTGCAATGTAAAATAAGACTAATAAAGTTAAACAAGTTAGAAGACCAGACTAAAACCACAATTTTTAAAGTCTCAAATTGAGAGTCATTTAATAAGCCCCCCAAAATTGAGAACTATCAAAACTACATCCTCTTTAAAAGTATGTGTTTTAATTGGTTGCTACAGACACCAAGTTTTTTATTCTGAATGCTTTAAAACTAGTGCCCCAGGTGAGACACAAACTCACAACCATGGTGTTGTGCTTTTCTACAAATACAAAAGTGTTTATGTACTTATCTCAGAACGCACTCAGCACTGCTCCTCAGCGTGAGCTTTTCTCTGGGTTTCTTCACCTTCACCAATTTATTTATTACCAATAAATAGCATATTCAGCTACTGGGGAATTGAGCGGGGGAATCCTCACCACCAGCAGACTACCACCCCATTCAATTCCCCAATAAGTGCTGACTCTGAGTGCATGAACCTACATTTGTACCTACAAAACTGGGGGCACAAGGGATTAAGGCTTTCATGGCCACCACTTACATTCTGAGATAAGTACATAAAAATGCAACACCCCCCAAATGACACCCCCCAAATGCGTGTGTGTAGTGCAACTCAGTTCAACGTATTTGCTCTGGATGCTGCCCCTGGGGAGTGTGTGAGAACTGGGGCCCTCAAATAGAATGTGGCTAGATTCTGGCCCTTTGTCAGAATGCAGTCCTGCTTTAATGCATCTGGTACTGCTTCACCAGCCTGTAATCTGGAACAGCCCAAACTCTGTTGCAGTATCACACTTACAACATAAAGAGATGGAGTGACACAATAAGGTTACAGACAAGTATACTATGTACATTCTTAATCAAAAAGTTAGTTAGTTTTTACTCTCATTGCTGTTCACTGGTGTGTAGAACACAGATTTCTAAAATGTGTGTTCCATCAACCATTAAAAACCCAGGTTTTAAGATGACTTTTAGAAAGTTATTAATAAAAAGAATTTTTCCACATGTTCAATGGATAGCATAGGGTATTTGTAGAAAAGCACAACACCATGGTTGTGAGTTTGTGTCTCACCTGGGGCACTAGTTTTAAAGCATTCAGAATAAAAAACTTGGTGTCTGTAGCAACCAATTAAAACACATACTTTTAAAGAGGATGTAGTTTTGATAGTTCTCAATTTTGGGGGGCTTTTTAAATGACTTTCAATTTGAGACTTTAAAAATTGTGGTTTTAGTCTGGTCTTCTAACTTGTTTAACTTTATTAGTCTTATTTTACATTGCAGCTATTTTATTGATGTTCTTGTTCGCCTGTGGCTGCTGCCAACTCTTCTGGCAGCTACTCAGAACGGGCAGCCCCTGGACTTTGGATGTGCTCCCTGTTGAAATAAGAGCTTCTGATCCACCCCCGGGCAATAGATTACTGCGGGGGCGGAGTATACATATCTAAATAAATAAATTGCAACCACCTTGTGGGGCGGGCTGATGTATAGTTTTCTAACTCTATCATATTCTTGTTTTTAGAACTCGCTGATGAGGAACCAGGCAATGCTGACGCTCCACCAAATCTGGTGGTGTGTGGGAAAGACCATGATGAAAGCCTGAGGGTGGTGGCTAGTTTTCTTTATGTCCCTAAAAATGTTGCTGTGCAGATTTTTGAACAAGCCGTGGGAGCTACTGATTACCAGAAGAGAGTCCTGAAACTCTATAATGACCTGTCTGAGGCCTTCAAGTTTCAGGAATTAATTTAAAATGAGTACAGTGGTCCCTCGACTTACGAAGTTAATCCGTTCCGAATGCACATTCGTAGGTCGAAAAGTTCGTAAGTCGAAAAGCGATTTCCCATAGGAATGCATTGGAAACGGATTAATTCGTTCCGGAGCCTAGGAAAAAGACCCAGACACCCAGTTTTATGTGCAAAACTCTTTATCAAGTGCACTTTAAAGGCATGCAAAATGCAAACTCTGCAAACTCTGCAAACTCCTGCGGAGCATTGCTCGCCATGGGGCAACGACCACATTATCAAAATTCGTAAGTCGAGGAAACCGCATCTAAAATTCGTAAGTCGAAGAAACCGCATCTAAAACCGCCAACGGTTTTCCGTTCGGATGTCGAAAAATTCGTAAGCGTGCGGCCACTTTTTCCTTTCTTAAGTCGAAAAATTTGGATGTCGAGTAGTTCGTAAGTCGAGGGACCACTGTACATGTTTTCCTGTACCACCACACATTGAGGGGACATGGACACTCGTAGGGGCCCAAAAGCCAACCTCTGCTGCTAATGCTTTAGTAACCCCATCCAACCCATCTGCTGATGATCCTACAGAGGTGTCTCAGTCAAATCCATCTGCTGATCCGTGGGGTGCTGATGAACAGTTGGTCCCCGTCATGGACCTTCTACGGAGGCACCTTTCCGTTGCTGAATCCTGCGATGAGTTCTCGGTCAGATACCTCTGCAGAATCTGACACTAATATGGCCTCACGTGTAGTCCCGGGCCCCACATATTCGAGAGGGGGTATCTGCTTTCACAGTGTCCCCGCTGTGTGGGCACTGTACCTCAACCGGGCCCACTCCCCATTCCCCAGGAAGATCCCGGGGCCTTGCTAATTGGGTAGTAAAGGCCGAACTAGTGTTAAAAATGAGTACATGTATTCCTATACCACCACACATTGGGAGGAGGAGGGGGGCATGAACACTCGAAGGGGCTCAAAAGCAGAGGGAACACATCTAGCAACCAGCAAGGAGGGCATAGGAATGCTTCTGGTTCTTCAGGTGAGTTTGAAGCATCAGCGGAGGCACATCGTTTTTCCGGTCCTCTGAATGCCGACGCCAAAGAGTGTGTTACCCGTCATGGAGCCTTTTGCGTAGGTATGGCATCTGATGTTGGCCCTGCTATGAGTTCCCAACCAAACAGCCCAGAAGAATCAGAGGGCACCCCTGAAGACCCCCCCCCATATTCGAGGGGGGGAGTTATCTGCTTTAACAGTGTCTCTGCTGTGTGGACACTGTATTTCAACCGGTCCCATTCCCCCAGGAAGATCCCGGGGCCTTGCTAACTGGGTAGTAAAGGCCACACCAGTGTTCTTGCTAGCATTACAGGCAAGGGTGATGGAATGTTGCCTGTCACCCATTTATAACGGTTCCAGGGATGCAGGGGGTGGCGGCAGCAAAGTGGGCACCGTCCCCCTGAAGATGGCATGTTACCCACCTAATTATAAGTTGCAGGCTGCATCGTTTTGAATCCAGTAACATATGCACCCCTCTGTGTCTCAACTTTATTGCTCCAGGAACTGCAGTTTGTTTGGCTATGGCGGGGCTCCAGCTTTTGCAGGGAGCTTTTCTCTTTTCCTTTCGTTTTCCCCGTCTCCTAAGATTTCACTAGCAAATCTTAGTAACATTCAGAGATCTAGAAGAGCCTGTTGCTTACTTCCTTGGATCTCCTCTCGGGAGGGTGGTTTTAAAAAAAAACCATGATATTTTAACTGAAATTACTAATTGGATAATTTGAAACCTATCCTGTCTGAAATGTTTTAAAAACAGAAATACTTGTTTTTAATTTTTAAGAAATCTGACGTTCTTGCCTTCTATTTATGAGCCAACCTAAAAGGCACAACTTAGAAACCAGGCAAGTCCAAAATGTTCATGTAGCTGCACCTCTCTTTAGAGTCCTTAATTATGCCAGTTTTTTTGTTTGCTGTTGGCTGGTTATTTTGTTTTGTTTTTTAACTTTGGTGACTGATAGTAGTTTTGAAAGGAGAGATCTTCAGTATAAATTCTTTCTCAGGTCTGTGATCTATATGGCTTAATTTTTCAAAACTGATAAAGTAAATGTTGCTTAGAGTTGCAGCTAGGGTTGATAGAAAACAATGATTTTTTTAATCCAGATTTTTAAATTTAAATTGGATTTCCCCCCCTTAAACCAATGCATTTAGTTATTTTTTTAAAAAGAACATAGGTCAAAGATATCATGAACATGAGTGTTAATCATAACGCCTAATTATATTCAGTGAACTTGTTGGTCCATTCACACATTATGTTCTACAATGAGTGTACACACAGGTATAAATCTGTGCACAGATACAGTCATCCAAATGTTACACAGGTACAGCATTATACTTCCCTTCTGTACTGTGCACTTGAAGGGCCTGTATCCCAGTTTGAATTTTAACATTTATTTTATTTTATTTATTTTTACATTTATATCCCGCTCTTCCTCCAAGGAGCCCAGAGCGGTGTACTACATACTTAAGTTTATCCTCACAACAACCCTGTGAAGTAGGTTAGGCTGAGAGAGAGAAGTGACTGGCCCAGAATCACCCAGCTAGTACCATGGCTGAATGGGGATTTGAACTCGGGTCTCCCCAGTCCTAGTCCAGCACTCTAATTCACGGCAACTTGTGTACACTTCCACAGAAGAGTGTCTGGATTGGGATAAAGAAGGCCAAGGGGATCTGGGGAGGTTGGAACAGGTCTGGGCAAGCAACAGGAACACGGAGGAAACCTTTTCCAAGTGTATCCTCCATTTTAGAAGGGAAACACCTGTCATGGTTGCATGCTTCAAAGAGACCTTACTTGGAGATATTTTAATCAAGTTTCTGTACATGTGGGTAAGTCAGACATGTGTGCAAAAATGCAAACAGAGCAACAAAGAAATGCAAGGTCTGGTTGCCTGAATGAAACAGCATTATGATCTCTGAATATGTACAAAGGTTATATTAGACAACAAGAATGTACTTTTACTAGAAAATGGTGCTTTAAATTGAGATTTAAATCATTAAAATTAAGTTCTGTGAAGTGATTTAAGTCATAGCAGCCCAGATTGCAACCATTCTATACAGTTTCTAAGTCAAAGCCTTAATGAACCCGTTGTTGGAAGTTAAAGGACTTTGCGCTGTCTCTTTGCCTCAGACAGTGGAGGACAGATTAGTGAGCCAGAGGGCTAGTCAAGAGATTGGTCATCACTTCTCCACTGCTCTGATGCTATCCCTTTGAAATGTAGATTGCTACTCTTAGGGGATTCAACTTCCTTCCTTCTCTCTCTCTTCCCTACCTGGCCTCCTACCTTGCAACATGGCAAGCCTTTCTCCCTGCACCATATGTGCAGAGAGGATGCAGAATCCATCTGCATCCAGCTAGATAGATAGAATAGAGATCCTAACTCCTCACTTTCCTATCTAGAATGCCTTAATAAATGCCTTTTATATTGATTTGAAACTATGAATTGGCTCCAAGTTACTTTACTCTCAGCACACACGCATGCCTAACTAAACTACCGCTGTGTTGTGCCTCTGTGCACTCTGATATAATGAGAAAGGGATTCTCTCACCACAGAGAATTTCCAACAGGTTATGGGAGCCCAGTATTTTGAGCTGCGTGTGCTGCAACTAGAGAGTTAGGTTTGCTCCAGGAGATCCAGTGAGATCTAGCGTGGACACTTTGAATTGCTAATCTACAGCAACTGCCTTTTGGAGCCGGTGAGGATGGCTACATACCTAGAAGGAAAACTCAGGCTGACTATCCTGAATGCAGACAATTATTTGGAATGGAAGACTCGATTGAGGATTGCACTGAAAGCAGAAGGACTCCAAAACATTACTGAGGAGGATCCCCCCCCCCCGCAGATGGATCCACAAATGCTGAGAAAACTTTCAAAGAAAAATGGTTGCGCCAAGATGCGAAAGCTGGAGCTTTGATCGCAGCTTCTGTGAGTAAAAATCTTCTTTATGCTATATGTGAACTTGGAACCTCAAAGGAAATGCTAAGCAAGCTAGATTCCTTGCATATGAAAAAAGGGTGGGCATACACCTTTAATTTAAGAAAGAAAATGCAAGATCTCCAATATAAAGATAGGGACTGTTTTTCTACTTTTGTGGGATTTTTGGAAGATTTCTTTTTCCAATTTAAAGAGGCAGGGTTGGAATTTACAGAGAATCAGAAGCTGGAAGCTCTGTTCTTAAGCATGCCCCCCAGCTATAGCAGTTTAATCGGCCAATTGGAAACCCACACCAATCTAAGCTTTGAAAAGGCTGTGGAAACATTGTCTTCAGAAGCAAGCAGGAGAAAAATTTTGAATTCACGCTGTGAGAGTGAACTGGCAAGTAACTTTGCTCTTAAAGCAACAGTTGATCATTCCAGCCGAAACCCATGGTGGGGAGGGAATGCTGCAAGAGGAAACAGCATGGGGCCCTCACATTTACATACAAAGAGATCTGGCTTTGCCGCCAAAGAAACTCAGCCCAGAGAGAGGGGTCACATGACCGCCAGCAGAGAGACTGCTCCAATCGGGACTAATGCCTTTAGATGTTTTCTGTGTAACGAATTTGGCCACAAGGTGGCAAACTGTCCCAAGAATCAGACAAAGACTAAGGAGAATGGGAATCATGATTTCAAGCATACAGGAAGATATTTAAACAGGAATTATAATGTTTACTTAATGCAAAGCGATGAAAAGTTCATTTATTTAGATTCTGGTTCATCTGTGCATATCTCAAATGATCTAGCTTTCTATACTGAACTGTTTGATATTCCTGAAGAGACTGTTTATTTGGGCAATAATACTACAATTAAAGCCAAGAAGAAAGGTGGAGGAATTTTGTATTGCAAATTGCTGGATGGATCTGTTAAACCATTTTTTCTTAAAGATGTTATGTATATCCCTGACTTCTCAAGCTCCTTGATTTCTGTATCCAAGCTAGAGCAACAAGGCTGTGAACTGTATATTAAAAATGGACAATGTGTTGTTACCCAGAATGGAGAAATTTGCCTTGTAGGCTCTGAATTCAAAGGTCTTTATTGTGTGGAATCTACAGACAGAGAAAGACCAAGACCTGAGGCATACCAGCCTAATGAAGTGAACCTTGCTAAGTCATGCCTGCATGAAAACTGCTTGCAACTGTGGCATAGACGGCTAGGACACAGGAGCTATGATTCAATCCAGGACATGAAAGAAAAGGGATTAGCTAATGGCATTGATTTTGTACCATGTGACATTGTAAACTAACTGTGTTTGTTGTCTCGAGTCCAAAGCAGTTAACAAGCCATTCCCAAAGCAGAGTGAAAGGAAGACCGGAAGACCCTTGGAACTGATCCACAGCGATATATCTGGACCACTGCCAGCAACCATAGGTAATCAAAAATATTTTCTAACTATAACAGATGATTTCTCACGATACATGTGTGTATTTCTACTAAAGGAAAAATCAGAGATGCTGGAGAGATTAAAAGAATATGTCGTGATGGCAAGCAACAAATTTGGCTAGAAGCCAAAGATCCTGCGCACAGACAATGGAGGAGAATATATGTCCAACACCACACAGCAGTTCCTGAGAGAACATGGAATCGTGCATCAAACCACGGTACCTTACTGCCCGTCCCAAAATGGAATCTCAGAAAGAAAGAACAGAAATCTACTGGACATGGTAAGATGCATGCTTGCTGACGCGCACCTCCCACAGAAATTCTGGGGAGAAGGCATCATGACTGCTGAATACATACAAAACAGAATGTACACAAAGCCTATAGCTACAACACCATATGAACTTTGGCATGGTCATAAGCCGTCCATGATGCATCTGCGTGTCTTTGGAAGCACGGCTTACTCATACATCCCAAAGGAAAAAAGGACTAAGTTAGGGGCTAGGGCCACAAAAGGGATTTTGTAGGCTACCAAGCACAGTCCAAAGCCTACAGAATTCTGGATCCTGACACCAACAGGATAACTATAAGCAGAGCGGTGTATTTTGATGAGAATGAAAGAGCTACACCTTCAGAGGGGGCCTACACCGAAGCAAGCAACCAGACCAACCACCCTGATGACTGGATTATGCTTCCTGATCTCAGAGGAATTGAGGAGGAGGAGACAGCAGATCCAGATCCAACCACACTCAACACAGAGATCCCCAGCGATCCACCAGATGCACCTGAGGTAATGGAAGGGACCACAGAGGGTGAAGTGAGGCGATCAACGCGCTCAAACAGAGGTGTTCCAGCTCTGAGACCGTCCTACCTCGCAAGAACAGCAGAACAACCAGAACCTTCATCAGGGGAGGAAATATCCCAGCTACCACAACCGGAAGCCCAGAAGTGGAGACAAGCTGCAATTGAAGAGCTTGAGGCTCTACACACACACACACACACACACACACACACACACACACACACACACACACACACACACAAAACCTGGACTCTTACTAAGTTACCACAAGGAAGGAAAGTTATAGGCTGCAAATGGGTTTTCAAACTCAAACATGATGCTGATGGTGAGATTCAGCGCTACAAAGCCAGATTAGTAGCAAAAGGATATTCACAGAAATATGGAGAAGATTATGATAAAACCTTTGCACCAGTGGTTAAACATACCACAGTAAGGACTCTGTTAAGTATTGCTGCTAGCAAAGGAATGAATGTTGAATACCTAGACGTGAAAACTGCATTCTTGCATGGTGAACTAGAAGAGGACATTTACATGCAACAACCACCAGATTTCTTAGAGAAAGGCAAAGAGGACTATGTATGCAAACTGCAAAAGAGCATTTACAGTTTAAAACAGGCTGCCAGAGCATGGAACATAAAACTGAATGATATGCTGCAGCTTCAAGCAAACTTCAAAAGAAGCAACGCAGATCCCTGTCTATACACAAGATGCATAGATGGCAAGTGGACTTACATTTTGGCGTATGTTGATGATTCGATTCTTGCCTATGAAAATCCAGATGACAGCAAGGAAATAATGCATCATCTGAACATAGAGGTGGAAGTCAAGCGACTTGGCAACATTGCACACTACTTGGGCATTCAAGTACAAAGAGAGAAAGATGGAAGTTTCCTCATCAACCAAGAACAGAAAATTAAAGACTTGATAAAACTTGCTCAGAATGGAAAATGCAAATCCTACACCAACTCCAATAGAAGTGAACTACATAAAGCAAGAAGATCAAACTGAGCCACTATCTGACAACCATAGATATTGTGAAGCATTGGGTAAGCTTTTATACATTAGTACACTCACTAGGCCAGATATTAGTACAGCAGTTGACTTACTTTGTAGAAAGACTGCATCACTAACAGTC
This sequence comes from Hemicordylus capensis, assembly GCF_027244095.1. Taxonomy (NCBI): domain Eukaryota; kingdom Metazoa; phylum Chordata; class Lepidosauria; order Squamata; family Cordylidae; genus Hemicordylus; species Hemicordylus capensis. Next base: position 320,369,850 of record NC_069660.1, on the reverse strand, counting down.
AAGGACTGGAATGCAATGAAAAGACTTGTTAGGTATCTAAAGGGTACTGCACACTTTAAGCTCAAGCTGCCAGCTAATAGTCAACCAAAACTAGAAGCATATGTAGATGCAGACTGGGGTGGAGATCTAACAGAAAGGAAATCCACCAGTGGTCACATAATTTTCTATGGAGATGGAGCGATAAGCTGGTCAAGCAGAAAGCAAGACATAGTAGCATCATCAACCACTGAAGTGGAAATGGCTGTGTCAGCTACTGAAGGACCTAGGTACAGATGTACCACAGCCCATACCAGTATATGAAGACAACCAAAGTTGCATTCAACTCTCCAAACAAGAAGATGTAAAGAGGAGTACCAGACATATTGATGTGAAGTACCATGTAGTGAGAAGTCTGCAGAAAGATGGACTAATCAAGCTGATCTACTGCCCGACAAATGAAATGCTTGCAGACATACTCACTAAGCCACTACCAAGACCCTGCTTTGAAAAACTGAGAGAGAAAATGAATCCTATGAACTGAGTCACGAGACATCGAGATGGGGTGTTGGAAGTTAAAGGACTTTGCGCTGTCTCTTTGCCTCAGTCAGTGGAGGTCAGATTAGTAAGTCAGAGGGCTAGAGAGTCAAGAGATTGGTCATCACTTCTCCACTGCTCTGATGCTATCCCTTTGAAATGTAGATTGCTACTCTTAGGGGATTCAACTTCCTTCCTTCTCTCTCTCTTCCCTACCTGTCCTCCTACCTTGCAACATGGCAAGCCTCTCTCCCTGAACCATATGTGCAGAGAGGATGCAGAATCCATCTGCATCCAGCCAGATAGATAGATTAGAGATCCTAACTCCTCACTTTCCTATCTAGAATGGAGTTCCTTAATAAATAGCACTTACATTTATATACCGCTCTATAGCCGGAGCTCTCTAAGCGGTTTTACAATGATTTAGCATATTGCCCCCAACATTCTGGGTACCCATTTTACCGACCTCGGAAGGATGGAAGGCTGAGTCAACCTTGAGCCCCTGGTCAGGATCGAACTTGTAACCTTCTGGTTACAGGGCGGCAGTTTTACCACTGCGCCACCAGGGGCTCTTTTATATTGATTTGAAACTATGAATTGGCTCCAAGTTACTCTACTCTCTGCATACACGCATGCCTAACTAATCTACCGCTGTGTTTGTGCCTCTGTGCACTCTGCTATAATGAGAAAGGGATTCTCTCACCACAGAGAATTTCCAACACCCGCGAGGGCTTACTCCCAGGTAACTGTTGTGTGCTTAGGTTTGCAACAAAAGGATATATATCCCAGAAATGCTTATCTTGTGTGTGTGAGAGAGAGGTCTTGCTTTTTTTAAAAAAGTGTGCATGTAGGTATTTGTGAGAAGAAAGGAAATTAGTGAGCTTTGGTGGAAACTTCTCATCATCAGAGTTTGTGCTAATAGAATGCTTTCTTGGGCTGAGTTTTACAACTGTCAGGGGTACAAGCTCGCTCCAGTGATCACTCTGGGGACCCCATGATCGCACAAACAGTGAGTCTGCAAAAACAAGATGGCTCAGAGAGACACAGGCTATGCCTTGCATTTTATTTTGCCAAAGCTTGTGGTGTTTTCTGTTCTCTTCGTTTGGGCAGGACTTCCAATTTCTGAAGGAGGTCTTCTTCCCCTCTAAAGCTTCCTTGACTTTATTTGTTAGCCAAGCTGGCAAAGTGTTGGGGACTTGTTCATAGGCCCTGAGTGGTGAGTTTTGTTCATAGAGGGGACACTTGACCTCATTTCTGCCAATAAGGTTACACCAAATGGCCACCTGACCATTATCACGCCAGTGCATACGGACCTTTCTGGGCTCTGAAACCTGTTCCTATTGGTCCAGGATGGTTAGGTGTGTTTTTAGAGGGGTCACATGCCCACCTTCTTTTGTACACCTTGTTTGTAAACAAAAGGACATGATTTTTGACAGCAGGTATGTACCTCTACTCCTTGCCTCCACATCACACTTCAGCATCAAGGCTGCTGGCCCACCCACAGCTATGCATAACTCTCAAAGATTAATCAAGTAAAGTATCCCAGACCAAGCCATGTTCAGGTGGTATCCTGCAGTATTTTCCCATTAATACTTGAAACATTTCTACATTCCCACTAATCCATAGGATAAGGATTATTTTTTTGTAGGCTGCATGCTTAACCATCATATTATAAAGTGTGGTTTTTCATGTTCTACATATACTGACATATACATCTCATCTTCTAAAGAATGTAGTTTTATATCCCATTGCATAGCTGTATTTCCTATGACCTTAATAGACCATTGTGAAATTCCTTTCTGTACAACCAATAATTGTGTTTTTTTCACAATTTGTGATCTTTGCTGCAGGTGCATCATTCTTGGTCAAAAATTTCTCCCATAGATATAGCGCTCTGGGGCAAATGAAGAACCTTGTTTACATGGCCTTCCCCACATGACACTCAGGATCAGGCATTCACTCTGGAGCCGAGTACAGTTGGCACCCTGAACCGCCCCAGTGCTCATTCACTGTCATGTCAAAAGCGGAAGCTGAATACTTGATGGCAGTTGGGTCTTTAGCCTCAACACTGGGCTCTGTGATTGGCTGAGCTTTACTGATCCAGGCAAGAGATGCCCATTAAGAAGGGGATAAAACCGGAATGCCCAAACAGAGATCTAGAATTCGGGTGGAAGCAACTCTGCATCAGTTGGGAGCAACGCAACTGTGGCTGTCAATTCACCAAGGACAGTCAACGCTTCTGCTAATCCAAACACGTCATGTGAAGGTGAGTTGTGATGATCTACTGAACTTTTGCTCTACCTGAAATACAGAAAAACTATTGTTCCCAAAGCTTCTTGATTGGGAGCCAGGTTTGAAGTCTTAGTTAGACATGCCGGGTAGATCTGCCTCATGGCTACCCTGAATATTTCCCCCCTATAGTTTTAAAGCACTGCCTGTTTCCTCTATCCATAGGTAGTGACCTTCTGTTCCCCTCTTCCTTCTGAGGTCTATTTACCATCAACCAGGATTTTCTCTTGCCTAAACATACCCGGCACCTAGAGTATTTGCATCGCAACCCTTTCAATATCTTTGCAGCTTCCCTCTGAACCCTCCTCAGTCTCTCACCCCTCTCTGCTCTCTCTCTCACAACAGTAGTGCTAGGAGTGAACGCGGTGTTCAAGTCTCAAGATCCAGCAGCATTTGTTGGATCTTTTAAAATCTATTCCTTTTAAAATCTATTCCTTCTTTTTAAATCTATTCTTTTTAAAATCTTTTTCTTTTTAAATCTATTCCTTTTTAAATCTAGTCTTTTTAAATCTATTCCTCCTTGCCATTTAAAAAATTCATGTACACACAATAATCAACAATTTAGAACCTTTAAAATATACTGCCTAAAATTGCCACCCATAAAAGATCAAGAAAACAGCAGGAAAAGCAGAAATGCCTCAAAACAGGAGAATCGTATTTGCGCTCTTTCTCACACGAAGAGACCACTCTGTGTGTGATATTGCTGTTGGAAAGCAAAAAATGAAACTTTAAAGACTAATGACCATTATTAATTGTCACAATAACTTCAAGAAATACAAAGGTTTTCGCCTGGCACCTAAAACTCATGTAACTGGGCTACAGGTGGTGGGCTGTCCTAGGACCACCTAACAAAGTGCCCGGGTGCCACTACAGAGGAGGCCTCTCCCTGGCAGCAAATACCTAACATTGTAGGAGGGGGGGAGCTGGAGGTGGACTCTAAGGATGATCTCAGGCCACTCCTATGAGGCTTTGCCAGCTTTGAACCTGATCCTGAATCCGTCTGCGCCTGCCATCTTTTATCCAGCTCATGGGGAGCCAAACCCCACCACCCCAGCATCTGCTCCCCCTCACTGCCTTCTCCACTGGTCCACCCCTTGCAGGATGCTCATCGTCTGGCCTTTGCTGCTGGTGTTGGCAGTTCTGGGAGGAAGTGGAGAAGCCCAGAGCTGCAAGAGATGCTTGAAAGGCAAAGGTAAGAACGGGGGGAAGAGCAGGGTGTGTGTGGGGGTGATATTTAAAAGCCACCTCACTTATAAGACTTGAGGCAGTGTGCAACGACCTGAATACAGCAGAAATGAAACACAATAAAAGCAATCAAAACAGTTTTAAAATAGTTTTAACGAAAAGCTGAAAAAAACAGAGGAGTCTTAAAGGACTTTTAAAAGGACAGCCAGAGGTGGAGAAGCTCATACACTGACCAGGAGTGCATTCCAAAGCCCTGGAGCAGCCAGGGAGGAGGTCCGGTCCTGAGAGGCCACCAAACGAGCCAGTGGCAACTGGAACGAGCCAGTGCAGAGGTCAGCTGGTCCTCCTGTCTGCTTTTCTAACCTCCATGTTCCTTCCCCACAAGCTCCCTTGGAAGGGGGTGTCCCAGTGGCTTTGCACAGCTTCCCCACCGCCTGACAAAGGCGCTGGAGTCCCCCACAAGAAGAACCAGGCCCTTCAGCTGTGGCTCTGTGGTGCTCTCTCTCTCTCCAATGGGTTCAAAGAACCCAGGCCATGCCCAATCACGGGCCCCGCCTCGTGGCCCCGACACGCCCCCCATGTCTGACATCAGATGCAGGGGTGCTGGTTTAGCTCCCGAGTGGGGGCCACACAGCCCCTTGGGGAGCTAAACTAAGGCTGATGCTGTGTTTGCAGCGGCAGCCAGGAGTGGCTCTTTCCTGCAGGTAATTCGCTCCTGGCTGCACTTGCAATGCACCACCAGCCTTAGTTTAGCTCCATGGCCCCTTCAGTAGTTAAACTCCAACTCCCGAACAGAGCCTCAAGGCCACACACACACAAACACACATACACACGTCTGACGTCAGATGTGGGGGCTTGGCTAGCCCCACGCCCAATGTCAGATGCAGGAGGCAAGGTCAGTGGGGCCGCGGCAGTGGCCACACATGTGCCTCCAGTGGTCAGGCTCCATGCCCCCCCCCCGTCTGGTTGCTTTGAATGGTGTCAAGCTAGGGCAGGCGGAGAACAGAGGCAGGCTCCCTGGGTGGGGAAGGAAGACCCCGAGGTGCGCCTAGGTCCTTTTGGAGCCTGGCCCTAAAGGCCTTTCCTCCCCACCCCTACCACAAGATCAGGTGCAGTTGTTCGAAGAAATTCTGCATAAGAGACTTCCCACTGAGCTGCGCAGACTACATTTTGCATGGACACTCTCCCCTCTGCCTCCCTTGCCTGTCGGGAGTGTGCCAGTGCCAGCCCCAGCAAGGTCGGGGGGGAAGACAGCAAAGAAACTCTTCTGTGGCTCTTGGCAGGTGTGGGCAGGGGGGAGACACACACCAGCCGCAGCCGCAGGAAGCACCGGAACTTCTCCCTGCCAGCCCCAGGAGCTAGCTAGTGCCGTCTGCCTGCTGCGGAGGCTGCTGCCGCCATGCTTCCTCCCCCCGCCCCCCACCCCGTTTCTTCCCCCGCTGCCTCGAGTCGTGGCCAGGCAGGGCAGAAGCTGCTGTCTGCTGGGAGCTTTCCAGGTTACACCCTGGAACAGCAGCAAAACGCCTCGTCTTGGTAGGATCGTACTGAGAACGAGCCCCAGAATCTCCAGCTCCTGCAACGGGGAAATACAGCCAGTTTTCTGCCACCGACTTGCCACGTGTTGGCAATCCAAAGCAAGGCATCGGAAATGTGAACGGCCGCTTGCTGCCAGCGCAGGGCCTGCAGTGCCACCACACAGGAAGTACAGAAGACACTTGGCAGATACGCAGTGACACTGTTGTAGGGTTTACACCTTCCCAGGAGTCTGGAGAGAGCAGAGTGCCCTGAGAGGAAGGCAAGGAGGCGGCACCCAGGCCAGAGAGCTCTTGTCCGCAGCTCCTGAAAAGACCAGCCGTCTGAGACAACCGTGCTTTTCATCTTCTGTCATTTGCTTCTTTTAATATTGTAAACTGCTTTGGGTGCCTTTGTCAAGGCAGAAAGGCGGGGTTAAAAGGTAGTAAACAAGTAAACAATCTGGAAAGTGCCCTGGCTGGCTTCTCTCACCTCACCCGGCCTCATCAGCTGCCACTGCTGTACATGGACGATCTGAAGTTGTATGGAAAGTCCCAGTCAGAAATCGAATCACTACTAAACACTGTCCGTATATTCAGTAGTGATATAGCAATGGAGTTTGGACTAGACAGGTGTGCTGCATTAATAATGAACAAAGGGAAAATAACAAAAACAGAAGGAATAGAACTGCCCAATGGAAGCAAGATCAAGAACCTGGAACAGAAAGAACCTTACAAATACTTGGGCATTCTCCAGGCTGATAACATTGCACACACTGCAATTAAAAGAAAAATTGGAAGTGAATACATCAGGAGAGTCAGAAAAATCCTCAAGTCCAAACTCAATGGCGGGAACATCATACAAGCCATATACACCTGGGCTATACCTGTTATTAGATACACTGCAGGAATAATAGACTGGACCCAGGCAGAGCTAGAGACGCTAGATCGTAAGACCAGGAAAATCATGACCATCAATCATGCTCTGCACCCCCGCAGTGATGTAGATAGGCTCTACCTCCCTTGCAGCTCAGGTGGAAGAGGAATGCTGCAAGTCCATCAAACAGTAGAGGAGGAGAAAAGAGGCCTTGAAGAATATATAAGGGACAGTGAAGAAGATGCACTTCAAATGGTCAAGAACGTGAAACTATTCAACACCAATGAAACAAAACAGGCCTACAAGAAAGAACAAGTCAAGAATCGAGCAGAAAAATTGAGAAATAAGCCCCTGCATGGTCAATATTTACACAATATAAGTGGAAAATCAGACATCACCAAGACCTGGCAATGGCTTAAGAATGGCAACTTGAAGAAAGAAACAGAGGGTTCAGTACTGGCTGCACAAGAACAGGCACTAAGAACAAATGCAATAAGAGCAAAAGTCGAAAAATCAACAATAGACAGCAAGTGCCGCCTTTGTAAAGAAGCAGATGAAACAGTGGACCACCTGATCAGCTGTTGTAAGAAGATCGCACAGACTGACTACAAACAAAGGCATGACAAGGTAGCAGGGATGATACACTGGAACATCTGCAAAAAATACAAGCTACCTGTAGCCAAGAATTGGTGGGACCATAAAATTGAAAAAGTTGAAGAAAATGAAGATGTAAAAATATTATGGGACTTCCGACTACAAACAGACAAACATCTGCCACACAATATACCAGATATCACTGTAGTCGAGAAAAAAGAAAAACAAGTGAAAATAATCGACATAGCAATACCAGGGGATAGCAGAATAGAAGAAAAAGAAATAGAAAAAAAATCACCAAATACAAAGATCTACAAATTGAAATTGAAAGGCTGTGGCAGAAAAAGACCCAAATAATCCCAGTGGTAATTGGCGCCCTGGGTGCAGTTCCAAAAGACCTCGAAGAGCACCTCAGCACCATAGGGGCCACAGAAATCACCATCAGCCAATTACAAAAAGCAGCTTTACTTGGAACAGCCTATATTCTGCGACAATATCTATAACCATTGACAATAAAATTCTGGCATCCCACGTCCTTGGGAAGGACTCGATGTCTGGATAAAAACAAACCAGTCAATAACACCTGTCTGACTGTGTAAACAAGAAATAATAGGATAGAAGTTGAATTATTATTCAAGTGCTTGAATAATAAGTGAAGTTGGTATTTCGATCTAATAATAACCCTGTGGTGAGAGTCAATTCCTACAAACCAGTCTCCTGACTTGGTTGTTCCATTGATTTTGATGGGCACATCCCATTGATTCTGGGGGGCACAGCGGTGGAATGCTTGATTACCAAGCAGAAGGATGCCGGTTCAAATCCCTGCTGGTAATATATTGGGTAGTAGCAATATGGGGAGATGCGGAGGGGCGTCATCTCACACTGTGCTGGCTGAGGCAATGGTGAACCCCTCCTGCGTTCTGCCAAAGGAGACCACAGTGCGCCGTGGGTGCCGGGAGTCAAACCGGCTAGAGGGCACTCTTTACCTATGCCTTACCTGGTTTTTCTATGGGGTTTGACATATGGTGCATCAGACAATGAGATGGGAGCTACAGAAATGACTTCTTTTTATCTAAATTATAGCCATTGAAGCAAACAATAACAAAAACTCCAGTGAAGCTCTGGTTATATGTTAGAATTTTAGCTTCCTGCTAGTTGATGCAGTCGCTATAGAAACTTACAATTGGGGGCTGAATAAAGTTATTTCTATTTGGGTGCCGGTGGCTAGGGCTGATGCACCCGATGCCAACCAAGCTGTGGGCAACCAACAAATTTCAATTCTAAAGTCTTCCAATAAGATTGGCGATGGCTCTTGCAATAAGTTGGGGGATGGCTTGTGCACTCCTGATTAGTCTAAATTAATCTTGCTTTAGAAGCTTATGCTCCTTTTGTCTGGTAAGGAGCTTGTTTCATCCCTAATGGTTCCCTTTCCTCTCTTCATTCTTTCAGTCTAAGAACCTGAGGTAGCTGATGATTTTAGTCAATTTATGACCACTCAGTCTCTCAGGTTATTTTAATAACCAGAGACACAATTATAGGCAGCTACATTGATTTGCGATACTCTAAGACTAGGGCGACAAGCCCTAAACAGTCAAATATAGGGGTTAATGAACTAAATTTAGCGGACTAACGGGTGGGGACTGAAAGCCGAGCCCACTTTGTTGAGGGCGGAGGTTGGAGTTTTGTGGGTTCTGATGCGCTGCTAGAGAGGAGAGCTGGAGAGGGGACCTGGTCTGGTGGTGGTAAGCATGACCTGTCCTCATAGCTGAACAGGGTCCGCCCTGGTTGCATGTAATGGGAGACGATGTGTGAGCACTGCAGATATTCCCCTCAGATATTCCCCTCAAGTGATGGAGTCGCTCTGGGAAGAGCGTAAGGTTTCAAGTTCCCTCCCTGGCTTCTCCTGGATTGGGGCTGGGAGTGAGTCCTGCCTGCAACCTTGGAGAGGCCGCTGCCGGTCTGTGGGGCCAGTGCGGAGCTGGATAGACCAATGGTCTGACTCAGTATATGGCAGTTTCCTATGTGCCTAGACAAGGAGACAAAACAAGATAATATTCAATATATCCTAGCCGGCCGCAAAATAAATAAATAAATAAATAAATAAATAAATAAATAAATAAATAAATAAAAATAGATAAAAATAAATAAATAACGCATTATGCCTAATAATAATAATAATAATAATAAATAACACATTATGCTCTTCACGATCAGTGACGAATGGTCTCAGGGGTGAAGGGGAGTGGTCAATGCTTGCCCTAAGCAGAGGATGGTGCACCTTCCTTGGAAGAACGACACCGCTAGGCCCCTTCCTTAATAGCCTCCGATAACATTTCCGATAACATGATAACATTTCCGTTCCTTACTCTTACATACTTGCAACTGTTACGTGGGAGGCTGCTCTGGCCGGCATACACCATGGGCCCGTATGGGGGTTTCTCCGTTAAGGTACAGCACCCACCCCAAAGTTGGAGAGGAAAGTAGGCTTTTGCGTGGCAGGCTGGGCTTGCCCCAGTGGCTGAGCAGGGTCTGCCCTGGCTACATGCGTTTGTGTGACTTGAGGGGTGAGCCTCAAGTTGGAGTCGTCATTCAGCCACAAAGTGTTGCCAGATGGCAGCTGGCTGGTCACTCTCCTCTCAGCCTAACTCACTACGCAGGGAGCAAGAGCAGGATATAACATGTTAGAACAATAATAAATGACTTAAGTACTAAGGAATAATAATAACTTCGCTTAGGGCAGCTGCACAGGCCTTATAATAATAATAGCAGCTGCACAGGCCTTATAATATAATAGCAATAATAATATAATAGCAATAATATTGATGTATAATGAAATAATAACAGAATTGCACAGCCTGCATTAGTTTGAAATAATGGTTCTCTGCAAGAGATGTTTCTTTGCTTGTCAGTGCAAAGCACTGTCACAACTATGTTTCTCTAGTAATGTTCCATCCCCCATAGGTTACAACGACCGGCTATGGAATGTATTGAAGCTGATATGTAGAAGGGGTTGATATGACTAGGAAGATGTTGGCAGTCTGCCTGCGTACGTGTTTAGAGTTTGTTTTCTGGCCTTGGTTAGGCACCTTGGCGTTGATATGCTGTTTGCTTGTGAGGATGACTTTCGCATTTGTCTTGTATAAAGGTATGGATGTTTGAATATTCCTTTGTCTTGCTTTGAGCAAATAGTCAAAGTAACACCTCTGTTCTTAAGGCAGAATAAAACCTTTGATCTTAAAGTCCTCTCATTTGGGCTGATTATTGGGCTCCATCTGCCCAGGAACGAACCTCCTTATTGGGGACAAGGTTACCCTAATACATCAATATGAGTGATTATAATAAACTGAAACATCTTTTTCTTAGATTCTCACACAGTGGGCCCTACCCTTCCTTGGGCCTGGAGGGCGGTGGACCCCCGGCCCAGTGTCGCTTAGTTCTAGACCCTTGGGGGTCTGTCAGGGTCACTCACATGACTTCACATGCTGAAAGGTGGGACCAGCTACGTAATGAAGGGCTGGGTCAACCGTATGATAAAAGGCGATGGCAGAAGTAGGGTTTGGAGCGTTGGCACGGTACAGGGTGCCAATTGGCCTGGGACGCGGGTCTCAGCTATGTGTCTATGAGCACAGAATGGACTGGGATGCGGGTCCCAGCATTGTGGCTCGGAATGCCGTGGGGCATCGAGCACAGATGGTCCTGGGATGTGGGTCTCAGTGATATGGTGGAAAACGCACCCACTGAGTAGCCGGGTCACTGAATGGTCTTAGGCTGATCTCAGCTACGTGGTGTGAATGCGCACTGGTCTGGGACACGGGTCTCAACCCAGTGGGGCAGAACACGCGCCTGAGACGCGAGTCTCAGTGGTCTGGCGGGGACACACATGGGCATGGGACACCAGCTCAGCTATGTGTCGTGGACCACTTATTGGCATGGGCTATATACAACTCTGTCATGATGGGCCCGGGCGGCCTCTCTTCTAGACAGCAACCGGGATTCTTGCTGTCTCAGCAGACCATGCAGGACCTGGAGGAGGTGCTGGCATGGTGCCTGTATTGTTATTCTCTGGTCTGACAGCACGCAGCGTATGGTATGGAGGGGTGCCCGAGAGCAGAATAAGATTGATAGGGCTAGACTTGGCGTTAACACGGCGTTGGCACACCACTCTACAGGGGTGATGGGGTACACCTTTCACCCGAGGGGATGTCTAGAATCTGGGATTGGCGGGGGTCCAGAAGGGCTTGTGGGGTGCGGGGCATTAAGCTAGGCTAACGCCCGCAGTGGCAAGTACAGTGTGGGTAAAAACTGGAAAATTATCGGTGCAGCACCTTGGGTAAGCTTTTGGGCTTCAACTAGGAGGCCCTGATCCCCTGAGGCTTGACAGATCGGGGATGCAGCTCAACTCCTACCCCGCTCTAGGTGGCTTCCTTCCGTATGGCTTGACAGCATCGGATGGATAGTGCCTGCAGCAGGGACCTGACATTAGGTTGGCTGAGAAGGGCGTTCCCGCTTGTCAGCGGTCGAATTGCCTCGAGCCAAGGTGCCAGCGCCATAGGCCTTAGGGTAAGGCGGCCACGCGCGTGGCTGCGAGCGCCCACACTGTGGGGGTGGAGCGTCAATCCCAGCTGAACTCCTCAAGTCCACTGTAATTTGGAATGTTAATAAAATGGCCAATTTCACCAAAAGTAACTGTGTCCGTGTCTCCTTGGGTCTGGGTGCAATGATCTAAACTAAGAGGGGAGTTTTGCAGGGGCTGTTTCTCTCTAAGGGGTAGGTCTTAGTCTCTCTATCTCTCTGTGTGTTACTTGTTAGGGTTACTTGTTAGGGTTAAGATATCACAGGGCTAGGAGTTCTTAGGGTTACCTAAAGGCAGTGTTTACTTAGTAGTGGGGGTGGAGTCAGCTAGGGCTGGGAGGGGCCCCACATTCCTTTCCTTTGACTCCCATCCAGTGTGACAGTTGGAAGGCTACTCTACATATGAGGTGTAGGCCCAAGAGCATAGCGAACAGAGCATAGCAAACAGGGATAGCAAACTGGACGTTTTGCAAGAGTTAGGCGGGAAGTGTGCGGGGGAGCCTGGAACAAGCCCCCGCGATCACAAGGATCAGAAAGAGCCTGGTGGAGAAGAGAACGTAAGTACATATCCCTCCCTCGTATCCCTCATATTCTTGGGAAAGGCTATTTGGACAGTTAAATAGCTGACTATTACAGCTGAGACCTTTCCCAATAAACTATCTAATAAACGGACAATAAGCTCCCTAAATACTGTAAAGAGCCAACTAAAACAGTATGAAGATAGAAAGTCAGCAGGGGAAGGGGCACTTCCCAGTGTATTGCACAGAGTGCCACATGTACGACTATTTGCCCCATGGGCAGAAGTCATGGGTGTGTGCTCGGTGCAAGGAGCTCCTGGCTCTCAAGGAACAAATCCGTTCCCTCGAGACCAAGGTGGCGGATCTGGAGAAGCTCAGGGAGACAGAGAGGCATGTGGACAAGACCTTCAGGGATGTGATAGAGGCATCCCACTCCAGGGCTGGTAGCTCCCCTGCTGTCAGAATAAAGGTCTTGGGCGAGGAGGACATTGGTCTGAGGAAGAAGGAAATGCTCCTTTAGAAGGGACCCCTTCCGTGGATGATGAGTCCATATCCTCTCGCACAGGGGATACTCCTCTGGGGGGTGGGGGCCTCCTCGTAGTCGGTGATTCGATCATTAGGGGGATAGAGAGATGGGTTTGTGACCCGCGTGTTGACCGCACAGTGACTTGCCTGCCTAGTGCGATGGTTGTGGACATTACGCAGCGTCTAGAGAGGCTCCTAGGCAGTGCTGGGGAGGAGACAACTGTTGTGGTGCACGTCGGCACCAACGATGTGGGGAAATGCAGTCGGGAGGTCCTGGAAGCCAAATTTAGGCTGATAGGTAGCATTTTGAAATCCAGGACCCCCAAGGTAGCATTCTCAGAAATGCTACCTGTTCCACGCGCAAATACAGTGAGACAGGCAGAGCTGAGGAGTTTCAATGCGTGGATGAGACGTTGGTGCCGGGAGGAGGGGTTTAGATTTGTTAGGCACTGGGACACATGTTGGGGCAAGCAAGGCCTGTACAAAAGGGATGGGCTGCACTTGAACCAAGATGGAACCAGACTGCTGGTGCTTAAAATCAAAAAGGTTGCGGAGCAGCTTTTAAAATGACACCTGGGGAACAGCCAATGGGAGCTGGGCAGTATCCCGTTTGGCAAAAGCCATCCTTTAAAGTGTGAGGCTGCAAAGAATTCAAATAAAACAGATGGGGAAGGAGCAGAACCGCATAAAGAGCAGACGGGAGCCTGTGCCAGTAGGTCAAAGAGTCAAAAGAATAGCATACATCAGGGGAGAGATTCAGTGTATAGGTGCTTATACGCCAATGCCAGAAGCCTCCGAGCCAAGATGGGTGAGCTGGAGTGCTTGGTTGCTAACGCAGAAATAGACATAGTGGGCATAACAGAAACATGGTGGAACAGTGAGCACCGTTGGGACACTGTTATCCCTGGGTATAAACTCTATAGGAAGGACAGGGAGGGGCGCCTTGGAGAAGGGGTAGCACTGTATGTTAAAGAAGGCATAGAATCTAACAAGGTAGAAAACCTAGGTGGACTGGAGTCCTCCACAGAAACCCTGTGGGTGACTATACAAGGCCAGAAAGGGGACGTGCTACTGGGGATGTGCCATCGCCCTCCGGATCATAATACCGACAGTGACTGGGAGCTGCAGGAGGAAATCAGGGAGGTGTCAAGGAGAGGCAGGGATGTAATTATGGGTGATTTCAATTACCCACACATAGACTGGGTAAATTCACATTCAAGTCAGGACAAAGAGGTCAAATTTCTAGATACACTAAATGACTGTGCCCTAGAACAGTTGGTCTTGGAACCAATCAGAGAGAAGGCGACCTTGGATCTAATTCTGAGTGACACCCTGGACCTGGTGTGTGACGTCAGTGTCATCGACCCTTTAGGGAACAGTGACCACAGTGCCATCAAATTCAGCATACATGCGGGGAGAGAATCACTAAGTTTAACACAGACATTTTGAATTTCAGAAGAGGAAACTTCTCCAAAATGAGTAGTATGGTGAAAAGAAAGCTGAGGGGGGAAATCAGGAGAGTCACTTCGCTCCAGAGTGCATGGAGTTTACTCAAAACCACAATACTAGAAGCCCAGTTAGACTGTATACCCAAAAGGAGGAAAGGTACCACTAAGTCCAGGAGGATGCCAGCATGGCTAATGCTTACCGTCAAGGAAGCCATAAAAGGGAAGAAGACTTCCTTCCGAAATTGGAAGGCCTGTCCAAATGAAGAGAACAGAAAGGAACACAAACTCTGGCAAAAGAAATGCAAGGTGACAATAAGGGAGGCAAAAAGAGAGTTTGAGGAACATTTAGCTAAAAGTATCAAGGGGAATAACAAAAACTTCTTTAAGTACATCAGAAGCAGGAAACCTGCCAGGGAGGCAGTTGGATTATTAGACAATGAGGGAGTGAAAGGGATTATTAAGGAGGATATGGAGGTTGCAGAGAAGCTGAATGAGTCCTTTGCATCTGTCTTCACGGCAGAGGATACTGAGCATATACCTGTTCCTGAACCAGGCTTTTTAGGGATGGAGGCTAGAGAGCTGAGTCAGATAGAAGTGACAAGGGATGATGTTCTAAACTGTCTGGAAAAACTGAAAGCAAACAAATCATTAGGCCTGGATGGCATCCATCCAAGAGTCCTCAAAGAACTCAAATGTGAAATTGCCAAACTCCTTGCTAAAATATTTCTTATCCCTGAAATCGGGCTCTGTACCAGAGGACTGGAGAGTAGCAAATGTAACACCGATTTTCAAGAAGGTATCCAGGGGCGATCTGGGAAATTACAGGCCGGTTAGCCTAACTTCCGTTCCAGGCAAATTGATGGAAAGCATCCTCAAGATTAAAATTGTAAAGCACCTAGAAGAACAGGCCCTGCTGGGAGTGAGCCAGCATGGCTTCCGCAAAGGTAAATCTTGCCTCACCAACCTTTTGGACTTCTTTGAGAGTGTCAACGAGTGTGTGGCTCAAGGTGATCCAGTTGACATAGTCTACCTGGACTTCCAAAAAGCTTTTGACAAAGTTCCTCATCAAAGACTTTTGAGGAAACTTAGCGGTCATGGGATAAGGGGTCAAGTACATGTGTGGATTGCTAACTGGTTGAAAGACAGGAAACAGAGGCTAGGTATAAACGGAGAGTTTTCACTATGGAGGGAAGTAGGAAGTGGGGTCCCCCAGGGATCTGTACTGGGACCGGTGCTTTTTAATTTATTCATAAATGATCTAGAAGTAGGGGTAAGCAGCGATGTGGCCAAATTTGCAGATGATACCAAACTCTTCCGGGTAGTGAAATCCATAACGGATTGTGAGCAGCTCCAAAAGGATCTCTCCAAACTGGGGGAGTGGGCGACAAAATGGCAAATGCGGTTCAGTGTTAGCAAGTGTAAAGTGATGCACATTGGGACGAAAAACCCCAACTTCAAGTATATGCTGATGGGATCCGAACTGTCAGTGCTGGACCAGGAGAGGGATCTTGGGGTTGTGGTGGACAGCTCGTTGAAAGTGTCGACTCAATGTGCAGCAGCTGTGAAAAAGGCCAATTCCATGCTAGGGATCATTAGAAAGAGGATTAAAAATAAAATGGCTAACATTATATTGCCCTTATACAAAACTATGGTGCGACCACACTTGGAGTACTGCGTACAATACTGGTCACCACATCTTAAAAAGAACATTGTTGAACTGGGGAAGGTACAGAAGAGGGCAACCAAGATGATCAGGGTCCTAGAGCACCTTTCTTATGAGGCAAGACTACAACACCTGGGGCTTTTTAATTTAGAAAAAAGACGACTGCAGGGAGACATGATAGAGGTCTATAAAATCATGCATGGTGTGGAGAAAGTGGAGAGAGAGAGAGATTCTTCTCCCTCTCACACAACACTAGAACCAGGGGTCACTCAATTAAATTGATCGTTGGGAGGTCTAGGACCAACAAAAGAAGTACTTTTTCACACAATGCGTGATCCACTTTTGGAACTCTCTGCCACAGGATGTGGTGACAGCCAACAACCTGGATGGCTTTAAGAGGGGTCTGGATGACTTCATGGAAGAGAGGTCTATCAATGGCTATTAGTCGGAGGGCTGTGGGCCACCTCCAGCCTCCAAGGTAGGATGCCTCTGAGTACCAGTTGCAGGGGAGTAATGGCAGGTGAGAGGGCACACCCTCAACTCCTGTCTGTGGCTTCCAGCAGCATCTGGTGGGCCACTGTGTGAAACAGGATGCTGGACTAGATGGGCCTTGGGACTGATCCAGCAGCGCTGTTCTTATGTTCTTAGGCAACAAAATGGAGACACCACTATAACTCATAAAAATCAGAAGAAAAACAAAATAGCTCTCAAAAGACCCCTGAACAAATCAAGCGATTCTTTCTAAACCTTTGGAAAGAAAAACCTGTGTAATTTCTCCACGCAACTAAAGCTTCTCCATGCAACTTATACCATGGCTTTTAACAAGAGCTTTGGAATTGCATTGAGCTCCCAAAGATGTTTGGGTATTTCTGTCTCAAAATGCTGTCTCCCAAATCCCTTTCCAAGGTCAATTTACATTTCCATCAAACTGAAGATGTTTGCTGATGAGGTAGGGTTTTGGGCAGTCAAATTGACTTTTAGGGGGATCCTTCCCACAGAACCCCCTTTTTAAATTCTTCTAAACTAAACAACATACAACTTTGTAATTTCAAGTAAGCCAAGAATCCAGAATTCCAGAGGGAGAGAGGGAGAGAGAGAGAGAGAGAGAGAGAGAGAGAGAGAGAGTAAATGGGGGTTCACTCACTCAGTCTAGGGCTAGCGCTAGCATGCAGCAGATAAAATGATTAATTCATTCCAGGCTGGCACACTTTTCCTACATTCCCAAAGCAAGCAGCTCAGAGTAGCTAGCTGAATAGCTAGCTATTCATGTTACTCAGAATTTCTTCGTACACAATTCATTGCATTACAATGATACAACACATTCTTAACAAAACCATTCATGCCTTGCAGGGAAGCTCTGCCAGCTTTTTGTATATCTTATCTTCTGCTAACCACTCAGTGTCTCAGCTGGAGTGGAGAGGAGTCAGAGAAATCAATTTCAATTGCAACGCTGAAACAGACTTTTCCAAAGAACAAAGCATTCGGTCCGAAACAGGGTCATTTTGATTTGGAAACAAAAATCTCTGTTTTTTAATTCTTGATTTTGTTTTGATTACCAAACCTCCGAAGTTGCCATTTTCAGGCACAAAACATTTTGTACCCAAATCGAAATGCATAAGCCTAGTAAAATGTGCTTTTTCTAATAGGCACCATAAAGAATTCTCACAGCAGTTATGAATAAAGATAACTCTAATTATTCTGCAGATATAGAAGTCCTAGTTATATTTTAATTAATTAATTGCACTTTTATACCACCCCACACTCGTGTCTCTGGGTGGTTCACAATGATAAAACAGTTTAAAACACATATAAGAAGACATAAAAACAATTAAAAACTAACAATTTAAAAACCTATCACAGAATTAAAAACTTATATATTATTAAGAAGCTGAAAAAGCCTGAGTAAAAAGATGGGTTTTTAAATATTTTTTAAAAATTGTCAGAGATAGGGAGGATCGTATCTCAATAGGGAGCACATTTCATAGTCCGGGGGCAGCAGTCGAGAAGGCCCGTCTCCGTGTGGTCACCAGAAGTACTCCCAGACCGCAATCCTGTTCCTTTTGGGGAAGTGTGACCCCATCTGGAACAGGTAGATCAAAATCATCTCTAGAGTTCTGACCTAGCACAATAAGTACCTCCGTCTTATCTGGATTCTGCTTCAGTTTATTCTCCCTCATCCAGCCCATTACTGCTTCCAGGAAGGCATTTAGGGAGGATATGCCAGCTCCTGAAGAAGCTGACATGGAGAAGTAGATCTGGGTGTCATCAGCATACTGGTAACACCCAACTCCAAATCCCCTGATGATCTCTCCCAGCGGTTTCATGTAGATATTAAAAAGCATTGGAGAAAGTATGGAGCCTTGAGGGACACCATACTTAAGCTCAGATCTCAAAGAGCAACAATCTCCAATTGACACCATCTGGAATCTGTCCGAGAGTAGGAGTGGAACCACTGTAAAACAGTGCCTCCCACCCACAACACCTTGAGACGTTCCAGAAGGCTACTATGGTCGATAGTTGCGAAAACCGCCGAGAGATCCAAAAGGACCAACAGAGTTACACTTCCTCTGCCAATTGCCAATTGGAGATCATCCATCAGGCCAACCAAGGTAGTCTCCACCCCATAGCCAGCCCGAAAACCAGTTTGAAATGGGTCTAGATAATCAGTTCCCTCCAAGACCGCCTGGATCTGAGAGGCCACCACCCTCTCAATTACTTTGCCCAAACCATGGGAGGTTGGAAACAGGCCTATAATTGCTCAATTCTGAGGGATCTAATGCAGGCTTCTTTAGGAGAGGTCTATTAATTGCCTCCTTGAGACAAGGAGGCATCCTGCCCTCCCTCAGAGAGGCATTTATGATTTCCACCAGGCCACCTACAACAGCCTCCCTGCTAGATAGAACAAGCCATGTTGGGTAGGCCTCACCACTCCAAGCAGCTTGTCCACATCCTCAGGAGTCACAAACTGAAACCGATCCAGTCGAGTCGCATATGAGGAGTTGTCGGACACCTCTAGTTCAGACATCAAATTAATTGTGGAGTCTCCATCTAAGTCGGCCCGAATCCGAGAGATTTTATCTGCGAAAATTCTGTAAACACATTGCAGTGGGTAACTGATGACTCCAAATTCTGGTTCAAGGGAGGGGGGGCAGATACTAGTCCCCTCACAACCTGAACAACTCCGCTGGACGTGAACTTGCAGAGGCAATACTGGCAGAAAAGAACTGCTTCTTTGCCACACGTATTGCCTGAGCATAGATCTTTAAATGTGCTCTATGTTGTAATCTGTCGGATTTGAGTTGAGTCTTTCACCACTTGTGCTCCAGTCGCCTACCTTGCTGCTTCAGCCCCCATAGATCTTCCGTATACCAAGGGGCCAGTTTTGAAGTAGTTCGGAAGGGACGCTTAGGAGCAAGTGTGTCTACTACCCTGGTTAGCAAGTTGTTCCAATTCTCAACCAGGGCATCAATAGGATCACCCACAAAGCCAACATTAAATCCCTCCAAGGCTTTTTGGAATCCTTCCAGATCCAATAACCTCTTCGGGTGGACCATTCTAATAGGCCCCTCGCCCCTGCGGAGATGGGAAGTGGTTGTAAGTCCAACCTTAACCAGATGGTGGTCCGTCCATGATAATGGGGAAATCACAGGAGTCCCCACCCACGGAACACCACCATGATCAGAATAAAAGACCGAATCAAGAGTATGACCTGCAATATGTGTCTATCCAGAGACCGCTTGGGATAGGCCCATAGTTGTCATGGCCGCTACGAACTCCTGAGCTGCCCCAGACAAATTAGTCCCAAAATGAACATTGGTCCCCCTGCACCAGAAGTCTGTGAGATATTTAACAAAAAGATCTCTGGTGCAAAGCAAAAATCTATTTTTAACATTTGCTGCATTGTACTATGAATTAAATTCCAAAATTTCTGTGCTTTAGAACATGTCCACCACATATGGTAAAAGATTCCCGGCTGAATTGTACACTTCCAACAATTAATGGGATACTGATTGTCTCTTTTTGAGATCATCATTGGGGTAAGATACCAACAAAAAAACATTTTATACTCATTTTCTACTAGAGTATTATTTGTTGTAAATTTAATATTGACTTTTCCATTGAAATCCCCATTGTTGCATATCTATTGCAATATAGATTCTGCATCCATTTCATCATACAGTCTTTCACTTCTTCTGACTCTGAATCATACTTCACTTATATATAATGCCCAGTAGGTGTTCGGTATTTTTAGTCATTGATATTTCAAATTCTATCAGATCTCTGAGGCTACCACCTTGTTTTTGTATTTCCTTCTGAACCATGCTGCTTTTTTGTAAGTATTGAAACCAAGAAGGTTTAATCACCCATTCCAAAGAAACAGCCTGCATAGAATTAATTTTTGTCATTCCAATAGTTAAGTTTTGCAAATTATATGCAGCCTCTCTCCAATAAGCATTTTTTTATTTTTAAAAATATTCTTCTTCATGAAAGTATATATAAAGAATTGATATCTGGCGTATTCTCACTTTTATTAGGACATCCAATTTCTAGAACGTAGTGAAGCAGTTTGCCCAGGTAGTTGTTGAACATGCAGCCACTCAGGCCCCACTAAATCCAGCCCCAAGGTGGAGGGGAGGGGAGGGGAGAGAGGAAAGGCAAGGCAGTGGGCCAGACTGTTGAGCTGACTTCAAGGGGCAGGAAACAGCACAGAACTGAGTTTAAGTGATCAACTGTGCAGTGTTGGAGTCCCAGTACAACGGAGTCTGCATCCCACATGCCCAATGCCAGCCTGGAACTGGCCAGCCCCTGCCCCAGAGTTAGAGGGGAGGAGCCACCCCAAATACTTGGGGCAATATTCATAAAAAGGTGCTCAAGGGCACGCACACTTTAATAGGGCTGGAACAGAAGGCCCAGGAGCAGGGAGTTAGAGGGGATGGGGCAGGGACCTCCTAATAATGGGGTAGGGGAGGAAAGGGAGTGAAGGAGAGTGTGGGGAAGCTCACCCCCAGCCAAAGGAGATGTGTCTGGATGATCAGAGCCCAAGAATAGCTGTTGTATTTTTTGGTGGGGGGAGGAAAAAAAGAGGAGTCTAGTGGCTCCCCCACCCCCAGGCAGACTCAGGGCAGATAAACTATTTTCCTTCATGAGCTTGACAATTTCCGACATGCTAGGAAGAGGTGAAGAAAAGAGTACAATTTCCCTGCTTCCCTTCCCTTGGGGTCGTCCCATTGGCTATCCCAACCCATATCATGTTGCCTTCTCCAGAAGAGCACAAGAGGGGGAATAGGAGAACTTGAACCCCAGCAGCACCGGAGAAGGAAAAGCACTAAGCTGGAGGAGGAGGAGACGACAGGCATAGAAGGTGGGACCTTGGGGGAAGCATCATGGAGGAAAGTGGGGGCAGTGAGGGAGGGCCTACATATGCCTCAAGAGGTGAATGTTCATCATGATGTTATCAAAAATGAAGATCATGGCAATGTACTCGATGAAGGCTGCCAAGGCATAGTTGTCAGGGTTGAAGGCTCTCTTCTTCTTATTCCCCCAGATCATCTGGGTGTTTAGAACCAATACCTGAATTGGAGAAGGGGGATAGGATCAGCTCACAGAACCCCTCCCTGTCTTCCAGGCCCCCATTCATAGGCAAAGACTGGAACAGAGGAGTGAGTGGGGATAGGTCAGGGAGGGGCTGGCATGGAGCTCCTGCAGCACCTCCACTCCCACCTCCCAAACCTCCCAGAGCAGGTCCAGCCCCCTTGAAATGCTGGAAGGTTCTCAAGCAGTCGCTTCAGGCCAGGCCACCTGGGCAGGTTGTCCTCTCTGCCATGGCCCATGTGCAGCAAACACTGGGCTTGCCCCTTGGGTGGCTCATGTCCTGGCTCCCATTTTGAGGGGCTGGTTCCTCTTTAAGGGATACGTCCAAGTCTCTCTGTGTGTGTGTTATTTGCCAGAGCTAGCATTTGCCAGGGCTAGCAAACTCCTGTGTTTTTGTTTGTCCCTGCATGGAGGAGGTGGAGTCAGCTAGGGCTGTGGGAGGCCCAAGAACATAGCCAACAGAGGATAGCAAACAGGACGTTGGAGTTTTGCAGGAGTTTAGTGGGAAACGTGCGGGGGAGTGTGGAACAAGCCCCTGTTATCACAAGGAGCCTGGTGG
Organism: Hemicordylus capensis; assembly: GCF_027244095.1. Classification (NCBI taxonomy): domain Eukaryota; kingdom Metazoa; phylum Chordata; class Lepidosauria; order Squamata; family Cordylidae; genus Hemicordylus; species Hemicordylus capensis. Next base: position 320,348,004 of record NC_069660.1, on the reverse strand, counting down.
AGAAGAAACGGTAAGTACAAATCCCTCCCTCATATTCTTGAGAAGGGCAAATCGGACAGTTAAATAGCTGACCATTACAGTTGAGACCTTTCCTTCTAATAAGCTATCTCTAAATATTGTAAACAGCCAACAAAAACAGTATGAAGATAGAAAGTCAGCAGGAGAGGGGGCACTTCCCAGTGTATTGCACAGAGAGCCACATGTATGACTATTTGCCTCATGGGCAGAAGTCATGAGTGTGTACTTGGTGCAAGGAGCTCCTGGCTCTCAGGGAGCAAGTTCGTTCCCTTGAGACCAAGGTGGTGTATCTGGAGAAGCTCAGGGAGACAGAGAGGCATGTGGATGAGACCTTTAGGGATGTGATAGAGGCATCTCACTCCAGGGCTGGAAGCTCCTCTGCTGTCAGGGAGAATAAAGGTCTTGGGCAAGGAGGACATCGGTCTGAGGAAGAGGGAAATGCTCCTTTAGAAGGGACCCCTTCTGTGGATGATGAGCCCATATCCTCTCGCACAGGGGATACTCCTCAGGGGGGTGGGGGCCTCCTTGTAGTGGGTGATTCGATCATTAGGGGGATAGAGAGATGGGTTTGTGATCCGCGTGTTGACCGCAGAGAGACTTGCCTGCCAGGTGCGAAGGTTGCAGACATCACGCAGCGTCCAGATAGGCTCTTGGGCAGTGCTGGGGAGGAGACAGCTGTCGTGGTGCACGTTGGCACCAATGATGTGAGGAGATGTAGTTGGGAGGTCCCGGAAGCCAAATTTAGGCTGATAGGTAGTGTACTGAAGTCCAGGACCCCCAAGCATTCTCAGAAATGCTACCTGTTCCACGCGCAAGTACAGTAAGACAGGCAGAGCTGAGGAGTTTCAATGTGAGGATGAGACGTTGGTGCCGGGAGGAGGGGTTTAGATTTGTTATGCACTGGGATATATTTTGGGGAAAGTAAGGTCCGTACAAAAGGGACGGGCTGCACTTGAACCAAGATGGAACCAGACTGCTGGCGCTTAAAATCAAAAAGGTTGCCGAGCAGCTTTTAAAATGACGCCTGGGGAACAGCCGACCGGAACTGGACAGTATCCCGTTTGGCAAAAGCCATCCTTTAAAGCACGAGGGTGCAAAGGATTCAGATAAAACAGAAAGGGAAAGAGCAGTACCGTGTAAAGAGCAGAAAGGAGCCTGTGCCAGCAGGTCAAAGAGTCAAAAGAAAGACAGCACACATCAGGTAAGAGATTCAGCATCTAGGTGCTTACATGCCAATGCCAGAAGCCTCCGAGGCATGATGGGTGAGCTGGAATGCTTGGTTGCAAACGCAGAAATAGATATAGTGGGCATAACAGAAACATGGTGGGAACTGTGAGAACCAGTGGGACCAGGGATAGAATCTAACAAGCTAGAAATCCTGGGTGGACTAGAGTTCTCCACAGAAACCCTGTGGGTGACAATACAAGGCCTAAAAGGGAACCTGCTACTGGGGAAATGCTATCACCCTCCGGATCAAAATGCTGACAGTGACTGGGAGTTGCAGCAGGAAATAAGGGAGGTGTCAAGGAGAGGCAGGGTTGTAATTATGGGTGACTTCAATTACCCACACATAGACTGGGTAAATTCACAGTCAGGTCATGACAAAGAGGTCAAATTTCTAGATAAGCTAAATTACTGTGACCTAGAACAGTTGATCTTGGAACCAACTAGAGAGAAAGCGACCTTGGACTTTATCCTGAGTGGAACTCAGGACCTAGTGCGTTATGTCAGTGTCATCAACCCTTTAGGGAACAGTGACCACAGTGCCATCAAATTCAGCATACATGTGGGGAGAGAATCACCAAAGAAGCCTAACTCAGACACTTTGAATTTCAGAAGAGGAAACCTCTCCAAAATGAGGAGTATGGTGAACAGAAAGCTGAAAGGGAAAATTAGGAGAGTCACTTTGCTCCAGAATACATGGAGTTTAGTAGAAGCCCAGTTAGATTGTATATCCAAAAGGAGAAAAGGTACCACTAAGTCCAGGAGGATGCCAGCATGGCTAAACGGTAATGTCAAGGAAGCCATAAAAGGGAAGAAGACTTCCTTCTGAAATTAGAAGGCCTGTACAAATGAGGAGAACAGAATGGAACACTAACTCTGGCAAAACAAATGCAAGGTGACAATAAGGGAGGCAAAAAGAGAGTTTGAGGGACATTTAGCTAAAAGCATCAATGGGAATAACAAAAACTTCTTTAAATACATCAGAAGCAGGAAACCTGCCAGGGAGGTGGTTGGACCGTTAGATAATGAGGGAGTGAAAGGGATTATTAAGGAGGATATGGAGGTTGCAGAGAAGCTAAATGAGTTCTTTGCATCTGACTTCACGGCAGAGGATGCTGAGCATATACATGTTCCTCAAACAGGCTTTTCGGGGATGCAGGCTAAAGAACTGAGTCAGATAGAAGTGACAAGATATGATGTTTTAAACTGGAAAATCGGAAAACTAGCAAATTGCCAGGGCTGGATGGCATCCATCCAAGAGTCCTCAAAGAACTCAAATGTGAAATTGCCAACCTCCTTGCAAGAATATATGACTCATCCCTGCAATCGGCTCTGTACCGGAGGACTGGAAAGTAGCAAATGTAACACCAATTTTCAAAAAGGGTTCCTGGAGCAATCCAGGAAATTAGAGGCTGGTTAGCTTAACGTCCGTTCCAGGCAAACTGATGGAAAGCATCCTCAAGCATAAAGTTGTAAAGCACATAGAACAGCCCTGCTGGGAGTGAGCCAGCATGGCTTCTGCAAAGGTAAATCTTGCCTCACATACCTTTTGGAGTTCTTTGAGAGTGTCAACAAGTGTGTGGATGAAGTTTCCTGAGTAAAATGAGTAAACAGTCATAGGATAAGGGGTCAAGTACATATGTGGATTGCTAACTGATTGAAGGACAGGAAACAGAGGGTAGGTATAAATGGAGAGTTTTCACAATGGAGGGAAGTAAGAAGTGGGGTCCCCCAGGAATCTGTATTGGGACCGGTACTTTTTAATTTATTCATAAATGGTCTAGAAGTAGGGGTAAGCAGTGACGTGGCCAGATTTGCAGATGATACCAAACTCTTTCGGGTAGTGAAATCCAAAATGGATTATGAGGAGCTCCAAAAGGATCTCTTCAAACTGGGGGAGTAGGCGACAAAGTGGCAAATGCACTTCAATGTCGGCAAGTGTAAAGTGATGCACATTTGGATGAAAAACCCCGACTTCAAGAATACGCTGATGGGATCTGAGCTGTCAGTGACTGACCAGGAGAGGGATCTTGGGGTTGTGGTGGGCAAGAACTCGTTGAAAGTGTCGACTCAATGTGTGGCAGCTGTTTAAAAAGGCCAATTCCATGCTAGGGATTATTAGGAAGGGGATTGAAAATAAAACGGCTAATATTATGATGCCCTTATAAAAAACCATGGGGCAGCCACACTTGGAGTACTGCATACAATTCTGGTCACCACATCTAAAAAAGGACACTGTAGAACTGGGAAAGGTGCAGAAGAGGGCAACCAAGATGATCAGGGACCTAGAGCACCTTTCTTATGAGGCAAGGCTAGAACACCTGGGGCTTTTTAGTTTAGAAAAAAGATGACTGCAGGGAGACAAGATAAAGGTCTATAAAATCATGCATGGTGTGGAGAAAGTGGATAGGGAGAAATTCTTCTCCCTCTCCCATAACACTAGAACCAAAGGTCATCCCATGGAATTGATTGCCAGGAAATCTAGGACCAACAAATGGAAATACTTTTTCACACAATGCATAATCCACTTGTGGAATTCTCTGCCACAGGATGTGGTGACAGCCAACAACCTGGATGGCTTGAAGAGGGGTTTGGATAACTTCATGGAGGAGAGGTCTATCAACGGCTACTAGTCGGTGGGCTATAGGCCACCTCCAGCCTCAAAGGCAGGATGCCTCAGAGTTCCTGTTGCAGGAGAGTGACAGCAGGAGAGGAGGCATGCCCTCAACTCCTGTCTGTGGCTTCCAGCGGCATCTGGTGGGCCACTGTGAGAAACAGGATGCTGGACTAGATAGGCCTCCTTGGTCCTGATCTGGCAGGGCTGTTTGTATGTTCTTATGTTCCCCTCCAGTCCTGCACATGCCAGTCAAGACGCTTCAGAGGAGCTCCAGGTTCCAGCCCAGACAGAGGCACACAGGCTCCTAGCAGAGATCTGGGGCCTGCTTGAGAGGTGCAACATGCCGCCTGGTGTGGCTGCATCCAAGCCAGGCTGAGAGCCTCTCCAACCCCCAGTCATCCATGGTGATATACTCACCCAAAGGAAGAGGATCATTGAGAGGAAGGAACCGACAATGGTCAGAACGTGGTTGTTCATGAAAACCATTAGCAGGCTGACCATGATTATCATGATTAGGGAGATAACCAGCGCCTTCAAGGAGGGAGTGAAGTCATACCTGATCTGCAGAGAGGAACAACAAATGCTAGAGAGGGGTAGTGCCCAGGCAAAAATGCAGGACAAATACCAAAACGAGCTGTACTCACGATGGCAAGTGGAAATACAACTTAAGGTGCAACTTCATAAAAGACTCTGAGTAAAGAAATGTATTAAACAGAGAACAAGGGGAAGAGAGGGAGCAACTCAACACCAAGGGGGTGGAATGTTGGCTGCAGGCTGCAAAGATGGCTGCATCCCAATATACACACTTATGACCACTTGACATGGTAGTCTTCCTGGTTTTGGTATTTGTACTGCAGAGAAGAACCCCAAGGCAAGGATCAGCAAGCACCCCTGAAGGAGCACTGCTGCCTCCCTCCCCCCTTGCCCCATTAGCCTAGCCCTCTTCGGTGCTCTCCTCCCCACACTCCACCCCCCTCCACCTACAGGTTTCCTGCCCTGCTCTGGAGACTGGGGGAGAGGACTGCCCTGGCTGGGGGACCAAGGGCAAGCCGTTCAGAGGCTGTCATGGGGAGAAGCCAAGCCCATGCTGTCCAGCTCCGGCCACTGCGGTTTCTTTTCATGGAGTCCTCAGACATCTCGCTGGGGGAGAGGCAAAGGGGCAAACTCCCTCCTGCCCTCACTGGGCCACTCCCATCAGGTGAAGGAAACCTGCCTTGCCATCGGGCAAGAACCTCCATGGCCGCCTCCTCAGGGAAACGGCATGGCCTTTAATGCTACAGTTATGGCTGCCTTCTCGGCTAGCCGGTGATTAGCCCAACAAGGCGATGGCCAGTCACTTTTCCCCACCGCAACTCCAAATCCATTTCATCCTGCTACAAGAGCCAGTATGTCACAAGAACATAGGAAGCTGCCACATACAGGTGAAACTTGGAAAATTAGAATATCGTGCAAAAGTCCATTAATTTCAGTAATGCAAATTAAAAGGTGAAACTGATATATGAGACAGATGCATTACATGCAAAGCGAGATAAGTCAAGCCTTAATTTGTTATAATTGTGATGATCATGGCTTACAGCTCATGAAAACCCCAAATCCACAATCCCAGAAAATTAGAATATTACATGGAACCAAGAAGACAAGGATTGAAGAATAGAACAATATCGGACCTCTGAAAAGTATACAGTGTACTGTGCTTGATTAGCCAGCAAACTCGCCTGACCCCATAGAGAATCTATGGGGCATTGCCAAGAGAAGGATGAGAGACATGAGACCAAACAATGCAGAATTGCTGAAGGCCGCTAATGAAGCATCCTGGTCTTCCATAATACCTCATCAGTGCCACAGGCTGATAGCATCCATGCCACGCCGCATTGAGGCAGTAATTGCTGCAAAAAGGGCCCAAACCAAGTACTGAATACATATGCATGCTTATACTTTTCAGAGGTCCGATATTGTTCTATTCTACAATCCTTGTCTTCTTGCTTCCATGTAATATTCTAATCATCATCATCATGATCATCACAATTATAACAAATTAAGGCTTGACTTATCTCGCTTTGCATGTAATGCGTCTGTCTCATATATCAGTTTCACCTTTTAATTTGCATTACTGAAATTAATGGACTTTTGCACAATATTCTAATTTTCCGAGTTTCACCTGTACTGAGTCAGACCATTGGTCCCTCTAGCTCAGTATTGTCTACCCAGACTGGCAGCGGCGTCTCCAAGGTTGCAGGCAGGAGTCTCTCTCCCAGCCCTATCTCGTTGGAGATGCTGCCAGGGAGGGAACTGGGAACCAAGATGCTCTTCCCAGAGAGGCTCCATCAGAGGCTGAGGGGAAGATCTTATAGTGCTCACATGTCAAAGGGCACCAAATGCCTGGATGTCAGAGAACAAAGCCGAGCCTGTCCCAGGAAGGGGCATGGTTTGGCCTCAGTCTGGAGGAGGGGAGGCCCCCCACCCCATGGAGCAGCAGGCTCTGACCCTGGAGGCCCCTCAGAACTCCACATCTGGCCGAGAGGGGCTCCTGGACCCAGGCTTGGCCAGGCCATATCCCAGCTGCCTCTCGCCACTCCCCTCAGGGCAGAGCGCCCACCCACCCCGCTCATCAGCCTCCTGCCAGGCCCTGGTGGGGCCAGGAAGTGGGTGCGGCAGCCTAGGCTGCTCTGGGCAGGGAAAGAGCGGCTGGCCACCCATGCTTTGCAGGGGGATAAAATGGCACAGCTTCCCTCAGCCACAGTAGGAGCCTCATTTCCTTTGTCCCCCTCCCCCCCGGGGGTCTCCCAGCAGTGCAAAGCAACACCAACCTTTATGGCAAAGATTATGACAGCCACGTGGATGACGACACTGACGCCCAGAGCAATGAAGATGGTGTCCATCTTGATTAGAGCAAAGTGGAGGTTTTCTGTCCTGAGCAAGTCAATGCTGAAGCCCAACCAACAGGACGTGCTCAGTGTTGCAATGGACTGTGGAGCAGGAGCAGATGCATTTGCAGCCAGTCGCCAGCAGGAACCCCAGGCCGTCCTCCTCAACAGGGCGGGGGCAGGGGAGACCTAGTGCTATTCTTAGCCTGCATCCCCACCTCCCAGGCCTTGGGGTGTTCCAAGGAGTAGTCCTCCACCTCTCAGCCTACCAGTAGGGATGTGCACAAGCCTGTTCAAAAGCCCTTTTCCGCGCCTTCAGACAGGTTCAAGCAACTGGCGGTTTGGCCGGTGCAAAGGTGGGGAGGGTATCCTGCTCTTACCCCTCCTGCCACGTTCCCCCCAGCAGCGCTCCATTTTTAAAGGGTCTGGAGGGGCGGCAGAATACCTCCCTGCCACCCCATTTCCCCATTGGACTGGAAGTGACCAGAAGGCCAGTCACTTCTGGTCTGAAGAGGGAACAGTGCAGCAAGGAGGTACCCTGTTGCCCCGCTGGACCCTTTTAAAGGGAGCGCCAGTGGAGGAAATGAGGCAGGAGGGGTAAGAGCACCCTCCCCCACCCTTAAAGGTATCTCTTCCTGCTTTCGAGCCGCCCCCCACCAGTTCCATGCACATCCCTACCTCCCAGCAGCCGTGCTTCCCCTGTAGCAAAGGGTTTTCCTGGCCTGGAGCTTTCCCCTACAGGGCTTCCAGCTCTCAGAGTATCCAATAAGCATAGCCAGTTCGATAGAAACTCACAGCATTAGGGAAGCAGCCCCTCTGCTTTCTACTGTGAGTTTTCTTTTGTGTAGGTTCACACTGCTTTCTTCTGCGTTTTCTTTGTGGCCAATGGCTTCCTCCCTCCCTCCCCCAACCAAGGGTTTAGTAATTAAAGCACTCTCTGTGATCTGGCTCTATTAATGTCCCCTCCCACACACAGACCTCTGCTTAATTGGTTTGTGGATCGCGTTGGCTATTAGCCCTCAGCTTTGGCTTTCTATTCCCCACCCCTACCCCCGTTGCTGTTGGACATGGAGTTCCAGTGCATTGACCTTTCACACCAACTATCCTAATGACCACTAAGGACATTGGGAGCAGAGGTAGCTAGTGAGGGTCTCCTTGCTTGTCCCTGCTTGCCTGTGCTCTATGACCCCTGCTTTGACTCATCAGGTACTTCCTATAGTGAGTCAGTCCTCTTCCTTTCCTCCTAGAGAGAGGATGGAAACATCTCCCTCCCTCCCTCTTCATTATGTAGCTGATAGATAGGATAGGTCTTTCCTATCTCAAATGTATTTCACTACTAAACCTATTTAGTTTAGACATTACATTGATCTCCATGCGTGTTACTTAAATAGCTGCAACAACTAAACTCTGCACTCTGTAACTGGAGTGGTCGCTTCCATGGTGCTTTACCAAATAATCACAAACCCCAACAGGGTTATGGGCCCAGCAGCCCAAAAGTCTGCAGCAGAGATTTTTTCTTGTAAAGTGCAGCTGAGAGAGTTAGAAAACAGCATGGATCCAGAGGTGAGCAACGCTGCCTTCTCCAAGCTAAATGGGAGGGATTATGAACAATGGGTCATGAAAACGGAAGCCCTACTGAAGGCAAAAGGAATCAACGGAGCCCTCACAGAAGCAAGATCAACAGATGGGATGGCTGCCCTGGAGGAGTGGGATTCACAGAACAACTGAGCATACGGCTTAATTCTCCAAAATGTGACTGAAATTGTCTCAGAGGTTTGGGATAAGCTCAAAAAGTAATATGGGAGAGTCTCTCCCAATGCTGCTGTCCTTTTAATTCAAATGATTTGCAAAATGCAGCTGGAAGAAGGAGGGTATATTTCAGCCCATATAAGTGGAATGTAGGAGACTCCCAGATTATTCAAACACCATGGGTCTACTTTGGGTGATCAAATGCTAATTGGCTTGATTCTGAGATCTTTGCCACAAAGTTATAACCATGTGAAGAGACTAAGGTCAGACAATGGAAGCGAATAGATGTCAAATGATATGAAAAGATTCCTAAAGGAACATAGGATTTCACATGAACCTATTTCCACATACACACCTGAACTCAATGGTGTGGCAGAGAGGAAAAATCGCCCTCTACTAGAAATGACCAGATGCATGTTACATGATGCTGGCTTGGAAAATAAATTCTGGAGAGAAGCAGTGATGACTGTAAATTACTTGCAAAACAGTTTGCTAACCAAAGCAATAGACATAGAACTATGGCATGGGCACAAACCCTCTATAAACAATATCAGAGTGTTTGGATCAAAGGCTTAAACATTCCAAAGGCCAAGAAAACCAAACTCAATTGCAGATGTGAACTGGGAGTATTGGTTGGATATGCACCTGCCCAAACGGGATACAGAATCGTTGACCCTGCAAGTGGAGAGGTCAAAATTAACAATGTGGTGTATTTTTATGAGAGAAAAGGACCAACTAGAGGTAATGTACCAGAACTTGTGCTAGAGATCCAGGTGAAAGAGGAACCACTTGAGTGGACTCTCATGAGGCAAGAGCCAGACAGTAAACCAAAAGAATCAATGCCAGAACCAGAACCAGAACCAGATTCAGAAGGGGCTGCACAGTATGAGCCAGTACTGAAGCGCTCACAAGGCCCAACAAAGGGGTTCCACCCAAAAGACTCTCACTCATGATCAAAGGAGGAGAGATACAAGAACTCACCTCATGGCAAGATATAGAAAAGATGCCAGCTGATGAAGCTGAGAAATGGAGAAAAGCAGCATAAGAAGAAATTGATTCCCTGCACAAAAATCAGACTTGGAGACTTGTGGAACTACCCATTGGAATAAAGACTGTGGGATGCAAGTGGGTCTTCAATATCAAGCAGGATGCAGAAGGGAATGTACAGCCCTATAAGGCCAGACTACTAGCCAAAAGATACTCCCAAATCTATGGTGAGGACTACAATGAGACCTTTGCACCAGTTGTGAAACCAATTAGGATACTGCTCAGTGTGGCAGCAGCCAGAAAGATGCAAGTTGACCACTTGGATGTAGAGACTGCCTTCCTTCATGGGGAAATCAAGGGAGATATCTACATGCAACAACCACCAGGCTTTGAGGTTCCTGGAAAGAAGGGGCTTGTGTGCAAACTACAAAAGAGCATCTATGGCTTAAAGCAGGGATTCTCACCGTTGGGTCCCTGGATGTTATTGGACTTCAACTCCCATAAACCCCAACTATAGTGGCCTTTGGTTGGGGATTATGGGAGTTGAAGTCCAATAACATCTGGGGACCCAACGTTGAGAATCCCTGGCTTAAAGCAAGCAGCCAGAACACTGTGGACTGAGAAATAGAATCAACTTCTACTTAAGGAGGGGTTCACGCAAGAAAAAGCTAACCCCTGCCTATATTCAAGATTCAGACACAATAGATGGACTTACATCCTGACTTTCGTGGATGACTTGATTATTGCATGAGAGGAAAAACAATTGCTATGAGATTGTACAGCATCTGAACTAGGAAATAGAGGTGAAGGAACTCGGAAGTATTTCCTAGTACCTTGGCATCCAAATAGAAAGAGGGGAGAATGGGGCATTTCTTCTCAACCACTCAGGTGACATCTTGTCCAGATTTTGTCCCCCATGCTGTTTAACACCTACATGAAACCGCTGAGAGAGGTCATCCGGGGACTTGGACTGAGTTGTCAGCAATATGCAGGTGACACTCAGCTCTATCTCTCCTTGTCACCTGATCCTAGGGAGGCGGTTGATGTCCTGAATCGGGGGCTGGAGGCTGTGATGGGTTGGATGTGGGCTAATAAACGGTGACTGAATCCGGACAAGAGAGAGGTACTATTGGTCAGTAGGAGAGTCAATCGGGATGAGGAGATTCTACCCATTCTGGAAGGGGTTGCACTCCCCTTGAAGGAACAAGTACGCAGCTTGTGGGTATGATGTATAGTAAATCAGAAATGCATAGAGGTTCACAGCTTGACATAAGCAACGCCATTATGTTTAACTAAACTCAAGGATTTGCTCGGCTAGAAGGATGCTTACTACTGTGTATTCTTTCCAGTAGTCTTCCATCCCCCATAAGTTACAGTGACCATTTGTGGAATGTGTTATGTAGAAGAAGGGAGATAAGGCTGTCTGTCTGCCTGCCTGCATGTTTGTGGTTTATTCCCTAATCTTAGCAAGTCATGATGACGTATTTGCTATGTAGCTGAACAACATGTTATTCTGGAGAACAATTTTAAGAGTATAAATGTATGCTCTCTGTAATGGTCCTTTGTCTTGCTTTGAGCGAAAGCCAAAGTAACACCTCTGTTCTTAAGACAGAATAAAACCTTTGATCTTGTTATCTCGTCTGGGCTGATGATTATTGGGCTCCATCTGCCCAGGAACGAACTTCCTTATTGGGGACAAAGTTACCCTGATACATCAGGTATTGCTGGATCCGGCTAAGGCTTTTGGAAGCTCAGGTGGAGGCGGTGGCCAGGGGTGCCTTTACACGGCTTTGGCTAGGTAACCCGCCTAACTACCCCTCCCCTTAAACTGGGTTTGTGAAGTGAATGCTCTGCAAACCTGGTTTTCAAAATCGTGAGTAGCCGTGGTGCGGCTCTGTGCCGTGGCTACTCATGAGTAGACCCCCAGCCGGGAGGCTTAAAAGTAGCCTCCCGGCTCGGGGGTCTCTCTAGTATGCCCTGTGCTCTTGCGCAGGGTATACTGGAGCTTCTGGGGGCCGCATGGCCCCCAATCCTCCGCATGGCCCCTGATCCTCCCAGTCCGCTGCGGTCGCCCAGAGCAGACTGTCTGCTCATCTGTGAGGAGAGCGGGCTTAGCCCGCTCTCCTTGCAACCCCCCTAGAGGCTCTTCTCACCGATTGTGAGAAGAGTGAGATAGGTCTTTCTAGATAGGATAGGTCTTTCTTATCCCAAATGTATTTCACTACTAAACCTGTTTAGTTTAGACTCTACCTCCATGTGTGTTACTTAAATAGCTGCAACACCTAAACTCTGCACTATGTAACGAGTGGTAGGTTCCTTGGCACTTTGCTAAATAATCACAACTCCCCTACCCACCCATCATGAGCCCCCCACACACACACATACATGTCCTCAGCATGTGTCAGTCCTCCTGCAGCATCGCCTCTGCTTTTGCAGCCCCCATCCCAGCTTGGATTGCATGCTCATTTTCTGCAAGGAAATGCTCATTTTCTGCAAAAGACTGCAAACCCTCTCTCCTCCCGGGATCCTTCTTCCTCCAAAAACTTTCAAAGAGAAAAAAGCCTGAAAACTGGCTCTCCTGCTCTTTGCCTGAGGGTCGAGGGCAGGGCAGCGAGGCATCTTTGTGTCTGCATTCCACAGGTGTTATCATGTAAAGGTATCCGCGCCTCACAGATTTTCCAGGAAACTTTGGTAAAATGCAGGATTTTAAAAACCTGGACATAAATCGGGATGAGGCGAAATTCAGGAGGAAAAGCCCGATTTGTGTTTGGGGTGCTTCCAAAGATCTCACATGGACTTTGGGTGAATGACTGTGGTGTGAAGGCCCTCACTCCCTTCCGGCGGAGAGTCCAAGTAACAGCCCTGTGTGGGAAAGCTCCTGACCTTAATGCAGCCTCTTCCCAGTCGGAGGTTTTCAAGGCAGCTTTCTCTCCCCCCTCCTCGTTCCCCCCGCCCTCCAGCTGGATAGGGCCCCACCTACCAGCAGCAGGAGGTTCCAGGGGAGCTTCCGCCGGATCGTCTTACAGCAGACCAAGACTATGAAGCAGATGATGACTAAAGCATAAGGGACAATCCCGATGAAGCTGTAGGTCTTCACCAATTCCTTCACATCTTCCACAACGACAAGAACAGCTGCAAGGGCTACTGTCACAGGAAACTGGATGGCCAGCAACAGGCACACCTGCAGGCATAAGGGCAGCAGCCCAGTCTGGGTCTACCATGGAACGGGGGAGGTGGGGAGGGATAAAAGCTGCTCCTCTGAGGAGACTCTCCTAAAGTTGAAGGAATGGTTTTCCAGGCAGGCTGCTGCCAGGAGGGGGCTGGGACAGAATTCTGTGGGCTCTCAGGACAGAACCATTGGATTTAAATCTTAGATGGGACCTTGGCGGTTTCCTTCTAGTCCAGAACTGTTATAGGAGGCCAGACAAGCTTCCCAGCCTCTGAAAACATCCAGCGGGGAGCCCACCGCAGGGCACTTTGCTGGTTGTCCAACAGCTCTGAGACTTAGGAAATTCCGGCCTTACCCTACCAGACTTAAGGTTGTATTTTGATGCTGTTTGTTTGACGTGGTTAAAAGAATGGATAACATTAAGAAATTCTAGAATACTTGATCTGGAGGGATTTGACAGAAGGTCCGGATGGCACTCCTATTTGTGGTATGACAAAAGTAAAGTACTGTACATAAAGATTTTCTTAACCACTATATAAGGAGTTTAATGAGAGTTTGGGTAAAATATAAAAAATGGTTGTAACCTAAAACTCCATTATGGTTATCCCCGATTGAAGATTTAGTACGTAAAGAGGTAAATATGCAATTGCAATGGGGTACTTATAGGGATTTGTTATGTTTTCAAGAAAAGGACTGTAAGTTAAAAAGTTTAATTGAAGTACAAACTTTGGTTAGTAATTGGTTTCAGTACCATCAGTTAAATGAAGTTTATAAGAAGGATCTTAAAGTTGGATTTGAGGATCAGATGTCGAGATTTGAGAAGGAGCTGTGTGAAAATGATGAAAAATTAGTTTCTAAAATGTATAAGCTCTTGCTTTTGGATGAGACAAGAGACGAAGTGGTTAAAACGACGATGGTAAAATGGGCTCAAGATGTGGGCTATAATATAGAAATGGCAGCCTGGGAAAACTGATTTAAAGTTCACTGCATGTTATGTTTTAAAAGAAAATTATTATAAAATGATGTATAGGTGGTATTTGACACCTAAAAAACTGGCATTAATGTATAAAAATGTTTCAAACAAATGTTGGAAATGTGGACACTCTGAAGGAACCTTTTTTCATATGTGGTGGACTTGTAGGAAGGCTAAAGCATTTTGGGACATGATATATAATGAGTTAAAGAAAATTTTCAAAATGACATTTCCTAAGAAGCCAGAATCCTTCCTGCTGGGAATAATGCAAGGAGTGTTTTCTACAACCAACTTAACCTTCTTTGTGTATGCTACCACGGTGGCCAAAATAATATATGCGTAGAAATTGAAGAGTAATGAACTGCCCTCAAAAGAAGATTGGCTGATAAACATTTTGGAATATGCGGAGTTGGCAAAACTTACAGTACTGATAAGAGATCAAAATTTGGAATGTTTCAAAGAAGATTGGAAACCATTCTTATTGTATTTAAAGAACTATTTTCCTAATATTGATTTTACAACAGGGTTTGAAATTTAGTAACATTAACAGGTTGGGTAGATCAAAATCGAGTTTGTAAGGTTTAAGATCTATGTTTTGAATTACTATTATAGCAAGGGTTAATTCTATAGTTGGTGATTCACGAGGGGGGGTGAGCGGGAAGTCCATATTTGTTCAATATGTTGTGAATGTTAAGATATTGTTAAAATCAATAAAAATTTAAACAACAACAAAAAAAAGAGACTTAAGAAATTCCTTGTGAAGTCCAGGAGGCCTGTGGATGCTGAGGACACTTTGGCTCCGCTCTGATCCCACCCGACAGGGAAATGACAGGCCTCCCCCAAACGGTCTAGCCGGGTCAAAACCCGGACATTTCCCTGGCATTCTGCTGGCCCCTTGCAGCCCTTCCCCCACCCTCTCCTACCCTCTCTCCACCTCCCCGCCTGACCTGGGACCACGCTGGAGGCAAGGGAGGGCACTCATGGTGCACTCTTCCAGAAGATTTACAAACCCTCTCCCCTTTTAAATCTCAAGGTCTGCTGGGAGAGGGGCTTGTCAGCTAGCTCTTCTGCTCCGCAAGTAGGAGTGGGGAAGAATGGGGACCCTAATGGGGAGCCACAGGGTCAGAAAGGAGGCCACTGGGAGGCGATGCATCCCCTTCATCCCAGTTCCCCAAATCTTACCCTTGAAAATCACCCCAAGAGCCAAGTAGGAGCCATTTTGGGAAGGGCGATATATAAACCAAGTAAAGCAGTAGAACAGAAATCTTGTGTTCTTGGCTCTGGGGGTGGCTTTGAAGGGCAAGGGCTGCATTCCGAAAATGGGGGTGAGGGAGAGAAAGTGCAACTCCCCGACAGGGAGGGGCCCTCTGCTCCTGCAGGTCCCCTTCTCCCCTCCACCATGTTCCTGGAGCAGAAGAAGTAGCTAACTGGCCACTTGGGTGGCTTGAGGTTTAAAACCACAAGAAAACCTTCACCCACCCCGCACCCCGATCTAGCTCTTGCATTCTGGGAAGGAAGGAGATTCCTCTTGCCCTCGGCTGCCTCCCAGAAGGGGAAGAAGAGAGGGCAGTGTGGGGTGCAGCGGGAGGTCTGGCAGGCATGGGAGAACTCCAACAGACTTCTGCAACTAGAGAAGGAAATCCAGGACCAGTTCTGGCTGCCAGGGGCCCTCCCTGTCATTGTGGAGCTCATTCCACCACTGCCCAAGCCCCGCAGAGGGCCTATCAGGTCCAACATGCCTGTCGACCCGACACAACGCACAGCCCGGATGTCTCTCCTGAATCGGTTTCCTTCTCGTTTCAACCCTTCAGTTCTAGTCTTGCCTGAGGAGCAAAAGAGGAACCCTCCACCCCATCTTCTACAAGGAGGAGGAGTTCCTCCAAACTGGCCCAGCTCCCCCCTGCCCTGAAGTTAGTGCCAACTTTCCTGTAACCTCATTAACCAGTGAAAAGAGGGGCACCAGCACCACCATCTCCTCTCTGGTGTGTCCTGTGAGGTCTCTCCCCCCACCCCCAATCCCTGCTAGTGGAACTGGAGATGCTGCCAGGGATGGCACCGGCATGCAGAACAGGTGTTCTTCCACCAGGGAATGTGATGCTGCTTGGCCCAGCAAGGCGGGGGGGGGAGAGGATTTGGGCTCAAGACACCGCTCCCCCCCCGGGACAACTAGGCCTACTGAACATGCTGCACTTGCTCAGCCCTTCCGAAAGCACAGTGTGAGGGCTCCTCCCGCCTCCCCAGGCTGGCCTCGCTGCAGACACACCGGGGAGTCCTCCATCACCCTCACCTTGCAGACAAAGGTCTTGCGGAGGTTCCTGTCATCCAGGTCAATGGTGGGGGCATCCAGGTTGACAGAGCCAATGGATGGCCCGTCTTCGTTGTTGCTGTTGTTGCTGTGCTGTGTTGCTGGAGACAAGCAGTAGGCAGGGTCAGGGGGAAGGACTCCCAGTGCTGCCCCTTCAAGCTCCCGGAGGAGTCCTGCGGTCCTCCTGCCTCTGACCATGATGAATGCTGACTCCTTTATCCCAGTCCATGAGAGGGGCACTCGTCAGTCCAGGAGGCTGTGGGGCCTGGCACTCTGCCCCACAAGGAGAGGGGCCTCACTCACTCCTCCTTGAGCTCAGAATGCTGCAGCAGCAGGTGGGGAAAGCAGCCCGAGGGGGCCAGAGCCCCGTGAAATGCCACCTGGCCCTCGGATCCACAAGGGCAGCCCAGGTCCCCATGGAAGAAGCTAGAGGGCGTCAAGCACTGCCCTACAGCAAGGACCAGAAAACGGGGCGAGGGCCTCTCAGGGACTCCCCTGAGCAGCCTTATCACAGAGAACCAGGCAAGGGAGATGGGCCCACCCCTCCCCACAGCAGGGTGGCTGCTTACTGGCTTGACCCACAGTGCCTGCAGGGTGCAACTGAGTGTTGGGGTCCAGAGGGGAGCCAGGCTGACTGAGCCCCGAGAAGAAGGTCTTCAGGAGTGACATGGCTCTGGTGTGCACAGACACTTCTTGGAACTGCAGAGAGACCGAGAGAGGCGAGGTGAGAGACTGCACCTTGGCGTGCCCCAGGAAGGAACCTTCCCAGCAGCCCTGCCCTCCCGGCACAATTTGGTCCCCATATATGTTTTGCGTAGGGTCAGGAGGAACGTCTCCCTGACCAGGCTGGTTGCCAACCCCATGTCAGCTTTCACAGGGTGGAGAAGAGGAGCTGTGCCCAGTGCGGGTCTCACTGACATTCTCTCTGGCTTTCTCCCTTTCTGGCACCAGACGGAACCCAGCCGATCAGCAGGTGGCACACTTGAGCCAATGCCAAGGGCCCAGAACCCTGTGGATGGGCTTTGGGGGCTTGAGGCCTATGCTCCTGTTATGTTGCAGTCTGGCACAAAAGAGGATGAGCATCCCCTGCCCTGGTGGGCTGTACTACCGTTTTCCTCCCAACATCCTTCCTCAGACTTGCCTGAGATGCTGCTCCACCTGCTGCAGCCAGTTCCTCCACCCATCTAACCTCCTGGTCTAGCAAAGAGGCCAGGAGGAAAGACCGGCTCTCCCCAAGAGGCTCCCTCCCTCCCTCCCGCCCTTCCTCCCAGCCTGTTGGTCTAAGTGGCTCTCAGATGCTGCCGTGGCCCACCAGGAAACCAGGCTCTATTGTGACCTCTGTCTCTATAGCAACGCTTTGCCGCCCATTTGCCCCTGGATGCTGGCTTCCCAGTGGCTCCAGGGCACAGCGCTGCCACTCAGAGGTTTCTCCACTCCAAGGGAAGTCTTGCAATCAGCAGCCCCCTTCCTCCTCCAGGGTGACTAGTTTCCCAACACACGGAGGGAAGACCAAGTGATGGAGCACGCAGGAAACAGCATGTGTGTAAGAGTCACCGGGACCCAGCCCTTCCCTCTTTGCTCCTGGACCCATACCCGAAGATAAGGTTGACCCCCACACTTGTTCCCAGCCTCCCCTGCAGCACTACCCACCCACCCCTCCAGATGCTCCTGGCTTTCTCTCAACCTGCCCAGCCTTCCCTGTAAATGGACCTTTGTGGTGGAGGGCCAGCTTAACGAATGGCCTGTAATGGGTGTGTTCCATAGAGAGGCAGAGCTGGTCTGCCATGCAGAGGTGAACCTAGATAGTGTTGGGGCCTGGACCTAGAGGCCTTTGGAGGGCCCCCCCTGCGAATTCAGCATTGTCATGCCCGGCTGTGTGACCACATCACTCAGGATAGACTAAAGAGGATTTGGGAGCTCCCAGGGGCTGTGGAGGCCCTGGACTTCGGCCCCGAAGTCCAGGAGTAAGAGTGCCTCTGCTGCCATGGAAGGAGGTCCCTCCCAACAGTGCTGGTTGGCCTGCTCCTTGAAACACAGGCACAACACACAATGCAAATGTAAGCACACACACACAAACACACACACAGAGAAATTCATGCTGCAGACACGCATGCACATACCATACAAACACAATCACACACACACACACACACACACCACAATCAAACCCAACCGTGCAACACAGAACACAAGTGCACACAATATGCACATGTACTACAAACATGCACACACAAACACAGACATGCAACAAAGACACAAACACAGATGTGCAACAAAGACACATGTGTGCCCACACATGCAACATAAACATGCACATAACAGTCACTAATTGCTTGGTGGAAGTCTAAGCCCACCCTCGAGAGGAAAGAAAAAACACACACACTGATTCCAGGGCAGTGTGTGCACCTCCCCCCGCCCTCATTTCTTTTTCTTGAGGGTGATGCTTGGACTGCCCCCCCCCCAGCAATCAGAAGCCAGATGACTTCCATTTTGGAAACTCCTTCTTGTTTTGGGGGGCCCCATTGAGGAAGGGAAGCAAACGTAAATTGGGGTGTGTGAGCGCAAGGAGTTGCTGCTAATCTGATTGGGGTTGCCTCCCCCATTTTTATGTCTGTCATTCCCAGACTGTCCCCTCTTCTTGCCCCCCTCACTTCCTCCTCTCTCACTGCTGAGAGAGTCAGAGGGCCTGTGGGCAAGAAATAGCCTCTTTCCCTTCGAACAAGGAGCTTCCTCAGCAGGTGCATCTCACTCCATTCAGTAACCTTTCCAGCCAGCAGCAAGGAATACCAATATGTCGTATACAAATATTTATATGCTGCTTCTCAACAAAAGTTCCCAAAGTGGCTTACATGGACATAAAAAAGGAAAATGGCTCCCTATCCCCAAAGGGCTCACGATCTTAAAAAGGAATATAGGATAGACCCCAACAACAGTTACTGGAGGGATGCTGTGCTGGGGATGGATAGGGCCAGTTGCTCTCCTCCTGCTCAATAAAGAGAATAACCACTTTTAAAAGGCGCCTCTTTGCTCAATTAGCAAGGGTACCCCGCCCCCCATGGCTTTTGTGCCAAGACGCACAAGACAGACAATAGGATACAAAGCTGGAGGGCCTGGATTTGGAATTAGAATGGGACCTTAGACAGGAAAGCTGTGGTGTCCTCTTGTTTAAGCTGGAAATGCTTGGTGGCAGTCATATCTCCTTTGTGTCAAACTATTATTATATCCCACCTATATGATGCACCGGCACTTGCTGGGAAGAATAACAAAATTATTTTTCCTTCAAAATTATCCTTTTTACAAGGGGAATAACAACAACTTCTTTAAATACATCAGATGCAGGAAACCTGCCAGGGAGGTGGTTGGACCATTAGACAATGAGGGAGTGAAAGGGATTATTAAGGAGGATATGGAGGTTGCAGAGAAGCTAAATGAGTTCTTTGCGTCCATCTTCACGGCAGAGGATACTGAGCATATACCTGTTCCTGAACCAGGTTTTTTAGGGATGGAGGCTAGAGATCTGAGTCAGATAGAAGTGACAAGAGATGATGTTCTAAACTGTTTGGAAAAACTGAAAACTAGCAAATCGCCAGGGCCGGATGGCATCCATCCAAGAGTCCTCAAAAAACTCAAATGTGAGATTGCCGACCTCCTTGCTAAAATATATGATTTATCCCTGCAATCGGGCTCTGTACCGGAGGACTGGAAAGTAGGAAATGTAACACCAATTTTCAAAAAGGGATCCAGGGGCAATCCAGGAAATGACAGACCGGTTAGCTTAACATCCATTCTAGGCAAATTGATGGAAAACATTCTCAAGGATAAAATTATAAAGCACATAGAAGAACAGGCCCTGCTGGGAGTGAACCAGCATGGGTTCCGCAAAGGTAAATCTTGCCTCACAAACCTTTTGGAATTCTTTGAGAGTGTCAACAGGATCTAGGTGATCCAGTTGACATAGTCTACCTGGACTTCCAAAAAGCTTTCACCAAAGTTCCTCATCAAAGACTCCTGAGAAAACCTAGCAGTCATAGGATAAAGGGACAAGTTCACGTGTGGATTTCTAACTGGTTGAAGGACAAGAAACAGAGAGTAGGGATAAATGGAGAGTTTTCACAATGGGGTCTAAACTGTAAGAAGTGGGGTCCCCCAGGGATCTGTACTGGGACCGGTGCTTTTTAATTTCTTCATAAATGATTTAGAAGCAGGGGTAAGTAGCGAGGTGGCCAAATTCGCAGATGATACCAAACTCTTTCGGGTAGTGAAATCCAAAACGGATTGTGAGGAGCTCCAAAAGGATCTCTCCAAACTGGATGAGTGGCTGACAAAGTGGCAAATGCAGTTCAATGTTAGCAAGTGTAAAGTGATGCACATTGGGACGAAGAACCCCAACTTCAAGTATACACTGATGGGATCTGAGCTGTCGGTGACTGACCAGGAGAGGGATCTTGGGGTTGTGGTGGACAGCTCGTTGAAAGTGTCGACTCAATGTGCAGCAGCTGTTTAAAAAGGCCAATTCCATGCTAGGGATCATTAGGAAGGGGATTGAAAATAAAACGGCTAATATTATCATGCCCTTATACAAAACTATGATGTGACCACACTGGGAGTACTGCGCACAGTTCTGGTCATCATATCTAAAGAAGGACATTGTCGAACTGGAAAAGGTGCAGAAGAGGGCAACCAAGATGATCAAGGGCCTAGAGCACCTTTCTTATGCGGCAAGGCTACAACACCTGGGGCTGTTTAGTTTAGAAAAAATACAACTGTGGAGAGACATGATAGAGGTCTATAAAATCATGCATTGTGGGGAGAAAGTGGATCAAGAGAAATTCTTCTCCCTCTCATATTAGAACCAGGGGTCATTCCATGAAATTAATTTCCAGGAAATTTAGGTCCAACAAACAAAAGTATGTAATCCACACAGCCTGTAATCAACTTGTGGAATTCTCTGCTACAAGATGTAGCTACAGCCAACAACCTGGATGGCTTTAAGAGGGGTTTGGATAACTTCATGGAGGAGAGGTCTATTGACAGCTACTAGTCGGAGGGCTATAGGCCCCCTCCAGCCTCAAAGGCAGGATGCCTCTGAGTACCAGTTGCAGGGGAGAAACACCAGGAGAGAGGACATGCCCTCAATTCCTGCCTGGCACTTTTACACACATAACTGTTAGTTTGAATCTCCTCCAGAATTGAGGGTGCCAGCCAAAATATCAGCTTGATTAACCCCGAAATCACTGTAGGCTATCAGTGACCAGTTCAGACACAACACTGTTTCCCCCCCAGCATTATGTCTGTGCATTATGGCTTAGCCCAAATTATGTCTGGCATAAAAAAAAACCCCTTCTGGTAAACCCCAGCCCTTATCTGTGATGTGTGGAGTGGCCATTGCTGATCATTCATTTCCCCCCCAAACTCACAATACCAAGTAACAGGAAGGAGAGTTTGATAGATCAGTCTGCTCTGCTCTTTGAGTGATTTGCAATTGTGAGGGGTGGGGGGTGGGGAGGGGTTGTGGCAGATCGGTGAAATTCTGTGGAGGGAGTCCAGAAGGGGAGGGGGAGGGAAAAATTCTGAAGCACATGCAAAATGTGGGTCTTCCTATGCTTTCAAGTTCTTCTTCGTCTTATTGAAGCCTGGTCACCTTAGGAACCTAGGCTGTACATATCAGGGGCGTAACTACTATTAGGCAAGGGGAGGCGGCTGCCTGGGGGCCCCCAAGCCTCGAGGGGCCCCCCAGAGGCAAGTCACATGTGAAGTGTGTGTGTGTGTGTGTGTGTATCAGCGAGGGGCCCGTTTTAAAATTTTGTCTCTGGGCCCACTCCAGCCTTGTTATGCCCCTGGTACATATGCAATGTAGATGTTGTTGGAAACTTTACAATGGAGACTACAGCTTCTGACATAACCTGAGCCCTTTGTGTCTGAGCTGATTGAGGCTGCATTTTTCTTCATGACAGAGAGAAAGCAACAATTGCTACTTTAAACTTTCCTGCCTCTTAAATGGTCGGGGGGGGGATGAGGTGATGAAGGCAGTCTCTCAAAAAGCAAGTTCATTATAAAATTCAGCAAAGATTTGGGTCAGATATGGCAGGTTCAGGTTTAGCATTCTGTATCTGTTGTTTGATCCGGCTGCTTGGCAACTTGTCCTGCTGGTCTTCTGTAACC
Source organism: Hemicordylus capensis (assembly GCF_027244095.1). NCBI lineage: Eukaryota > Metazoa > Chordata > Lepidosauria > Squamata > Cordylidae > Hemicordylus > Hemicordylus capensis. The sequence continues at coordinate 320,325,936 of NC_069660.1, read as the reverse complement.
AACTGTCAAACTAACAACCACAGCAACAAAGGTGTCTCGCCTCCTCCTCTGGGTTGTGATTGGTTGGAGAAGAAACCTGGAGCAAGCTCTGGGAACACGCACAGGAAAAAGATCTTCAGGGACTGTGGAGAGGAGCCGACCCTATGTGAATGGTCCATTTAATCCCCCAAATTAAACATCTGCGAATCTGCTACGAAGCAGATTCACTCTTCAGGTGCCCTGTGGCATGAAGCTGTGTGTGAATAACTCCCCATAGGCTTCCAGCAGCATCTGGTGGGCCACTGTGTGAAACAGGATGCTGGACTAGTTGGGCTTCATTGGGCCTGATCCATCAGCAAGGCTGTTCTTTTGAAGAGAGAGTGACCAGAGAGGAAGCTCCTGTTTATTCTGCCTGTTTTGTATATACAATAAAGAAGTGTTACTTTGATGGCGACTGTGCTCCGAGCTCCCATCACACCATTGGCTCAGCCCTGTGAGATATAGACCATGGTGGCGACTCAGAGGTGGACCTTCTCTGTAGCTGCTCATGGGCTATGGAATGCACTCCCGGCAGAAATCCGTAATTTGAGTTCATTACTGTCTTACAGGAGAGCCCTTAAAGCCTGTCTCTTTGGCCTGGCCTTCTAGGGTTTTTAAATTGTTGTAAACTGTTGTAAATTGTTTTAAATGTTTGCCCTGGTTTTCCAAGGTTTTTAACTGTTCGAATGTTTAATTGGTTTTATTCTGTTTTTATAGTTTGTTTTTTTAATTGTTAACTGGTTTTAATTGGTTTTATTCTGTTGTAAAGCGCCCTGAGCCATTTTGGAATGGCGGTATATAAATCTAACTAACTAAGACACCTAAAAGTGCTGAGGAAGTCAGTGAGCATGTGTATGCCATCTGTGTGCATCATCAGTGGTGTTTCCTGTTAATGCTTGTGAGCGTGCCCTCTGCCTCTCTTTTCTGCACATACACATCAAGGGGATCTAGAGTCAATTGGCCCATATGCAGGCATGGGTCCAATCAGCAGTGGTGAGCTGTGTTCATATCCAATAGGCTGGGTGTGTGTGTGTGATCTTCATGAGCAGCTGTCGGCCCCACCCCCCATGTGTGTCATGGCCAACCTCTTTTGAAACAGTTTGTGATAGGACACGCCAGGCTTGCTGCTCCAAAGAAAAAGTCAAGATCCCACCACCAGACAAACCTAACATATTGCGCGTGCCTGAAGCAGCTCTACCCATTAGGCCATTCCATGACAGCTCTGGGTAGCAGCCCCCCTCCCCAAAAGAGGCGAAAGTTTGGGGCGGTATACAAATTTGATAAATAAATAAATAAGAGACCGACAAAATGGACGGCGGCTGCCTCCTCACTTTTATTAGGACACCCTGTGTCGATTGCTCAGTGCAAAAACCAGTCCTGGTGCACAGTGGTGGGTGCTGAGCATGCAGTAACGCAGGGCCCCCCTTAAACTCAATGTGGGGAAGGGAAATAAAGGGAGAGGAAAGGTAAAGTAGGGAGTGCAGAGTGTCAGGCTAGCTTCAAGTGTCAAGACGTTCCACATATCTCCATACGAGCATTCAAGAGAGAAAAGTGTGGCGGTCCAGTGCAAAGCTCCTCCATCAACCCCTGCCCCCCAGTGCTAGCCTGAGTCTGGAAGCTGATCAGCCCTGACCCATAGCGAGAGGGGATGAAAAGCCACCCCAAGCACGCTGGAAAACTATTCACACACGGGTGGTGGGGTGTTCCCACTGTAAGCACAAAGCCCAGGAAGGTGGAAGGCAAAGTGGCTGGGAAAGGGACCTCCTAAATTAGGGGGAAGGTAGACAGGAAGGCAAGGAAGGTCTGGGGAAGCCCACTCACAAGCCGTCTTGGTGGTGGTGAAACTACGTGTGTGGGTGAGCAAAGCCCCAGAAATGAATTGCCTGGGCAATCAACGGGGGGGGGGAGGAGGATCTGGGTGCCCCCCACCTCCGCACAAACCCAGGGCAGAGCAAGACCTTGCTTGGGTGAGATTGGCTGCCTGCCTCCCCCATGCTGACAGCAGGTAGTGAAAGAGCGCCTCACCCCTCCCTGGCCTCCGTTGTGTGTGGCACAAGTCAGCGGGGAGGAGGAGACCTCGGGCCCCAGGCCGGAGGAGCCAACACACACACACCGAGAAGCAAAAGCAGAGGGGTAGGAGGTGGGGCAGAGGGGGCTGGCATGCAGTGCCGGAGGGGAGAGGGGGAGGAGTGGGGGGCCCTAGATCTTGCCCAGCAGGTTGGTGATGCTGAAGATGTGATCGAGGAGGAAAATGAGGAGGTAGTAGTGGACGAGGGCGGCCAAGACAGGGTCGTCGGGGCTGAAGTCCCTCTTCGTGCCCCCATGGAGCATCTGGCTGCTGGTCACCAGGCTCTGAAAGAAGGAGCAGGGCAGCAGGCAAGAGGCGGCGGTTGGCTCTCGGAAGAGCCCCTCCCTTGTACACCCCACCCCATGCATAGGCATATATAGGAGCCCAGGAGGAGATGGGGGCCGCTGCCTGCCTGGGCGCTCTCTCCATCCCTGCCGCCAGCCCACCACCCATTCCAGCCCACCGGAATGCGGCAGTGACTGGCACCTGCAGGCCAGGGAGGAGGCTGGGCCAGGCCGTGCACAGCGACAGGCCTCTTCCCCAGGCTGCCGTCCTCTTGGCCCCGCTCCCCTGCAGTGGACGGTAGGCCGCGGCTAGCCCCCCTGCCGCCCGGTGGCCCCCTTCGCTTCCCACCCAGGCCAGTGGAGACGCCATTGCCAGCAGAGGCAGCACATGTGGGGGGCCTCAAGAAGAGCCCCGGGGACATGGGGGGGGATGGCTGGCCTGCCGCAGGTCCCCTCCTTCTCGCGCCTGACAGCCTCACCCAGATCAAGAGGGAGAATCCGAGGAAAAGCAGCACGATCAACATGGTTTTCAATTGTCTCAGCTGTGTTAAACGTCCCAGGCGCCCGAGGATGAGCAGCAACATCAGGCAGCCGAGCAGCACCTTCAAGCCGGCGGTGGAATCGCACGGGGCCTGCAGTGGCACCGAGGAAGAGGAGGAGGAGGCCATGGTGGTCAGTGAGAACTGCAGCCGGAGCCCCCACGCCCCCCCTCCCTGCATGACCTCCCATTTCTTCACCCAGCCACTCGGACCCCCTCCCCATGCACCCCCCCTTATGGAATTGGTCCCCTCAGAGGTGTATCTATGGAAAATAGCACCCAGGGCAAGCACTGAAATTGCGCCCCTGTCCAAACATCTGACGCAAACTTAGAATAAAACTGCTTTGTTCCAGTAGGGTGGGGAAAAGCAAGTTAGAAGGGAAATACAAAAACAAGCCCACCTCCCACACAAAATCAGCACAAGCTTCCTGTAAGAATTCAGCAGTAAACTGGGTTTTCCAACAGTCCTCAAAATTGTCGCCTCCCTATTGACTGAGCCATCCATGATTGATCCCTAAAGGGAGCATAATTCATTACAGCAGAGGTTTTCAAATGTGTGCCCTCTGATGTGGCTGGACTACAGCTCCCATCATCCACAGCCAAAAAACCACTGTGGGTGATGGATGTTGTAGTCCAACACCTGGGGACCCATGTCTGAGAACCCCCTGCACTCAACAACCAAGAAACAAAGAAATAATTGCTTTGATGTTTATTTTTTTATTTCTATTCTACTCTTCTTCTAAGGAACTCTGGGTGGCATATATGGTCTCCGACATTTTAGTCTCAAACTTGAAAGGGGTCAATTTATACTCCTGTCACCCACAGAACCCTGTTGTTTTCTTTTGGTAGAATACAGGAGGGGTTTACTAACCCTGAAGTGGTACAGTCCAATCTTTCACCTCAGGGATATACCACATCATTTTAATGAATATGTAGACTAGAGCTGCAGTAGATCTGCCTATCACAAGCTCTTCAGACTTTGAGTAAAGAGACTTGTAGGGTTTGCATTCTTCCTGTAGCAAAAACTACTTTTATTTGTTCTTACAATAAACTCATTTTGTTAATTAAAACCTCTCTCCCAGGCCAGTTTTCTTGAGTTCAGACACTTGCACAAATTAAAACTGCTTGGAACTCTCTCCTCTTTTAAGCTAAATTCCTCAAATTTGCCCAAACTGGGGGTGTTGCCCAATCATCCCCAAGGCAGTTCCATCAACACTACAGGCTGACAAAGGATGGAGAACTACATTGTGTAGTGCACACATGTACCCAATAAACACAGTATAACAGTTCCAGACTAAACAACAAGTCTGGAAGTGCCCTTCTATTCCTTTTGGCCAGAGACATCCTTGAAATTTTTTTTTTAAAAAACCCACAAAAAACTCAGAAGCCATAAAGTGCTGAATAAAACTTCTGATAGTCATACACTGGGATTTTGATGCTTATTGGCTTTCCTGAAGATTTACAAAAGCAACTTAGATACATGGGAAGCTGCTTTATACTGAGTCAGACACTCAGACACTCCATCTAGCTTGGCATTGTCTACTTGGACAGGCAGCGGCAATCACTGACTTATATTATATTAAATAAAATTACCTGTAGTCCCTTCAGGTGGCTCCCTAAAGGCCACGGGGGGGGGTCTTCAAAGGTTCCCCCTCACCCCACCGGACTCTTAATTTACCGCCGTAGCCCGTCCCAGGCTGATTTTTGGGCCCGTTCAGGCCTGCAAAGATCAGTGTGGCAGCCATTTTGGAGGCAGCCACGCATGCCCAATTGGTCTCTGCAAGGCCTGGCAAGGCCTAGAAAGGCCTATGGCATCGCAAGGGCCATTTGAGTATGTGCAGCGGCCATTTTTAATTTTTTTAATTTTTTTTAAAAAATGTCCACCCAAAACAAAATGGCCACCGCACATGCTCAGAGGGTCCCTGAGAGGCCCTAGGCCTTGCCAGACCTTGCAGAGGCCATTTGGGCAAGTGTGGCAGCCTCCAAAATGGCCACCACGCTGATGTTCGGGCCCGAAAATTAGCCCAAGATGGGCTGTGGTGGTAAATTAAGAGGCTGGTGGGGGAGGGACAACCTTTGCAGACCCACCCCTCACAGCCTTTAGAAAGCCCCCCCAAAGGGGCTACAGGTTAAAAAAAATTTCAGTTTAAAAATATTTCGTGAACTGGGGAGGGAACTGGGGAGGAAGCAGAATTGCACTGGCGCCCCCTTCAAGTGGTGCCTAGGACATGTGCCCTGGCTGCCCCAGCCTAGATACATCCCCTACTCAAAGCTGGAAGAGCAGGACAGAGGAGGGGCCTGGCAGGAGGTGGGGCTGGCAGTTTCCACGCTGCCCCAGTGGCAAAGCATGCAGACGTGCTGCTCTTCTCAGGGTGGCCAGAGAGGGAAGGAGGAGAGACAGGGGGCCTCACACTTTTACCCTGGCCCCTCCCATCAGGTGGTGGAGGCAAGAGGGACTCAATTCCCCCAGTAGTGCAAGAAGAGGCCTTGTGGCTTCTCTCGGCCCGGGGAAATGGCAGAGCCATCCCAGAGCACTCTCTGGCCAGCCAGCCAGTGATGTACCCAGCAAAGAGCCCCTGGTGGCGCAGTGGTAAAACTGTAACCAGAAGGTTACACGTTCGATCCTGACCAGGGGCTCAAGGTTGACTCAGCCTTCCATCCTTCCGAGGTCGGTAAAACGAGTACCCAGAATGTTGGGGGGCAATATGCTAAATCATTGTAAACCGCTTAGAGAGCTTCGGCTATAGAGTGGTATATAAATGTAAGTGCTATTGCTATTGCTAAAGAGAAAACAATCAGCTCGGTTCCCCAATCATAAACCCAAATCCTCCTGGAAGAGATTAGACTTTACAGCTGTCTCAGAGTCTGAAATTTCTTTTTCTTTATTTTGTTCTTGATGTCTTTTCTGATCTTTACCAATGTAACTAATTAGAAAAATGATGTTTTTCATTATGATGATTTTGCTTTATATTGTCTCTACGGTGATCTGTTTCCCCCCTGTTTCCTTTGGTTTATTTCTTAATAAAAAATTGATTTGCAAAAACCAACCAACCAACCAAACAAATCCTGCTGGAAGAGACAGCATATCAGAGAGGCTGGAGGACATGAATGCTGCCTGGACAGCTCAGTCCAGAGGTTCAAGCCTGTGTGCTGCCAACATGGGATTTGGATGGGCCTCCATCTAGGGAAGGATCCCTGCCCAGCAGGCTCTGGATCCAGGCTCCATTTCTGGCACAGAGGAACTCCTGAGGTAGGTCAGGCTCTATCTCAGAAAGTGAGAGAGCAACAGCTGCCCAGAGGTGCACCTAGGTAATTTTTGCCAGGTTAGCACATTAAATAAATAGATAGATAGATAGATAGGATTTGGGGGCCTCCAGGGGGAAATGCTTGACTAACAAGCAGAAGGTTGCCAGTTCGAATCCCTGCTGCTATGTTTCCCAGACACGTATATCGGGCAGCAGAGATATAGGAAGATGCTGAAAGGCATCATCTCAGACCCTGTGGGAGATGGCAATGGGAAACGCCTCTGGATTCTACCAAAGACAACCACAGCGCTCTGTTTGTGCCAGGAGTTGAAATGGACTTGACGGCACACTTTACCTTTACCTTAGGGGTGTGGAGGCCCTAGATTTCGGCCCAGAAGCCCAGGGGTAAGAGTGCCTCTGCAGAGCGCTTTTCAGATTCAGCTGGGCAGAATCGTTTGAGAATCATTTTCAAATCGTAAACAGAAGTTGTTGTGCAAAGCCACCAGCAGGGGGAGCCGTCTTTTCTAGCTTGCGTGAAACTTTTGCATTGGGAAAACACAGCTATTTATTTACAACATTGTAAAGGCTGTATCACAAAGATAACACCTGAAAGAAGGCACCAGAAATGTGAATGGCACCTTGCAGACAGCGCAGGGGCTGCCGTGTAGAAACATGGGCAGTACGGAAGGACACTTAATAGACACGGAGTGACACTGCTGTAGTGTCCAATCCGGAAAGCGCCCAGCTGCCTCTGGCGGCTTGCCTCAGGGCAAAGCCCCCCCCCCCGTCAGCAGCCTGAGACCGGCCCTGGTGGGGACAGGAAGTTGATCAGCCCCAGCTGCTCTGGGCAGGGAAAGAGCCACGCTTTGCCAGGGGGTAAAACGGCCCACCTTCAGTCAGCCACAGAACAAGCCTCATTCTCATTTCCCTCTTAAAGGGGTCACAACAGTCTAATGCGGCCGGCGGGGGGCGGGGGGGGGGAGATTGGGGCAGAGGACACACCAACCTTTATGGAGACGATTGTGACAGCAAAGCAGATGACGACAGTGGCGCCCAGAGCAATGAGGATGGTTTCTGTCTTGAGGAAGCTAACGTCGACGCCCAACATACAGGATGCCCACAGGGTCGTGATGGACTGTAGAGCAGAGGCACCTGGAGTTAGCAATGCCACACAGGGCAGGGCTGGAGAGAGAGATGGCGTGTGCTAGAGCAGCTCCCCGCCTCCTCCCAGGGCTGGGGGTCGGCCAAGGGGCTTCCTCTCCCCCCTCCCCATCAATCATCTGCCACAAAGGCCTTTCCTTGTCAGGGAGCCACAATCTACCACCTCAGCTCAATGCCCTCCAGGCAACTGTGGTCTGCCACCCCCCCTCCCCCATGACTTGCCATGGCTCCTACCAGGGGAATGAGGTTCAAGGGATGCTTGAGCCGGGTCTGCTCAAAGAAGATAAGAACCGAAGCAGACGTAAAGGCAAGATATTCAAATAGCGCTCGCATATAAAAATTCCTCTTCCAAACTTGGTGCTCATTCTTCAGAGAGGCTAGGGTGGCTGCAAGGGCTAAAGTCACGAGCATCTGGACAGTCAGGACGAGGAACACCTGTGGGCACAAAGGCAGTAGGGCCATCTTGGTGACTCATGGCAGCCTCTGCTCACTTGAGATTCTTTTATTTATTTATTCAATTTCTATACAGCCCTTCCAAAAATCGCTCAGGGCAGTTTACACAGATAAATAATAAATAAGTAAGATGGCTCCCTGTCCCCCAAAGGCTCACAATCTAAAAAGGAACATAGGATAACCACCAGCAACAGTCACTGGATAGGGCCAGTTACTCTCCCCCTGCTAAATCAAGAGAATCACCACATTAAAAGGTGCCTCTTTGCCCAGTTAGCAGGGATCTGGAATTGCTCTGGATATCTTATTTGCTCTGGATATCCACCAACAAGTTGGGGAAGATATCTTTGCCTGACCGTTTTCCTTGACATACTAGCAGCAGCAATAGAACAACAACAACAACAAATGCACAGCTTTTAAATTAAGGTCCAATTCTGCACACTCTTATTTGAAAGAAGATCTGATTGAAACTAGAGGTGCTTACTTCTAAGCAGGCATGCACTGAACGTAAAGCCAAGAAAGTCCTTTAACATCACAATACACAGCCTGGTAGGCAGGCAGTGGCTTACATCAAAAGCAAGCTATCCTCTCAACTGCCTGAAAGAGATCCCCTGCTGATAACAAACAAGGCAACATTCCTCAGGGGATTCCTGTACTTGTGAAAGTGAACTCCTCCCAGCCTTTCTGGTTTCTTCCTCTCTTAATCCAAGTTCAGCGGCTGAGTAAAATCGTGACTGCACGTTTTGCTCCATAACTCCTACATGGGCTAAAGCTTAGCTTTTAAAACATTGTTATTTGAAAGCTGAAATCCAGGTGTATCTGGGTGGGCTAAGCAATCTGGGTGAGATCCTCAAAATCCGGGTGATACCCAGAATTCTGGGGGGCATGGCAATGCTACATGGCACCACACCAAGCATGTGCTTCCCACCGCACAAAGACAGCCTCCCGCAAACCCTTCTCTTTGCAGACACACCCTGCTACCCTCCCTCACCAGCCTTACCCTGCGTATGAAATACTTGCGGGTGTTCCTGGTGGGCAGGTCCTGGGTGCCGTAGTTGGAGGGTGGCCCATCCTCGGGGTTGTTGCTCTGCTGAGGTGCTGGCAAAAGCCACATCAGGCAAAGTCAGGCTGGAGCTCCCCCAACATTGTCTCTCAGGAAGGAGCAGTGAGCGCCCCTCCTGACTGCTTCATGGAGGGCACTCACAAATGCTGGAGGCCGTGGGGCCCGCTCTCCATACCACATGGATGGGACCCCTCACTCCATTCCGGCAGTGAGGGGAGGGGAGCCTGAGTGGGGCCCCAGAGCACTGCAAAAAGCCCCCTTGCCTTAGATTCCACAGGGAAGCCTGGCCCCCACCACTGAGTGGGGCTAGAGGCTGGAGAGGGCTAGCCTGGAGCAAGGGTCAGGCTGCTATGATGGGCCCCTTCGGAGACTCCCGGGAGAAGTCTCTAAAACCACCACACACCGCTGCATGTGGGGAAAGGGTCCAGGTCCCCACTGACCTCTTGCAGGAAACCCCCCCACCCACCCACAGCAGGCCTGCCCCTTACCTCCTTGGCTCTCAGTGCCTGCAGGGTGTGGCTGAGCCTGGGGGTCTGGAGAGGAGTCTGGCTGCTTGAGCCCCCGGAAGGTCTTCAGGAGCGACATGGCTCTGGTGCTCACACATCTGTCCCCTCCTCAAAACTGCAGAGAGACCAAGAGAGGGGAGGGGAGGGACAGCACCTCTGCCTATTCCTGGGAGGAGCCTTCCCCCAAGAGCCCCCTCCCCATTTATTGACATTTTTATTTTATTTTTTACATTTATGTCCTGCTCTTCCTCCAAGAAGCCCAGAGCGGTGTACTACATACGCAAGTTTCTCCTCACAACAACCCTGTGAATTGGGTTAGGCTGAGAGAGAAGTGACTGGCCCAGAGTCACCCACCTAGTATCATGGCTGAATGGGGATTTGAACTCGGGTCTCCCCGGACCTAGTCCAGCACTCTAACCACTGCACCACACTAGCTTATTTGGATGGAGAAGGCCAGTTGCTCTCCCCCTGCTCAATACAGAGAACTGCCACTTTAAGAAGGTGCCTCTTGGCTCACCTAACCCTGGCACGCCAACGTTTCTTTCTGCTTGAAGAGCCAGCTAGGGTGGGCCCTTTCAACAGCACCAGCAGTGAGAGAAGTGTGCTGTAGTAGAAGCAGTAGTAGTAGTAGTAGTAGTAGTAGTAGTGATGGTGATAACAGCCACCTTTATTTGTTAGCCACCCCATAACAAATTGTTCTCTGGGAGGCTCACAACATGACAAAATACACAAAATACAGTGCAAAACAGTTTAATTTTTTTTTAAAGTCAGTTTTAAAAATCAAATTTAAAAGGCCTGAGTGAACAGAAAGGACTTTACCTGGCGTCTAAACGAACAAAGTGATGGTGCCAGGTGAGCCTCACTGGGGAGGTTGTTCCCTAAACAGCACATCACACAAGAAGCCCACCAGCGCCCTCCCACAAAGTGGAGCATTTTGTCCTGCGCCCTTCTAACACGAAGCCAGCCTTGCACAAGCACTCAATTCAGGGTCCCACATCCTGCAAACCAAAGTATTAAAAATATGCAATCACGTTTATTAAATAAACCTTCCGGCCTCCCCACACTGCAGCCACTCCATCCGAGGATTGGCAGCTTGAAGCCCCCACATGTCCTCAGTGATGTGTCTGCTTCCGAAGGGGAAGGAGGAGTGTGAAGATCGTCCTTCTTGATCGGCTGGCTAAGTGCTGCACAAGTTTACTCAGGGGTCACTAGTCTGGATATAAGCCAGTGACTGGAGTAGTCTGTCTCATAACTGTAGAGTGAGAGAGAGTGTGTGTGTGTGTGTGTGTGTGTGTGTGTGCAAACATCCTAAAAATCTTTATGGGGTACCTGAGCTGGAGGTTTTTGACGGGGGGGGGGTACAGTTTAAAAAGGTTGATAATTACTTCTGTAAGCCATATGCGAGAACTGGAGCTGGGGCAGAGAAATATTCCATCATATTGCACAGTTTGTGTTATTGGCCAGTTAGCAAGAATTCTTGACTTGCTAGTCAATGGTACGGCAATGTTAAAGGAGTAAGGGAGTGCCCCTTTAGTTGGGAAAAAAAGCAGGAAAAACAGGTTCTTCCGTTATAATCCTCAAAATTGAATTGCTTATAAATATTACATCTCTTGAGTTAATAACATGAAATGTGTCATGCATGAACTACTAAACACAGACTACAAACATGCCCAATTTCAAAGTGATCTGATAAACATAACCACAAGTACAGCAAGGTATAAAGTGCTGAAAGTGATGATTTTTGGGTCCAAGTTTTAGACAGGCATATCATATATTCTGCCTGCATTCTCCAGCAATCGTTTATGTGTATTTTGGTACACTAAGGCTCATGATGTGCATACTGCTATGCTTCTCTTCCCCCCCCCCACCCCCCATAATAGCTGTTCCCAGGCTGACATAATCCCCTAGTTTGTGCACCTTGTAGGAAGGCCCACTCTCAAGACCCCTCTTAACAGGGTCCACTGTTTAGATCCCTCACTTGGAAGTGCTCTAAAGCACACACCTTTTAGCTGCTTTTGCTAATGGGCCCAGTAAAATATACTCATAGATACTCCTGGTGTCCATGATCTTATCTTATCCCTTTTAGAATTTGATATTTCCCAAATACTTCTGGTTTAGGGATCTGATTCCAAAAAGGGGCAAAGGAAAGATTAACACTGGAGGCCAGAATTTTAGTCCAAGAATATATATATTCACTTTTGAGCATGTATATATTCATATATTTTGAGCATGTCCAAATTTGATGTTAACATAAGCTATTTTCTTAAATTATAGAAATTCAAAACATTTATTGATTGATTGTTTGATTGATTGTTCAATTTCTATACCGCCTTTCATATGGCATCCCAAGGAGGTTTACGAAAGTTAAAATACAATAAAACTCCATAAAAACCACACTTTAAAACCTTAAAACCAGTTCAACAGACCATAAAATTTTAAAAAGACAAATATAAAAAGCTGAGAAAGCTTGGGCAAAAAGATGGGTTTTCAGGGGTTTTTCAAAAATTGCCAGAGATGGGGAGGATCGTATCTCAGCAGGGAGCACATTCCACAATCTCGGGGCAGCGACCGAGAAGGCCAAGAATTTACTTGAGAAACTCATGAAAGAATGTCATACAGATCATCTTAGTTATAGTTTAATTGGGACAGACACAACCTCCTGCTAAACATGTGTCAAGCTGCAAAGCACAATCCTGTGTGTATATTAACACAGTGTGCTGACATAATTTAGTGTCAAAAGAAACAAAGAAAGAAAGAAAGATCATCAAATATAAAGATCCTCTTTGATTTAATATTAGAGTTACAATTTCCACTCATGCTCTAAAACTGATAGAAATGGCAAGTTAATAGGGATGGGCATGGACCAGTCTGGAGGCCATTCTAAAGGCCACCGGACTGGTCTGGACCAGTCCGGACCTGGCCGGTACAGTTCGGGCGGGGGGGGGGGTTACTTACCCCTCCCACCGCTTTCCCCCCTCCAGTGCGCGTATTCCATGTAGTAATTGGGGTGGCAAGATAGCTCCCTGCTGCCCCTTCTCCCGCTTGAGCTCAAAGGGCTGCACAGAGCCGTTTGCGCACGCGCACGTTGCACGCGAGCTTGACGTCTCCTCGACGTATGTGCATGTGGCCATGCGCGTGCACATGTCGGGGAGATGTGAAGCTTGTGCGCAACGTCCGCATGCACAAAAGGCTCCCTGCAGCCTTTTGAGCTCGTGGGAGAAGGGGCGGCAGGGAGCTATCCTGCCGCCCCAATTACTACATGGAATACGCGCGCTGGAGGGGGGAAAGCAGCGGGAGGGGTAAGTAAACCTTCCCCCACCCTTAAAGGAACCCCCTCCACAGTGCCGGACCGCAGCTTTGCGGTTCCGTGCACACCCCTACAAGTTAAGATGCCAACCTTTACACCAAGTAAGACTTTGTACAGCCTCATATATTATTCTGACTTTACAAACGAGACTCATGCACTCATAATTTGCCAAGATATTTCCCCAGGACATTTGGATGGGGAGGGATGCATACAGGCAGAAATTCAACCGGTGCAGCTTCCCAAACTACTTGCTAGGGTCTCCTGATAAATGTCTGCATATCTTCAAAGCACAGTACTTCCCCCAAATGCCACCTACTATAGTAACTAAATGTGCAGTCAGAAATTAGAACATAAGAGCATAAGAACAGCCCTGCTGGATCAGGCCCAAGGAGGCCCATCTAGTCCAGCATCCTGTTTCACACAGTGGCCCACCAGATGCTGCTGGAAGCCACAGGCAGGAGTTGAGAGCATGCCCTCCCTCCTGCTGTGACTCCCTGCAACTGGTACTCAGAGGCAGAGGCATATCTAGGGAAAATAGCGCCTAGGGCAAGCACTGAAATTGCGCCCCCTGTCCAAACATCTGACACCCATCTTTCAGATAACTTTACCATAATATCAGCTGAAAAATACAAGTCAAGCTCATTAATCTTTTAATATTTCAAAAGCTATTTAGCAGTGGACGTAGCCAGCTGCCAGACCAAAAAATGATGGAAAACTACAAATTTAAGTATGCTGGGGCTCATGAAATGCCCAAATACTATGTGGAGATGTACTTGGAAAACTAAACAGAAGTGCCTGTCTAATTCTCTACTATGCATTGTAGCATCACTATTACATAAGTTTTAAAAATAAGTGGAGAATTTGACTTTTCCCAGATACTCTGAAAATAATTAAAGGATATGCAGAGTAAACTGTGTCACTGCTTGGAATATATTCTAGTATTTCAGAAAGACAGTTAACATGAGAGAAAGAGAGCAAGAAACTCCCAGTGGACTTTAATACTAAGGATTTCACATGGATTCAAAGACAAACTCACCATTAATAGCCATATTATTAAGACATCACATTTAACTCACTTATCACAAGAAACAAAGTAAGAGCAAATGAATACAATCTTAGCTCATAAGCTTCAGCTCAGTATTCACAAGCCCTGATTCTCTGTACATAGTGCCAAACTGAATATGTGTACAGTGACTTATATTATATTTTTTAAAAAATGTTTTTACCTGTAGCCCCTTTGGGGGGCTTCCTAAAGGCCAGAGGTGGGGCGGTCTGCAAAGGCCTTGCAGGGACCATTTGAGTATGTGCGGTGGCCATTTTTTAAAACAGTTTTTTTTAAAAAAAATGGCCGCTGAAAACAAAATGGCCACCAGGCATGCTCAAATGGCCTCTGCGAGGGCTGGCATGACCTAGGGCCTCACAGAGGCCATTTGAGCATGCGCGGTGGCCATTTTGTTTTCAGCTGCCATTTTAATTTTTTTTAAAAATGGCACCCCCCTTCAAGTGGCGCCCGGGGCACGTGCCCTGCCTGCCTTACCCAAGATATGCCCCTGCTCAGAAGCTTCCTGCCTTGGAGGCTGGAGGTGTCTCTCCGACTAGTAGCCGTTGATAGACCTCTCCTCCATGAAGTTATCCAAACCCCAATTAAAGCCTTCTAGGTTGTTGGCTGTCACCACATCTTGTGGCAGAGAATTCCACAAGTGGATTATGCATTGTTTGAAAAAATACTTCCATTTGCTGGTCCTAAATTTCCCAGCAATCAATTTCATGGGATGTCTCCTGCTTCTAGTGTTATGGGAGAGGAAGAAGAATTTCTCTCTCTCAACTTCCTCCACACCGTGCATGATTTTATAGACCTCTATCATGTCTCCCTGCAGTTGTCTTTTTTCTAAACTAAAAAGCCCCAGGTGTTGTAGCCTTGCCTCATAAGGAAGGTGCTCTAGGCCCCCGATCATCTTGGTTGCCCTCTTCTGTACCTTTTCCAGTTCTACAATGTCCTTTCTTAGATGTAGTGACCAGAATTGTACGCAGTACTCCAGGTGTGGCCGTACCATCGTTTTGTATACAGGCATGATAATATTAACAGTTTTTATTGGAGCTACTTCAGCTATCACTCCTGCAGGTAGTCTCCCCCTTCACCCTGCATCCAGACCTATAGCAATGCAAGGGCTTTCTTTGCCTTCAGCCTGAAGTGGAGGAGAGCATCACTGAACCCTTCCTGACTTCGTCCCTTTTCTCTGCATTGCTTTGCCTTGCCAACCCATGCAGAAGTAATCACCCGGCTGGCTGCCTCATCACATGCTTGCCCATAGCCTCCCAGCAACAATTTGGAGTTCTTTTGGGGTGGACTTGAAAATGTCTGTGAGCAATGCTCCCCCCAGCATTGTATTTTTCATTGCAAGCTGAGCTCAAAGTGGAATATATCACTGTATCTGGAAGAGTCCTGAAAATCTGGTGTTGGTGGTGGGAGGACAGAGAAAGCTTACCAAAGCCAGCAGGCAAAGAAATGAATGTCCCAGCGAAATCCCCTTGCTCTGCTTTGCCAGGCAAGGTTGTCCAAATGTAAAGGTTTTACTTGATTCCTGTACACCTGTCAGGCTGACCCTGGTGGGAGTCCCAGGGCAATCAGCTCCAGAAAAAAGAGGTCACTGCAAAGACGGAAGGAGGAGGGCCATGCTGCTGTGCCCTGGTCTCAGCTCATCTCTGTTCAAAATATGTCAGGGCTGGCCAGTCGGCTGCAGGATTCTGGGTGAGGGAAAAAAGAAACAGAATTTAAAAACCTGTCTAAAGTTTGCATCAGCAGAAGATGAAAACTTATATATATACAATTAAAAGAAAAACCTTTGGTTTACAGAGATAGTTATGGGTGTGGCAACTTCAACTCTGCTCCAAAAAAGAGAGAGTTGATGTTGTTGGAAATTCTCTGTGGCAAGAGAATCCTTTTTCATTATAGCAGAGTGCACAGAGACACAACACAGTGGAATTTACTTAGGCATGCATGTATGCTGAGAGTAAAGTAACTTGGAGCCAATTCATAGTTTCAAATCAATATATAAGGCATTTATTAAGGAACTCCATTCTAGATAGGAAAGTGAGGAGTTAGGATCTCTAATCTATCTATCTAGCTGGATGCAGATGGATTCTGCATCTCTGCACACATGGTGCAGGGGAGAGGAGCTTGCCATGTTGCAAGGTAGAAGGACAGGTAGGGAAGAGAGAGAGAGAGAGAGAAAGGAGGAAGTGGCTGGAAGGAAGTTAGTCCCTGAGATTAGCAATCTACATATCCAAAGGGATAGTGTCAGAGCAGTAGAGAAGGGATGACCAATGTCTTGACCCTCTAGCCCTCTAACTCACTAGTCTGTCCCCCACTGTCTGAGACAAGAGACAGCGCAAAAAAAGTCCTTAACTTCCAACAGTTCACACCATGAGGGCATGAGAACTGATGTCCTGTCTGAGATATTGTACTGGCCTACAAAATAATAACAACCATGGAAAGAAACGCCATTTAGCTAGGTCCTCTATGCTCCAATGCACTCCCTGTATAGGCTGGTGGCAACAGCAAAAGCTGGGGATCCAGGCAACAGCAGTGTTTAAGAAGAATTTGATAACGTGCCTTTGAGCAAGGTAGGAGATACGTTAATGGGACTGAAGGTGAGCAAATGTGGACCCCATCTTCAAAAAAGGGTAGAAGTAGAGGAGCTAGAAAACCACGACAGACCTGTCTGCACTTAGAGAAGAAGATGGCAGTTAGAAGGAGCCCTAATGGGCCCCTGTCAAACACAAGTCACACCAGACAAATATCATCTCACCTTGACAGAGTTCCTAGTTTAGCAGCATCATGGCAATCCTGGGGACAAAGTGTATTTTGGTTCCAGCAAAGCATTTGACAAAGTTCTCCACAATATCCCAGTTGACAAGTTGGTAAAATGTAGGTTAGATGATGATCCTGCCACGCAGATTCACACCTGGTTGAACAACCGTACTCAGTGAATATTCATTAAGGGTGCCACATTATCCTGGAGGGAGGTGTGGGGTAGAGAGCCACTGAATTCTGTCATTAGTCCTGTGCACTTCCAAATTTTCTTGAATGGCTTGGAGGAAAGAGTAGAAGGGGATGTGCATCATATCTGCAGGTGGCATGAAGCTGGGGTGGGAGCGGGAGATAGCTAACGGCAGGGTCGGATTAACATAGTAGCAAATGTAGCATTTGCTATGGGCCCCACGTTTTCTAGGGTCCCGCATGCCTGGCTTGAACGTCTGCCCCTTCTTTCTGCTCTCTATTTGGTGCTCTCTGCTGACTCTCCTCATTGCCTGCTGCTGCCCATTCTCATCTACGCATCGCTTGAGGCATTTAAGCAAGGTCTTCCTGGCACCATGGTGTTGATTGGGTTATCTATTATGTTAAGCAGCACAGGAGGGGGTAGTAAGAACAACAATAGGAACAGATAGCTTGCAAAGGGGTCTCAAAGATAACTTAATCGCCAGGGAGTTGGTCCTTATTTGTTTAAACTGTAAAGTTTTTAAAAACATACACAGAGAGAGAGTAAAAGAAATAAAAGTAGTTTAGATTAAAAAACAACCAACTATTAATGCTGGGTGGAAGAAAGGAAGCTAAGGAAGATGCTAGTTGAATGTTCCTAGCGTTTTCCGACTGACTGGGAGAGGGTAAAGATAAACAATGAGAACGTGTACCTTTAAGAGGAA
Source organism: Hemicordylus capensis (assembly GCF_027244095.1). Classification (NCBI taxonomy): domain Eukaryota; kingdom Metazoa; phylum Chordata; class Lepidosauria; order Squamata; family Cordylidae; genus Hemicordylus; species Hemicordylus capensis. Next base: position 320,308,592 of record NC_069660.1, on the reverse strand, counting down.
AAAGAAAGCCGGAAGTAACTCAGATGCGCGGCAAGAGGAGTCTCAAAGTTTAGTGGATCAATTGAGGGGAGCTTATATCACGGTCTTGTTGGGTAAGGTCATTTATATCCTCCTTTAGTATCTAGTGCTGTTGGGAGGGAATTTGTGATCATTGCTTTTCATGGAACTGCCAAATTTAAGGTGAGCTCCTTTCCTCTCCTCTAGAACTAAAATAACTACTGCTGTGTTGCCAACTTCATTAGCTTTATGCTGGGATGCCCGTTGAAATTGTCCAAAGATAAACGGAGTCTGCAAACCTAAACACGCTTACTTACTTACTAACACGCTTAAGGCTGAGTGGGACTTACTTCAGAGTAAACATGCTTAGGGTTGCACTGAATGATTTGTGCATTTCCTCTTTTTAATATTAAGCATGTTAGTGTGATTTAGATTGAAAGAGGCTGTGCCTCCTGCCAAAAGATTGTCTTTTGGATACTTCTGTTTTCATGGAAGTTGCTAATGCACCTCATCATAATCACATTCATTTGCAATGCATCAACTATTTTAAATATACATCTGCTTTCCTGTCAGGCTTGCACAAGAGGTTAAACATATATTCTTAATATTGTCAAATGGCCCTTTTAATGTGATGGCTGCTGGGATCCAATATGTTCTGCACACATTGGAATCAAACATCCACTGCTGTGTGCCAAAATTGCTAATAGGTTCAGATTTCTCAAAGTTCAGAATTCCTGAGAACCTTTTAATTTAAACATTCAGAGTTTTGTTCCCCACCCCCTTTCTCTTTGTGAAAATAACTCCAAAGGAGAACCCATGGTCAGGAGTCACAAAAGTGTGTGTGTGGGTGTTTTGCAAAGTTTGTTTAACTGGCTGGCTCAGTTGAGTGGAAGCATGGGGCGGTTGGTGGTGGTGGGGCACTAGGCAAATGAAAAAACTGAATTACTTTACTATGCAAGTAAATAATTTATGTTTCAGTATTTATGTGCATTTTTTAAATTTGAGGCCCCTTCATAACATTCTGAGTACCCAGAATGTTGGGGGCAATATGCTAAATCATTGTAAACTGCTTAGAGAGCTCTGGCTATAGAGTGGTATATAAATGTAAGTGCTATTGCTATTGCTATTGCTATTGCTATAACATATGCTACAGGCTCCACACTAGCTTAATCCGGCTTAGAAGACAGAACCAAGATTTGGTCTGATCTGGAGAGGCTTAAGTCATGATCAACTTTAATTGGACCAAAGCCAAGATGATGAAGTTCAACAGAGACCAACATACAGTCCTGTATTTAGGTAAGAAGGCTCAGCTGTAAAGACTTGTGTTTTATAGCTGTTTCCCTCATAAAGGCAGTTCACAATCATAAATACAATAAAAACACAATAAAACAAACTATTAAAACAAGTTACAGCAATTTAAAACATTCAAAGGTTACTAAAAGCCAAGCTTTAAAAAAGTGTCTTAAGGGCTCTTTTAAAGTCTGACAAAGATGTTAAGCCACAGATCTCATACTAGATATCATACTACTAGATAAAAATAAACAACTTGTATCTTGGGTAAGAAGAGTACAGGAGTATGGGGGAGAGTAGGTTTGGCAGCAGGAAAGGAACCCAGATGTCATTGTGGACAGTAAGTTGAATATGAGCCAGCTGTGTGCTGCAGCGTCTTAAAACACTTAATGCAATCCTTGGCTTCATTAACAAAGTCAGAGGCCAAATTCGCATGTGACATGGAACTGCATCCCCGCCCCCTGCTCTCCTGTCGCCCAGGAGAAATCTGGACGTTCAGGAGAACATCTTGGCAAGAGAGCTGGCTGTGCAGTCTTCCTTCTTGCTTGAAGGACAGCCCACATAGCCAATCAGGGAGGGAGAGAGGGAGGAGCTTCCTCCCTCAACTCCAGTCCGGCTGAATGCATCCCCAAGTTCTGCATTCAGATGAAAAGGAGGCTCCCAGTTTGGAGCAATGGACCTCACTACAGACTGAGGGTTCAAATTGGAGTCTCATCAGTGCGACCTCCGGTCGTGCTTCCGGTGGGACTAGAGTTGGTCGGGTTCAGACATAACGATAGGGAAACCATGGGTCCCTCCAACTGTGGTCCCCCATTACATGCTAATGCAGCTATAGTGTCCAGATTACAAGAAGTAATTGTTCCATTCCATTCTGCACTGATCAGAACTTGCATTCTGTGTCCAGTTCTGGGCACTGCATTTGAAGAAGGAAGTTGATAAATTGGAACTGGTTCAGAGGAGGGCAACCAAGATGGCGAACACCAGGTCGTAGGAGGAAACGTTGAAAGAGCTGTGCATGTTGAGGTTGGAGAAGAGGAGGCTGAGGGTGGGGGTGGGAATATGATTGCTGTCTTCCAATAGCTGAAGGACTGTCCCATAAAAGGAGGAGAGGGCTTGTTCTCTGTTGCTTCTGGAGGCAAGACTGGAACCAATGGGTTGCAATGGCAAGGAAGTAGATTTAAGCGGGACATTCGGAGGAGCCCTCCAAATGGCAAGAGCTCTTCAGAACAGCCTGCTCTGTGCAGTGGTGGGCTTTTCTTCACTTCTAGTCTCCAAATAGGGGCTGGAGATCTAAGAAATCATGTTGCAATTTCCTGCCTGTAGCTGGGAGCTGGACTAGAAGAACCTGAAGGCCCCTCCAGAAATAAAATCCTGTGATCTTAAGATCCCTTGCATGTTTAGGAGAGCAATTATAATAAACTGCTCCCCCCCATTCAATCAAGAGGAAGCATCTTGATATGCTGGGAAGGAGGGGGAGACCTGCCACTCAAGGCTTATACACATAACATTGTAAGGTATAGACTGTAGACCACCCAGGGCAGGGACCTGTCCTATTGTGCCTGCAAACATATGTGGCCTACAAAAACAATCTGTTCTGTTTTTTTGAAACCAGCACCCTGCCCCTTTCTGGGTTAGACAGCAGAAAAAATGCTTCTGCCTGCACCCCATGCCCAATACGCTCAGAGCTGAGCAGAGCTTCTCTTAGACCAGGGTGAGGACCTTTGGGATTCATAGTCTATGTTCTTAACTCTATTTTCTGGTGAAGAAGGGAAGGATCCCCTGCTCCATTAGGCTCTATGGCTATTTTCCTCCACTCAGTGCCCCCCCCCCACATCCATCCTCCGGCCTTGCCTGTGATGCTCTGGCTGCTGTGGTCAAGCCCTCATTCTGACCTCCTGGCCCACCCAGGATGAAGACCAGACACCCCCCAAGAGGCTTCCTCTTCTCACCCACCCCTGCCTGCCAGCCAGAGCTGCTCTCAGCTACTGCCCAGGTTCTATTGCGGCCGCTGTCACCATAGTAACCCCCTTGTCCCCATGGGCCACCACATGACAGCTTCCTAGTGGTTCTCGGCCAAAGTGTTGGCACTCCAAAGTTCTCTCCACTTCCCAGGAAGCTCTTGTCATTTGCCAGCCCCTTCCTCAGTCCAATCCAGCATCTTGTTTCCAGCCAAATGTCTGTGGCAGTCAGAGATAGGGTTGCCATGTCCTCCGGAATTTAGGTTAGCTCCCGGATTTTGGCTCCTCCACCCGGCTGCTAAATTCCACCCAGATTTACACAGATTTCAAATGTGCTGCCCGGATTACCCAGATTTTACTCTGGATCCGATCACATGGGAGAGCAGAGAAGGAGGGGAAAGTATACAAATCCGTCAAATAAATAAATAAATAAATAAATAAATAAATTTCAAATCAGTCGCCCCACAACTTGCATGATATGCAAATTAGGCCACCCAGATTTGGGAAGCTTGACTAGGGCAACCCTGGTCAGGGATATACTGCTTCTGAACATGCAGGAGGCACCTTTTAGAAAAAGTGGCTTACAGACATTGCTGGATCCCTCCTCCTCATCTATGAAATTGTCAACACTTTCCCTTGGGAGACTGCATCATTTCTCCTAGGAAAGAAACCACTAGAAGGTGACCCAAGCATGGTGAAAAGGTGTTTGTGAATGCTCCCAGCCCTTTAAGGAACTTATTCATTTCACCCTAATGCCTGCAGGGCTTCCATACAGGGCAGAAGGTCAGAGAGCATAAGATGCCACCCCCCAAAAAATTTGATTGCTGAAGCTCAGCTGTTGGGTAACTGTGTAAAATATTTTTTAAAAAATTGGTGGAGGAAATAAAGGATTCATCCCCATTAAAAGCCTGTTAAAATAAAGACATCACACCTCATAGAACTCAAACATGTACCTAAGAAATATGCTGGAGATGGAATTCACCAACTATCACCAAACTACCTTTTGCACCAGCTATCCTAATGACGACTAGAGGTAGTGAGTGAGGGTCTCCTTACCTGTCCCTGCTTGCCTCTGCTCTATGATCCATGCCTTGACTCCTTCTCAGGTACTCCCTGTAATGAGTCAGTCCTCTTCCTTTCCTCTTAGAGACCAGATGGAAACATCTCTCTCTCCCTACCTATTCATTGTGTAGCTGATAAATAGGACTAGGTCTTTCCTATCGCAAATGTACTTCACCAATAAACCTATTTAGTTTTGATTGTACAACAATCTCCATGTGTGTTCTTTAAATAACTGCAACAACTAAACTCAGCACTGTAACTGGAGTGGGTAGCTTCCATTTGGTGCTTTGCTGAATAATCACAAACCCTAATAAAATGTACTCTGTGTATGCCCAGAAGCTATGTCCTCTGTGTACTTCTAAAATGTACTGCTCTGTAGACAGCAGGTAAAGGAACACCAATAAGTGTCATACATTATTCTTTGGCGTGTGTGGGGTGGTAAGGTTAAAATGTGTAGTAAAACAAGATTCCCCACCACCAGATTTAAATGGAAAAAATGGCCACTGCCATGGAGGATCAATGGAGCATTCTGGGAAATAGCTGTAAAAACTCTGAATTTTGTGAAATATTTAAGTTCTATATCTCCACTAATCAGCAAGGAACATAGAAAAAGATCCCTGAGATCCTCTAAGCAAAGAAGAGTAGGAAATTTCCAGGCTGAAAAATCTGTGTTTGGGGTTGGGGGCTGGCCTGGGCCAGCAGTGTCAAATTCTGCTTGTTCAGTCTGCTGCTGTTTGACTCCAGTAAATCTCACAAGATCTGGACATCTGTAGACAGAAATAAGTGTGCATAATTATCCTTAAGCATGATCTTCTACAATTTCAGTTTCCCTGAAAATTCATGGATAATTAAATTCATGGACAATTTTGAGAATATCTGTAGCGGATTAAATCCTTTGTCTCAGAGTAAGCTCAGTGGGGAAAATGAGGAATCTTCTCTGCTGAGCTTGTGGAAAGGCTTCTCCTAGAAACACTTCTGTATTAATGGTAGGTTCAAAAAGCTGGCACCAGATCTCTCCTACAGGGTACTCTGAATGGGAATTGGCGTGACCAAAAATTCTCATTTGCCCTTTCCTCCTTGCTAACAAGCAAGTGAATATTTCCAATTGTCCTCCCTGGCCTGCTCCCCACATATGGAGTTAAATTGTTAATTTGGCCAAGCTCTCATTGAAACGTGTTTTGCACCAGAGAAAAATCCCCCTTCAGCCCCCCCTTTCCTGAGTTAAAAATCAACTCAGAGAGGCTTGTAAAATGCAAAGAACAAAAAGAAAAACAGTTTTATTTCCAGTACTACAGACTGCTTGCATCTGAGGCTGGAGTACTGAGAATACTCAGTATGTTACAAGAATATTTCAAAAATCACCCTGAATGATGTTGAGGCAGCACACTTTAAAAATCATGGTTACTCTGTTGCAAAGTACAGGTATGTCAGAAAATGCAAAAGCACACTTAAATGCTTAAAGAGTCTTTTACAACTCCCTGGCTAGATGGACGAAGGCTATTGTTTCTTAGGTTAATTACATTACAGGTAAGCAATTTAGAACAGTATCAGGGATTTACAAAACAAACACACAAAAGTAATATAACTTCTAATGCCAAGTTTGACTAAACAAACTGTTCCCTAGACTAAACTTCCTGAAGCCAAAGCCCAGGCTTCCTTTTCTCAAACTCACCAAACTCTGGTTGAGAACTCAAGCTTCTTGCCATCCTGGCTTTCCAGGACCTGCAGAGTCATTTGCCAGCAGCCATCCTTTATGGCCACATGTCCTCCTCTGCACCTCCAGCCCAGCTTCTTCTAACAAAGAAGTCCCTTCTTCCTGTCAATGGCTCTCTAGGACTGATTGGCTGAGCCCTGGAGTTCACCAGTCTGTCAGTCAAGACAGGGTTCATTTCCAATTAACTCTTTAGAGGGAGGGGTGGCTGATCACTACAACTCCCACCAGGCTGAAAGTATCAACTCAATGTACAGCAACTGGGGGAAAGGCCAAGTGCATGTTAGGGATTATTAGGAAGGGGATTGAAAATAAAACTGCCAATCCGCATGATCCCCACCACACGATATTGTCATCTGAGGAGGTCCATCTCCAGTTACCACTGGTTCGTCTTGTGGCGACTCACAGGCGGGCCTTCTCTGTAGCTGCTCCTGGGCTATGGAATGCACTCCCGGCAAAAATCCCTATTTTGAGTTCATTACTGTTTTTCTGGAAAGCCCTTTAAACCTATCTGTTTGGCCTGGCCTTCCAGGGTTTTTGAAATGCTGTAAACTGTTTTAAATCGCTTTAAATGTTTGCCCTGGTTTTCCAGGGTTTTTAGCTGTTTGAATGTTTAATTTGTTTTATTCTGTTTTTATAGTTTTGATTTTAATCATTACTTGTTTTTAATTGTTTTTATTCTGTTGTAAACAGCCCTGAGCCATTTTGGAAGGATGGTATATAAACTGAATAAATAAATAAAAATAAAGAAATATTATAATGCCCTTATACAAAACTATGGTGCAGCCACACTTGGAGTACTGTGTACAGTTCTGGTCAACATTCCTAAAGAAGGACATTGTAGAATGGGGAAAGGTGCAGAAGAGGGCAACCAAGAATATCAGGGGCCTGGAGGCAAGGCATGTTGTAGCCTGTTGTAGCAAGGCTACAGCATCTGGAGCTTTTTAGTTTAGAAAAAAGACAACTATGGGGAGACATGATTGAGGTCTATAAAATCATGCATGGTGTGGAGAAAGTGGATAGAGACAAAATTTAAAAGAGGCTTAGACAGATTCATGGTGGACAGGTCTATCAGTGGCTATTAGTCTGATGGCTGTGGGCCACCTCCAGCCTCAGAGGAGCAATAGCAGGAGAGAGGGCATGCACACACATACCTCTTGCCTGTGGGCTCCCCAGAGGCATCTGGTGGGCCACTGTGTGAAACAGAATGCTGGACTAGATGGGCCTCCTTGGGCCTGATCCAGCAGGGCTGTTCTTATGATCTTAACATTTTCTCCCTCTCGCATAACATTAGAACCAGGAGTCATCCCATGAAATTATTTGACAAGAAATTTAGGACCAACAAAAGGAAGAACTTTTTCACACAATGCATAATCAACTTGTGGAATTCTCTGCCGCAAGATGTGGTGACAGTCAACAGCCTGGATGGCTTTAAGAGGAGTTTGGATAACTTCACAGAGGAGAGGCCTATCAACGGCTCCTAGTCTGAGGGCTATAGTCCACCTCAAGATGCCTCTGAATACCAGTTGCAGGAGAGTAACAGCAGAAGAGAGGGCCTGCCCTCACCTCTTGCCTGTGGGCTTCCCAGCAGCACCTGGTGGGCCACTGTGCGAAACAGGACACTGGACTAGATGGGCTTCCTTGGGCCTGATCCAGCAGGGCTGTTCTTATGTTCAGGACCATTCTGAGTAGTTACTGCCAAACAATTTCTGATTTCAAAAACAAACAAACATAAAAAACAGACCAGTGAAACAATCTGCTTCAAATGGCACACCCTGAGTGCTATCTCTATGGGTGACAACCATGAGTATTTTGAGCATTTTATGTAAAGCCATTTGTGGTTGTTACTCCTGAAAACATGCATAGAAGTTCAAGTTCTACCCATTCTTACCAAAACTGCTCGGGAGTGCTGGCTAAATGCTCGAGAGTGCTGCTCGGGAGTGCTGGCTAAATGACTGGGCATTTTAGGCTGAAAATGGGGAAATTGGCTTAGTTTGGGGAGCAGTTGGCTCAGCAGTAATCTGTTAGTCTAACTGGCCTATTTGGAAAAGATGGGGAGACAGGAATACAGTTTAAACATGTAGTCAGGATAAAATCGGGGTACAAAAGGCAAAAATCAGGTTGGGCAATTGGAATCGTACTTTTAGCCATTGTTCTAAACAGTAATTCTACTTAATACTGCAATAACTCAGACTAGTATTCAAACCAGATCTAGACTTAAGGTTTGCAGTAAGAATGTGCCAAAGAGTAGCAAAACAGGTGAGAGAGAGAGAGGGTGTGTGTGAGAGAGAGGTGGGGGAAAGATTTAAAAGAGCAAGATGCTCATACAACTGTTGCCTTCCTCTTTTGGTGCTGCTGCGTTGGGTGCCGGTTGGTTGGCCTCTTCTCTCTCTGTACCGTCGATGAGAGTCAGAGAGCAGAGTAGAGCTTAGCAGGGCGCAGAGTTGCTTAGGGTGAGCCAGAGCTGCTGATGTGAAGTAGTGGGCTTTTGCAGGCCTCCCTTGTAGAGTTAAGTAAGGCTTCGCTTGCCTTATGATTGAACTTGTGTTTTTCAGTTTTCAACCTATGCTGTAATCTGTTTTGCTGGAGTTTAGTGCAGGCTACTGTGACTTGTATTTTTGTACTGATGGAATACAGATGTTATGGGTTGCATACTGATAGGCAGCTTGTACCCAAATATGGTTAACAGGGTTGACCTGGCTTGCCAGGCAGGAACTGCGTAAGCAGGTTTCTGTGCCAGATGCCTTGCATTTTGTGCTTGCAGGCTGTCACTAGGGTTTTTTTTGACAGTAAAGAACATCTCTAAAGCTTGTTATACTATGGCCGAACTGTCAAGCTGCCCTGAAAAGGTGCATGAGCAAGGAGGAGCATTTTGCTAATATTGTCCCCAGATGTTTCCTGGAATTTCCCTTTTGTAGGAGCATTGGCAAGGTGCCATGCTTACTGGACTCTGGTTGCTATCTGGGTTTGTTTTGCTGGCACGGCCTGGATATCCCCCACAGATTGGAGAAAGGTCAGACAATGGCCTATAAAGGCCCATAGCTGATGTTGCTGTGGGGCTCTTCATCTCCACTGTAACTAGGGGAAAGGAGCCCTGTCTTAAGCTAGTGCCCCTGAGCTTGAGAGATATTGGCCAAATTTCTCAAGCGTCAGGAGGAAATAGGTAAGTATCGAACTGCATGACAAAATGCATAAGATCTGACCTGTGGCAAGCTGCAGAGGATTGAGAAGGGATGAAACTATTGAAATCTGTGAATATACCTATATTTTATTTCACTTAAATAAATCTCATGTATATTTTACTCATTTCTCCTGTTTGGTTATTCGGGGCCAGTCTCTAGGTTGCCACTCATCTGCTTTAAAGGACCTGTTTTGTGAAAAGCCCCAAGAAGGGAGCTCTGAAGGTTGGGAGTTAAGTTAAAAGCACAACACTGCCATGTGTTTGCGTAGGATATATTTACACTGCAAAATGTGTCTGGAGGGTGAGCTCACACGACTCCTCAGGGGCGGAGCCACCGTTGGGCAAACGGGTTCAAAGAATGCATTCGCAGCGTGGCTGGAGCGGCTCTCCCTGCCTTTTAAAAGCTGCGCTGCGCTGGCTGACTGAGCTCCCCAAAGGGGCCACGTGACCCAGTTTGGGGGCAAAACCACATCCCCGCGTCTGATATCAGACATGGGGGGAGGGGGGCGCTAAACGCTCCCTGCGTCTGATGTGTATGGTAGTTTGTTGTTTCATGCACTGAGTTCCTGAGTGGATTTTACCTGGAGAGAGACAAAGGCAAATGCTCAGAGGACTCCACTTTCATTCTAAAATTCCTATGGACTAGAGGTGGCCATACGTTCCTGCAGCGCTCAAATTATTTGAGGCCAAACCACTGGCGCAACTCCTCTATGGTGCCCAATTGGGGGCCCCCTCCAAATTTGCCCCAGTGGAGCGTTTTCAGGCCAAATTTCTAAGAATGGCCCTCCAAGTGCCACGCTCTATCTCAAATGCTGCTTTACACTTGGAAACGGGCATGATAAAGGTAGAGGCCTGAGTGTGGATCACCACTTTTAATCTCTGGCTTAAATTATCCCTCAGCCCTCAGGGCCTGAACCTTTGACCCTGCAGGACAATTTTCAGTCTTCCTGGAAACGGGCCATTTGGACTAAACGGTCATTCCTGGGCTTTACCCCTTCTCTCCCACTTGCTGTGGACTGTGACCAGGCAAGAGCAGTCATCAAGCAGAGGATAAAGGACACTGAGCACCAGGCTGACCTAGGCAGGGCTTCAACCTTCCTGTCCGTGGGAAGACACAGATACTCTGCCTCCCCCTCCGAGTACCTGTCACAGCTGGAGACCTCAAACCACAGAAGGGCCTTCACCCTTGCCCGTTGTCATGCCCTCCCCACCACTGTCCTGGAAGGCAAATACAGAAAGATCCCAGTTGTGGAGAGCTTTGTCCTGTGACATTGGGGAGGTCGAAACCACAGAGCTTGTACTCCTCTCCTGCCCCTTTTACAGAGACAGCCGGGCCAAGCTTATATTTCCACTACTTCTCAAGTACCCTGGACGCCCAAGCCATGCAGATACCCATATATTACTCTTGGATGAAGACCTGGCCTCCACATATAACCCTGCCAAGTGATGTGTGGCAGTGTGTAGGATCTGCCGGGCCTTGACTACCAGTCCATACCCTTGCATCAGCTCAGCATAGCTTTAAACTACAGACTAGTAGTTTATCTTTTCCTTCTAGTGTCCCCATTTAGATAATTTATTTTACATACTCTGTTTTACATACTCTGTTTTAAAATTTTGCATTTTAAATAATTCACATTTTTTATGTTCTTAACTTTTTAAATATGGCTGTTCAATGATTTCACAGCTGCCCCCTTTTCTAAGGTGTAGCAGTTTTATAGTATTATAATATAATTTTATAGTATTAAAGTAGCAATTCTAAAGCAGTTTAATGGTTCCACAACTTGTTTTTATTATGACAAATCATGCCCTACTGTTCTGTCTTATGCTGGTCTTGGACCGTAATAAAGATGGTTGATTGATTGATTGATTGATTGACTGACAAAGGTAAACTATGCAAACTGTGCAGTACATATGGTGAAATGATTGGAACTAGATGACATATCATAAGATCAGGATGTACTCAGATGTGAGATTACACATCTATCTAATTTGATGGGCCATTTCTCCACTGTCCGTGTCAGACAATTTTTAGTTCACACCGGGATAGGAAGGTTCCATCTTATCAATGTAGTTTGTGAGAATGCATTTCCTGCATCTCTTGAGGTGAGGAAATTCCTCTCCTGATTGCTTCATTTCTAATAGTACATCTATCAGGCAATGCTGATGAAAGGGGCTACCTATGGCTCTGTTTCGATTCTTGTGATAATCTAACCTGCAGGTACTATAACTAACATGTACATATGCCAGCATATGCCAGCATCTGCCTCTGAATCTTTGCTAGGCAAAAGGAAAAAATCCATTGTATACTGACCATGAGGCCGTGATGCAGTGCATCTGTGATATCCAATTTAGGGGTGCTTTGCTTTGCTCCCTGAAACAGAGCAGTACTGGCATCACCATCGCACAACTGGCCTATAGGAAAGATTTTGGTGTGGTTTGTGTGGAGGGGGTTAGTACATGTCTTTTAGTGAAAAACTGCTCGTTACATTCTGTTCATTTCCTGCCCCCCATGCCTTCCCCCCTCTGGATCAGAGATGTTTGCTTTCCCCACTTTTCCCTCCCTAGGATGTGGGATACACACACACACACACACTATATATATATATATATATATATATATACACACACACACACACACACACACACACACACACACACACACACATATGGATATTTATTTACTGCAGCCAGTGCCAGCCACCACTGATAATTTCCAATTAGAGATGCTTTCTCCATGTACAGGTTTTCAATTTTTACTAACCTATCTGGTCCCTCCCTACACCATAGCCCCGATAAATCAAACAAACCCTTTTCTGCTCAAATGGAATAGAAATACTTTTTCCAAAAATGCCAATTATCAATACTCACCTGTCTCCACTAAAATATGTATCCCACTGCTTTGCCACCATGTGTGGAAGATCCACTCTACTCTGCTACCACAAGACACAGATCTCCCTGACAACTGCTAGTTTAACTGTTGCCACCAGGGTGCTTTCCAGGCTAGCTGCTCAACAGCAGCAAATGCCTCCATTCAGGCAAGTCACATTCAAAACGTAAACAGCAGGGGGAGCAGCAGTCTTGTGGAAACTAACAACCCCCCTAAACAGCAACTTTTTAATGCTGGATATACGATGCCCTAGCTCTATATTGCAGCAATTAAATTCGAAACAAGGTATTGAAAATGTGAATGGCACCCTGCTGTCCACGTAGGAACTGCGGTGTCACAACACAGGAAGCACACTTCAGAGATACGATGTGTTTCTAGTCTGGAAAGCACCCAGGTAGACTTCTGAGCTTTAGGCTGGGTCTACCACAACCGCCTTTCAACTTCTCTTGCAAAACCAGAACTCCAACTCTTTCCAGGTCCAACTCTGATTTCTTATGGGACTCTCCACTCTCTTCCAAAAACTGAACTCTAACTGCTGACTAAAAACTCTCTCAAACTCTCTCTCTCTCTCTACCCAATTTTACTCCAACAGTTTTTTAAACAACCTAATTAGTGTAACTCAAAGTTCTCTCCATTTTTCAAATCTTCGATTCCTTCCAAAATCAACTGTCAAACTGACATTCTCAAAAGTGAATCCAAAGTACAGCAGCCCTGAACTCTTGACCTTGCCAGTTTTTTCCCCATGCACAGGGATTTGCAGACATAATGAACAGAAATCCTATTTACATGAATGAGGAGTTTTTAGGAATATCAAGGCATTAATAATACAATTCATTTACAAGCGCTTGTTTACAAAAAAACCCCAAGAGGTCTAAGCCTCGTTCCTCCTCAAGGATCAAAATGGGAGCTTCATTTTCACAGAGGGAGATGGGTCTGCACCACTGAAAGCCCCACCTGTGGCTCAAGAACTAGTCAGTTCAGCTCCGAGGAAAGCAGAAAAGCACAATTTTCCCAGTGGTGGAGGTTGCACGTTGCACTCAATCTCAAATGTTACACTCCAGACAGAGGAAGGAAAGGCAAGTCCAGTTTACAGTTAGAAATTGTTTTATGGTTTGTTTTTAAACAGGTAATCATCTGTAATGGGAACGTTGCCCCCTCCTGGCCTCCCTGTGGGGCTGGCCCATTTGCTACCTTGAGGCCTATTGTGTTGCCTTCTGAACACAAGGTGAAGTATAGGTGAACTCAGACCCCAGGGACAGGCAGGGACACAAAAAGAGAAGGAAAAGAATAAAACCTGGGCAGGGGCAAAGGAGAAGAAAGAGTTGGAGGCCCACAAGAGACGGGGCTTGTGAGGAAGGACTGAATGCTAGAGGGATGAGGGTGTAGGAGGGGGAGGCCTACTCCTTGGCAATTCCAATGATAGTCAAGATGAATAGGAAGATGTTGATGATGTCCAAGTACAGCATGAGAGCTGCAAAGACAAACTCCTCCGGGTTGATGGCCAGTTGCTTGTTCCCCAGGATCATCTGAGTGTCCACAGCCAGGAACTGCAAAGGAGAAGGAAGGGGCAGGTGACTCACAGAATCTCTCCCGGCATGAGGTGAAAGAGAAGATGCTAGCTGGCCTTCTCTTGGTAATACATGGAGTGAAAACCTCTCTCAGAGAGAGAGAAGCCGGGATGGAGGTGAAAGTACAGGCTTGAATAGCCTGGAGGTTTTTCACACAGGGCTCTATGTCTTGGGGTATCTGAAGAGTGAATCTGCTTCGCAGCAGATTTGAAGCATTTTAATTTGAGGGATTAGGTGGACCATTCACGTAGCCATCAGCACCTCCATCAAAACCTTCAGAGAAAGCAGAAGCCCTGGAGTTTTTTTCAAAAACTGCTGGAAACAGAGGATTTATTTTTTTTACCCGGGGCTAAGCCGGAATTCGCAGCCTCCATTCGTCACATTGTTGTATACAAAATACACTTTACTTCATTGCCTCTGAGTGTGTTTATTCCTCAGTGTGGTTTGCTTGCCAGTGTCTGTAGACTGAGAGATCCACATGTTATTCACACTTGCAAGTTTGCTTCTGAGTAATTCCCCCATTTTGATCCCAAGGCACAGGTGTACACACACCTGTCTAGCAGTGTTCCCTCTAGCAGGGTTTTCCAGATGCTGTTGACTATAACTCCCATAGTCCCCAGCCAAAGGCCATTGCAACTGGGGATGCTAGGAGTTGTAGTCAACAACATCTGGGAATCCCCGTTACAGGGAACACAGCAGTCTAGGATGCCTGAGTTCAAGGATGCAAGCCCAGTCACACTAGGCACCCAGATGATTTGGGACTCCCTGGATGAAGGCGCCTGCACAGCAGCCTTAGATGCCTCCTCCCCTGCAGTGAAGGCCTTCCTGTTCCCTGAAAGCCAGATCTCCAGCTTACCTTCCCCCCCACCCGCCCAAGGTTACATCTCAATATACAGAATAGGAAAGATATAAACTGCTCATGTTTTCTCTCCTCCCTCCAATTTATTTTCTCCCTTTTTCCAAACACAGGAGGCCTCACTTGGGCCATTTCCCACTTCATTCTTCACTTACCTGATGAATGTGGTGTTTTCTTCATAAAACATTATTTTAAAAAGAAAAAGGTCTGGGCCTCCCAACTCTGTTTGCCTCCTGGGGTACATTATGGTGATGCTTCATTATCTGGACCTGATCTGATGCTACACATGGTTGCTTGTGTGGTGCTAATTAATCTAGACCTTTCCTCCTGGATGGCTACCTGCCTTCTTCCCCAGCTAGTCGGAGTTGGCTACAGAAAGGAAGGCTTCCCCTCGCAGCTAAGTAATTCCCCTGGCTGTAGAGAGTAATTCCCCCAGAATTGGTTTGGCTCCCCTACCCAAGGGACTCAGACTAGGTGCACACATGTAGATGAGACACAGCAGTCCGAGGAAGCACGGCCAGAGAGACTCCAGCGACTGGCACAAGGGAACGGAGAGCCGCTCCCTACAGCTGCCCCCTGTGACACTCACACAGGTGAAGAGGAGGGCTCCGAGGGAGGCATAGACAAGCTGCAGGATGCGGTTTCGGATGAAGATGCAAAGGATGGCGAAGATGATCAAGATCACGCAGCCGACAAACAGCACCCCATGGCACAAGGTGAAGTCGTACCTGGTCTGCAGGGAAAGACCACCCTGTCAGAGATTGGCGAGCAGCTAAAGAGGTGCCAGTGCCCCCTCCCCCCTCGCCTCCATTAGCCTAGTCCACTTTGGCCACTTCCGCCGTTTATTCCACATCACCAAGACCACCCCTGATTGGGTTTGTTCCTTGCTCTGAGCTGGAATATTGGGATCTAACAATGGCTTCGCTGAAAACGGTCAAAGGTGCTGTTTTGTACCAATCATCAGAGCCTCTCTCTCTCTCTCTCTCTCTCTCTCTCTCTCTCTCTCTCTCTCTCTCTCTCTCTCTCTCTCTCTCTCTCTCACACACACACACACACACACACACACACACACACACACACACACCTTATTTCTTGATCCATGGCACATCTGCATGATTTTGCTCTGCTGTGAATGTTAGGACGTCAAAGAGCATCGTTCGCCTGGGAGCAAGGGCAGAGGCCTGAAGAATCTGCACCAATATGAGCACCTGTCTCCCAGAGAGCAACAGCTGCCTCTCACGGCTCACCTCTGGGCAATGCCATGGGATGTGGTGATGGCTACCAGCTTGGATGGCTTTAAAGGGGCCTTGGGCAAGGGCATGGAAGCCAGGTCTATCCATGGCAACTAGTCTGGTGGCTACCATCAGACACACGGGCTGCCAGTGGCAGGGGAGCAATGGCAGGAGTTGGGGCATGCCTTCTCCTCCTGATCTGGGGCTTCCTAGAGTCACTGCAGAAAACAGGGTGCTGGACTAGAGAGGCCTTGGGCCTGAGCCAGCAGAGCTCTTATGACGGAGCTGCCCAGTCAGCTGCCTGCTCAGCCCTGGTGGCTCCACCAAGGGGATGACCAGCCCTGGTTGTTCTGGGCAGGACAAGAGTAGCTGCCCACTCTTTGCAATGGATCGCACTGCATGGCTTCTATCAGTTGCAGAACATTTCCCCTTTCTATGCCATGGCTAAGGGGGGCCCTAGAAGTCCCGTGCGGCAGGGGAGAGGGGCAAAGCACCCACCCACCTGCATGGAGAAGATCACGACACTGAAGCAGACGACGGCAGTGATGCCCACCGCCATGAGGACGGCTTCTGTGTTGTACATGCTGGTGATAGCACCCAGCAGGTAGGAGAGGCTCAGGGTCACAATGGACTGTGGGGCAGAGACAACAGCAGTCAGCTCTGGGGACTCCAGGCTGCCCTTCCCTAGAGGGAGAGGGAAGGCAGCACGCTCTCTTCCAAGCCTGTCTTTCCCTACCTCCAAGGCCTTCCCCTCCCATCAGCCTTCTTTCCCTTTCCACACAGGCCTGCCTTTGTCTTTCCACAAGACACCTTGCAGCCTGGTGTCCTTAAGGCGGCTGCTGTCCATTGCCACCCCTCCCCCTCCCCACCCCCAAGAGGGGTGGGTCTGGCCCCTACCAGGACCACAAGGTTCCAGGGGTACTTGCGCTGGAACTGGCGGCAGCAGGCGAGGACCATGATGGACACAAAGAGGACGATCAGGGAGGCAGTGACTAGCCAGCCGTGGGCATGCACAAATCTCTTCACCTCCGGCACAAAGGTGAAGATGGCCACGAAGGCTGATGTCACGGAGAGCTGGAGGGACAGCACCAGGAACACCTGCCGGCACACGGTCAATGGGTGAGGAGAAGAAAGCCGCTCATGGGAGGTGCTGCTGCCACCACCCGAGAGGGGATCAAACAAGCAGGCCCCAGCCAGAACGGGCCTGGGGCAGAGTCCTGGGTGTCCTCAGGACAGACCGATATAATTTTGGAGGCGCTAGGGGGCTTGGTGGTCTTGTAGCCCCACCCCCTGCCAGCGCAGGAATCTGTTACAGGCTCCTTGACAGCTGCCTGTCCAGTCTCTGTTGGGAAACCTCTAGAGAAGGAGAGACCACCAATGCACAAGGCAGACTGCTTGGCTCTTAAACAGCTATCAGGAGGGTTTCCCTCAATCTGCTTCATTGTGATTTTAATCTTTGGGTCCAACTCCTGGCCTCAAAGCGACAGAGAACAGGCCCTCTCCCTCTCCGACAACGCGAACGGTCGCTTTCAAACTCAGCGGTGGCCAAGCATTTCCCTGCTCTGCCCTCTCCTGTGGAAGAGGCTCCACACAATGCCGATACCTCTTCACCTTCCCAACTGCTGCTGTTCGCCATCATCTCTTGCAAGGTTTCTCCCTCTTCTTTCTTTTGAATGGGAGATGCTGCCAGGGAGGAGACTTGGACCTTCTGGGAGCAGGTGCTACTTCACTAGGGCAAGGCTGGGATTCAAGCTCACAGCTAGACTTGGGGAGAATCATATGTCCCCAAAATATTATCTGCAATTTCTCTGGGGGAGACTATTGTTGTGTGTGGGTGGGTGGGTGGGAGATATTGAGGAATTGCCTCTGAACTTAAGAATATTCTCCAAAATACAAATATGACAATACAGTATAACACATATTTATATGCCACTTTTCAACAAAAGTTCCCAAAGCAGTTTACAGAGTTATAAATACATAAATAAAATGGCTCCCTGTCCCCAGAGGGCTTTCTAAAAAAGAAACATAAGATAGACCCCAGCAACAGCCACTGGAGGGATGCTGTGCGGGGGATGGATAGGGCCAGTTGCTCTCCCTCTGCTCAATAAAGAGAATCACCACTTTAAAAATGTGCCTCTTTGCTCAGTTAGCAGGTGACTGCTAAAATCCTCATGAGGATCTTTTTCTTTAACATAGGAGCTGACTTTCCAGAAATGATACTGCACCCCACCAGCGTGCTCCTCATTGAGGAGAAAATACAAGAAAAACAATGTCCAGACATCACTGAGAGGGAAAGAAACCATGGAAATTTCTTGGATTGAGACTTCTCACTTGCTTTCTATAAAAGGACAAGAAAATCAATCCACAAGCAGCTGATAGCATCTGTTTAAGTTTATAACCAAGATAATGAACACATTCATGACTCTGCACATGCTCAGAAACCGTGGACATACTGTGCTTAGATTCTTAAGGTAGAGACACAAGGAAATAATTGTGTGAACTGGATCTATATTTATGAAAAGGTGTGTGACTGCCCAAGCACAGGCACTATGGACATACTTAGATTCACACAAAATGGATTGGGGTCTTATACTCAGCACATGCGCAGAGTGAACAGTATGCATAATTCAGTAACAAGCTTCACTGAATGAAAGGAGAGGCACAAGAGGGGTTGGGTGATTCTTTGCCTCCTGATAGATTGCACCAGCCACTCTTGTGCCATTTTTTAAAAGACAGAATTCATTGGTGGTCCCCCAACCCTGAGGTTTGCTTCCTCTGTTAGCCATGGCCCCTAGAAGCTATCAATGGCTATATGAATGATTCCTGGGTGAAGAACTATGTGAGGTGAGAATTTGTGAATTGGAATAATGACCTTAAGACTTCTCCTGCCTTTCAGGTGAAGAAGACTAGAAAAAGCACGACTGGAGGACATTCTAGTCCGTGTCTACCAGACACAACCAGCCCTGCCACTGAATGATGCCACATCTGCACAGCCCCTCTCACAGCACACAGGCCTCCTCCCCACTCCCCAGCCACATCACTTAGCAGACACACCAGGCTTCCCTTCAACACCCTCACCTTGCGGATGAAGGCCTGGCGGAGCTTCTTGTCATCCCAGTCGGTGGTGGGTAAATCCTGGTCGTTGTACGTGGGGGGCAGCCTATCCTCACGGTAGTTGCCATAGCGTGGGGCTGGGATCAAATGGAGGCAGAGAAGGTCAGGCTGAGGCTCCACCCTTTGAGCACTGTCCCTTTGAGCACTGTGGGTCTCCTGCCTTGACCATGCCAGGCCCCTGCCTCCCTCATCCCAGCCCATGGTTGGGGGCCCTGCTCAACAATCCTTGAGGATGCCCTGGTAACTTTGCTCCATATCACATTGACAGGGCATCTCCCTGAGCCTTGGGGGCAGAATGCAGCATGCGGGCAAGTGAGCCTGAGATGGGCCCCAAGTCGCACGGCGATATGCCATGTTGTCTATATGCTATATTGCCCTGGACGCCCCAAGGAAGAGGCTGGAGCAGGGCTGCACAACTCCGGCCATCCGGATATTTTTTGGAGAACAATTCCCATTATTTCCAGCCAGGGTGATTAATAGTCAGGGATGATGGGAGTGGGAGGCCAACATCTGCAAGAGGCTGTGCAACTTTGGGCGAGAAGATGGAGAGTGCTAAACTGGAGCAAGGGTCTGTCAGCTCTAAGGGGGACCCTTGGAGAATCCCAGGGGCAACTGCTTCAAACCCTCAGAGCTAGCTGTGCAAAGGAGATGAGCCCTGCTCCCCCTTTCAAGACCTTCCCCACAGCAGGATGGCTACTTACCTCCCTGGTCCACAGGGCCAACAGAATGGTGCTGGATGTAGGGGCCCTGCACGTAGGGCCCTGGAGGGTATACGGTTTGAGGATAGGGTCCCTGTGGATAAGGTGCCGAAGATGGATAGGAACCTTGTGGGTACGGCCCCTGAGGGAAACCAGGCTGGCCGTAGTAGGCCCCGGGCTGGAACTGCGGCTGTGGATAGGGAGCCACTGGGTATGGAGGCTGAGCGTAGCCAGGAGGGATGGGAGTCTGCTGGCCAGGGATCGGTTTGCCAGATGCCACGATGTTCTTCCCATCCGACATGGCTCTGGTGCTCACACACCTGCCAACTGCTCAGAGCTGCAGATAAAATGAGAGAGAGAGAGTGAGAGAGAGAGAGAGAGAGAGTGAGTTAGAAATTGCCCCTCTGTGCATCCCAGAAAGGAAACGTGTCCCCACTTGGGTCTAAAAATATAGCCCTCTTCAGGCATAATATGGAAGGCACTCTGCACAAGAAGAACGTCTAAAATGGGGCTAGAAGTCCCACCCCTTCCCTGTGAGTCATTCCTGTCAGTACCCCTGTTCGCAGAGTGTTGTTCATCTGAAGAGGAGGACTGTCCAGACAAACACCAATCTAACCCTGCATTGACTGAATTGGAAGGCCTGCCCAAATGAGGAGAACAAAAAGGAACACAAATTCTGGCAAAAGAAATGCAAAGTGACAATAAGGGAGGCAAAAAGAGAGTTTGAGGAACATTTAACTAAAAGCATCAAGGGGAATAACAAAAACTTCTTTAAATACATCAGATGCAGGAAACCTGCCAGGGAGGTGGTTGGATCATTAGATAATGAGGGAGTGAAAGGAATTATTAAGGAGGATATGGAGGTTGCAGAGAAGCTCAATGAGTTCTTTGCGTCTGTCTTCACGGCAGAGGACACTGAGCATATACCTGTTCCCGAAACAGGCTTTTTAGGGATGGAGGCTAAAGAACTGAGTCAGATAGCAGTGACAAGAGATGATGTTCTAAACTGTCTGGAAAAATGGAAAACTAGCAAATCTCCAGGGCCAGATGGCATCCATCCAAGGGTCCTCAAAGAACTCAAATGTGAAATTGCCGACCTCCTTGCTAAAATATTTAACTTATCCCTGAAATTGGACTCTGTACCAGAGGACTGGAAAGTAGCCAATGTAACACCGATTTTCAAAAAGGGATCCAGGGGCGATCTGGGTAATTACAGGCCGGTTAGCTTAATGTCTGTTCCAGGATCACATTCGCATCCTCAAGGATAAAATTGTAAAACACATAGAAGAACAGGCCCTGCTCGGAGAGAACCATCATGGTTTCTGCAAAGGTAAACCTTGCCTCACAAACCTTTTGGAGTTCTTTGAGAGTGTCAAAAGGTCTGTGGATAAGGGTGATCCACTTGACATAGTATACCTGGACTTCCAAAAAGCTTTCACCAAAGTTCCTCATCAAAGACTCCCGAGAAAACCTAGCAGTCATGGGATAAAGGGACAAGTTCACATGTGGATTTCTAACTGGTTGAAGGACAGGAAACAGAGAGTAGGGATAAATGGAGAGTTTTCACAATGGGGTCTAAACTGTAAGAAGTGGGGTCCCCCAGGGATCTGTACGGGGACTGGTGCTTATTAATTTATTCATAAATGATCTAGAAGCAGGGGTAAGCAGTGATGTGGCCAAATTTGCAGATGATACCAAACACTTTCAGGTAGTGAAATCCAAAACGGATTGTGAGGAGCTCCAAAAGGATCTCTCCAAACTAGGGGAGTGGGTGACAAATTGGCAAAACTGCTTCAGTGTTGGCAAGTGTAAAGTAATGCACATTGGGAGAAATAACCCCAACTTTAAGTATACGCTAATGGGATCTGAGCTGTCGGTGACTGACCAGGAGGGGGATCTTGGGGTTGTGGTGGACCGCTCGTTGAAAGTGTTGACTCAATATGCGGCAGCTGTGAAAAAGGCCAATTCCAATCTAGGGATCATTAGGAAAGTGATTGAAAATAAAACTGCTAATATTATAATGCCCTTATACAAAACTATGGTGCAACCACAGCTGGAGTACAGTGTACAATTCTGGTCACCACATCTAAAAAAGGACATTGTAGAACTGGAAAAGGTGCAGAAGAGGGCAACCAAGATGATCAGCATCCTAGAGCACCTTCCTTATGAGACAAGGCTACAACCCCTGGGGCTATTTCATTTAGAAAAAAGATGACTGTGGGGAGAAATGATAGAGGTCTATAAAATCATGCATGGTGTGGAGAAAGTGGAGAGAGAGAAATTCTTCTCCCTCTTACATCACACTAGAACCAGGGGTCATCTGGCTGCTGTCACCACGAGATGTGGTGACAGCCAACATCCTGGAAGGCTGTAAGAGGGGTTTGGATAACTTCATGGAGGGGAGGTCTATCAATGGCTACCAGTCGGAGGGCTATAGGCCACCTCCAGCCTCCAAGGCAGGATGCCTCTGAGTACCAGTTGCAGGGGAGTAACAGCAGGAGGGAGGGCAGGCCCCTTTCAACTCCTGCCTGTAGGCTCCAAGTGGCATCTGGTGGGCCACTGTGTGAAACAGGATGCTGGGCTAGATGGGCCTCCTTGGGCCTGATCCAGCAGGACTGTTCTTATGTCTAATACAGCAGAGTGGGACTTCTGGCCCCACTTTAATATCTCTGTGTGGGTGAAGCCCCCTTCATATAGTGCCTGAAGAGGACTTATGTTTTGATAGGACCCAGAAGAACTTCTCTCAGGCCAGACTGGATACCAATTCAATGTCAGATTTTTCAGGGTGGAGAAGAGAGAAAAGGTATGGTGTCTACCAGTGTTCTCTCTAATCCCCCCCCCATCCCCTGCGACCCAGCTGGGTTTTTAAAAGGTTTTTTTGGCATGTGCATGCAGCATGCAAATGCAAGTGATATCTTTGCATTGACATAAGAACATAATATAAGAACAATCCCTTCTGGATCTGTCCCAAGGCCTGTCTAGTCCAGCTTCCTGTTTCACACAGTGGCCCACCAGATGCCTCCCAGAAGTCCACAGGCAAGAGGTGAGGGCATGCCTGCTTTTTTGCAGTTGCTCCCTTGTAACTGGCATTTAGAAGCATCTTGCCTCTGAGGCTGAACAAAGGGCAAAGATGAGGCTCAGACCAGACAAGGCAGCAAACCTTGGATTTCTCTCCTAAGGAAGACAGCCGGCCATCCATCCAGCAATATATAAATAAATAAATCATCACAAAAACAAGGGGGAAAGGACAAGCTAAGTTTGTTATGGCCCGTTTTTTCTAGGGTCTGATTTCTGGCATATGTTCAGGAGCGCGTCCTCTCTGCAGTCAGTGAGCCTGAAGAGAGGCAAGGGAGCTGGCTGTGCAGGCTTCCTTTGAGCTGAAAGGACAGCCTGCACAGCCAATCAGGGAGGGAGAGAGGGAGGAGCTTCCTCCCTCAACTCCAGTCCAGCTGAATGCACCCCCAAGTGCTGCATTCGGAGGAAAAGGAGGCTTCCTGGAGGCTCCCTGAAGTCTCCTTGGATTGGAGCAACAAACCTCATTGCAGACTGAGGGTTTAAATTGGAGTCTCGTCAGTGCAACCTCGGGTCGCATTTCTGACGGGGCCAGAGTTGGTTGGATTTGGACATAACGAGAGGGAAACTGCCCTTCCAACTGCGGCCTCCCGTTACAAGAGAAGGCAACTATAGGGTCCAGATCGCAAGAAGTAATTGCTCCATTCCATTCTGCACTGACTGGATCTTGCATTCTGCATCTAGTTCTAGGCACTACATTTGAGGAAGGAGGCTGATAAATTGGAACAGGTTCAGAGGAGGGCAACCGAGATGGCGAGGGGTCTGAACACTAGGTCCCAGGAGGAAAAGTTGAAAGAGCTGTGCATGTTGAGGCTGGAGAAGAGGAGGCTGAGGGGGGAACCAATGGGTTGCAATAGCAAGGAAGTGGATTTAAGTGAGACATGCGGAGGAACCCCCCAAATGGCAAGAACTCTTCAGAACAGCCTGCTCTGTGCAGTGGTGGGCCTTTGTTCACTGGTAGTCTCCAGACAGGGGCTGGAGAGCCACCTCTCAGAAATGATGTTGCAATTTCTTGCCCTTCCCTGGGAGCTGGTCTAGAAGAACTCCATGTCCCAATCCATTCCTGAGGTGCCTCAGTTTGCAAGCAGCTCTTGAAGACAAGGCTCAGGCCAGAGGAAACAACAAACTTTTTATTTCTCTCCTGAAGAAGACATCAAGCAAAGAAATAAAGCAAGGAAGTAAAGAAACAAAGAAAAAAAGGGGGGGGAAAATACAAGCTAAGTGTTAGGGCTAGTCTTTTCTAGGGTTTGATTTCTGGCTGGCTGGAAGTTTGTGCTTATGACAGAGCAGTTAGATTGGGTGGGGGATTATCTCCAGGTGAGTCACACATCTTGTGGGAGGGGCCACATTCCTGAGGTGCCTCAGTTTGGAAGCAGCTCTTTAAGACAGGGTTTAGTAAAGAGGAGCTTTGCTCCCAGGAACTTCGGAACAGAGGCTTGCAAACAGATATCTAAGGAGTTTGGTGTGGAGTTTAGTGGGAAATTTGAGGGAAGACACAGAAGTGGTCCCCATTTATCACAAAGGAGACACTCATCCTGAGGAGAAGGTGAGTACTACTTCACTTTTGTAATTTTCTTGGAAGACAGAGCTTAAATGCTTTACTTAGCTGACAACTGAAGCTTAGACCTAGTTTACAATTTATCAAGTTCTATATATTCTAAATAGCCAATAAAACCAGTCATGGAGGTAGAATGTCAGCAGGGGAAGGGGTGCTTACCAGCGTACTGCACAGAGCATTGCATATATGACCTAATACTTGAGGGGCAGAAGTCCTGGGTATGTGCTCAGTGCCAATTGCTCCTGGCTCTCAGGGAACAAGTTTGTTCCCATGAAGTCAAGATGGCTGACCTAGAGAAGCTCAGGGAGGTAGAGAGGTTTGTGGGTGAGACCCTCAGGGATGTGATAGAGGCATCCCATTGGGGGTGGAGTAGCACTGTATATTAAAGAAAGGATAGAATCCAACAAGCTAGAAAACCTAGGAGGACTGAAGTCCTACACAGAATCATTATGGGTGACAATATGAGGACTGAAAGGAAAAGTGTTACTTACTAGGGACGTGCTCTTGACCAAAGGCAGTGTTCCCTCTAAGGCATGCTCATGCGCGCGCACACACACATTTTAGATCCATTAATTTTAGATCCTGCACAGGCTGAATAATAAAAGCCCCATTCTGAATGCACATGTGCACACAATGCCTTGATAACAAAACTCAATCTACACAGAGAAGAAAATTAGAAGGAATGCTGCCCGCTGGACCAAAATGCTGAGCATAGCTTGGAGCTGCAGAAGGAAATCAGGGAGGCGTCAAAGAGAGACAGAGCAGTAATAATGGTTTACTTCAATTACCATCACATTGACTGGGCAAATTCTCATTTGGGAATTGACAGAGAGGCCAAATTTCTAGAAATGCTAAATGACTATGCCTTAGAACAGTTGGTTGCAGAACCAATCAGAGATAAAGTGACCTTGGATTTAATCCTGAGTGGTGCCAAGTACCTGGTGTGAGATGTCAGAGTTGTAGAACCATTGGGGAACAGTGACCATAGTCTGATCCAGTTCAGCTTATTTGAGACTGGAGCACTGCCAAGGAAGTCCAACAGAGATGCGTTGGACGTCAGAAGAGGAAACTTCTCAAAAATGAGGGGACTTGTAAAAAGGAAGCTGAAAGGGAAAGTCAGGAGGGCCAAATCACTCCAGAAAGCATGGAACTTATTTAAAATCTACAATAATACAAGCTCAGTTAGACTGTATACGAAGGAGGAGGAAAGGTACCACCAAGTTCAGGAGTACACCAGAGTGGCTAACAAGTAGAGTCAGGAAAGCTATAAAAAAGAAGACTTCCTTCATAAAATGGAAGTCCTGCCCAAATGAAGAGAACAGAATGGAACAAACTCTGGCAAAGAAAATGCAAGGATAGGACACAATAAGGGATGCAAGAAGAGAGTTTGAGGAGCATATAGCTAGAAGTGTCAAGGGGAATAACAAAAACCTTTTAAAATATATCAGAAGCAGAAAACCTGACAGGGATGCAGTTGGACCCTTAGATGATGTGGGTATGAAAAGGATTATTAAGGAGGATAAGGAGATTTCAGAGACGCTGAATGGGTTCTATTCATGGCAAAGGATACTGATCATATACCTACTCCAGAACTGAGCTTCTCAGGCTCAGAGGCTGAAGAACTGAACCAATTTGAGGTGACGAGAGAAGATGTTCTAAACTGTTCTGAGAAATGAAAACTTAACAAGTCACCAGGGCCACGGCGATGGCATCTGCCCAAAAGTTCTGAAGTAACTCAGGTGTGAAATTGCTGGTCTCCTAGCAAAAGTATGTAACTTGTCCCTACAATCAGGCTCTGCACCAGAGGATTGGAAAACAGCTAATGTAACTCCGATTTTCAAAAAGCGATCTGGGAGGGATCTGGAATATTACTCCTGTGTTGGATAAATTGATGGAAAGCATACAAGGACAAAATTGTATAACAGGCTTGCTGAAGGAGAACCAGCATGGCTTCTGCAAGGGCTATGTTACAGTAGCTATTTTCCAGTCCTCTGGTACGGAGCCTGTTTGTAGGGACAAGTTCCATATTTTTGCAAGGAGATCACAAATTCATCTTTGAGTTCCTTCAGATTCCTCTGGCTCTTCTCAGGTTCCAGGGTAAAACCACCTCCTTTCCAAGGCAGGCCTGGCCTTTGCTAGGAGGTCCAGCACTTGCCTGTTCTTCCGCGGTGTCCTTATTCCAGTGCCAAACACCTTCCCAGGCCAACTGGAAGAAGCCAAGTTGTGGGAAGTAGAAGTGGTAGTCCAGCTGCCCCTCTCACTGCTGAGCTTCCTGGTGCAAAGGAACTCTTCTGGGCAGAGTGGAGAGGCTGGACCTCAACACCAACCACCCTGCAGGTGTGTCTGTCCACACACATGCAAAAGGCTTCACAAGTTACCCTGTCTTCACATAAGTATTAGAAATAAGTGCACATTTCCGCCATCCACACCTATGAATATGATGAATATTTAAACACTGCTTTTTAACAAAAGTTCCCAAAGTGGTTTACACAGAGAAATAAGAATAAATAAATAAAATGGCTCCCTGTCCCCAAAGGACTCACAATCTAAATCACCACTTTTTAAAAGGTGCCTCTTTGCTCATTTAGCAGGGGCTTTCCTTCCTTTGCACCTGTGTCTAATGATATATTGTAAGCCCCTCAAGGCAGGGACCGGCCTTCTTGTGCCTTGTACTTAGAACCATGTACTTAGATGGCACAATAATATTATGGCCCGTTATCCTTGAAACAACCAGCCTCCCTCCATCTGTGCTCTCTTGCAGAGGAATTGCCTAAGCCGCGCTCCTAGCCAACCCACTCCCAATGAGCTCATAATTGAGCAAAGCTGCTTTCAGACCTGGGCAGCGAGGAGGGTGTTGGGGCCCATAGCACATGCTCCTCACCACTGCTTTGCAGCCTGCGTCTTGGGGCTCTACAGCCATTCCCTTCCATCCCAACGTCTCTCCCCACCCACCTTGCCTGTGTTGCTCCTGCTAGTGCAGCAGCCAAGCCCTCCTTCCAGCGGACGGGCTCCCCACAGGAAGCAGCCCCTTCCCTCTCCCTCCCTCCCTCCCTCCGCTGCCCTACCTTTCAGGGCAGCTCTCAACTGCTGCCCAAGAGGACAGAAGATGGTCGGGTTCTATTATGGCCACTGTTGCCATAGTAACCACCTTGCCCTGGAGTGTTTTGATGATAGGCAAATGGAGGCAGGGACCTCAAGGGGCGGGTTCAGGGGCCATTGGAGTCGGGGGGGGGGATGTGCCACTGTCCCTGAGGCAGACTGAGCTGTGCCATCCACACATACACCCCCTCCCCCCGCCAGCTTCTCAGTCCAAGTTGCCCAGGACTCCCAGCAGGCAGCGTCCTTCCACCGACAGAATGCTGCATTGGATGTTGGCCACTCTTCTGAATTTTGTATTTATCTTTCTGCCGGCAGTTTCCGTAACACACTAGCAGTTCAGCTGTGAAGATACTTGTAGCAGGATGGAGGGAAGCTTGTAGCAGGATGGAGGAAAACACACACACAAAATAAAAAACCAGTTTGTGAGACCATGAGAGCCAATGTGGTTACGTCAGAGGTGCAGCGAGGTAATTTTGGAACCTGGGCCTGAGGGCCTTTGGAGCCTCCCACTCCGGGTGCTCCAAGTTAAACATCTTTTTTAACATGTAGGTTCTTAAGGGCACAAACCACACCACCCAGGACAGACTAAAGAGGATTTGGGGCCCCCCAGGGGGTGTGGAGGCCCTGGGCTTCGGCCCCCAAGTCCAGGGGTAAGAGCGCCTCTGAGTTACATGGTGAGGCTGGACTAGGTGAGGCTGGACACTCACTGGGTGCCTCTGGGCCAGTCACTCCTCTCTCCGCCTCACCTACCTCAAAGGGAAGTTCGGAGGTGAAACATCACCATGTGCACTGCTCTGGGCTCCTTGGAGGAAGATCCAGAATAGAAATAAAGACCCAGAAACAAAGAGTGCAGGAGGCCCACAAATATCACAGGTTCTGCAGTCACTGTTTTCTAAAAAAAAATCATTATTCTTTACCATTTTTGACATTATGTGGCTTACAAACATCTTTCACAGTTTTTTCTATCCCCCCCACCCCAAGCTCAACCTTCCCTCCCTAAGCCAGCCTTTGCATGCTGTGCAAATGAAAGGGGATTAATGATTTGTATTGAAAATCTCATTTGCTACCAGAGAATCTACACTCAGAACACCTCAGAAACAACAGAACCCTGTACTACATGGGTTAGAAACCTATGGGGGTGGCTGGCCCACTGTTCACTACACTGCCACTCGCTCTGTTCCACCTCAGAGCCCTCCAAGTACGGTTATGGGGCTGCTGAAATTTACATGATTCCCTATGGAGAAAAAGCTTAAAGATGCGTAAACTTCAACAAATCACCAAAAATCAGCCCTCTGCCCAATCCCCCTGCAATTTGGGTGGTAGCTTCCACCCATTAGGCACTACCATCCCACCCCCCACTCTTCTGCCCCAGATCCCACTTTATGCCCCAAATATGCCTCAAAGACACTAAAACTTCAACAATTCACCAAAAATCAGCCCTTTGCCCAATTCCTCTGCAATTTGGGTGGTAGCCTCTACCCATTAGGCACTTAACTTAAATTGAGTAGTACCCCACTGTCTTGAGGGTGAGAGTGGGGTGTAGTTGGCACATGGCAGTTGACAGTTGGCACTGCCGAAAATACAGTCAAAATGAGTAGAAGAAATGAAGATGTGTAATGAATCCTCATAAGGATTCATTGAGTGAAAGTTATTATACACCAGAGAATCCAAACACTTGAGTGACCACACATTTTGCTCCATAACTCCACTTCTATGAGGGCTAGAGCTTAGCTCTCTCTCTCTTTTTAAATGAAAGCTGCGGATCTGGGGGAATTAATAGGAGGGATCCAAAATTTGAATCATTTCGAATCGAATCAGGTGTGATTCAATTTGTACCCGATTCTAGCCAAAGGACCACAGGGGTGATTCGCTTTGTCTCTGAATCACCTGAATCAGATAGATTCGGGTACAAATCGATTTATACGCAAATCAATTTGCACATCCCTAAAATTTAATAACTGTTCTGTCTAACCTTGCTAGTAATTGCTAGCCATAATATGTAATGGGGCAGAAAAACCTCAATAGATTTTGAACTACTACTGAAAATGCCATCAACTGCTTTCTGGCCCCACAGGAGCAGAGAACAGCCCCCACATTCTGAGTCTTTCAACCCTTAAAAGGATTTGGTATCGCATGAGCCATTCTTAAGATCTGGTCATTGGTCTGCCCCATTCTTGCCCCAAATCCTGATATCTTTCCTTTAATCCCCAATGCTTTTATGATTTGACTCTCAACTCAGGGAAGCAGCAGTAATTTATTTGATTTTTTTGTATATGTTTTACTCTGTGCCTTAGATCTAGATGAAGAGATCTGAATGCGCCGAAGGGCCTCCTCTGCCTAGCAGCCTCCCTAGATGAGCTGAGTCAGAAAAGAGGATGCAACAAGGGGCTGGGCACAGATTCAGCTTCCTCACTCTGGGGAGTGTCCCTTATTAGGCAATGTGAGAACCATGGAGTATTCTGGGTTTGGTCAAGCCACCCATGATGTCCCTCCTTCACCCCTTATCCAAATCTTCTCAACTTGCAGCAGCCATCCATTGGCAAATCAGGAGATGGGAGCCCCACCTGTTGCAGGCAAGTCAGGGATCTGAATGGGAGCACAGAGCGCTCTGCTCAGGCCTTTTGTTCTGAGATATTCAAGGTTGCTACTAAGGTATGGGAAACTGCCTAGCCATGCCTGTAGGGCATTTGTGTCCTATGAAAGATGCTTTCTCTTGTCAATCAGCAGGGCCTGCAACCTGGATCTTGTCCCCACGACCTGGACAGCAGCAGAAGTGAAGAGCCTCCCCCTTGTTCCCCATCCATCATCCTCAAGCTCAACCACCACCTTCACCCATGGAAGGACGAACCTCAACTTTGTCATCTTTGCATACCAGCTGTGTAGAAGCTTAGGATAGGTATCTAGATGGTATTGCTATGCCCCTATCGCTTTGTCTTTCACCCCTATCTATGGGTGATAGATGGCATCTGGCCTTACAGAGGGCATTTGTGCATGCGTGGCGGCGGTGGCCAAAATGGTGGCCACTTGCTTTTATGGAGCCATAAAAGGGCAAAAAATACTACGTTTACCCGGCCGCGGAGGTGATGAGGGAGGCCAGCAGGGGGATAGGGAACCCGCGCAGACCCCCTCTCAAAGGGGCTACATCAAGCCCCCTCAAAGGGGCTACAGGTAGTTCCTTTTTACATTTAAATTTGAAAAGAAAGTTCACAGACCGGTCCAGGACCAGACCGGACCCAGGGGCGGGGTCGATGGGTGCCGGACCGAACTGACACCGTTCTGTTCAAGGCCAGTCCAGCCTCAAAACAAACTGGGCCAGACGGTGCTGTGCACACTCCTAGCGTTCATTATCTTGTAGGTAGGATCTTCGTCTTATTTGGTTTCCTGGGAGATAGCCAGTTACTTACCCTGTGCATCCCAGAAATTATCATATTGTATCATATCTGATAATACTGGGGGAAAGAAAGAGAGTTCTGTTGGGCAGGGCCCTGAATGTTTGCTTCTGTTCCACTCCCTCCAGGTGACTGCTATATGAGAACAGGCTGTGCCAGGGGCATGAGCAGCCCCTTGCTCTCAAGGCTCTCATCCTTGCAGCTCTCAACCTTGTGGTGAGCAGACTGGGGCCTTGGAAGCAGAAAGAACAAACGGAGCATCCCTTGCTTTCAACCAAGAGTTAGCAAGTTCAATACAGAGCATCAAGAAAGCATCAAGAGACATTGTTTATCATCTGGCTAGGTGGCGGTGACTGGTTGTAGAGGTGGAGGAGTTGGAGGGTAACAGCAGCATCTTCTCAGTACTGGCTACTTAGAGTTGTGCCAGCAAATTGCTGCTGGGTTTGTTTGCTTGTTTGCTTATTTATAATTTTTTTATTTATTTGATTTCTATACCACCCTTCCAAAATTGGCTCAGGGCAGTTTACATTAACACAAACTATAATCAATTGACTATTAAAATCAAAAACTGTAAAAACAACATAAAACCATTATTAAAACAATTAAAACAGTCTGTAAAACGCTAGAAAAACAGGCCGGACCTTTACAGTTTAAAAACAGTTTAAAAACCCTGGAAGGCCAAGCCAAACAGATAGGTCTTAACAGTTCTCCTGAAGGCCAATAATGAAAGATTGTGGATTTCTGCTGGGAGTGCATTCCACAGCCCAGGAGCAGCCACAGAGAAGGCCCACCTCTGAGTTTCCACCAGACGTGTTGGTGGTAACTGAAGATGGACTTCCTTAGATGACAATGTGTGGTGGGGATCGTGCAGAAGAAGGTGCTCTCTAAGGTAACTCAGACCTAAGCCATTCAGGGCTTTAAAGGTAATAACCAACACTTTGTATTTTGTCTGGAAACATATTGGCAGCCAGTGCAACTGTTTCAAAACAGGCATAATATGGTCTCTCCAAGTTGCCCCAGAGACCAGTCTGGCTGCTGCATTTTGAACTAACTGAAGTTTCCTAACTATGTACAAAGGCAACCCCAAGGAGAATGCATTACAATAGTCAAGCCAAGGAGGTTACCAGCTCATGAACCACTGTCTTGAGGTCGTTCTCTTCAAGGAATGGGCGCAGCTGTCAAATCAGCCAAAGCTGATAAGAAACGCTCCTGGTCATAGCCTCCACCTGAGAAACCAGGGTGAGGCCTGGGTCTAGGAGTACTCCCAAGTGTTGTAAACCTGTCCCACTAATCTGGAGCTATAAATATCAGCTGCTGGAGAGTGAAACAGACAGGGGCAGAAGTCAAACAACAAAGCCAGGCAGTGAGCAGTTTCTTCAAACCAGAGTCAGTCCGGGTTGTAATATCACCTGTCAGTCTAACAGAGTCCAAATCGCAATCCACAAACAGAGTCCCAACCATCCAAGGTCAACACACAGGCACGCAGAGAGTCCAAACGGTCCAAGGTCAAAACACAGGCACGGCAAACAGGAAAACAGCCAAGTATCTCATTGAAGAACAACATTGATACCAGCACAGCGGCTGTGGCAAAGCCGGCTAATATAGGCTGAAGCCATGTGCTGTTAATCATGGATCCCTGACTCAGCAGTGTTGCTTGTTAGTCTAGCCGTTCTGCGCATGTGGTCCTTTATCTCCTGCTGTCTCTTTGAGCGATGGCTCTCCACTGCTGAGACCGGCCATGGTAACCAGGTTTCCCTCCTCTGGAGTTCTTCCTGTTGGGAATTCTCTCGGGTAGGAGAAATCCTTTTTAATTATAGCAGAGTGCACAAAGGCACAACACAGTGGAATTTAGTTAGGCATGTGTGTATGCTGAGAGTAAAGTGACTTGGAG
The DNA here is from genome assembly GCF_027244095.1 of Hemicordylus capensis. Lineage (NCBI taxonomy): Eukaryota > Metazoa > Chordata > Lepidosauria > Squamata > Cordylidae > Hemicordylus > Hemicordylus capensis. Next base: position 320,276,029 of record NC_069660.1, on the reverse strand, counting down.
CCAGTTCATAGTTTCAAATCAATATATATATGGCATTTATTAGAGAACTCCATTCTATATAGGAAAGTGGAGAGATATGATATCTAATCTCTCTATCTAGCTGGATGCAGGTGGATTCTGCATCTCTGCACACATGGTGCAGGGAGAGGAGCTTGCATGTTGCAAGGTAGAAGGAAGAGGAAGAGAAGGGGAGGAGGAAGTGCAAAGCAGGAAGTAAGTAAGTTAGCCCCTAAGAGTAGCAATCTACATTCCAAAGGGATAGAGCAGTAGAGAAGGGATGAGCAATGTCTTGACCCTCAAGCCCTCTGACTCACTAGTCTGTCCTCCCATGTCATTGAGACAAGAGACAGCGCAAAGTCCTTCACTTCCAACACCCCCTCTCGATGTCTCGTGACTCAGTTCACAAGATTCATTTTCTCTCTCACCTTTTCAAAGAAGGGTCTTGGTAGTGGCTTAGTGAGTAGATCTGCAAGCATTTCATTTGTTGGGCAGTAGATCAGCTTGATTAGTTCATCCTTCTGCAGACTTCTCACTACATGGTACTTTACATAAATATATGCTTGGTACGCCTCTTTACACCTTCTTGTTGGAGAGTTGAATGCAGCTTTGGTTGTCTTCATACACTGGTACAGGCTGTGGTACATCTGTACCTAGATCTTTCAGTGGCTGACACAGCCATTGTATCTTGTGACAGCCCTGTGCAGCTGATGCATATTCTGCTTCAGTGGTTGATGATGCTGTTATGTCTTGTTTGGTTCTTGATCAGCTTATGGCTCCATCTCCATAGAAAATTATGTGACCGCTGGTGGATTTCCTTTCTGTTAGGTCTCCACCCCAGTCTGCATCTACATATGCTTCTAGTTTTGGTTCACTGTTAGCTGGCAGCTTGAGCTTAAAGTGTGCAGTACCCTTTAGATACCTAACAAGTCTCTTAATCGCATTCCAGTCCTTGACTGTTGGTGATGCAGTCTTTCTGCAAAGTAAGCCAACTGCTGTACTAATATCTGGCCTAGTGAGTGTACTAATATATAGAAGCTTACCCAATGCTTCACGATATCTATGGTTGTCAGATAGTGGCTCAGCTTGATCTTCTTGCTTTATGTAGTTCACTTCCATTGGAGTTGGTGTAGGATCCGCATCTTCCAGTCTGAGCAGGTTTATCAAGTCTTTAATTTTCTGTTCTTGGTTGATGAGGAAACTTCCCTCTTTCCATCTCTTTGTACTTGAATGCCCAAGTAGTGTGCAATGTTGCCAAGTCGCTTGACTTCCACATCTCTGTTCAGATGATGCATTATTTCCTTGCTGTCACCTGGATTCTCATAGGCAAGAATCAAATCATCAACATAAGCCAAAATGTAAGTCCATTTGCCATCTCTGCATTTCGTGTACAGGCAGGGATCTGCTTCAGTCCTTACTGTGGTGTGTTTGACCACTGTTGCAAATGTTTCATCATAATCGTCTCCATATTTTGTGAATATCCTTTTGCTACTAATCTGGCTTTGTAGCACTGAATCTCACCATCAGCATCATATTTGAGTTTGAAAACCCATTTACAGCCTATAACTTTCCTCCATTGAAGTAACTTAGTAAGAGTCCAGGTTTTGTTTTTCTGTAGAGCCTCAAGCTCTTCAATTGCAGCTTGTTCCCACTTCTGGGCTTCTAGTTGTGGTAGCTGGGATATTTCCTCCCATGATGAGGGTTCTGGTTTTTCTGCCATTCTTGTGAGGTAGGACAGTCTCGGGGCTGGAACACCTCTGGTTGAGCACGTTGATCACCTCACCTCACCCTCTGTGGTCCCTTCCATTATCTCAGGTGTGTCTGGTGGGTTGCTGGGGGTCTCTGTGTCGAGCATGGTTGGATCTGGATCTGCTGTCTCCTCCTTCTCAATTCCGCTGAGATCAGGAAACATAATCCAGTCGTTGGGGTGTTTAGTCTGGTTGCTTGCTTCAGTGTAGGCCCCCTCTGAAGACGTAGCTCTTTCATTCTCATCAAAATACACCAATCTGCTTATGCTTATCTTGTTGGTGTCAGGATCCAGAATTCTGTAGCCTTTGGATTGTGCTGAGTAGCCTACAAAAATCCCTTTTGTGGCCCTAGCCCCTAACTTAGTCCTTTTTTCTTTTGGGATGTATGAGTAAGCCGTGCTTCCAAAGACACGCAAATGCATCATGGATGGCTTATGACCATGCCAAAGTTCATATGGTGTTGTTCCTACAGGCTTTGTGTGCATTCTGTTTTGTATGTATGTAGCAGTCATGATGCCTTCTCCCCAGAGTTTCTGTGGGATGTGTGCGTCAGCATGCATGCATCTTACCATCTCCAGGAGACTTCTGTTCTCTGACACTTCATTCTGCAATGGGTTGTAAGCTACCGTGGTTTGATGCATGATTCCATGTTCTCTCAGGAACTGCTGTGTGGCACTGGACATATAATCTCCTCCATTGTCTGAGCAGGATCATTGGCTTCCACCCAAAGTTGTTGCTTGCCATGGCCACGTAGTCCTGGAGTTTCTCGAGCATCTGTGATTTCTCCTTTAGTAGAAATACAACTGAATATTGCGTATAATTGTCAGTGGTTGTGAAGAAATATTTGTGATTACCTATGGTCGCTGGCAGTGGTCCAGATATATCACTGTGGATCAGCTCCAGGGGTCTTCTGGTCTTCCTTTCACTCTGCTTAGGAAATGGCTTGTTAAATGCTTTGGACTCAAGACAACAAACACAGTTAGTCACAATGTCACTTGGTACAAAATCAATGCCATCAGCTAATTCCTTTTCCTTCATGTTCTGGATTGACTCATAGCTCCTGTGTCCTAGGCATCTATGCCACAGTTGCAAGCAGTTTTCATGCGAACATGACTGAACAAGGTTCACGTCATTGGGTTGGTATGCTTCATGTTTGGACCAGGCTGGTCTTTCTCTGTCTGTCTTTGACACAGGTTACTCCTGCACGCTGTACAGGCCTTTGCATTCAGAGCCTACAAGAGAAACTTCTCCATTCTGGGTAACAACATGTTGTCCATTTCTAATATACAGTCCACAGCCTTGTTTCTCTAGCTTGAATATTGAAAGCAAGAAGCTTGAGGAGTCAGGGGTATACAAAACATCTCTCGCTAGAAATTGATTAATGGATCTATCTGGTAACTTTCAATACAAAATTCCTTCACCTTTCATCTTTGCTTTAATTGTAATATTATTGCTCAAACGAACAATCTCTTCAGAAAATATCAAACAATTTAGTATAGAAATCCAAACGATTTGAGATATGAATCATGGAACCAGTGTCTAGAATAAATTTTTCATCACCTTGTATCAGGGAAACACTGAAATTCTTATTTGAATCTCTTTCTGTAAAGTCAGCTTTCCTTGTCTGATTGTTGGGACAGTTTGCCACCTTGTGGCCTCCTCGCTGTGCCCATGGCAAAAATTAACCTGAACCCACTAACCCTTTTGCAGAGCACACACACACACGTACACTATGCTTAATGCTTCCTCACCAAATAATCTAAAGCAGTGATTCTCAAACTTGGGTCCTCAGGTGTTATTGGACTTCAACTCCCATAATCCTCAAGCAAAGGCCACTGAGGCTGGGGATTATGGGAGTTGAAGTCCAATAACACCTGAGGACCCAAGTTTGAGAATCCCTGATCTAAAGTCTAGCAGTATATATGTGATTATATGTATATTATGCAATTTATTCAAATGCCTTGGATGGTTTGCTTTTAGGTTTGTGCGTTTTGTATTTTTTCTGTTTTGATTTGTACCAAATCCAAATCAACCCCATTTTGTATTTTGTCTGAAATTAAGCCTTCCGAATCAACCCAGTTTTGTTTTGTATCCGAATTAATCCGAATCTGAATCCGAATTAATTCAGATTTAAAAATGGGTCATGTGGTCAAAAGAGTGGGTGGGGGTTATAGTGCCCAATGAGTGGAAGCTACCATAAAATTTTCAAAGGAATTGGTCTAACTGCTGATTTTTGGTTAATTTTTGAAGTTTGCGCATCTTCCAGATTTTCTCCATAGGGTATGATGTTGGTTTCAGGGAAAGTATAGCTTCACGTGGGGTCGGGGGGGAAGGGTGGCCCAGAGTGGAGTGTGGTTGGTGGTAGTACCCAGTTGGTGCAAGGAAGCTACCACAATTTTTTCAGAGGAATTTGGCAAAGGGCTAATTTTTAAAGAATTAACAAAGTTACGTGTCTTTCAGATTTTCCTTGTAGGGTATAATGGAGGTTTCTGCAGTTCCATAACTCCACTTGAGGGGCACTGGGGTGGCCCAGAGCAAGTGGCGGTGTAGTGCACATAGGGTGCCAACCATCCACATGGGTTGCTAACCCATGAAGTACAGGGTTTTGTTCTAGAGATGTTCTGAGAGTAGATTCTCTGGTAGCATATGAGAGTGGATTCATGGTTTTTCATTAAAAACCTCATTTGCTACCAGAGAATCTAAACTCAACTCCTCAGAAACAACAAAGCCCAGTACCCCAATGGGTTTGCAATCCAGGGGGTTGGTTGGCACCCTCTGTGCATTACACCACCACTTGATTTGGGCCATCCCAGTGCCCCCCAGGTGGAGTTATGGGGCTGCTGAAACGTCCATTATTCCCTATGGGGGAAGAATCTTAAAGATGCATAAACCTCAAAAATTCCTAGGAAATCAGCCCTTTGCCTATTTGAAATCTGGGTGCACCACCCTTGGGGCACTGCCACCCAACCCATTATTTTGCCCCTGAAGCCCCACATAAACAAGTTGAATTTGTGAAGAGAATGACCAATAAGCCAGCATGGTGTAGTGGTTAGAGTGCTGGACTAGGACCAGGGAGATCCGAGTTTAAATCCCCATTCAGCCATGATACTAGCTGGGTGACTCTGGGCCATTCACTTCTCTCAGCCTAACCTATTTCACAGGGTTGTTGTGAAGAGAAACCTAAGTATGTAGTACACTGCTCTGGGCTCCTTGGAGGAAGAGCGGGATATAAAATGTAAAAAAATAAAATAAAACTGCCTTGGTACTATGGAACAGCTTCAAATGTTCATTTAACTGAACTGGAGTGAGCCATAGCCCAAACAAATCAGCCTACTGTTCAGAATGGTTGAGATTTATCATCACTGCATTTAAGAAAGTGCAAAACCATGGATCACGGTTACAAGAAAGAGAGAAGCAACTAAGATTCCTGGGGATGTCAATAGATTGACAGGCGTGTTCCCCACCCCCTCCTTTTGTCTCCTGTAGTCCCATGTGGATGACCTGTCCCAGCAATGGCAAAAGTTGTGAACCCCTGGCTTAGACATCATGTCCCACCATATTACATTGTGGCCTAAATTACATTAGACTGCTCAACTTGGGCATCAAAACTTAGACACCACTATAACTCACAAAAATCAGAAGAATAACAAAATAGCCGTTCAAAAGAGCCCTTAACAAGTCAAGAGATTCTTTCTAAAACCTTTGGAAAGAAAAACCTGTGTAATTTCAGAACTTCCCTAACCAGCTTCTGGAAAAGCTTCTCCACACAATTTATACCATGGCTTTTAGCAAGAGCTTTTGAATTGCAATGAATTTGAAGTGCAATATTTGGGTATTTCTGTCTCAAAATGCTGTCTTCCACATCCCTTTGCAAGGTCAGTTTGCATTTCAATCACACTGAATACAACACTTAACTAAACTATTCATGCTCAACAGTTTTTGCATATTTTACCTTCTGCTAATCACTCAGTGCCTCAGCTGGAGTGGAGAGAGTCAGAGAAGTCAATTTGAATTGCAATGCTTTTCCGAAGAACAAAGAACAACAAAGCATTCTGTCCGAAACACAGTCATTTCGATTTGGAAACAAAAATCTCTGTTTTTTAATTCTTGATTTTGTTTTGGTTACAAAACCTCCGAAATTGCCATTTTGGGGCACAAAACGTTTTGTACCCGAATCGAAATGCACAAGCCTATTTGCTTTGTTGTGTCTGCCTGTATTTGGGGGACCTCATGAATGGGCACTGTCTGACTCTTTCTCTCCCCTCTCGCTGGACTTCTTTGCAATGAAGAGAGAGACTGGGTCATATTGTGACTTGTAGAAGCATCATCATTTTTATTCAAACTCGATCACTTTTATGGCTGGGTGCCAGGTGTAGCTGTGTGTCTATCTGTGATATAACACTTACTTACTTGTTAATACTGGCTGCTGCTGCAGTTACCCTGCATTGGAAGGGTGTGCATGGGGCAGTGCATTTCATTGTTGTTGTTTCACACTGCTGTGTGTTCTGTTGGGGTGTGTGTGTGTGTGTGTGTGTGTGTGTGTGATGAGCATGTGGATGGACTCCGAGGAAGAGGAGGAGGAAGAGACAGACAGGATGGCAGCAGAGGTGGGAGTGCAAGGTCCAGCACTTGCAGAGGAGAGTGGGAACAGCCCATGGGAGGCTGGAGAAGTGTTAGAGCCTGTTGTGGCAACTCCTATGGAAGAAGGACGGCCAGTCTCAGCAGTGGAGAGCCGTCATTCAAAGAGACAGCAGGAGATAAAGGACCGCATGCACAGAATGGCTAGACTAACAAGCAAGGCTGCTGAGTCAGGGATCCATGATTAAAAGCACATGGTTTCAGCCTATATTAGCCGGTTTTGCCACAGCCGCTGTGCTAGTATCAACGTTGTTCTTCACTGAGATACTTGACTGTGTTTCTGTTTGCTGTGCCTGTGTTTTGACCTTGGACCGTTTGGACTCTCTGCATGCCTGTGTGTTGACCTTGAGTGGTTGGGACTCTATTGATTATGATTTGGACTTTGTTAGACTGACTGGTGATATTATGACCCGGACTGACTCTGGTTTGAAGAAACTGCTTACTTCCTGGCTTTGTTGTTTAACCTCTGCCCCTGTCTGTTTCACTCTCTGGTGGCTGATATTTATAGCTCCAGATTATTGGGACATGTTTATGACAGTATATGTGAAATTTGGAAACGTGGTCCATTACAAAGCTCTGCTGTTGTTGATGTGTGATCTTGATGTTCTTTGGGGCAGATTCGGGGCAGAAAGGGGGCTTCAGGTGCAGAAGAGTGGGTTGGGTGGTGGTATCCCAATGGGTGCCACTGCCTGCCACCACCCAGATTCCAAAGGAATTGGGTAAAGGGCTGCTTTTTAAAGAATTAATGAAGTTTACGCGTCTTTAAGATTTTTTCCCATAGGGAATAATTGAGGTTTCAGCAGCCCCCAAACTGCACTTGGGGGGCACTGAGGTGGCCCAGAGCAAGTGATGGGTAAATGCACATAGGGTTCCAACCACCCCCATACCCACAAGCCTCTTGGGAACAGGGTTTTTTTTGTTTCTGAGGTGTTCAGTGTAGATTCTCTGGTAGCATATGAGATTTTCAGTGACAAACAAGAATCCACTCTCATAGAGAATCTACACTCAGCCCTTTGCCCAATTCCTCTGAAAAAGTTGTGGTAGCTTCCTTGCTCCCACTAGGCACTACCACCCACCACACTCCGCTCTGGGCCACCCCTTTCCCCCAACGTGAAGCTATTCTTTTGCTGAAACCTCCATTATTCCCTATGGGGAAAACCTTAAAGACACGTGAACTTCAACAATTCACAAAAAATCATCCCTTTGCCCAATTTTGAAATTTGGGTGGTAGCCTCAACACACTAGGCACTACCACCCCACCCCACTGTTTTGGCCCTGGGACCCCCTTTTAAAAATCCAAATCAATTCAGATTCAGATTAATTTGAGTACAAATTGAATCAGGGGTGATTCAGATGGGTCAGATTTGGACCCCAAACAAATTGGGGGTGTTTTGATTCAGCTACAAATTAAAATGAAAAAATCATTTCATGCACGCCCCTACAAAACACTTCCTTCAAGGAACAAAGGAGAAAGATTTCCCTTACTGACAGGTCCATCCAAAACAGATTGTGTATGTATGTGGATTGTGGACATTTGGGCCATGCTGTGCTCATGGTGCAGTGTTTCTTTGAGGGGTTCATCATGAGCACAATGTTTGCCCACATCTGGCACCAGTAACTTATCTGTGGCATAGTCAAATGAGGAGCAAGTTGTATTTATGGTGAAGCAATTGTATGGTCAAATCATTTGGGGAGGGGAAACAATTCCTCTTACCCCAATTAATCTGTTCTGCATTTCCTCTTTCTCTCTCTGCACAGAGAGCAATTGGTAGGGGCATGTTTTAAAGGAGTGACTCAGAAGGATTCCCCTAAACCCAAGCTGCTACAGAGTAAGAAAAAGCATCATCTAAACAAAGCTGTTGCTAGTTTATATACAAACCAAAATGATTTATTTGTATATCCTCCTACAAATCCAGAAAATAAAGAAGATTCTAATTGCCCCATAAGCCAAGGTGGTATAGTGATTAGGTTGTTGGCGGAGAACTGGCTCACTAGGCTCACTGTCCCTCCAACAGGGATTCTCCAATGTTTTTGTTGTTGACTACAACTCCCAGCATGCCCAGCTGCAATGGCCTTTGGCTGGGGATTATGGGAGTTGTAGTCAGCAATATCTGGGAATCCCTATTAGAGGGAACAGTGACCAGAAGACCCAGGTTCAAGCCCTCACTCAGACATGAAGTGGCTCACTGGGTGATCTTGGGCCACTCACATTTCTCGGCCTAGCCTACCCCAAAGGATTGTTGTGAGGATAAAATGGGGGGAAGCAGACTTGAGATGTTGTACATGGAGTCATCTGCTCCTGTGAGGCACTCTCTCTCGCTCTCAGTATAGCCAACTTTACAGGCTGTTGGGAGGAAAATGAGATATTCCCTACTCGCATCTCTCTCTTACTGCTTGAAAAAGTCATACACAAAAGAAAAGAAAACCCTGCTTGGATTCAACAATATATCCAATCATCAAAATGAATCCCAATATTATATATGAATATTTTAATATAATAGTATATGTTTTGAAAAACTGTCCAAGTATAATCTGAATTTAAAAATCTATATTTCTCAAATAAAACTATACAAAATGATCATTGAGATACTCTGTATCCAACTGGAGAGTCCAATAGTGCATTTCAAAATTGCCGATGAAATGGGAGAAGTATAGATGAATGTTCCCAGTATCATTTTTTAATTAGAAGATGAACTATCATACCGTGATTTTGCCGGCCTCCGATCCCCTCTTGTGCTGTTGCCAGATGCGTTTTGACTAGCTCGTCTTCTTCAGTGAAAATCTTAAAAATATATGTATTAAATTGCAATAGGACTGAGACATAGATATTAAATTACATAGATATTAAATTGCAATAGGACCATAGATATAATGTTTAACAAACTACAATGATAAGATGAGACAAAATATTATTTATTTTATTATAATTTATTTATTTAAAATATTTCTATACCACCCAAAACTTGCATCTCTGGGCGGTTTACAATTAAAATAATTTAAAACATTAAATCAATTAACAATTAAAATCGTTTAAAAGATTAAAAACCTTTAAAACCCAGTACTAAAATTATTTAAAACTATAAATCTAATTAAAAGCCTGGGTGAATAAATGTGTCTTCAGTGCCTTTTTAAAAGTTGCCAGAGATGGGGAGGCTCTTATTTTAACAGGGAGTGCATTCCAAAGTCCAGGGGCAGCAACGGAGAAGGCCCCGTCCCCGAGTAGCCACCAGGCGGGTTGGCGGCAGCCACAGGTGAACCTCTCCAGATGATCTCAACAGGCAGTGGGGCTTATGGCAAAAGAAGACGTTCTCTAAAATATACAGGATGTTCTCTTAAATATACAGATTTATACAGTATATTTGTATATACATATATACAAATAGATGTTCTCCTAAATATACAGGATGAAATATTTATACCCCCACCCCTCCAGTACATTACTGCTCAGGGCAGCTCACAACATTTATAAAACAGTTACATTATAAAATCATTAAGAAATATCTTAAAGAAGGCTGGTAACACAGATCTAGTACATTACTATAAATTTTCATATGAATACCCAAAGTAGGCTGAATTGCAATAACTAGATTAACTATATATATTAAACAAAACAAACAAAATGATGAACCCTAATGCAGACTGATGTCGATCATAGAGCCAACATAGTAATCTGCAACTTTCTCAAAATGTAAATTCTCCTGGAGCCTTTATAGACAGGGTTTCCAGCTCTCGGAATATTTAGCCAACAAAGTGACTTCGAATTAGACTCGCAGCACTAGGGAAGCAGCCTCTCTGCTCTGAGTTTTCTTTTGTGTAGGTTCACATGCAACTCGCTTCTGTGTTTTGCTTGGGGCCAATGGCTTCCTCGAGGAGGCAGGACGCCACACTTCCCTTTTCCCCAAGGGTTTAGTACTGTAATTGAAACACCTTCTGTGATCCGGCTCTGTTGAAGTATGTACACACACACACACACACACACACACACACACACACACACACACTCACACTCCTAGCATGTGTCAGCCCGCCCGCAGCATCACCTCTGCTTTTGCAGCCCCATTCTTAGCTTGGATTGCATGCTCATTTTCTGCAGGACTGCAAACTTTTCTTCTCCCTGGATGTCCCCACTCCAAAAACTTTCAAAGAGCAGAAAACCTGAAAACTGGTTTTTCCAGTCTTTGCCTCTGTGCAGCTTTCTATAGTATTTGAATTTCATAGGTGTGACTTGCTGTTATCATGTTAATGTATAGAGTTGCTGTGGTTTATCCCAAAAAAACTCCAGTAAAATACTGGATTTTTAGCACTCAGACATAAATTGGGATGAAGTGAAATCTGGAAGGAAAAGCCCGATTTGGGGGTGGTGTGCTTCCAAAGACATTGAATTGACTTCGGTGGGAATCTGGCTGTAATGTGAATGGACTCCTTCCCTATTGGAGGAGATTTGGGGTAAAGCCTCTGTGTGGGGAAATTCCTGGAGACCATAGAGTACTTCAGGGGCATAACAAGGCTGGAGGAGGCCCAGAGACAAAATTTTAAAATGGGCCCCTCGCTGATACACACAGACTTCACAATATATAGTCATATGACTTGCCTCATGTGACTTGCCTCTGGGGGGGGGCCTCGAGGCTTGGGGGCCTCCAGGCAGCCGCCTCCCCTTGTCTAATAGTAGTTATGCCCCTGGAGTACTTGCAGTCTACTATTAGTCCCAACCCAACATTAAGATTGAACTGCTGTTGGTTTCTCCCTTCAGCTTTCCTTGCTAGCTCAGTTCTAATAGCTTAAATAGAATCTATCTTTTCCTAATGGGATTGGAAACATCTGATAGCACCACTGAATTGAGTATCCAGCCTTCTAATCCTGCTGCAACTTACTCCCATGTTATATAATAGAAAACATGTATATATTTAAGATGAAATAAAATGAAATAAAATGCACTCTAGACTGGGATGAAAAACCCCAATTTCAAGTATACGTTGATAGAATCTGAGCTGTCGGTGACTGACCAGGAGAAGGATCTTGGGGTCCTGGTGGACAGCTAGTTGAAAGTGTCAACTCAATATGCAGCAGCTGTAAAAAAGGTCAATTCCATGCTAAGGATCATTAGGAAGGGGATTGAAAATAAAACTGCTAATATTAACATTCCCTTATACAAATCTCTGGTGCAGCCACATTTGGAGTATTGCGTACAGTTCTGGTCACCATATCTTAAGAAGGACATTGTAGAACTGGAAAAGGTGCAGAGGAGGGCAACCAAGATGATCAGGGGCCTAGAGCACCTTTCTTATGAGGTAAGACTACAACACCTGGGGCTATTTAGTTTAGAAAAAAGACGACTGCGGGGAGACATGATAGAGGTCTGTAAAATTTTGCATGGTGTGGAGAAAGTGGATAGAGAGAAATTTTTCTCCTCTCACATAACACTAGAACCAGGGGTCATCCCATGAAATTGATTGCCAGGAGGTCTAGGACCAACAAACGGAAGTACTTTTTCACACAATGCATAATCCACTTGTGGAATTCTGTGCCACGAGATGTGGTGACAGCCAACCACCTGGATGGCTTTAAGAGGGGTTTGGATGACTTCATGGAGGAGAGGTCTATCATCAGCTACTAGTTAGGGATGTGCATGGAACCACGGAGGCATGTTCCGGCACTGGGGGGAGTGTGGCTTTAAGAGTATGGGGGGTAGTACTTACCCTGACCCCACCGCTCTTCGCCCTCCCGTGCTGGACTTAGTTAAAACATTTTTGGGGTGGCAGAGTTCCTCCCTGCCACCCCTGCCCCCGTCGTTGCCTGAAAGAGCTTCCAAAGTTCCAAGCAGTAGACGTCATTGTGACGTATGCAGCATGCGTGGGCCGGCAGCGGTGGGCGCATGCGCCTGCCACCAGCTTCTACTGCTTGGGACTTTGGAAGCTCTTTCAGGCAACGACGGGGGCAGGGGTGGCAGGTAGGGGTGGGTCCGGACCGGTCCGGAGGCCCTTGTAAAGGCCTCCGGACCGTCCGGACCGGTTCGGACCTGGCCGGTCCGGTCCGGGTGGAGGGGGACCCTTTAAGGGCAGGGAGGGTTTACTTAACCCTCCCGCCACTTTGCTCCCTCCAGGGCTCGTATATATTGTAATAATTGTCCCTCTGAACGCAGCCTCCAGGACGGGGTGGGCGCGCGCGCGCTGCTCTGCAAAGGGAAGATCCTTCCAAAGGGAAGACTCACATTTTAAAAGTTAACTCTTGATGGCCATCATAAACCCCAACGAGAAGCCGGAACAGCACCGAGTCAGCCTCTGGCGCCTCTCCACTTGGCGGCTCCCTTCTGGCTGCCTTCCTTCTCCTCCCATTGGGCCACTCTGTATGTGGGGGGAAGTCGCTTGGGATCCAGAAGTGAGGGTGGGCTGGGCGCGTCAGTGCGTCCTCCCTGGCAGAGCTCTTCTCAGTGGCTGCTGGCGGCGGCTCAGAATGAGGGAGGTGGTGTTTACGATGGCCATCAATAGTTAACTTTTAAAGCATGAGTCTTCCCTTTGGAAGGATTTTCCCTTTGCAGAGCAGCGCGCGCGCGCCCACCCCGTCCTGGAGGCTGCATTCAGGGGGACAATTATTACAATATATACGAGCCCTGGAGGAGGCAAAGTGGCGGGAGGGTTAAGTTAACCCTCCCCGCCCTTAAAGAAACCCACCCCACTGTGCCGGACCGCAACTCTGCGGTTCCATGCACACCCCTAGTGGCAGGGAGGAACTCTGCCGCCCCAAAAATGTTTTAACTAAATCCAGTGCCAGAGGGGGAAGAGTGGCGGGGGTGGGAGTACTACCCCCAAGCTCTTAAAGCCACACTCCCCCCAGTGCCGGACAGCTGAACCAGCCGAATTCCGGACCCGTCCGGAGGCCTTTTGCATGGCCCCGGAACGGTCCATGCATACTCCTACTACTAGTTAGAGGGCTGTGGGCCATCTCCGGCCTCAAAGGCAGGATCCCTCCTGACTACCAGTTGTGGGGGAGTAACAGCAGGAGGGAGGGCATGCCCTCAACTCCTGCCTGTGGCTTCCAGTGGCATCTGGTGGGCCACATTGGGAAAGAGGATGCTGGACTAGATGGGCTTCCTTGGGCCTGATCCAGCAGGGCTGTTCTTATGTTCTCATGATGCTGAACATCTGGTGCCTCTGGCCAGCTGCACTCAGGGGGCTGCCGGCTCACACACAAACACTAGGCAGGGGGAAGGGGCTGGGGGCTGTGTATATTTGTAAAGGTGTGAATTTGTAAATGTGTAAATTTACAAATGTGTAGATAGGTGGCTTGGGGGGGGTGCAGTGGGACTGTGTAAGTGTGTTATAAGCCTCACCCAGGCTTTTAATTAGATAGTGTTTTAATTGTGTTTTAATTGCATTTTAATAGTTTTAACTTTTTAATTTTAATTGTTGAAATGTTTTAATCTTTTATTGGCTGTTTTTATTGTTTTGTAAACCGCCCAGAGAACTTACATTTTGGGCACTATAGAAATTTATTAAATAAATAAATAAATCTGAAAATATGTTAAACTGTAAACCTGTAAAATTGACTGTCAATGTGTAAGTTAGCAGATGTGTAAATGTGTTGATAGGTGTGTAGAGGTTTGTCGTATAGATAGACGTGTAAATAACTGTATAGATGTGTACATACTTGTATATATTTGTACAATAGTGTATAGCTTCCCATTTCTTTCCCCTCAGTTAGTTGTAGCGCCCACACACATACACACCCAACACGCATGCACCAGCAGTGATACGTCAGTGTTTGAGAGCCTTGCTATGTAGGCTCTCAGCAAAGGTGTGGTGGCCCTGCCAGTCTGAGGTGGATTTTCCTTTATTCTAGAATGCACAAAGAGAAGAGGACTGCTAAAGGTGTGTTATTTTAATTTTTTTATTGGATATCTGAAATGTGGGTTTCTGGAATTGCTTTGCCTCTTTGGAATTTGCATGTAATGCGGGCTGGTTTTTCGCTGCCTTGTGCCGTCTTCCTAGGCTTGTGTGGCTACAGGCTACTGGTTGTCTTTAGTGTTATTTCCTTTCCTGCTGGTTTTCTTGGCTTCCTTTGCAGTTGTTGTCATGATGTCAGTCTCATGGTGTAGCAGGTCTGTCGCTGTTGTAGGTTTTTTTAGTCAGCAGTTTGGTGGTCTCCCTTTAGTGTTGTATTGGTGTGCAAACAGGAGCACAAAACCGGGGTGGGTAGTAGGCAGGGGGCGGGTAGAAAATTAGGCAAGAAGTGAGTGGGGAAGCTCACTCCCAGCCAAGAGAGGAGAAAAACCATGTATTTGTGTGACCAGAGGACCAGAATAGCTTTGGCATATAGGGTGAGAGAAGTAAAGAAGAGGGTCTAGATGGCCTCCCCCTTCCTGCTTGTTTGGGGCAAAGAAACCTTTGTCTTTTGAGCACTGTGCAATCTCCACATGCTGCTGACAATGGGGAAAAGAGCACCCCACCCCTCTCAGCATCCCCATAGGATTAACTGATTTGCTGCCATGACCCCTAATTTGTTGCCTGGCCCCTAAAAGCGTAAGATGAGGTGTAGGAAAATTTGGACCCCCAGGGACACAAAAATGAAGGAACATAAGAAATGAAGAAATGAAGGAAAAGAACAAAGACCTGAAAGAGGAGGAGGAGGAGGAGGAGGAGGAGGAGGAGAGACAGGGCTTCTTAAGAAAGAACTCAATTTTGGGTGGATAAGGAGATAAGAGGGATGTCCCAGTCTCCAAGCCAGAGAATGATCAGGGAGAAGCAAAAAAATAAAATAAAAATGTAGCGATGCAGGAGTAAGTCTGCCCAGATATAGTCAGCCGGAGTGAAGGTCCTCTTCTTGTTCCCCAGAATCATCTGAATGTTCAAAGCTATGGTCTGAAAAGAAGAAATGGGGTTGGGGGAGCATCAATTGGCACACAGACACCCCCCCTACTTCTACTTGAGGAGGCAGGGTTGAATACCATGCACACACTGCCTAGGCAAATTAAGGTGAGCAGGAAAGAATGGAGGCCGTTCAGGAGGGCTGCCGCCATGAAGCTCCACCAGCATCTCCACCCCTCCCTCCTCCAAGTTTTCTACCTGTTCCAGCTCCTTAAAGTACTGGAAACTACCCAAGAAGCAGCTTCAGGCAAAGTAGGCTTGGCCAGTCCATCCTCTCTGCATTACCCACTATTCTGCCCTCTGTGTCACCACCTACAACAGACCACACATCTTGGCTGGGCCCTACCACTTGTGCTGTTTCAGATCCTGGATGTGCCAGTGGAGAAACTAGCTAGGCAGGTCTTACAGTTTCCAGCACGGGGGCCCCACGGGAGAGTCTCAAGAGGCTGCCTATTGTGGAACAAGATTCTATCTGCGGCCTTCCCCAGGGTAGAGAGTAGCTCTCCACAATCCATTGTGATACTCACCCAGGTGAAGAGAGGGATTGCAATGAAGGCAAGGACCATATCCAGAATTTCTCTCTGGAGGATAACGGCAGGGATGAGGAGCAAGGAGAAGACTACCACACAGGCAGTCTGCACCCTAGCATATACGGTGAGGTCGCACGTGGTCTGCCAGAGAGGAGCACCAAGAAAGAGGTCAGCTCATGACCCACTCATACCCCATCCCTTTCTTCCTCCATCAGCCTAGAACTCTTATACCTCCTCCTCCCTGCTTCCAAACCACCAACATCTCTATTGAGTTTGTTATTGAAAATATTAGTTCTCCATTCTTAATTGCCTTGTTTGTTCAGTACATTTTTATGCAGCCCCAAACTCATGCCTCTGGGTGGTTTACAACAAATGTAAAACAAAAGATTAAAGCAATAATCCAAACATATAAAACAGCTTAAAACACAGTCATAATTTACAGATCTAGCTAAAAGCTTGAATGAAGCAGCATGTTTCAGTCACACTGATCTTTAAACTATGTTGGAGATCAGGAAGCTCTTGTTTTGGCAGGAAAAATAAAGCATATTCCAAAGCTTCACAACAGCAACAGAGAAGGTCAGTCTCTGAGCAGCCACCAGATGAGCCAGTGACAACGGCAGATTGACTTCTCCAGATTATTTCAATAGGGTGCTTTCCAGATTAAACCCTACAAAAGAGTCACTACGTATCTGCTAAGTGTGCTTCCGTACTTCCTGTGTTGTGACACCGCAGTCCCTGCGCTGACAGCAAGGGGCCATTCACATTTCAGATGCTTTAATTCGGATGTTACATTTGCATTAAATGTGCTACAACATTGCAAGTCCATCGCAGAAAAATTTCTGTATTTTCCCATTGTAGGAGCTTGAGATTCTGGGGATCGTTTTCAATACAGCCTTGCCAAGCCAAAGCATTTTACCCCATTGCAGTGTGTAATCTGGAAAGCACCCAGGTGATAGTGTTACGGTATGGCGCCATTGATTAGGAGAGATATGTACCTGCTGAGAATGTATTATTTATCTCAGTTTAGACTTTTCCTCTCCCAGCAAAATGAAAGCCTGTGGTATTAAGCTAAACTTATCCAAGGATTGTTCAGACAAGTAAAAAAGAAGTGGGATTTGTTTCTCCTGTAACATCTCTTTATTTGGCAATTAACAAAGAAAATAAATGTTAGCACACTAAAAGTAAGTTGCCAAACTCAAGCACTGACATGATATCAATGCACAAAGTGTTTTAAAAGAGTTTCCAGTGCCCATCTAAATTTGTCCATACTAAACGCCCAAATTTCTGTAAATACAATAAAATCATTTCACTTTACTAGAGGGACCTCGTTTATTCCAGCGGCGATTAAGTTATTTGTCACTAAAGTTTATCTCAAATTATAGTGCCCAATTGGGGCCTCCTAGTAATTTTGTCCTGTTGGAAGCTGTACAGTCCAAATTTATTAGAGCCATTCTTCTAGTTTCCCCCTGCATTCCCAATACTCTCACCAGGCAATAAGTAGGTCTTGCTAGGGCTGAATCGGGTTACTGGACATGTATTATAAAGTTTTGGTTAAAACTGGTTTTTGCCAATGTAGGCCTGGCTTCCTTGGTAATGATTGATGAATTTAATCATAAGTGAGAAGACCTTGGTTAAAAATAAACTACTTCAGTTTGGGTTCTCCCATGAGGAAATTCTCAGATTTGGACATGATCAGGCCTGGCAGGTTATTAAGCAGCGTATTGCTGATGCAGAATTACAAGTGGATACAGTCTGTCTAAGGAGTGGAATCTATCTGGGGAAACAACTTCTTAATTCCAGACCAGCAGCATATTTAGAGAACATTCTTATCTCTAAATTTAGGCATCCATTTACTCTTGCCCGCCTAAACGCCCTTCCAACGACTGTTAGGGATGGTAGATATAAAGGGATTCCATTTAACTTAAGGATTTGCCCCTGTGGAATGGGTGCCGTAGAAACTACCCCTCGTGTTATTTTATACTGTAATTTTTATAGTGATGCTCATTTAAAACTAATTTACCCTCTTTTGGGGAAGTTTCCGTGTCACTCGGATAATTTTACTTAGAGTTTTTGTTATCTAACTTTAGTAAAGAGATCACTTTCAATGTGGCTAGGTTTTGCTACATTGTTTGTATGACCCGCTTGAGTCTTATGTAAGGTTTTTTGCTGTATTGTCTGGTCTATGATTGTAATAAAGCTTATTCTATTCTAAGGGTTTCCAGTTTCAAAAGGCAATAGCTGCAGCAATAGCAAAAATCAGATCATCCCCCCAAAGCAGGTCTCAGAATAAAGATCTCTTTCTCTCGGAGGGCTTGCTAGAATAAGCATTCAGAGCTGACTTCTCCATCCCAGATGTCTTCAAACTGCTTCAGTATCCACTCAAGATGTAAATAAATAAATATAAATAAATAAATGTCTCCTTTTGCTCCCCAGCAAACTGTTGCAGGCCTTAGTTAAAAGCTGCGTCCCCTTCTTCCCTCCTCCCAGTTCAAAGCATAGGTCAGGTGCAGATGATCTCACTGTTTTGACTAGGAGGGCACAAGTGGAGGCCATGCTCAACAGAGTGCAAAACAACAAGTGCAGCTGTCAGCAAAAATAGAGATGCTTCCTGTATGTAAGGGAGATAGAAGATGGCTCATGTAAGGTTTGCTTTTAATTTCATTTTTTGTCCTTTGAAAGCAAGCAGCCACCAAACTGATCTCAAACATGGACACGGAATGTAACAGTAGGGCTCATAGCAAAGAAGGCTCTTAAATGTCCTGGGCCAAAACAGTTTAGAACTGTACATAGGAACATAGGAAGCTGCCATATACTGAGTCAGACCATTGGTCTATCTTGCTCAGTGTTGTCTTCACAGGCTGACAGAGGCTTCTCCAAGGTTGCAGGCAGGAATCTCTCTCAGCTCTATCTTGGAGAAGCTGCCAGGGAGGGAACTTGAAACCTTCTGCTCTTCCCAGAGTGGCTCCATCCCCTGAGGGGAATATCTCACAGATCAAGTCTCCCACTGAAATGCAATCAGGGCAGATCCTGCTTAGCTAAGGGGACAAGTCATGCTTGCTACCACATGACCAGCTCTCCAACTGTATAGGTAATAAACATCTCTGAATGTTTTAAATGTTCAATTGCTGTTTAATTTTTTAAAATTGCTGTAATTTTGAATGTTTTTAATTTTTTAATTGCTGTTTTAATAATAAATAACCAGCACCTTACATTTTGCCCAGAGACATATTGGCAACAAGTGTAGATCTTTTATTATAGGGGTAATGACCTTATCACCAACCTTATCACCAGCAATGGACACAACTGGCATATCAGCCAAAACTGAGAAAAAGCACTCCTGGCCAGAGCCTCAGCCTGAGGCACCAGAGAAAGGTTTGGGTTCAGAAGTACTCCCAGCAGACTGTGTATCTGTTCTTTCTAGGGGAGAGTAACTCTGTACAGAACAGGCTGGTCAAAATTGTCTCCACAGTTCCAACCCCACACAATAAGTATCTCTGTCTTATTTGGTTTCAGTCCCAGTTTGTTATCCCTCGTCTAGCCCACTACCACCTGCAGGCAAACATTTAGGAATGTTATGCCATTTCCTGATGAAGTTGACAGGGAGAAATAAATCTGGGTGTCAGCAGCATACTGATAGCATCTTGCACCATATCAGATCATGTAGACATTAAAAAGTGTTAGAGATCAAATGCAGCCCTGCAGGACTCCATACAAAAGCTCACATCTGGAAAGCAACAATCTAAAAGTGAAACCATCTAGAATCTGCTTGAGAAGTAGGAGTGGAATTACTGTAAAGCTGTGCCTCCCACTCCAAACTATCACAGATGGTCCAGAATGATACCGTGGTCAATGGCATCGAAAGCTGCTGAGGGATCAAAAGAGTCACATACCCTCCTTGGATTCCCAACAAGGAATAATCCATCAAGCAGACCGATTCCATCCCATAGCCCACCCCAAAACAAGGAAATGTGGCTGGGGATAGATGCTAGGGATGATGGGAGTTGTATTTCAGCAACAGCTGGAGGCCCACAGGTTGGGAAAGCAAATTTCTTTCCTCCAAGATTGTCTGAAGCTGAGAGGCTACCTCCCTCTCAGTCACTTTGCCCAGCCATGGGTGGTTGGAGACAAGTCTATAATTGCCTGACTCTGAGAGATCCAATGCAAAAGAGGTCTAATAATTGCCTTCTTTAGACAGGAGGGTATCCTGCCCTCCCTCAAAGAAACATTTAGGATGTCTCCAAGGCCTCCTCCACTAATCCCTTACCAGATAGTATAAGTCATGTGGACTTATACATGTTAGTCAAGAGAAGAGATGGCAGACTACATGGCTCCAAGTGGCTTGTCCATGTCCTTGGGAGTCACGGAGTGAAACTGATCCAATCTAACCATATAAGAGGAGTGCCTGTATTTAAGGAGGAAGAATTCCCCAATTATCCTTCACAGCCTCTCACACTAAATTACAGGCATGGGCATTGCCTCAGAGTTGTGGAGGAGGGAAGTATATTCACTCCACTCCTTCACCTATCAGCGGGAATAAAGATCCACGTTCCTCTCTGGGAGCCCACCAGATCAACAACTCCTGTCCCTGCTGATTGTCTCATCTTTGACAGCCCCTGCCTTAAATAAAAGCCCTACATTTAGGACACTCCTCCCTCTCGCTTCCAGCTTGCTCCTTCTCCTTTGGCCAGGCAAGAGGATTGGCCACCCAATCTCTGGCCTCCCAAGGGGCCTTCTCCTCCAACTCTACCCCCTTGCTAGCATTTCCACACAGGGCCGCAGCTGTGGGTCAGACGTCATCATTATTCCATCTCCCCCACTCTGCCGCCTCTCTTGGCACATCACCGTTTGATCCAGTAAACAACCCTGTTTCATGGAGGAGGGTGAGGAAGCCCAACAAGGAGACACAACAAGGAGTGGGCACTTCTGCAATAGACTCTGTAATAATTGTGGAGTCTAGGTCAGCCTGAATACAAGAGATTATTTTTTTCCTACAAAAACACATTAGAAGTGCTGCAGTGGGTAACTGATGGCTCCAAATTCAAATTCAGGGAGGGCGGGGTTTGTATTAGCCCTCCTTCACAACTACAGACAACTCTGCTGGACACAAGCTTGCAGATGCAATACAAGCAGGAAAGAATGGCTTCTTTGGTCTTGCTTACAAATTGCTCTCCATGCACTCATACATTTCCTTGGTCTTTGAAGCAGAAATCAAGATGGGGAGGATGGAGTGCCTGGCAACAACAAAGATAACCCACCTTGCCCACTGAAGGCAAATTATAAGCATGGGCATCGGTGGGGTGGGGGAGAGGGGACAGTTGCCCCCTCACCAGATTGAGTCAGTTCCCATTGAATTTTTATTTTTATTTTTGCACTTATATCCCTCTCTTCCTCTGAGGAGCTCAGAGTGGTGTACATGGTTATTTTTGTCTTCACAACAACCCTGTGAAGTCGATTAGGCTGAGAGCTACATGACTGGCCCAAAGTCACCCAGTGAGTTTCATGGTTGAATGGGGATTTGAACTAGGGTCTTCTTCCCGGTCCTAGTCCATGGCTTCCTCCCACCCTGGAAAAGTCCTGCAGATGCCCTTGGTTGTAAGTGAACACATTCAGTGATATTGCACAACATAGTGCAGAATGGGGCAACCAAGATGATTGGGGGCCTGGAGCCCCTTCCTTATGAGGCAAGGCTACAGCATCTGGGGCTTTTTAGTTGAAAAAAAGGGGTACCTATGGCAAGACATGATAGAAGTGTACATACATATTTCTCCCTCTCTCACAACACTAGAACCAGGGGTCATCCCATGAAGCTGAAGGCTGGGAATTTCAGGACCAACAAAAGGAAGTACTTTTTCACAAAGCGTGCAATTAATCTCTGGAATTTTCTGCCACTCTATGTTTGCAGTTGTTGCTCATTTCTATGTCTAGGAACATAGGAACATAGGAAGCTGCCATATACTGAGTCGGACCATTGGTCTATCTAGCTCAGTGTTGTCTTTACAGACTGGCAGAGGCTTCTTCAAGGTTGCAGGCAGGAGTCTCTTTCAGCCCTCTAAATCTTGGAGATGCTGCCAGGGAGGGAACTTGGAATCTTCTGCTCTTCTCAGAGCAGTTCCATCCTCTACGGGGAATATCTTGCAGTGCTCACACTTCTAGTCTCCCATTCATATGCAACCAGGGCAGACCCTGCTTAGCTAAGGGGACAAGTCATGCTTGCTACCACAAGACCAGCTCTCTGTTTCTCCATTGGGATTGCATGAATTTTTGCATGAGTTGTGTGCATTTCTGTGTTGGTGTTGTGTGCGCTGATGTGCCATGAATTCTTACTTCCCACCTGGCTTCCTGCTACTTGTCCATTTCATGCCCCCTCTTCTTTGAGAACTTAACAGAACAATAGAATCCATTAGGTTGCTCCACAGGCAAACTTTAATAACTTTTGAACCACTGCTTGAAATGTCAGCAAATCACTAAAAAGCACCCCATCCCACCCCAACACATCTGACTGAGCACATTGAGTGCATTGGTAATTTTCTCCAACATTTGAAAGAAATACATGCTATGCTGTTCTAAATATTAGCGAAAACCCTAAAAATTAGAGGGAAAGGACTAAAGTGTCAATTTTCAGCAGTTTTTTAATTTGCTATACAGACAATTTTTAGCAGAACCCCTGGAAATTAAGCTCATTTGTAGGTCATGCATGCCAAATTTCAAGTTATTTCCTCCATAGAAGCCACATTTGCAAGCAATAGAATTAGGTAGCTTATAATGGTGGGACCTGTTTAAACTTTATTTTTTCTACTCATCTTAACTAAAGACAGACCCCTGGGTAGGGTTGCCATCCATCCTCCCAACTAATTAGGGTGTCCAGATTTTGTTGGAGATGGAGTTCCAGTGCATTAACTTTTTGCACCGACTCTCCTAATGACCACTAGGGCCATTGGGAGCAGAGGTAGCTAGTGAGGGACACCTTACCTGTCCCTGCTTTACCTCTACTCTATGACTCCTGCCTTGACTCCTCAGGCATTTCCTGTGATGAGTCAGAATCCCATCCTTTAGGTCCAGGCTCCAAAAGTACCTAGATGCACCTCTGCCCCTGGGGGCTCCTGTCCCAAATCCTCTTTAGTCTGTCCTGGGTGGTGTGGTTTGTGCCCTCAAGAACTTACATGTTAAAAAATGGTGCTTAATTTGCAGTGGTGGGGGCGGGGTGCCAAAGGCCTTCAGGTACAGGCTCCAAAATTTCCTCGGTGCACCTCTGGCTAGTACAGCCTATTTAGAATCAATGTATTGGGGATCTGGATGTGCACGGAACCGGGTGGGTGTGGTTCAAAGTCAGGGGGTGCATCTTTAAGGGCGGAGGAGGGTGCATTTACCCCTCCCTCCATTTTTCCCCTGCCAGTGCTCCCTTTTCCTAAAGTCCATTGGGGTGGCAGCGTACCTCCCTGCCACCCCGTTGCCCCCTTTACCAGAAGTAACTGGAAGTATCCGACATGCCTGCGTGCCAGGCACCGGCACACGCCTGTCGCGCCTGTCATACACAAACTCACACCATGTGCGTGCCTGCCTGCAATGTGTGCATGCCTGTGAGAGCCCCCTTTTTTGTGTCAGCCCCCTGCACTGGTTTCTAGCACATCCAATGGGGAGCGAGGAGCAAATTGCGCACCAACCTTTATGGAGAAGATAGTGACCGCAATGCAAATGGCAGTAGTGATGCTCAGAGAAATCCAGCTGAAGTCTGTCCTGAAGTGGGCAATGAGCAGTCCTGCAAAGGGGGTGAAGCTCAGGGTCTCGAGGGACTGTGAAGGAGAGGCAGCTGCAATCAACAAACAAAAGCTAGGCTCTCCTTTTAGTCCTGTAGATGTAGGATCTGAGGTTGAAATAATTCCCACAGGTGTGATTTTTGTGTAACTTAAGAATGTACATTGCATTTCAACATTGTATTTCAACATACCAAAAACATAGAAGTCTACCAATGTGCAAAAACTGTTTACCAAGTTTGAGGTACTGATATAATTGATTAACTTATAACACTAATCTAGTCATGCTGAAAGGTTTAAAACACACAATATGATAAAAAGTTAAGAAGGAATTTCCTCCCCAGCTGAAACCGTTACTTAAGTAGGAACAAAGTACAATTACGTTTACACAGGAAATGAGATGAGAAGATACTGTTATCATGTATTAAAGAGATTACTTGCCTATGTGATCTGTAATGTATAAAAATCTGTTGTAAATGATGATCGGGGTTCTGGAATTTGGGCACTAGCCGGCCAGAACCTTTGCTTCTGCAGAGCAAATAAAGCCTTTTAAAAACTTCTCCGCTGGTGATGTTCTTTGGCTCGCTAACCCAGTAAAAGAACCATTTGGATGGTATAGCAAATTGGTGTCGTGACTCGGATCAGGGCCACGTTCCTTACACGAGCATAGGCAACCCCCACTGGGTGGAAAGGCCCCCAGCGACGGACAGACTAATCAGCCCAGCCGGCACCTCACCTTTGTTGAGAAGTGGGCAAGGCTCTACCATCGCACCGGGACCTTCCACGACCAGGGGCCAGAAATTGGAGAACTAAGGCAGGAAAACAGTGTAAAGCACGCTGAGGGGAAGGATGCTCCGGAGCAGGTAAGTAGATTTAAACAAGAGGGGTTGGAGTCCCCTGGGGTGGGTTAAAGTCCCAGATTACGGTTAAAGGGTTAAAGTCCCAAATAACTAAACTACTTACCAGAAAAGGATGGGAACTGCTCAGAGCAAGTAAAAGGGGAAAGACTGTACTCCGCTATAATGTGTATTAAGTAATTGGATATTCCTAATGGGAGGAGATCCCCTTAGGAAAAAGAAAATCATTAATTTCTGTCAGAATTGTTGGCTTTATTACCAATTAGAAAGCAGGGCCGTATGGGCCCCCTGCGGATCGATCGATTATCAAACCATACTGCAGTTGTTATTGTTTTGTACCTGGGAAGGAAAATTTGAGGAACATCAATATGCGCAAGCATTTATGGAGCTCTGGTGTAGGGATGAAATCCTTAAAAGTTGTGGGTTGAAGAAGACACAGGCTGCTCTGAGGGCAGAAGCCAGTCTTCAGAGAAAGAGGAGGACACTTAATTTTTCTGAACATGAATATGCTGGTGGTTTTAGGAGTTTGTGGGCAAAACCTGAAATGTGTAAACAATGTGGTTAAACTCCTACGGGATTAATGATGTCTGTTGATGAAATGGGTGCCCGATTGATATCAAGTGGGGAGGCATCCACCCTGGTGGCTCAATTTAAATTGGCGTCCAGAAAGGGGTTAACCCCCTCAGCTCCACCTCCACCTTATGGAGGTGAGGGGGAAGATTTGCAGAGAAAGGGAAAAGGGAGAAAATGAGAGGAGGAAAAGGAAAAGGTGATAGAGAAAGGGGAAGAGACTGAAGTAGTAGTAGTACTTTGGGAGGTCCAGACGCCCTCCAAAATTCAGTCTGATACGAAGGATACCAGAGTGGTGCTTCAGAAAGTACAGAGAAAGGATGATAAGCAAGCACAGAGAAAGTTGGGAGAAAGAAAAGTGAGTGCCAAGGCATTTCTAGTGAGAGAAGTGACTTTTGAAGGAGCTAATGTGGCTTACGTACATGTTCCCTTTACTAGTATAGATATCATGGATACCTCCAACACCATATTTTGCCCAAGGTTCTTTATTATTGCAGTTTATAGATGATCTGTTTTTGGCTACAGTGGATAAAAAGGCCAATGAGCACTTAACTGTTTTTATTTTGACCCATTTGGCACAAACAGGTTTTAAAAGCCTCAAAACTGAAGGCTCAGTGGGTCAAATCTGAAGTAAATATATGGGCCTCCTGTTGTCAAAACATGCTAAGACTTTATTGCCAGAGAGAGTGCATACGATTGTGGGAATGAGGCAACCCACTACTGTTAAGGAGTTTGCTCTTTCCTTGGCATGGTTGGTTTTTGTAGACAATGGATTCCTGGTTTTAGCCAAATAGCTCAAGTAGCTTGTATGATCCAACTACGCAACCCCACAATCTGTCTTGGACAGAAGAGGCCTGAGATGCTTGGGATAACTTGAAATCTTTATTAGTTTCTGCACCTGCACTAGCATTTCCAAACTATGAGAAACTCTTTTACTTGTTTGTAAAAGAGGACAAAGGATGTATGGCTGCAGTTGTGACCCAATATTTGGGTCCAGCATCATGACCAGTAGCCTACCTTTCTAGAAAATTGGAAAGAAAAAAGACCACCATGTTTCTTCCTATTGTAGCTAAATATAAAAAGTGTAATTCCTGCATTTTAACCATACTATGTGGGACTTGGGGAGAATTGGAGCCTTTTCCTCTCCCCCTGCTTCAGTAAAATCTCTTGGGAACCCAACCCAGCCAACCTTTTAGTTAGATGCCAACCAGTCAGAGGAATAGCTAGTTGAGAACTCCAGCTTGCAACCTATTGGAATTCATTGAACTTTTATTAAGAGATTTAAACTATATTTCACCATTAAGATTATATATACGATAACTAGCTGCAGGAAATAGTTTAATACTGTGCAATGTGTGTTATGTTTGTAACGTCTTTGTACATTCTCTTATGGGAAGGTTGGGTGAATTTGGTGGATGGAGTTGTTGTTTGGAAACACTTTCATGAGGAAGCAAAAGGGAGCTTTTATGCTCTGAAGATGGGTAACACCTTGGTCATATACTCAGTGATTCTTCTGTAAATGATTGTGCTTCTCTTAAAGTTGAAATAGGGCAAATTAACCCTTGATTCATAGTAATCATAGAAAATTAGGAAAGGATTCTAAGGTCTCAATGTTGTAATTCAGTTGAACCCCTTTAAATTGATCTCTTGTTTATTTTGGGTTTTTGTATTGTCTTATCAGATGTCATTAGTCTGTTCAGTTATTGATAAAGTAATGAGAAAGAGGGGAACTGTAGCACCTTCCCAGTCCGACACCCACCTTTTGTACAGGAGGGGCTCTTAGATTCCCCCCCCTACAGTTAACCTTGCTTAAGATTTTTTTTTAATGTTATGAAGGAATGTCAGTAAATTGTGGGAGGAAATAAATAAATAAGAAAGAAAGAAAGAAAGAAAGAAAGAAAGAAAGAAAGAAAGAAAGAAAGAAAGAAAGGAAGGAAGGAAAGGTTTTAAGCTGAATGGATAAAAAGAGTTGTAAACACAAGCTGATATAATGTGTTGTAAATACTAGAGGTTTTTATGTCTTTGTAATATTTTTGTTATCATGTACACTGTGAGCCACTATAAAATGGTCTAAGGCCATTTCACAGCCAGCCTTGCTTTGCCTCCGTAAAGAACTTTTGAAATCTAGATGCCACTCCTGTAGCCAGTTATACCAAGTGGCAGGGAGTTCCCAAGTACTGGTTTACATTCACCTGAAGGTCTTCTCAGCTTAAAAGGATCTAGCTTTCTGTATGCTACTGTTAAACCCATACTGTTTTCACAGCTCCTGATTAGAGACTTGATAATAACTTGTGTTTATCACAGGCTTCACCCCTCTGCAAGATTATGGACAACTTTTCTGATAACATATTTTTGTTTCATGAGACACTAGGCCTCGTGAAAGAGATTTCAATCCTATTTCTACCAGGTATATTAATTTTGCCTGGAGGCAAGGACAGTTTCCTTTTATATAGGTTTTTATAAGGATATTGTTGACAGAGAGTTGGAACACTATCTAAACGTGGCTTAGATGGGGACAGTGAAGATCCCGAAAGCCAGGTGTCACTGACGAATCACCCTTTTATGGAGAATGAAGTCAGGTACACTGGATGGAGACTGATTGCCCTGACAGAAGTCTGTAAGTATGCTGGCACAGCGTGGTGTAGTGGTTAGAGTGCTGTACTAGGACTGGGAAAACCCGAGTCCAGTTCCTCATTGAACCATGACACTTGCTGGGTGACACTGAACCAGCCACTTAAACAGCCTGGCCTGCTTTGAAGGGTTGTCGTGAGAGGAAACTTAAGTATGTAGTACATCACTCTGGACATCTTGGAAGAACAGCTACATGAGGCTACAGGAGAACAGGACTTTATCAGCAGTTCTACCCAAAAGGCCTTTGCGAGATTCAAGTGCTGAAGTTTATGTTGTGGCCTCTCGAGTGATAAGACTATGTTTGACCTGCCAGGTTTTTAAATGTTTCTTCAAAGTCACAAACCCACGAGGGTGGGGTGAACGTGAACATTATCATCATCATTATTTTTTTTTTATTTTGACTTTTATTACTTTTGCCTCCTGCCAAGGATTGCTGCTTGCAAGTCGACCCATTGGGTTGAAGCCCTTTCTACAGCCCACAAGCCATAGTGGCCATTGCAGGCCCCAGTGGAGGACATTATCCCCTGTTTTGGACTTTGGGAAGCGGGGAAGTGAGGGAAAGCAAGGAAACAAAAACATTATTGAAAAAAATAATAATATTGCCAAGAGACCAAATTGAAGTGGCCTCAGGTTTTACTTATTGTATTGCTTGCTTTGAGAACTAGACCTAAGAAAGGTTATGACCTTCCTCTTTTGGGAATGTTGGTTGGCCACCCTGATCCCAGGATGCTGTCCCTTCGGCGGGGGGGAGGAACTGATGTCTTGTATGCCTATCTTTTTCTCTCAGTAAGCAGGGTCCTCTCCAGGTTCTGTTGGTGACCCAAACAGTGGTAAAGGGAAGAATCCCAAGGGAGTCTCCAGAGGACGTCAACCCTGACCCAGAAGAAGGACCAGCAGTCCACCATCAGCAACAGCTGCAACAAAGGAGAACCCAGAACGCTGGGAAGTTGAACCCCTTGATGGGTTAAAAACTTTGTTCTAAAGGGTAAAAGGAGATTGAACCATGGGAAAATCTGTTAATCATGACTATGTATGCTTCTAAATCCTGGTAGCTTTGTGCACTGGGTAAAGAGGAAGAGTGAAAACCCCATATTGGAGTGGAACTCTGGGTTTCATCAAGCCTAGTAACTGAAGGACTCCCGAAAGGTATTTCACGATATAGGGAAACAAGAAGCTTGAGATTTGTCGGGGTGGCTGACAAGCTGGCTATCTGATTTTGGATGGCTACGCTCTCTGGTAATGGAACTTTTAGCTTTTGGTGCTCTGATGCTTTTTGGATGTTGTATTAATATGATCCCCTCCTACTCCTCTGTTGTTGTATACAATGGGTCCCATACTGTTTAAACCGGACATTGACATATATAAAAAAAGAATCTATATCCCGGGTGAGATATCATCGTACCAGAAGGGGCTAAGCAATTAGTCCCCACTAAAAGAAAGGGTGGAATTGATATAATTGATTAACTTATAAAACTAATCTAGTCATGCTGAAAGGTTTAAAACACACAATATGATAAAAAGTTAAGAAGGAATTTCCTCCCCAGCTGAAACCATTACTTAAGTAGGAACAAAGTACAATTAAGTTTACACAGGAAATGAGATGAGAAGATACTGTTATCATGTATTAAAGAGATTACTTGCCTATGTGATCTGTAATGTATAAAAATCTGTTGTAAATGATGATCGGGGTTCTGGAATTTGGGCACTAGCCGGCCAGAACCTTTGCTTCTGCAGAGCAAATAAAGCCTTTTTAAAACTTCTCCGCTGGTGATGTTCTTTGGCTCGCTGACCCAGTAAAAGAACCATTTGGATGGTATAGCAGTACCACAATAAGGCTGTAAGCAAAATTGACCCACACCTGAAACTAATGTCCACAGAAGTTATTTCAGCTTTTTCAGATTCAAGACATTCCAAAATATGGAAAACCAAAAATATACCGTTGTATCTACATGCCAAAAAAAAGAAAGAAAGAAAGAAAGAAAGAAAGGGGGGAGGGATTTACTGTAAACCTCTTTTGTGAATACAAAAACACTGGCTGAATCACCAATTTACACATTTTTAACAATTTGCATCTTTTCATTTTTTATTTTACTGAAATGTGATTTTCACATTTGGGGGTCAAACAGTTACAGGATGCAGTTCTCCATTCACACTTTTCCAGCCAAAGTGTTTCAGGCCAGGAACATTCATGCCAGAGCCTTTCAAACATTGCCCTGGAAATGGACCCGGAGGAGATGGCAGTACGTTGCACTTTCTGTTGGAAGCAAATGAGCAATGTCAAAGTCATTCCCTGCAGTAGCAATTTTCTTCAAGCATTGCTTGTACCACAACAAATTCAAGATATCCTTCTTAAGATTTCCACCATACAGCAGGGTGTCGTGGGAGCAGGGGAGCACAGGGACGGAGTGTCAGTACTTCTCGGCTTCTATGGCTGTTGTGGTGGGCATGGCCATGGGGGCTATCATGGAGAACACCTGCACATCTGAATTTCCAACTACATCATTGCCATACAGAGAAACAAGAATTGTGCAGCCAACCGTGATCACCTCATGAACAGGAACATCTGCCGATTAAAAGAGATGAGCCCACGTGTGTAGCACATCTGAGTTACACAAGAGTCAAAACACTACTGATTTATGAAATAATGCGCTAGTTGCATTCAATGTTCCTTCTAACAGGGATTCCCAGATGTTGTTGACTACAACTCCCAGAATCCCCAGCTGCAATGGCTTTTGCTTGGGGGTTTGGGGAGTTGTAATCAACAACATCTGGGAATCCCTGTTAGAGGGAACACTGGTTGCATCACACCCCATCAAAGTATGTGTGAAAATGACAATCTGGCATATGGTTCTTCACCAGTTGCCTGTCACATTGCACACGTCACACATTTTTTCACAAGTTGTGGTGGATTGCTTTGCAATGTTCCCTCTAGCATACCGAAGCATAATCGAGATGTCTGTGTCATTGGTCACCACTGACACATGTCTGTCTTCTGTCTTTGCAATCACTGTGTCTGCATCAGTTTCAGCATCAATGACATTATGACCTTTGTCTTGCAAGTAGGCTCCAAGCATATCTACAAAGCATTGTTGATTCTCTCTGTTGATACGAAATGAGCTTTTGAGGGAAAGTATTGTCATGGATGATTGCCTCGCCTTACATGGCCATTGTGTTCCATGTCCCTTACACTAGACTCCCTATAACCATCAAAGACGATTACTGCTATTCCATAGTGCTTCACAAAATGTTTCTCATATTGCTCCAGTTTTGGCCATGGTAATTTGTGAATCAATGCCCCCACCAACAAGAACATGATGAGTCTCATTTATTTACTTATTCATTTATTTATTTAACACATTTTTATACCACCCAGAACACAAGTTCTCTGGGCGGTTTACAAGACAATAAAAACAACCAATAAAAAGATTAAAACATTTCAACAATTAAAATTTAAAAAGTTAAAACTATTAAAAACACAAAAAAACACGATTAAAACAGTATCTAATTAAAAGCCTGGGTGAACAAATGCGTCTTGACTGCCCTTTTAAAAGTAAGAGATGGGGAGGCTCTTATTTCAGCAGGAAGTGTGTTCTAAAGCCTTGGGGCAGCAATGGAGAAGGCCTGTCCCTGAGTAGCCACCAGACAAGCCGGTGGCAACTGCAGACGAACCTCTCCAGATGATCTCAGTGGGCGGTGTGGTTCATAGCGAAGAAGACATTCTCTTAAAATCCCAGGGCCCAAGCTGTTTAGGGCTTTATAGATTATAACCAAAACCTTGTACTTTGTCAATGGCATTCATCATCAAAGCATCAAGAGTTCTTGCCAGAGATGACTAGCTGGCTTCAGGTCCGGACTGGGGTCACTGAGAGGGCGGTGGAATGTATGTGGGGAGGGTGTCGGGTTTTGAGCAGACTGGGTAATTAAGGGTGGGAGTTGGGGCGCAGGGGTGCCCCGTGGGTGGGGTGCACCGGAAATATGCCCTGTTGCCCTGTGGGCCAGTCCAAGCCTGGCTGGCTATTCTCATACACTGCTTATCAGGCTCAAACAAAGACAGAGGCCAAGAACACAGTTTGTATTTGAATTTACACGTGATTTCTCCAATTCTGCATTTAGTGAGATAAGCAGATGAGCATTATTTGGATCATGAAAAATGGGCCAATATGGTGGATCTCACCACTGAGGACAATGCCTTTCTCCAGTGCTTTCATTGTTACAGTTTGAGAAGATTTGGCCATTTTCAGATAATTGCAAGATTTCCCCATCATGTTGTCATGTATTCTCTGGCCAATATCTTCAGCCTCATCTTCAGTTACCTTCTTCTGGCTGTCTGAATGGCCAGTGGATATATGGCACAGGCCAGTAAAATATGGGCTGGAAGGATTATGAGATGCCAGTAACGGCCATCTCTTTGTCATGTCCTGCAATTCCCTCGACATCCTGGCACTGGAAATATCAATGTGCTGAGGTTCATGGAAACACCTATCTTGGTCTGGCCCCTGACACGTTGATGGACCTGATCCACTGCACCTGCAAAGCGTCTGTCACTAAACCATGCACTAGAAGTTGCAAATGCAGGCAATGCTGTGCTCTGCTGTTTGCAGCAGAACCATTGTGGGAAGGATTGTACGAATGCAGGCACTGTAGAAGACAAAAATGAGGAGGAGCCATTAATTAACCAGCGATACCATAGACTTAGCAATCACATTTCATTTTTTAAAAATGAGGCATGCATTGTTTAAAATGGGTAAATGGGTATCTGTCATTCAGCCTATTCTCATGAGCAGCCTAATCCAGGCTAGAACAGCCCAGCCTGGGTTAGGCTGCTCATGTGCAGCACTGGGATCGAGTCCAATCCTGGTGCTGCTGTAGTGCCTAACCCAACTTTTGGACCCAGCTTTTTACCGAGGCTCTGAGGTCATGTGACCACTTGGCCCAAGCCGACCCAGAGATAGGCGCCTAGAGGGGCCGTCACATGAGAGTATCCCCCAATGCACCACACTCATCATGTGGTGCATTGTGGGATGGCTGGAGGCCAGGATGCACTGTCCACGTCACTGCTGCATGCAGCATGCATTGTGTAGGAGTGTGGTGCACGTTTCCCACCACCGTTCCAGATCATCTGGGGGGAAGGTAAGGCAACCTTTGTGCCACCTGCCTGCCCACTTCATCTCCCATCAAGTGCATACCTATAAAGCCCTAAACAGCCTAGGTATTTAGGAGAACTTCTTCTTCTCCATGAGCCCCACCGCCAGGTGAGATTATTATTTACATTTTGGAGAAGTTCATGTGCAGTTGTCACCAACTTGTTTGGTGACTTATCAGGGATGGGCCTTCTCCACTGCTGCACCGAGGCTTTGGAACGCGCTCCCTGTTGAAGGAAGAACCTCCCCATCTCTGACAACTTTTAAGAAGGCAGTTAAGACACATTTGTTCACCCAGGCTTCTAATTAAATTCATATTTTTAATAGTTTTAACATTGTGTTAAATTTTAAATTATTTTAATGCTTTAACATTTTAATTTTGTTTTAAATTGGTATTTTATTGTAAACTGCCCAGAAATGTATAAGTTTTGGGCAGGATACAAATGTGTTAGATACTGTAGGTAGATAGATAGATAGATAGATACTGTAGATACCCTTCATGTTTTTGCAGTCACAAAAAGAGTTTCACAATAAAAAACCCCTCACCTGTTTTTGCATGTGTGTATAACTGTATCTTTTTGGTTTTTCATGTTTTGGAATGTCCTGAATCTTAAAAAGCTGAAATACCTTCTGTGGGAATTTCTTCTAGGTTTGGGGATAAATTTTGTTTATATCAGGATAGGGTGGAGGGCACCTATTATTGTATGTGGCAATAGACTACGTCCCGGGCCTTGGGGTGGGCCAAGGGCTATCCCCTCCCCATCCCATCTACCGTATTTCCTCTTCTGCAGGGGTCCATTCCTGTAAGACCACAACATACCCTCTAATCTCAATGCCCTGAAGGCAGCTGCTGTGAATTACCACCACCCCTTCCCTCCATGACTGGCCCGGCCACCTACCAGAAAAATGAGGTTCCATGGAAACGTGCGCCGGATATGCTGAAAGACCAGGAGGGTCAGTGAAGAGCTGCTAGAGACAATAATGAGGGCAAAGAAGGTCCGGGAATGGCGCTGCGCAAATTCAACAATATCGCCCACAAAAAGGAAGCCAACCGCAAAGGAAAAAATCAAAAGGAACTGGACACCCAGAAGCAAACACACCTGCGGGCAGAACAGGAGCAGTGAGGGCTGGGTTACTAATGGGAAAAGTTCCTTATGTGAAGCTCCACGAACGTCTGAGAATGGTAAGGAATGCCCCCATCCTTACCAGCAGCCAGGGGCAGAGCCAAATGCATCCTCATGACAAAACCATGGAATTTCAGTGTTGGAAGAGACCCCGAGGCTGTTCTTGCAATCAGCCTAACCGGGCTAGGAAAGCCAAACACTTTGCTGACCGTAAGAACCACCAGGAGCTGCATGGCTCCTGACAGCAGCACGGCAGCAAACCCTGCTAAGAGGCCAGCCTCTTAAATGATTTTAAAGACATTTTTCCAGTCTGCCAGTTCTAGCTGCTTACAGCCAGGGCTGGCAGACTGCAAGAGTCCTGGCTGGTGTCGCGGGGATCCCAATAATGCACCACACACTTGTGCGGTGCATTATGGGATTTCCAGGGGGTGGGGCAACATGTCCGGGGCCCAACCCTCTGCTGCTTCTGGGGAGAGCCAGGGAGAACTGGAGTCCGTGTAGGCGCACAATCCACAGATTGTGGCTTTCTCATGGATCGTGAGAAAGGGCTCTTTGTGTGAAGGAATGAGGCTTGAGCCTCCTCTTTTTGTGTTAAAGAATTTTGTATTACACATATGTTTGCTTTCTCCCTATGTTCTGTGTCAAAAAAAGCTGTGAGGGGTCATAAGTTCACAGCTCCTGTTCTACAGTTGGTTTGGGGGAGAGAAGAATTGTACTGGTTAAATTCTGGAGGGAAGTGAGTGTTTGATTTGATTGGGTGTGTTTTAAAATAATAGAGGGAACTTGAGTTGTTTTGATTGGCTTGTTTGAGAAAGATTGGCAGGGGAAAGTAGGATATAAGGAGGCTGCCTTCAGCAAAGCTTTAGTGCAAGTTGGAGAGCTGAAGAGGGTTCAAGTGAAGGAGTTCAAGGAGTGCAGGTGGTGGTCAGAGTCAGAAGCACAGTCAGTGATCGCCAGAGCTGGAGTTGGAAAGAAGAACAAGGCCTTTAACAAGGTCTTTAAAAAAAAAATTAAATGGCCACCAAAATAAAATGGCTGCCACTCATGCGCAAATGGCTTCTGTGAGGCTTTTCCTCACAGAGGCCATTTGCACATGCACGGTGGCCACTGTTTCAGCCACTGTGCCATTTTAGGAAAGCCCGAGCGGGCCAAAAAATGGGCTTAAAAAGCCAAAGGGGGGCATTTTGAAGGCTGGTAGGGGGAAGGGGAACCTCTGCGCACCCTCCTGCTACCTGAACAATCACTTTTTCAAAAAAAAAAAACCAACCTTAAAAGTGATTGCGAACCCCCTGGACCGAACCAAACTGGGCGGGGGGGTTTGAGGGGTGCCGGAGCAAACTGGCCCAGTTGGGTTCACGGCCGGTTCGGCCTTGAACCCAACCAGGCCAGCCGGTTTTGTGTACATCCCTAGCTGGCTGGCCCCCAGAGATTCCAGGGTGCCCCACGCAAGTGCTCAGGGCATCCTGGAGAGACCCCTGAGCCCGGCAGCTTCAAGCAACCTCCCAGCTGGGGGCCTACTCATCTGTCACCTCGCACCATTGCAGCACACGAGCAAAAATAATGAGGTTAATGGAGCACTCACTCCGTTAACCTCATTTAAGAGGAGGGTGTTCTAGGCAGTAGGGATGTGCAAACTGGTTTGGGGTTTGGGGGTTCGGGTTAGAACCAACCCTCTCGGTCTGGCTGAACCGAACCAAACCCGCTCCCCAGTTCACAATATATTTTTTAATGGCCGCCACACATGCTCAAATGGTCCTTGCAAGGCCCTAGGCCTTCCCAGGCGTAGCAGAGGCCATTTGAACATGCGCGACAGCCACCAAAATGGCCGCCACCCAATCGTTGCAGGCCTGAACGAAAATCAGCCTGGAATGGGCTATGGTGGTGACTTAAGAGGCCGGTGCGGGGAGAGGGAACCTTTGCAGAGCCCCCCCCTGCAGCCTTTAGGCAGCCCCTCCCGCAAGGGGCTACAGATTTTTAAAAAGTATTAGAAAAATTTGCAACCCTCCCCGGACCAAACGGAACTGTGGTGGGGTTTGGGGGGGGGTGTGCCAGACCGAACTGGCCTGGTCAGGTTTGGGTGCAGTTCGCACCCGAACTGAACTGGGCCAGCCAGTTCCACGCACACCCCTACTAGGCGGGCTAGCTGCCTTGGGAGCACTGGGCTCACCCATGAGCCCTGGAAAAGTGGTCTAAGATCCCTTAGCCCACTTTCCAGTGCTTATGGGACTAGCCTCAACATGTTGTTGTTTTTTTAACTTGTGTTTTGCATAGCCTGGATGCAGGCCTTCCCTACCATAGCCTAGCTGAAAGACAATGCAAAGTGTGGGTGCATGGAGCTTCATTTCTAAAACCAGCCTCATATATGAGACTGAACAAGTCTTTACAGCTTGTGGAGCTTGGAAATTATGATGGGTACCTTAACTTTCAATTTCCCTATATTTTAGAGCACAAGTGAAAATTGAAGGCATCTTAACTCTCACCTTAAACTGAAGGTTGTTGCATGACTGATTATCATCTGTTCAGCAACCATTTCCTCAGTGTTCCCACAATGCCTTTGCTTAGAATCATATCCTTAAATTCAAGAAACTGTGTCAGCCACTCTTAACCTTTGCTTAGCCACTGACAGCAATGGCCAGAGCTCTTCAGGGGTTCACAGGGAGTTTTTCCCATCCCTTCCTTTTGAAATGGAGATGCCAGGCATTGAACCTGTGAACTTTGGTATGGAAAACAGGTGCCCTAATAGCAAGGAATTGTTTCACCCAGCATGGGAGAGGCTAAAATTTGAGCTCCCAACCCCACATTAGCTCCACTAAATCACTGCACCCCATCAGCACAGTCCTTTCAGAGCACACATCCATTTCACTAATCATGTCTCCTTGCAGAAATGCCAGGCTTCCCTACAACGTGAACCTCACCCTGAGAATGAAGGTCTTGCGGACATTCCTGTCAGCCAAGGTATTGGGGAGAAGATCCTGAGTGCTATAGCTTGACGGTGGCCTGTCCTCCTCGTTGTCATTCTGCTGAGGTGCTGGGGACAAAGAGCAGCAGAGAATGTCAGACTGAGGCTCCCCCATGTTGTCCCTATAGGAACTCAAGAAGAAGCAGTCCAGGCCTCCTGACTCCTTCATTGGTGGAGGGGGTGTGCTCACCAGACCTGGAGGCCATGATGCCAACTCCCCATTTCACAAGGACAGGACATCTCACTCCATCTTGGGGACAAACTGCAGCAGGTTAATTGGGTATCTAGCCTGGAGCCATCTTGCTCTTGGCTCCAGAGTACCCCAGAAGATAGCCCCCATGGAAGAAACTAGAGGATGGGGTGTGCTATCTTGAAGCAAGGCTCAGGCAACCTTGCAGATCCCTTGGGGCAGCCATATAGCAGATATCTGTGTGAAGGAAATGGATCCAGCCTCACTTCCAGGGCCCTCCCCTCAGCAGCGTGGCTTCTTACCACCTTGGTCCGTGGTACCTGTAGTGCATGGTTGAACATTGGGGTCTTGGATGGGCTCAGGTTGCTTGAACCTCCAGAAGCTCTTCAGGAGTGACATGGCTCTGGTGCTCACATGTCTACCAACCGCTCAGAGCTGCAGACAGACCAAAAGAGAGGAGATTAGATACTGCACGCCTGTTTATTCTAAAAGGAACCTTTCCCAGCTGCTCCCCACAACCTGGACCACAACCCAGATAGAGGGTGGTGTTTCTACCATTTGATGACAAGGGAGTGAAAGGGATGCTTAAGAAGGACATAGAGACTGCAGAGAAGCAGAATGAAAGTAGTTGAGCAACTTCTGGAGTATCACAGGTTGGGAACCCCTGATATAGAGCAACAGGCCTTCCTGAAAGAAAATCAGCATGGCTTTTTCAAGGGCAAGTCCTGCCTCACCAGTCTTTGGGAGTTCTTTGAGAGCACCAATAGGCATGTGGATGAAGATGATCCAGTTGACATAGTATACTTTGACTTCCAAAAAGCTTTGACAAAGTCCCCCACCAAAGACTTGAGTAAACTTAGCAGTCATGGGATAAGCGGCCAGGTTCATGTGTGGATCGGTAACTGAAGTAGGACAGAAACAGTAGGAATAAATAGACAGTTTTCACAGTGGAGGGAAGTAAGAAGTAGATCTGTACCCAGGGATCTGTACTGGGACTGGTGCTCTTTAACTTGTTCATCAATGATCCAGAAGTTGGGGTACACAGTGAACTGGCCAAATCTGCAGATGCCAGTAAAGTATTTAGGGTAGTAAAAGCCAAACAGATTGTGAGAAGCTCCAAAAG
The DNA here is from genome assembly GCF_027244095.1 of Hemicordylus capensis. Classification (NCBI taxonomy): domain Eukaryota; kingdom Metazoa; phylum Chordata; class Lepidosauria; order Squamata; family Cordylidae; genus Hemicordylus; species Hemicordylus capensis. The sequence continues at coordinate 320,237,909 of NC_069660.1, read as the reverse complement.
GTTCTCTCCAAACTGGGGGAGTGGGCAACAAAATGGAAAACGCAGCCCAATATAAGCAAGTGTAAAGATTTTTAGATTGTGAGCCCTTTGGGGACAGGGATCCATCTTATTTATTTATTATTTCTCTGTATAAACCACCCTGGGCCATTTTTGGAAGGGCGGTATAGAAATTTAATGAATGAATGAATGAGTAAATAAATGTGTCGCATATTGGGGCAAAAACCCCCAACTTCACATATAAAATGATGGGGTCTGAGCTGTCAGTGACTGACCAGGAGAGGGATCTTGGAATCGTGGTGGACAGCTGTTTGAAAGTGTTGACTCAGTACACAGCAGCTGTGAAAAAGGCAAAAACCATTCTAGGGATCATTAGGAAGTGGACTGAAAATAAAACTTCTAGTATTATAATACCATTATAGAGATCAATGGTGCAGTGACATTTGAAGTACCGCGTACAGTTCTGGTCACTGTATCTCAAAAAAGACATTATAGTACTGGGAAAGGTGCAGAAGAGGGCAACCAAGATGATCAGGGGCCAGAGTACCTTCCTTATGAGGCAATGCTACAGCATCTGGGGCTTTTTAGTTGGGGAAAAATACGACTAAGGGGAAACATGATATAGATCTATAAAAAATTGAATGGTGTGGAGAGAGAGAATTATTTCTTTGTCTATCACAAAACTAGAACCAGGGGTCATCCCATGAAAATGATTGCCAGGAAACTTGGAAGAATAAAAGGAATTCCCCACCCACACACACACAATGCTAACTTGGCAAAGAGACACCTTTTAATGTGTTGATTCCCTTTATTTAGCAGGGGGAGAGGAACTGGGCCTATCCACTCCCAGCACAGGACCTCCAGTGACTGTTGCTGGTGTCTATCTTATGTTTCTTTTTAGATTCTGAGCCCTTTGGGGACAGGGAACCATCTTATTTATTTGTTTGTCATTTCTTGGTGTAAACTGCCCTGAGCCATTTTTGGAAGGGCGGTATAGAAATTGAATAATTAATAATAATAACAATAACAACAACAACAGTAATAATAATAGCCAAACTAACAACTGGGAAAACTCATCTCATAATGAAAGACCCAGCAAAAGGTGCAGTTCCAAGTAATTATATACTGATAACCTGCCTGCCAACCATGTTCAAATTATTAACTGGAATAATAGTAGATGAAGTGATACAACACTTATTAACTAACAAACAGCTTCCAGTTGAACAGACAGGAAATTGCCTGAACACTAGAGGCACAAAAAAACCAGCTGCTGATTGACAAAATGATTTTAGAAAATTGCAAGAGAAGAAAAAGAAATCTAAGTGTTGCATGGGTTGACTACAAGAAGGCCTTCGACTCATTGCCTCACACATGGATATTAAAATGTTTAGAAACAACTGGTGTCAGCAAAAACATTCAGATATTTATTTTAAAAAGCAATTACCATGTGGAGGACACGTTAACAATCAATGGCGAGACACTTGGACAGGTTAGGATTAAAAGAGGTATTTTCCAAGGGGACTCACTATCCCCTCTGTTGTTTGTAATCGCCATGACTCCACTTTCACAAATACTAAACAAAACAGGCCTCTGATACCAAACATCTAAAACATCCAGTCAAATCAACAATCTGCTCTGCATGGACGATCTGAAGTTGTATGGAAAGTCCCAGTCAGAAATCAAATCACTGCTAAACACTGTCCGTATATTCAGCAGTGATATAGCAATGGAGTTTGGACTAGACAAGTGTGCTGCATTAATAATGAACAGAGGGAAAATAACAAAAACAGAAGGAATAGAACTGCCCAAGGGAAGCAACATCAAGAACCTGGAAGAGAAAGAACATTACAAATACTTGGGCATTCTCCAGGCTGATAACATTGCACACGCTGAAGCTAAAAGAAAAATGGGAAGTGAATAGATCAGGAGAGTTAGAAAAATCCTAAAGTCCAAACTCAAAGGCGGGAACACCATACAAGCCATAAACACCTGGGCTATACCTGTTATCAGATATGCTGCAGGAATAATAGACTGGACTCAGGCAGAGCTCGAGACGCTAGATTGTAAGACCAGGAAAATCATGACCATCAATCATGCTCTGCACCCCCGCAGTGATGTAGAAAGGCTATACCTCCCTCGCAGCTCAGGTGGAAGAGGAATGCTGCAAGTCCATCAAACAGTAGAGGACGAGAAAAGAGGCCTTGAAGAATATATCAAGGATAGTGAAGAAGATGCACTTCAAATGGTCAATAACGATAAACTATTCAACACCAATGAAACAAAGCAGGCCTACAAGAAAGAACAAGTAAAGAAGCAAGCAGAAAAATAGAAAAAGAAGCCCCTGCATGATCAATACTTGCACAATATAACTGGAAAATCAGACATCACCAAGACCTGGCAATGGCTTAAGAATGGCAACTTGAAGAAAGAAACTGAGGGTTTAATACCGGCTGCACAAGAACAGGCACTGAGAACAAATGCAATAAGAGCAAAAGTAGAAAAATCAACAACAAACAGCAAGTGCCACCTTTGTAAAGAAGCAGATGAAACAGTGGGCCACCTAATCAGCTGTTGTAAAAAGATCACACAGACTGACTACAAACAAAGGCATGACAAGGTAGCAGGGCTGATACACTGGAACATCTGCAAAAAATACAAGCTACCTGTAGCCAAGAATTGGTGGGACCATAAAATTGAAAAAGTTGAAGAAAATGAAGATGTAAAAATATTATGGGTCTGAGACAAACATCTGCCACACAATACACCAGATATAACTGTAGTCGAGAAGAAAGAAAAACAAGTCAAAATAATTGACATAGCAATACCAGGGGATAGCAGAATAGAAGAAAAAGAAACAGAAAAAATAACAATATATATATTCTTATGTTAGAGCTCTTTTAAATCTAGATGGAGAGGGAGGCCTTTTGGATCAGAACCCATGCTCTTAACTGCTACACTGCCATCTGGCACAAAAGACCTCTACTTCAGTGGGGCTCTTCTACCATTTTCCTCCACCCAGAGGTCACACCCCAACTTCCAGCCTTGCCTGTGGCGGTCTGTCTGATCCCGCAAAGCTCTCTTTCCAACATGGTGTCCAGCAAACCCACTCGAACTAAGGCCATACTACTCCTCACAGAGGCAGTGCTCTTTCCTGCACCCTCCCTCCTCCCCTCCCTCCCTCCCCCAGCTTGAACTAATCTCAACTGCTTGCGCAGGAACACAAGGCCAGGTTCTATTCCATTCTCTGTCACCATAGTGACCCCTGCATGGTGGCTTCAGTGCTAAGTGCTGGTAGTCAGAGATACAGCCCCTGAACCTGGAGGTACCATGTAACCATTAAGGTGGTACCAGAGCACCTGCTTTGTGTGCAGCAGGCCGCAGGATCTGTCCCTGGCATTTCCAGGGAACAGGGCAGGGAGAGCTCTTGGAGCACCAGCCAAAGGAAACCAGAGGGGGTTGGCTGGTCTTGAGAGGCAGCTTCTGGTGTTCCTCGCGGTGGGGGTCCCGCCTTGCAGCAGGGCTCTGCCCTTGAGGTTGTGTTGGCCAAACTCCAGTGTCGAATTTGTGCTTGCTTGGACTGTAAACCTCACACCTTAAGCAGGCTAAACTCTTTGGTTTTTGAAAGTGGATTTCCATGTTGGCTGTACAAGGGCGCTCTGCTCTTACTCTCCAGTGTTTGCAAGATAATGCAACGATCTCTGTTTCTTTTTGCACTTGTGGTGTTGAGTGTGGAGCCAGGTGCCCATGATCTTTTGGGAAGGGGCTAATGTGGTGGGAGGGGGTGAAAAATACTGTACAGGTCAGGCTGGAGGTGTTGGGTGCAAGGAGGTGGTTTCTTTTGTGTGTGTGAGGGGGGGTGCCTTCCTGACCTCCCAGTCTCCTGCCAGGGCTGCATGAACAACGTTACCTTTGGGAATGAGCGTGTCGGTTATTATGAGACAGTGGCAGGAGGTTCTGGGGCCGGGCCCCACTGGCATGGTCGGAGTGGGGTGCACAGCCACATGACCAACACCCGCATCACTGACCCCGAGATCCTGGAGAAACGGTGGGTGCTGCCAGGAGTGGCGGGGAGGGGGCGCTCTGTTGGTGAGTCTGGACTCGGCAGGGCAGGGCTCTTGGGTGGGATTGGTCTCTGGCAGGGAGGAATAACTGGGCCTTTCAGTCAGTGTTTTGGGGGCAGAGGGCAAGTGTTGGGATGGATGCTTGGGCTTGAGTGGGGGTGGAAGGGTCCATGCCTCATGCCATGGGGGTGCCCCTCCCTGCAGGGTGGACTGCTAACTTGCATTCCTGCCTCCCAGCAGCTTGCAACTCCCAGCAGGGTGGGAGGGCAGGACAGCCTTTGGCCAGCACGGGGGGGAAACTGTGATGTAGTGCAGCAGGGAGGGGGAATTCAGGTGTGGGGGGAGGACAGCAGCAGCAGTGGTCCCAAGAGGAGGGACCAGAGGGTGTGTTGGGGGTGGAGTGTTTTGCAAGGGGTCTGGGGTATGTAAAGTGAGTCAGGGGGGCAAGAAGAGGAGAGACCAGAGGTTCTGTTTCCAGGTGGTTAGTGTGGCAACAAGGGGTCTGGGGTATGTAAAGGGAGTCAGGGGGGCAAGAAGAGGAGAGACCAGAGGGTGTGTTTCTGCGTGGTTAGTGTGGCAAGGGGGGAACAATCTGGGAACAATCAATGAATCAAACCCAAACCAATATGCAAAGTTAAACAAAGAAAACCTTAAACCAATTAAAAAGAATCAAAACAGGGCAGAAAGTCGGGGGGGGGGGAACCAACAACCAACAGGGAGGAAGGGAGTGGGACACACACCACAAAACCAGAACCAAAAGATGCTGATCACACAACAACTAAAATCCTAAAGAAGGCGGAACTCAGGCAGGCAGCAGCACTAGTGAGGATTGGGGAACAATCTGGGTGGGAGGGGGCAGGGCAGGACTGGAGGTGGCGGTGGGGGGAGTAGGGCCACACAGAGGGGAACAACAGGTCCTAGGGCCAGCAAGTTGCAACATTGCCCTGCCCTCCCTCCCCCAAACATCTTTTTGTCCACTACAAGCAAGCAACAGAGAGAGTCAGACAGAGACACAGTCAGCAGCAAGCAACATCTGTGGCACCCAGCCATGAACACATTCAGTAAGGATGCAAAACAACATTCTTCCAGTGGAGCAGTGAGGCAGGCTTGGCCCACCTCTTGCCTATAGTGCCTACACAAGTTCAAGGACTGATGAATTGACAACAACAATGGCAGCACACAATTTTTTGACGCATTTCTGCAATGGATCGGAGCCTGTGTGCCATGAGCTGCCTGAGCACTGTGAGCACAACTTATGTAGATGCAATCAAGCAATCTTTGAATAAAAATGCTGACAACTCACAATATGACCCAATCTTCTTCATTGCAAACATCAAGTATACATGTGTGCATGCGCACAGTCAAGAGAAGTGAAGTGAACCTGTCCTTTGCCCACCTCACACCCATGAGGTCCCTCAAAAGTTAGTTTGGCACACATTGCATTTTGGGATTGCATTGCAATGCATATTGCATTGGAGGGTGGGGGAGGGGACAAAAACAATAGTAGTATACCTGTGTGACTGTGCATGCATCCTCTGTGAAAGGGCTAGTGGCTGGGTTTAGGGGTAAAAATTTGGCTGTCACCTCAGAATGCTGTGTGTGCTCTCTAAGTCTGCATGAGACAGACATTTGTGAGGGCAGCACCAGCAGCAAGCTCATCCTTGGCGGCAGCTATCTGGGGGATGGGATGGGGGTACGGGTGGGGGGTGCATGTGTGTATGTGCTGCTGCTTCAGTCACAGTCCTTCCATGCCATGGGTGGAAAGGAACAAAGCAAAGTCAGACTCAGAGACAACACAAACATTACATTAAATATAGACAATTAAAATACTTTTTTAAAAAACAATTTGAAAACCTTGGAAGGCCAGGCCAAACAAGTAAGTTTTTACTTGTAACAAGTACTTGTAACAAGTCTCCAATTGTAACAATCTCCAATTCCAGTCGAATGAGAGACATTTCTACCAAAGCATAGAATGAGAAACTGCAAGATGCATAGAAATACCAAATAAAGAAGAAACTGCAATTCTGGGGGAAATTATGGGACAATTCAATAGATTATAATAAAAAAGCAGGCTGGGTAAAGGAAGTCGAAACATGTAACCAACAAATGCAAGCTCTAATAATAACACCAGAATTAATAAGTGAAAGAGCAAAGAAAATTAAAAATTGGACTGCACCAGGAGATGATGAACTGCATGGCTTTAGGTTTAAACACCTAACAAGCCTTCATAAACAACTATCAAAACAGTTCAATCACATTTTGCAAGGCGGTGATGTTGAACAATGGCTAACAACTGGGAAAACTCATCTCATCATGAAAGACCCAGCAAAAGGTGCAGTTCCAAGTAATTATAGACTGATAACCTGCCTGTCAACCATGTTCAAATTATTAACTGGAATAATAGCAGATGAAGTGATACAACACTTATTAACTAACAAACAGCTTCCAGCTGAACAGAAAGGAAATTGCCCAAACACCAGAGGCACAAAAGACCAGCTGCTGATTGACAAAATGATTTTAGGAAACTGCAAGAGAAGAAAAACCAATCTAAGTGTTGCATGGACTGACTACAAGAAAGCCTTCGATTCATTGCCTCACACATGGATACTAAAATGTTTAAAAACAACTGGTGTTAGCAAAAACATTCAGATATTTATTTAAAAAAGCAATGAGCATATGGAGTACACAGTTAACAATCAATGGCGAGACACTTGGACAGGTTAACATTAGAAGAGGCATTTTCCAAGGGGACTCACTTTCCCCTCTATTGTTTGTAATCGCCATGACCCCACTTTCACAAATACTAAACAAAACAGGCCTCGGATACCAAACATCTAAAACATCAAGTCAAATCAACCATCTGCTGTGCATGGACGATCTGAAGTTGTATGCAAAGTCCCAGTCAGAAATCAAATCACTGCTAAACACTGTCCGTATATTCAGTAGCGATATAGCAATGGAGTTTGGACTAGACAAGTGTGCTGCGTTAATAATGAACAGAGGGAAAATAACAAAAACAGAAGGAATAGAACTGCCCAATGGAAGCAAGATCAAGAACTTGAATAGAAAGAACCTTATAAATACTTGGGCATTTTCCAGGCTGATACATTGCACACACTCAAGTTAAAAGAAAGATTGGAAGTGAATACATCAGGAGAGTTAGAAAAATCTTCAAGTCCAAACTCAATGGCAGGAACACCATACAAGCCATAAACACCTGGGCTATACCTGTTATCAGATACACTGCAGGAATAATAGCCTGGACCCAGGCAGAGCTAGAGACACTAGATCGTAAGACCAGAAAAATCATGACCATCAATCATGCTCTGCACCCCCGCAGTGATGTTGATAGGCTATACCTCCCTCGGAGCTCAGGTGGAAGAGGAATGCTGCAAGTCCATCAAACAGCAGAGGACGAGAAAAGAGGCCTTGAAGAATATATCAAGGACAGTGAAGAAGATGCACTTCAAATGGTCAATAATGCAAAACTATTCAACACCAATGAAACAAAACAGGCCTACAAAAAAGAATAAGCCAAGAACCGAGCAGAAAAATGGAAAAATAAACCACTGCATGATCAATATTTGCACAATATAAGTGGAAAATCAGACAGCACCAAGACCTGGCAATGGCTTAAGAATGGCAACTTGAAGAAAGAAACAGAGGGTTTAATACTGGCTGCACAAGAACAGGCACTAAGAACAAATGCAATAAGAGCAAAAGTAGAAAAATCAACAACAAACAGTAAGTGCCACCTTTGTAAAGAAGCAGTTGAAACAGTGGACCACCTAATCAGCTGTTGTAAAAAGATCGCACAGACTGACTAGAAACAAAGGCATGACAAGGTAGCAGGGATGATACACTGGAACATTTAAAAAAAAAAAAAAAACAAGCTACCTGTAGCCAAGAATTGGTGGGACCATAAAATTGAAAAAGCTGAAGAAAATGAAGATGTAAGAATATTATGGGACTTCTGACTACAAACAGACAAACATCTGCCACACAATACACCTGATATCACTGTAGTCGAGAAGAAAGAAAAACAAGTGAAAATAATCGATATAGCAATACCAGGGGATAGCAGAACAGAAGAAAAAGAAATAGAAAAAATCACCAAATACAAAGATCTACAAGTTGAAATTGAAAGGCTGTGGCAGAAAAAGACCCAAATAATCCCAGTGGTCATTGGCGCCCTGGGTGCAGTTCCAAAAGACCTTGAAGAGCACCTCAACACTATAGGGGCCACAGAAATCACCATCAGCCAATTACAAAAAGCAACTTTACTGGGAACAGCCTATATTCTGTGACTATAACAACAGCAACAAGATTGACAATAAAATTCAGCCATTCCAGGTCCTTGGGTAGGACTTGACAATGTCTGGATAAAACAAACCAGCCAATAATACTTGTCTGACTGTGTAAACAAATAATAATAATAATAGTTTGATTTCTATACCACCCTTCCAAAAATAGCTCAGGGCGGTTTACGCAGAGAAATAATAAATAATTAAGATGGATTCCCTGTCCCCAAGGGCATCACAATCTAAAAAGGAACATAAGATAGACACTAGTAACAATCACTGGAGGTAGGAGAGGAGACCTGGTCTTGTGGTAGCAAGCATGACTTGTCCCCATAGCTAAGCAAGGTCTGCCCTGGTTGCATATGAATGGGGGACTTGATGTGTGAGCACTGCAAGATATACCCCTCAGGGGATGGAGCCGCTCTGGGAAGAGCATCTAGGCTCCAAGTTCCCTCCCTGGCAGCTTCTCCAAGATAGGGCTGAGAGAGATTCCTGCCTGCAACCTTGGAGAAGCTGCTGCCAGTCTGTGAAGATAATACTGAGCTAGATAGACCAATGGTCTGATTCAGTATATGGCAGTTTCCTATGTTCCTATGGTCCTACTGTGCTAGGGTGGAGAGGGCCAGTTACTCTCCGCCTGCTAATTAAAGAGAATCAACATGTTAAAAGGTGTCTCTTTGCCACGTTAGGACTAGCAGGGGTTCTGTTTATATGGTCTCTATTCCACATTACACACTTCCATGGGTTTGTCAAAATAAATGTGATGCGAATTTCTATAAATTAAGCAAATAGCTTCTATAATAACATCAAATTTTCATGTACTCAGATCAGTCAGAATACAGGAGGCCCTCATTTCCCACAGGGTTTGTGTTCCCGCCTACAATCATGAATAAAGTATGATATTGGGAACCTTGTGTCTGTGGGAATTCAGGGGTTAGGTTCCTCTGAAAAACCCCAAGCACCAAAAATCATGAAAATGGGGGAAAGAAGATAAAAGAAGAGTACAGCCCAGTGCCCCGAGCCCTCCAGGAGTGTGCCCCAATCTCCCACCTTCCCTGATTTTCACCCAAAGACTCACAAATAGCCAGAAATAACCCTTGAGATGAAAGAAATAGGGTCCCTACTTCCTATGGTCCAGGCGTGGACTATAAGGAACGTGGGCAGAGAAGGGAAGGGAAGCCAGCATGTGTAGCCTTCTACACATGTGGGGTCAGCTGAATTACTTCTGGGCCCTGGTGGGGTGCTGCAAAGGAATTCTGATGAAGGAAAATGAAGATCTGGAGGAGGAGGAGGAGGAGGATTCCTGAAGTTTGTCATGTGTTTGGGATAGGAATATCTGAAAGGGGGCAGGCAGAGACTAGGTGAATGGGAAAAGAAGAGGTTGGCAGCTTTCTGCTTTGGATCAGCTGTAGGTCCAGCTCTTGGAGACTGAGCTCTGAAGTGTCAGGAAAGCCTAGGATCTCCTTCGTTATCCATCGTGTGGGGTAGAAACCTTTATCCAACTCCTCCTTTGGAACTGGTTTGTTTTTACCCTCATGAACAAAAGACTTTTGAGGGAATTAACGTTCAGTGTTTATATTCTATCTATCTATCTATCCATACTATATTTTTGTGCATGTGGATGGGGTTATTAATAGATGCAAATAATTTGTTCAAGTTGATTTATGGCAAGGTTTCTTCCAATGCGCAGCTGGACTTATTTTGTGCAGTGGAAATTAGGTTTTTATGCAGTTGGGAATATGGAAATTTAACACAGAACAGAGTTGTAGAAACAAATGAGCATACATAAGTGACGTGGTGCATGGCGCATATCAGCTAACAGTTGCTATAGGTGGTGGAGCATTGTTGGACGTAGAAGGCATTGTAAAAGGCTGGGTTTGCCACCAGCAGTCTTGGATTTATGGTTGATGGTTTTCCCCATTCTGATACAAAGGAGGACAGCTGAAATTGAAGCAATACAACTGACTGACCATAAGACAACAGAATAACTAAATGTATATTCAGTAATTCAAAAATCTTTAGTTTAAAATGAGAGTTAAGATGCTTTACCTTTAACTCATGCTCTGAAAAGAATGGAAATTTCAAGTTAAGGTGCACATCTTAACTTCTGCACCATATAAGCTGTAAATATGTTCATGGTCTGTATCTCATGATGGCTTCAGAAATGTGGCTCCATGCACCCACATTTTGCCTTGATCAGAGATGCATCATACAGTAATTCATCAGAGGCATCTCTAAGAAGTGATTGGGGAAACTGTACCAGTTAAATGTCCACCTGGATGCACCCCTACCCAGCCCAATGTCCAATTAAAAGACCAGGAATTGTGGCTTTTTACCATATATAGGAACTTATACTTTGCTCTATGACCTCTAGAAAAACAAAAGCCCCCCTATTCTTGAAACCTCAACTCTTTTAAGGGATGGAAACTTGTATGACACTTCTTCTTTTTCTCCTTCCTTCCTTCAGGACACACAGCAGGCCTTGAGCAGCAGCCCTACAAACACCTTTCCAGGGCCTATTCTCTGGCCACAATTGAGCCCTGAGGAGGTGATAGGAGCGCTTCTGGCCTTGGTTCTTCTTCTTCTTTTAATACATTTGTGGCATGTGTTTATGATACTTATTCATTTTCTCTCTCTTTTCCTCCTATCTAGAAAGTAGTATATTTTAAAAGTTGTACGCAAGTCATGCAGCCTCTGAGCGTAGATGGAGTAGATTTCTCCCCTTTAAGCCTCAGGCCTTATGGCTGATAGGATAATGGCTTACTCAAAGCAATCTCATTGAAATTAAAAGAACATTAGGATGTTTAATTTCAGTAGGATTACTTGAAGCAATGTTCCTTATTATGTCAGTTGCTATCTCTTTCTTGCGGTAGTCTCTACAAAGTAGGAGAGGAGGGATAATTGGCATTTTAAAAAACAGACTAACCGATCTTATGCCCTGAGGAATGATGTGGCTAATTTCGGATTCTTTGAAAATAATCTGTGTGCTGTGTGCTGGGTGGGTTTATCTCACAGGACTTTTACATCGGTTTCTACTCACATTTTTAAAGGGACCTTTCAATTATTGGTCTTTGAATTATTCCCCACCATTTCCAGGGATTGTTTTTGATTGATTAACTGCCATCAAGTCAGTGTCGACTCTCAGCGACCACATAGCAAGACCCTCTCCAGGATGATCCGGCTTCAACTTGGCCTTTAAGGTCTTTCAGTGGTGCGTTCATTGCTGTCATAATCAAGTCCATCCACCTTGCTGCTGGTCGTCCTCTTCTCTTTCCTTCCACTTTCCCCAGCATTATGGACTTCTCAAGAGCACTCCCCAGCTGTGTACCTGTTCCTTCTGGGGGAGTATCTGAGTGTCATCAAATAGGATATTGAAGTCTCCCCACGCTAAATGTCTGGGTGACTCCAACACCAACTCCGAGACCAGCTCCATCAGCTCAGTTAGGGAGTCAGTTGGGCAGCGGGGTGAGCGGTACACCAACAGAATCCCCAATCTATCCTTAGTTCCCAGCCTCAGAAAAACACACTCAATATAGGTCAACTGTCTCACAGGGGCCCTGGTAAGGGAGATAGTACTTTTATGGACCACAGCCACTCCACCGCCCCACCCACTTCCCCTAACCTGCTCCACAATGGAGTAGCCTGGAGGGAGAAGTTGACTACAAAACTGGAGCACTTGCCTTCCCCAACCAGTTCTCAGATTGTTGCTCTCATGCCAGGTCAGCTCCCTCATCCACGATCAAGTCATGGATGATTCTGGTCTTATTCTGAACCAACCTGGCATCGCAAAGGAGCATGGCTAGGCTCTGTGGGTAGCTAGCACTGCTCCCCAAGGCCTGAGAGCTAACAGGGCAGCCGGAAGTGGAAATAGTTACTAGATTAGTGGTTTCCCTTCCCTTGAAATGGCCAGCTGCTCTGCCAGCACCAATTCTTCTATTCCTCAACACTACAGAAATATCTGCCGCACGCACCCGCTGCACCACCCTCTCCAAAGAGCCCACACATACCTGCCAAGAGGCCTGGCACAACCCAATAAAATGGAGAACCAACAAACTCTAGCCCAGGCCTCTAGCCACCCTAATATAACCTCCCCCAGACCTCAGTCCCACCCCAAAGACCAGGCACCAACGGCTGACCGGCTTTGGCAGCAACCTTTTAACATGCATTTAAAGTAGCCCAACTGCCCAATTGCTTTTTGGGCTTGATTGTAGGTAGCACCCATCATAACATACCACTCAACCTATTTTGGTGTCCCTAGGCACTACGCACAGCCACCTAATGGCACAGTTGGGAAGTAACTTGCATAGGGAGCAAGAGGTTGCTGGCTCGAATCCCCACTAGTATGTTACCCAAACTATGGGAAACGCCTATATTGGGCAGCAGCGATATAGAAAAATGCTGAAAGGCATAATCTCACATTGTGCGGTAGACAGCAATGGTAAACCTCTCCTGTATTCTACCAGAAAACCCTGCATGGCTCTGTGGTCTCCAGGAGTCAATGGCACAACTTTACCTTTAGGCACTACGCATACGGCATAATGTTGTATATGAACTTCCAGTGCATCGACCTTTGCACCAACTGTCCTAATGACCACTAGGGGCATTGGGAGTAGAGACAGTCAGCCAGGGTCTCCCTCTCTGTCCCTGCTCTATGACCCCTGGACTGACTCTGCAGCACTTCCTGTGCTGAGTCACAATCCTTCCTTTCCTCCTAGAGAGCAGATGGAAACATCTCTCTCTCTCTCGCCTTACCTATCCACTATGTAGTCCTTTAGATTAGACATAGGTCTTTCCTATCTAAGTGTATTTAACCAATAAATATTTAGTGTTTAGTCATACAAGGATCTCCATGTGTTTTCTCTAAATAGCTGCAATATCCAAACAATCCTCTGCGACCTGCTCTGGAACTGGAGTGTGTGCTCATTCCTTAGTGCTCTGCTGTTTTACCTATTGTCGGTAAAAATCAACTAGGGATGTGCACAAAACTGGTTCGCCTGGTTCGGTTTGGATCCGAACCGGGTCCGAACCGGACTGGGGTGGTTCAGTTTTGGTTTTGTCCGAACCACCCCCTGGTCAGGATCTCAAAAAATAGCTGGTTTTAAAGGGGACCATGTGTTCTACCTGCCACCCAAATTTCAAGTCGATTGGACCTTCCTCTGATATTTTACAAATTTTTTTGAAATTTTCAATTTTTGCCCATAACTCCCTAAGTGGAGCACTTAGGGGCAAAAAGCTGGGCTGGGTGGTAGCCACCCATGGGTGTCCTCCACCCCAACAATCCCAAGGCAATTGGTTGCTCCTAGTATTATTGGTGAATTTGGGGGGGGGGGAATTCCCATTGGCTAGAATGGGGGTTTTGGGCTGCCCCAGACCTGCCTCTGTGGGGCGGCAGCACCCCCAAAGTGGGTCCGGGGCCATGGCAAAAATGGCCTCAGTCCCTCCCATCAACCCCCGGAGAGATAGGAGTGATGGTTTTTTAATTAAGATTTTCTAAGGCATTAAATAATATCTAATTGGAAACAATAGAATGTGTGTCAGTGGGTGAAAGGTAAAGCCACATAGAGAGACAGTTATTTAATGCCTAGGAAATCCTAAAAAAAAAACCATCACTCCTATCTCTCTGGGGATTGCCAGGAGGGACTGAGGCCATTTCTGCCATGGCCCCCCAGACCCACTTTGGGGGTGCTGCCACCCCACGGAGGCGGGTCCGGGGCTGCCCCCCCCAAAAAACCCAATCTAGCCAATGGGATTTTTTCCTCTCCTTTTCAAGAAATCCACCAACAATGCTAGGGGCAACCCAACAATTGCCACCCCAGCTTTTTGGCCCTCTCTCTGGGCGCCCTAACATGTAACACCCAGTCAGTCCACCTTAATGCCTACCTACTACCACCTATCCAAGCAACTAAGATGACACTCAGAGAGACAACACCAACTCTGTATCTGATCTAACAAAAAGGCCACTACTGTGCTGCCTGCCAGCAGCAGCAGTGGAGCAGCACACTAAGCACAACAGCACACACACAGAGAAGAAGCAGGAGGTGGAGCAGCAGAGCAGCAGACCTGCTGCTCTGCATGATGGGTGATGTGATGCCCAAAGAAACCACCGCCTCACTCAGTGCCTGCCACTGACTAGGCCCGACAGACAGAAGCCAGCCAACCTGCTCTGCTCTGCTCTGCTGCTCCCCATGGATGATGCACACACATCTGCATCCAAACCAGACCAAGTGCGCAGAGTCAGCACAGGGCACCAGCCACCAGCCCAGCAGCAACAACAACAACTACTGCTACCACCACAACCAGTGTTGCTGCTACACTAACATTTCCAGTCCAGTCACGCGCGCCACAGCCTGAGCCTAGCACACAGCCAACAGCTACTGCCAGTCAGTGCCTAGCAAGCCAAGCCAACATGAGGAGAGAGCTAAGTAGACGGCACGCGCACACCAACCCATCACGACGCAACTGCAAGGGGAGAGGGCACAATTACAGGCAGGAGGAGGAGGCGAGGCAATCCTAGCACAGATTTGAAAGTTTAAAATCCACCAGGACAGCTTCTTCGTTCTACCACCAGCTGTAGTGTCTAGTTAGTGAGTGCTGTGCAGCTGAGCTGAGCTGCGTGTGAGGATGATAGCAGTTAGTTTAGTTTCAGCAGACTGAGCACTGAGCATGGGTAATGGCATTGGGAAGCAACACAACACAACACTCACCTGCTGCTGGTTCTAGAAGTTGCCTCTTCTCGTCTTTTCACCTCTTCTTCGTGTGTGTGTGTAGTGAGTGCATGCCTTTTGCCTTACTTGAAAGAAATGCTTCTCTGGTCCACCACCACATATTTGCTCAAGGACACAGAGAGGCCCAAGGCAGGTGGTGGCACCAGTGTGAGTGCATGTGTGCTGGTGGTGTTTGCCACCACAGGTGTTTTGTGTGTGTATGTGTGCGCTGCTAGCTAGGAGGGGGGAGGGAGGGAAGGGGGGAGGAAAGGGGAGGGGGAGCGGGATGTAGCAGAGGGGATTGAAGGGGGAGAAGGGTCCGGCTCAGAGTTGGTCAGCCACATATTATGCACACACGTGATCACGTGTGTGCTTCGGTGGGAGAGACCAGATTCTCATCATCTGCCAGACCAGGTTTTGGGGGCAGGTGAGGTGGTGGTGGGCTGGAAGGGAGGATGGAGGGTGGTGAAGAGGAAGGGGGGAGGATGAGAGGGGAGGGATGGAGGGAGGCATGGGGGGAGGGAGTCGGAGGGGGGGAGGGAAAAAAACATGTAGACAGACACACAGCACAGACTCAGAAGACAGCACACAACACAGAAAGCATCCACAAACACAGACAGTGCTAGGCATCCATTCACACAGACAGACAGACACACAACAGGAAGAGACAGACTGAGCCTGCACCACACACACACACACACACACACACACACACACACACACACACACACACAATTCCCCCCCTGCATAGTTATCAATCAATATGTTGTGTTGGCAGCCAGTTCATTGGTATTCTGATGGTTTTTGTTTTTTTGCCATCAGCCAACATCAACAGTGACCACAATCAAGATGAACATAAGATGATAATAATTCATTCGTTTCATTATAAAAAAAATCATCAAATTATTTTCTCCATGTAAACCAAGCCCCCCACACATGATTTCTGGTAACATTTTCAATAGAATCAATTCATTTAGCATTCATCATTTTGTTCTCCCTTTATTACCTTTTTTCCCTCTTTTGCATAATTTTGAGGGTTGATTTTAACATGGGGTTTTAAAGAAAAATTATTTACATATTTATTTACATACAAGTATTTACATATTTACACTGCATTTTAGAACGTATACCCGCCGCTGCCGCTAAGTCTAGTACTATTTGGGCTGTGCTACTTTGGGTGTGTGTGCCGTGCCCACGCCAGGTCCCCAAATGATGTCAGGCAGAGAGATAAGGGCCTGTGCTGCTGGTCAGCAATGGGTTTCTTTTTAGGTGCGCGTGGGCATTGTAAATGTCTGGCCAGTCGCAGCACTACAACTACTACTGCATCTGTGTGTGGGCACTACACGCTGCGACTGGCTGGCACGGCTCAGCATCTGTCACATCAGCTCAGCTAGAGGTGGAAGGGGGAGGGTAGGAAGAAGCACAGAGGTCAAGCCAGGCAGGTGACCAACCATGGGGCATTGGGCAACCCACGGTAATCACTCACCCGGCTCAAAATCCAGCTTGGGGTAGCCCAGCAGGGGGAGGTTGACCTTGAGGAAGACCAACTGCTCCACCAGATCAGCGTCCAAGCCCGATCACTCTGGACACTGGTTGGGGGGCAGGAGAGGAGGCGCATAGCAACCACCGCCAGGTCCGGCCAGACTTGGCGGCGGATCGCCCAGAACTGTGCGCAGTCCACGCCGTCTTCCTCCACAGGCTCCTCCAAGTACTGCACAATGCATTGCTCAGCACTGGAGGGGGGCCTGGCAGGTCGAGCCTCCCGCATACCAGGCAAGGCGCCATAGCAGACCCGCTGAAACCACTGGGTGGATTTCGCGGCGGGAACAAATGGCTGCTGCGATGGCGCTGCCTGGGATGCCACGCTGCTGGACTGGGAAGAGGGAGGGGAAGGGGAAGCTGACGCCGGCTGGCCGCCCATTCTGCTGCTGTGTGCGGGTTGGGCCGCGGGGGCCACCCCCGCACCACTACCAACTTCCTGGTCTCTGCAGGCCCTAGCGGCCTCCTCCTCCCAGACCTTCCGTACCACCCTCTAACAACCTCTAACACATAATAGGCCCATTATTCCTTAGGGCAGAACCAGAAACAGCACTGCACTGAATTAAGTTCACACAGAGACATTTTAAACCAAGGGATACTCCCACCCACAGAACGCAGTGCAAAGCAGACCCCAAAAAGAATCACGGACCCAGATTCTGTGCCACTGTCAGCCAGACAGTACAAGGTGCCCTGCGCAGTGCCCGACAATGTATCCTTGCCTCAGGTTGCTCTCCAGAAACACACAGAGGCTACTCCCACGATCAGGAGAAATTGGGCGAGGGGAGCCTAGCCCGATTTCTCCTGACCATGAGAACCACTGGGCTCGCAGGCGAGCCTGGTGGCCTCTAGGCAGCTAACCCGACAAAACAACCTTCCCCTTAAACTGGGTTTGCGGAGTGAATGCTCCACAAACCTGGGTTTTTTGCTCATGAGTTGCCATGCTGCGGCTCCACGCCATGGCTACTCATGAGTAGACCCCCACCCGGGAGGCCCGAAAGCATGCCCTGCGCACCCGTGCAGGGCATGCTGGAGCTTCCGGGGGCTGTGCGGCCCCCGAACTCCCCAGCCCCGGCCAGCTCCATGATGGAGCTGGCAGTCATGTGGGCAGCTCTTGCGGCTGCCCAGAGCAGACTGTCTGCTCATCTGTGGGGAGAGTGGGCTAAGCCCGCTCTCCCCGCAAACCCCCTAGAGGATCTTCACACTAATCATGTGAAGAGCCTCACAATTACTCTATAGCAACAGTGGAACCCTTTTGACCAAAGTACTCAAGAAGGCCTCTCTAGTCCAGCATCCTGTTTCACACAGTGGTCCTGACTCTGTGCACATGCAGAATGCGCATCTTCAGACCACCAGACCACAGTCCACAGTGCGCTGTGCCCCTGCAAGGAGAGACACATGTCATGGAGCAAATCTCACACTGGAAATCAGGAGCAGACAGAGATTTTGCCACAATACCAGTGACCAGACCAAACCTCAAGACTCAGGCATGAAAGCCAGGCAAGCCAGGCAAGGCAACCAAGTTCTTCTGATCCAGCAAAAGCAACCAAAAGCAGGCAGAATCGAATTGTGTGCATGTGCACTGAGATTGAAAATGGAAAAGCACATGAGAGAAGACTTCTTTCTTCTTTTCGTGTGTGCTATAAGTTGGCCTGACAGCCTGCAGGCTGACACAGACCAGGGAACCAGTCTAGACTCATAATGGGCCAATGCGTGAGCACGCGCGCACACACACGCACACACACAGACATGTTGGTTTGGCCATGCTAAAAACAAAACAAACAACAACCAAGCAAAGCATCCAACACAAAAGTCAGTCAGCAAGCCAAAAAACAAAAACAAAAAACCAGCACCTCATTGAATGACTCATGCGGGCTGCTGCACCGTGGCCTCAGATGGGAGCTGGCCCTGCACCATTCCACCTGCCCAAATCCGGCAGAGCCAACACAAGCCAATCATCAAGCCCAAACTAAACCACCTATGCTCCACAGCAGCCTCTTATGGATGCTGACCCTGGGGTGCCAGTCAATGATGGACAGCATGAGCCAGTGGCATGCGTGTGTCTCTGCAGCACTAATGTGCAGACTATGACATATTTGGGTTGAGCAGGGTGAGCCAGTTTTACAGCCAGCATCCTAGTTTTCCAGCATTAGGGACTTCTCAAGGGAGCTGAATGGGTCTAAAGTATGATCACTTGAGCCTGGTCATTCGTGCCTCGAGTGAAAATTCTGCAATGGTTTGTTCTATGATCCATTTGTTTGTTTTCCTGGCTGTCCATGGTATCCTCAAAAGTCTTCTCCAGCACCAAAGTTCAAAAGTGTCAAAACTTTTTCTATCTTACTTCTTCAAAGTCCAGCTTTTGCATCCATAGAGTGTCACGGGGAAAACCATGGTCGGAACGATTCTAATCTTTGTAGGTATAGACACGTCAAAGCATCTAAATATCCTTTCCTAGGTCCCCATTGCAACCATACCAAGTGCTAGTCTGTGGAGTATTTGCTGACTGCTGGATTCTTTACTGTTGATGGTCGATCCTAAAAGGCAGAAGCTATCCACCACTTCAATGTCCTCATTATCAATCCTGAGGCTGGTTGCTGTACCTGTTGTCATTAGTTTAGTCTTCTTTACATATAGTCGTAGTCCCATTTTTTCACTGTGCTCCTTGACATTCATTACTAGAGCTTGCAAGTCATCCGCATTCTCAGCCATCAGAGTGGTGTCATCAGTGTAGTGCAGGTTATTGATGTTTCTTCCTCCAGCCTTAAAACCACGCTCATCTTCTTCCAATCCAGTTTCTCTCAGTATATGTTCAGCATGTAAACTGAATAAATAAGGAGAAAAAATACAGCCAACAACAAGAACAAATATTTATATAACACTTTTAAACCAAAGTGTCCAAAGTGGCTTACATAGAGAAATAATAAATAAATAAGATGGCTCCCTGTCCCAAAAGGGCTCACAATCTAAAAAGAATCATA
The DNA here is from genome assembly GCF_027244095.1 of Hemicordylus capensis. Lineage (NCBI taxonomy): Eukaryota > Metazoa > Chordata > Lepidosauria > Squamata > Cordylidae > Hemicordylus > Hemicordylus capensis. Next base: position 320,218,332 of record NC_069660.1, on the reverse strand, counting down.
ACCAGCAACAGTCACTGGAGAGATACTGTGTTGGGGTGGATAGGGCCAGTTCCTATACCCCTGCTAAATAAAGAGAATCACTGTTTTTAAAAGTTGCATCTTTGCCTAGTTAGCAGGGGTTAGTTAGCCTTGTCTTACTCGTTTGCTGATCTGGAATGAGTCTGTTTTGCCATGTTCTGTCTGGACTGTGGCATCCTATCCTGTGTATAGGTTTCTCATGAGAACAATGAGATGTTCTGCCACACCCATTTTCCTAAGGATATTCCGCAACCGGACATGGTCAACATATTCAAAGGCTTTTCTGTAGTCAATGAAGCATACCTGGAGGGTCTGCAGGTTTGACTCACTCTCCTTGCAGACGATCAGGGAGACCTCATTGGGTGGCATAGTTTGGTTAGAGCCATGACTGATTCTTCTTCTGTTACCTGCCATATTTCTATAGCTATTCCATCCATTCCTGTAGCCTTCTGATTTGGTAGTGACCGGAGTGCTGATCTAACTTCATCTTCCTGTACTAGAGGTTCTTGCAAGTAGGGAATATCTTCTAGAGTATCTTGGATTGTAACGTCCGTGCTGTACAGATTTTCAATATACTGCTTCCATCTCTGTTTGATCTTCTCTGAGTCAATTACTATCTGTCCTTTGGCATCCTTTAAAATACCAATCTGAGGTTGGAACCTCCAAGTTCAGAGATCTTTTGGGAAATATTCCTTGTTTTTCCTTGTCTATTTCCATCCTCAAGGTCTTTACAGATGCCCTTGCAGTACTGCTCCTTGTCTCTTCTAAGAGCTTTCTGAAATTCCCTGTTAAGTTCCTTCATGAGGTCTTTCTCTTGTAATAAACTGAACTGAACTGAAACTAGTGGTTTGTAGTTAGGTTTGTGGTTTGCTTGGTTTGTGGTGTCTGTAGTTAGGTTTGTGGCTTGCGGACTTCTAGGTTAGTAGTTTGTTGTAGCTGTTAGTTTGGTTTGTGGTTTCTTCTTGAAGCCTTGATTAGTGTTTGTGTTTTTAATGTGGTTTGTGGTTGGTGTTCTGGATTACTGCATGCCTAGGTACTCCAAAGCGGGTTGGGTGTCAGGACATGGGTGCCAATTAACAGCCAACCCACTGCCTTGTAGGGCACTCAGATAATTTTTTTAAAGTAATTTTTTAGTTTTTGTCTGGTTTAATTTTTTCTGCTATCGGGAATACTGGGGATTCATAGTGCTCCCATTATTTTTGGTGGGTAGCCCCTCGGTACTCCAAAGCAGGTTGGAGGATAGGGCACTGTTGGAGCCAACTACCACCCAACCCACAAGGCAGTGATGCAATCAGGTAATCTTTAAGGAATGTTTATGTATTGTAGATTCTCTGTTGTTCATCATCATGATCATTCATTTATTACGGTCCATGACTAGCTAGCAGTTACAATAATCAGCATAAAGGCAATACAGTTTTTAAAACTCCAATACTAAATAATACTAAACTATCAACACACCACCATAATAACACATGTACCTTACATAACAAAGGGTTAACCATTTGTTTCCTGATGCTACAGCAGTGGCATAAAATCTAGCCACACAATAGGTAATCTGGACCTTAGAGTCAGAAAGAAGAAAATGTACATAAAAGTCATCCAGCCTGCCTGGATAGTGTAATGACTTAGTGTAATGGCTCTTTGCAGACCTATTTCAGAGAAGAACAATATTACCATTATCGTCCACAAAAAGAAGTGCAGGAATTGGACGGGAGGCCAAATTAAGAGGGTGGAAATGAGAATATTGTAAGACTTTTTTCATAGGGAACTGCTTTGAAGACAGTGTAGATTCTCAGTTGTTATATTCAGTGAGGGAAATAAGTATTTGATCCCCTGCTGATTTTGTCCGTTTGCCCTCTGACACAGAAATGAACAGGCTATAATTGGAATGGTAGGTTTATTGTAGCTGTGAGAGACAGAATAACAACAAACAAACCCTCAAAAGCCCAGTGCCCAAAAGTCAGCGATGGATTTGCATTGTAGTGAGGGAAATAAGTATTCGATCCCTTCACAAAAGATGTCTTAGTACTTGGTGGCAAAACCCTTGTTGGCAATCACAGAGGTCAGACGTTTCTTGTAGTTGGCCACCAGGTTTGCACACAACCCAGGAGGGATGTTGTCCCACTCCTCTTTGCAGATCCTCTCCAAGTCAGAAAGGTTTCGAGGCTGATGTTTGGCAACCCGAACCTTCAGCTCCCTCCACAGATTTTCTATGGGATTAAGGTCTGGAGACTGGCTGGGCCACTCCAGGACCTTCATGTGCTTCTTCTTGAGCCACTCCTTTGTTGCCTTGGCTGTGTGTTTTGGGTCATTGTCATGCTGGAATACCCATCCACGACCCATTCTCAATGCCCTGGCTGAGGGAAGGAGGTGCTCACCCAAGATCTGACGGTACATGGTCCCGTCCATCGTCCCTTCGATGCGGTGAAGGTGTCCTGTCCCCTTAGCAGAAAAACACCCCCAAAGCATAATGTGTCCACCTCCATGTTTGACGGTGGGGATGGTGTTCTTGGGCTCATAGGCAGCATTCCTCCTCCTCCACACACGGTGAGTTGAGTTGATGCCAAAGAGCTCGATTTTGGTCTCATCTGACCACAACACTTTCACCCAGTTCTCCTCTGGATCATTCAGATGTGCATTGGCAAACTGCAGACGGGCCTGTACATGTGCTGCCTTGAGCAGGGGGACCTTGCGGGCACTGCAAGATTTCAGTCCTTCACGGCGTAGTGTGTTACCAATTGTTTTCTTGGTGACTATGGTTCCAGCTGCCCTGAGATCATTGACAAGTTCCCCCCGTGTAGTTCTGGGCTGCTTTGTCACCGTTCTCATGATCATTGCAACTCCACGAGGTGAGATCTTGCATGGAGCCCCAGACCGAGGGAGATTGACAGTTATTTTGTGTTTCTTCCATTTGTGAGTTATCGTGCCAACTGTAGTCACCTTCTCACCAAGCTGCTTGGTGATAGTCTTGTAGCCCAGTCCAGCCTTGTGCAGGTCTACAACCTTGTCCCTGACATCCTTCGACAGCTCTTTGGTCTTGGGCATGGTGGTGAGTTTGGAAGCTGAGTGATTGCTTGCTTCTATGGACAGGTGTCTTTTATACAGGTACTGTAACAACCTGGGATTAGGAGCACTCCCTTACAGAGGGTGTTCCTCATTTCAGCTCGTTACCTGCATATAGTGAAAAGACACCTGGGAGCCTGAAATCTTGCTGGTTGATAGGGGATCGAATACTTATTTCCTCACTACAATGCAAATCCATCGCTGACTTTTGGGCACTGGGCTTTTGAGGGTTTGTTTGTTGTTATTCTGTCTCTCACAGCTACAATAAACCTACCATTCCAATTATAGCCTGTTCATTTCTGTGTCAGAGGGCAAACGGACACAATCAGCAGGGGATCAAATACTTATTTCCCTCACTGTAACTTCTTCATGTTATAATTGCTTCATGAAGCATTTCCCCTTTATCACGAAGGAGACACCCAGCACAAGAAGGTGAGTACTAACCCACTCTTGTAATTTTCTTGAATGGCAAAGCCTCAGTTTGCAACAATTAAGAATACTTTCAAGCCATGATTCTTCTTCCTCATTTATTTGCACGTTTCTTCCCTATATAGCTTACTTTCCAGTAGGTTTATGAGATCAACCAGCATTGTCTGTGTGTGTGTCCCACTATCAACTTTGCAACGCCTGGACCAATCTGAATCAAATCGGGTACCAATTTGAACCAAATTTGCTATAGATGTAGGGACACATAGGGATGCCCAAAAGGTGTGTGGCCGCATGGACATCTGAGGTACAAGCGGACTAATTTGTGGACTGTCTAACCAATTTAAACAAAATTAGGTACAGTTGCAGTGAGTGACACATAGGGACACCTCAGTAGCATAGTTTGTGATGATGTCATCCACCCCAATCCAAGATGGCGGACACATAAACATTTGAGGCGCAAGTGGGCTAATTTGTGAACCACCTAACTTGTGAACCACCTAAGCGATTTGAACCAAATTTGTTACACATGTAGGTACACATAGGGATGCCCAAATGGCATGGTGTGTGATGATGTCATTCACTCCAGTTCAAGATGGTGGCCGCATGAACATCTGAGGCACAAGTGGACTAATTTGTGGACTGCCTAACCTATTTGAACCAAATTGGGTACAGTTGCAGTGAGTGACACACATGGACACCTCATTGGCATAGCTTGTGATGATGTCATCAATGGTGGACACAAACTTTTGAGGCATGAGTGGGCTAACTTGTGAACCGCTTAACTGATTTGAACCAAATTTGCTACAGATATAGGGACACATAGGGACACCTCAAAGGAGAAGATTGTGATGATGTCGTCCACCTCAATTCAAGATGATGGACACATAAACTTTGGAGGTGCAACTGCACTAACTTGTGGGCAGTCTAACTGATTAGAACCAAATTTGCTACAGCTGAATGGTCACATAGGGATGCCCCAATGGTGTAGTTTGTGATGATGTCACCCACCCCGATCCAAGACAGCAGATGCATAAACCTTGGAGGCACAAGTGCACTAATTTGAAGACTGTCTAACTGATTTGAATCAAATTTGGAACAGCTGTAGTGAATGACACACAGGGACACCTCAATAGTGCAATTTGTAATGACGACATTCACTCTGATCCAAGATGACAGACACATGAACATTTGAGGCGCAAGAGATCTAACTTGTGGACCTCGATTTGCACCAAATTTTGTCCAGATGTAGAGACAGTGAAAGAATTAGGCTGATTAGTTCTTACTAGAACAACTTGTTATTAGTTCAGATATCATTTTCTCCCTAAACATATCTTTTTGTTGTTGTTCAATTGTTACCCCTAATTTTAAGAAATAGGAGATACACCATATCAGCCTGTCTTAACCCGCTGTTGAACCATTGGAAATGATGGAAGCAGCTCTGAGGTGAGGTCCTTCTCACCCCATGATTAGCCTATTTTCCAGGAGGGTTATGAGATCACCTGGCACTCTGTATGTGTGTGTCTGTGTGTCCATGTGTCTGTCCGTCTGTGTGCCCCCCACCCATCAATTTTGCAATGCCTGGACAAATATGAACCAAATTGGGTACAGTTGTAGGCACACCCAAGGACACATCAACAGCATAGTTTGTGATTATGTCATAGACCCCCATTCAAGATGGTAGACACGTAAACATTTGAGGTGCAAATGGGCTAATTTGTGGACCGCATAACCAATTTGAACCAAATTTGCTACAATTGTGGTGAGTGACACATAGAGACACCTCAATAGTGTAGTTTGTAATGATGTCATCCAGCTCAATCCAAGATGGTGGACACATGAACATTTGAGGTGCAAGAGGGCTAGCTTGTAAACCACCTAACTGATTTGAATAGATGTAGGGACACATAGGGATGGCTCAAGGCCATAGTTTGTAATGATGTCATCCACCCTGATTCAAGATGGTAGACATATGAACATTTCTGGTTCAAGTAAGAACCAATTTGGACCAAATTTGGTACACTTGTAGGGCACATAGGGACAATTTAAAGACAAAGTTTGTGATGATATCATCCACCCCAATTCAAGACGGCAGACATATGAACTTTTGAGGTGCAAGTGGACTAACTTGTGATCTGCTCAACCAATTTGGATCCAATTTAGTCCAGTGGCAGGGACAGAGAAAGGAAAGTAGGCAGATGCGTTCTTACTTGAACAACATGTTTTGTTTGTTTGAACTTGACATGCCAGGGATTGGACCTGGGACATTCTGGGGGCAGAGTTGGAGGGGCCCTGCTTCTACCTGCCACTGGAAGGGCTAGCTCACAACCTAGTCTGACTAAACATCTGCACCACACCTGCACAACCCTCCCCACAGCACACGGACTGCCTCCCCCAAACATTTCTCTCTGCAGACACATCCCACTTCCCTGCATCCCCACTCTCACCCTGCGAAAGAAGAACTTGCGGGCATTCCTGGCGGGCAGATCCTGGGTGCCATCACTGGAGGGTTGCCCTGCCTCTTGGTCATTGCTGTCCTGTGGTGCTGGAGAAAAGCAGAAGCAGGCGCAGTGAGACTGAGCCCCCCCTTTTTCTGTGGTCAGGTTGAGGCTCCCCCATGCTTTCCCAATGAAATCAGCACTTCAGCCATCCTGACTCTTTTGTGGAGCAGCACTCACCAATCCTGAAGACTGTGGGGCCTGCTCTCCATATTTATTTATTTATTTATTTATTTATTTATTTATTTATTTATTACATTTCTATGCCATCCCACACAAAGGCTCTGGGCAGTGCACAATATATCACATGGATGGGGTATCTCCCTCTTGCTCAGGGACTTAATGCAGCCAGAGGGTAGGAGAGCCTGAGGAGTACCCAAGAATACGGCTCAAAGCCATTTTGCCCTAGAGCCCTCAGGGTAGCCCAGCTCCCCATGGAGGAGATTCAATGACAGAGAGTGCCAACTTGGAGCAATGGCCAGGCAGCTGGGAGAACCTATTGGAGATCCTCCCAGATGAAATGCTGTCAAGCTATGCTAGCACAGATGACTGTGCAAGGAAATGGGTCCAGCCTCACCTCCACCCCTTTCAGAGTCATCCCCACAGCAAGGTGGCTGCTTACCTTCTTGGCCTGCGGTGACTGATAGCTGGTTGTACCCCAGAAAGTTCTTCAAGAGTGACATGGCTCTAGTGCCCACAGATGTTCCCCTCCTCGAAGCTGCAGAGAGGACAAAGAAGTGAGGTTACGAACAGCAGCACCTTTGCACATTGCATAAAGGAACTGACCCTAGCAACTCCCATGCCACAACTTGGTTCCAAAATATGTGTATGTTAGGGACAGGAAGATCAGTCTCTCTGGCCAGACTATTGATACTACGGCATCTTAAATGGAGGGAAGCTCTGATGCTTGCCTCCACTGTGTTGGAAATTCTCTGTGGTGAGAGAATCCCTTTCTCATTATAGCAGAGTGCACAGAGGCACAACACAGCGGAATTTGCTTAGGCATGCGTGTATGCTGAGAGTAAAGTAACTTGGAGCCAATTCATAGTTTCAAATCAATATATAAGGCATTTTTTAAGGAACTCCATTCTAGATAGGAAAGTGAGGAGTTAGGATCTCTGATCTATCTAGCTAGCTGGATGCAGATGGATTTTGCATCTTCTCTGCACACATGGTGCAGGGAGAGAGGCTTGCCATGTTGCAAGGTAGAAGGGCAGGTAGGGAAGAGAGAGAGGAAGGAAGTTAATCCCTAAGAGTACCAATCTACATTTCAAAGGGATCGTGTCAGAGCAGTGGAGAAGTGATGACCAATGTCTTGACCCTCTAGCCCTCTGACTTACTAGTCTGTCCTCCACTGTCTGAGACAAGAGACAGCGCAAAGTCCTTTAACTTCCAACACACTGAAGTTTACTCTTGGCACAGTTTGGTGAAAAAGCATCTGTTTTGCATGCTGAAGGTCCTAGGTTCACTCCCCAGCTGCATCTCCAGGATGGGCTGGGAAAGACCCTTGCCTGAAACCCTGGCGTGCCACTTGCAGTCAGTATAGATTATACTGAGCTAGATGAACATTAATGCAGCTTCCTATTATGCTATGGGTCCTATGCACAGTTGAACAAATGCCTCAGACCCACGCTCTCCACTAACCTCATCTGGAGCCAGCCCTAAAACCTCACACATTCACTTACTCTCCCACATTCTCCAAACCAAAATATATGCAGATATGTTGCTTCCCCTATATCTTCATTATGCATTTGCCTTAAAAGGCTCAGATTGCCCAATAATTTGGATAGGTTTATTTGTATAGATTAGTGTTTGGTTTCTCTGTAAAGATAGGTAGATTGCAAGAATACTGGAAGATCAAGTATGTATGTGAACAAGTAGGAGCCAAGAAGGCACTTTTTAAAAGTGGTGATTTTCTTAAATTTAACAGGGGGAGAGAAACTGGTCCTCTCCACCCCCGGCACAGCATCCCTCCAGTGGCTCTTGCTGGTGTTTATCTTATGCTCTTTTTTTAGATTGTGAACCTTTTGGGGACAGGGGGCCATTTTATGTATTTATTTACTTATTTATATCTATGTAAACCACTTTGGGAATGCTTATGTGGAAATAGTATATAAATGTTTGTTATATTCCTGCTTGTAAGGCCCTACTGTAAAGACCCAGCCTCTCACTGCTGAAACCCTGCTAAGGACATGGGATGTTTTGCAAGCCCCCACCCAAGGAAAATTGGTGGTGACCTCTTTATTCCATCCAGACATATGCTGACTGCCATGTGTGTTTTGTTTTGTTGCTTTGCTGATGGGTTAGATTTAACTGCTGTGCTCAGTTCTGATGCATTTTATTATTTATTATTTATTTATTTATTCGATTTATAAACCACCCTTCGAAAATGGCTCAGGGCAGTTTACAAACAATTAAAACCAGTTATTAAAATGAAAACTATAAAAAAAGGATAAAACCAATTAAACAATCAAACAGCTAAAAACCCTGGAAAACCAGTGCAACCATTTAAAACAATTTAAAACAGTTTGCAGTAGTTTAAAAACCCTGGAAGGCAAGGCCAAACAGATAGGTTTTAAGGGTTCTCTGGAAAAACAGTAATGAACTCAAATTATGGATTTCTGCCAAAAGTGCATTCCACAGCCCAGGAGCAGCTACAGAGAAGGCCCGCCTCTGAGTCGCCACCAGACGAACCGGTGGCAACGGGAGATGGACCTCCTCGGATGACAACGTGTGGTGGGGATCATGTAGAAGAAGGCACTCTCTAAGATAACTCGGTACTAAGTCATTCAGGGCTGTAAAGGTAATAACTAGCACTTTGTATTTTGCCCAGAAACATATCGGCAGCCAGAGTAACTGTTTCAGGACAGGCATAATATGGGCTCTCCGGCTTGCCCCAGAGACCAACCTGGCTACAGCATTTTGAAATAACTAAAGTTTCTGGACTACGTACAAAGGCAGCCCCACGTAGAGGGCCTTGCAATAGTCAAGCCGGGAGGTTACCAGCTGATGCACCACTGTTTTGAGGTCATCCTCTTCAAGGAATGGGCGCAGCTGTTGAATCAGCTGAAGCTGATAAAAAGCACTCCTGGCCATGGCCTCCACCTGAGATACCTGGGTCCAGGAGTACTCCCAAGCTGTGCACCTGCTCCTTCTGGAGGAGTGTAACCCCATCCCGCACAGGAAGATCTAACTCACCCATCAGATTCTGAGCCCCCACAATGAGCACCTCCATCTTGCTCGGATTCAGCTTCAATTTGTTATCCCTTATCCAGCTCATTACTGCCTGTAGGCAGGCATTTAGAGAATGAGTGCCATTTCCTGAAGATGAAAGGGAGAAGTAGATTTGGGTGTCATCAGCATACTGATAACACCCAGCACCAAATCTTCTGATGACCTCACCCAGCGGTTTCATGTAGATATTGAAAAGCATTGATGACAGAATGGAGCCCTGAGGGACTCCATATGTCAGCTCCCATTTTGAAGAGCAACTGTCACCAAGTTCCACCATCTAGAATCTACGTGAGAGACAGCAGCAGAACCACTGCAAGGCAGTGCCCCCTATCCCCAACTCCCCCAGGTGATCCAGAAGAATACCATGGTTGATGGTATCGAATGCCACCGAGAGTTCCAGAAGAACCAGCAGAGTCACACTCCTTCTGTTGGTTCCCCGGTAAATGTTGGAAATTCTCTGTGGTAAGAGAATCCCTTTTTCATTATAGCAGAGTGAACAGAGGCACAACACAGCAGAATTTGCTTAGGCATGCGTGTATGCTGAGAGTAAAGTAACTTGGAGCTAATTCATTGTTTCAAATCAATATATAAGGCATTTATTAAGGAACTCCATTCTAGATAGGAAAGAGAGGAGTTAGGATCTCTAATTTATCTAGCTAGCTGGATGCAGATGGATTCTGCATCTTCTCTGCACACATGGTGCAGGGAGAGGAGCTTGCCATGTTACAAGGTAGAAGGAACAAGTAGGGAAGAGAGAGAGGAAGGAAGTTAATCCCTAAGAGTACCAATCTACATTTCAAAGGCATAATGTCAGAGCAGTGGAGAAGGGGTGACCAATGTCTTGACCCTCTAGCCCTCTGACTCACTAGTTTGTCCCCCACTGTCTGAGACAAGACAGCGCAAAGTCCTTTAACTTCCAACACCCCCTCTCGATGTCTCATGACTCAGTTCACAAGATTCATTTTCTCTCTCACCTTTTCAAAGCAGGGTCTTGGTAGTGGCTTCGTCAGTATGTCTGCAAGCATTTCATTTGTTGGGCAGTAGATCAGCTTGATTAGTCCATCCTTCTGCAGACTTCTCACTACATGGTACTTCACATCAATATGTTTGGTATGCCTCTTTACATCTTCTTGTTTGGAGAGTTGAATGCAGCTTTGGTTGTCTTCATACACTGGTATGGGCTGTGGTACATTTGTACCTAGATTCTTCAGTCATTGACACAGTCATTGTATCTTGTGACAGCCCTGTGCAGCTGATACATAATCCGCTTAAGTGGTTGATGATGCTATTATGTCTTGCTTTGTGCTTGACCAGCTTATGGCTCCATCTCCATAGAAAATTATGTGACCGCTGGTGGATTTCCTTTCTGTTAGGTCTCCACCCCAGTCTGCATCTACATATGCTTCTAGTTTTGGTTCACTGTTAGCTGGTAACTAGCTTGAGCTTAAAGTGTGCAGTACCCTTTAGATACCTAACAAGTCTCTTAATTGCATTCCAGTCCTTGACTGTTGGTGATGCAGTCTTTCTGCAAAGTAAGCCAACTGCTGTACTAATATCTGGCCTAGTGAGTGTACTAATGTATAAAAGCTTACCCAATGCTTCACGATATCTATGGTTGTCAGATAGTGGCTCAGTTTGATCTTCTTGCTTTATGTAGTTCACTTCCATTGGAGTTGGTGTAGGATTCGCATTTTCCAGTCTGAGCAAGTTTATCAAGTCTTTAATTTTCTGTTCTTGGTTGATGAGGAAACTTCCATCTTTCTCTCTTTGTACTTGAATGCCCAGGCAGTGTGCAATGTTGCCAAGTCGCTTGACTTCCACATCTCTGTTCAGATGATGCACTATTTCCTTGCTGTCATCTGCATTTTCATAGGCAAGAATCAAATCATCAACATACGCTAAAATGTAAGTCCATTTGCCATCTTTGCATCTCGTGTATAGGCAGGGATCCGCGTTGCTTCTTTTGAAGTTTGCTTGAAGCAGCATATCATTTAGTTTTATGTTCCATGCTCTGGCAGCCTGTTTTAAACCATAATTGCTCTTTTGCAGTTTGCATATAGTCCTCTTTGCCTTTCTATAGGAAACCTGGTGGTTGTTGCATGTAAATGTCCTCTTCTAGTTCGCCGTGCAAGAATGCAGTTTTCATGTCCAGGTGTTCAACATGCATTTCTTTGCTAGCAGCAATACTTAACAGAGTCCTTACTGTAGTATGTTTAACCACTGGTGCAAAGGTTTTATCATAATCTTCTCCATATTTCTGTGAATATCCTTTTGCTACTAATCTGGCTTTGTAGCACTAAATCTCACCATCAGCAACATGTTTGAGTTTGAAAACCCATTTACAGCCTATAACTTTCCTTCCTTGAGGTAACTTAGTAAGAGTCCAGGTTTTGTTTTTCTGTAGAGCCTCAAGCTCTTCAATTGCAGCTTGTTTCCACTTCTGGGCTTCTGGTTATGGTAGCTGGGATATTTCCTCCCATGATGAGGGTTCTGGTTGTTCCGCTGTTCTTGTGAGGTAGGACAGTCTCGGGGCTGGAACACCTCTGTTTGAGCGCGTTGATCGCCTCACTTCACCCTCTGTGGTCTCTCCCATTATCTTAAGTGCGTCTGGTGGATCGCTGGGGGTCTCTGAGTCGAGTGTAGTTGGTTCTGGATCTGCTGTCTCCTCCTCCTCAGTTCCTCTGAGATCAGGAAGCATAATCCAGTCATCAGGGTGGTTGGTCTGGTTGCTTGCTTTGGTGTAGGCCCCCTCTGAAGGTGTAGCTCTCTCATTCTCATCAAGATACACCGTTCTGCTTATGGTTATCTTGTTTTTGTCAGGATCCAGAATTCTGTAGCCTTTGGATTGTGCTGAGTAGCCTACAAAAACCCTTTTGTGGCCCTAGCCCCTAACTTAGTCCTTTTTTCCTTTGGGATGTACAGTATGAGTAAGCCGTGCTTCCAAAGACACACAGATGCGTCATGGACGGCTTATGACCATGCCAAAGTTCATATGGTGTTGTTCCTATAGGCTTTGTGTGCATTCTGTTTTGTATGTATGTAGCAGTCATGAAGCCTTCTCCCCAGAGTTTCTGTGGGAGGTGTGCGTCAGCAAGCATGCATCTTACCATATCCAGTAGACTTTTGTTCTTTCTTTCTGAGACTCCATTTTGAGACGGGCTGTAAGCTACCATGGTTTGATGCACGATTCCATGTTCTCTCAGGAACTGCTGTGTGGCGTTGGACATATATTCTCCTCCATTGTCTGTGCGCAGGATCTTTGGCTTCCAGCCAAATTTGTTGCTTGCCATGGCCACGTAGTCCTGGAGTTTCTCGAGCATCTGTGATTTCTCCTTTAGTAGAAACACAACTGAATATAGTGAGAAATCATCTGTGATTGTTTAAAAATATTTTTGATTACCTATGGTTGCTGGTAGTGGTCCAGATATATCACTGTGGATCAGCTCCAGGGGTCTCATGGTCTTCCTTTCACTCTGTTTAGGAAATGGCTTGTTAACTGCTTTGGACTCGAGACAGCAAACACAGTTAGTTTACAATGTCACATGGTACAAAATCAATGCCATTAGCTAATCCCATTTCCTTCATGTTCTGGATTGACTCATAGCTCCTGTGTCCTAGGCATCTATGCCACAGTTGCAAGAAGTTTTCATGCAGGCATGACTTAGCAAGGTTCACTTCATTAGGCTGGTATGCCTCAGATCTAGACCAGGCTGGTCTTTCTCTGTCTGTCTTTGATACAGGTTGATCCTGCTCACTGTATAGGCCTTTGCATTTAGAGCCTTCAAGGCAAACTTCTCCATTCTGGGTAACAACACATTGTCCATTTTTAATATACAGTTCACAGCCTTGTTTCTCTAGCTTGGATATTGAAAGCAAGGAGCTTGAGAAGTCAGGGATATACAAAACATCTTTAAGAAAAAATGGTTTAACAGATCCATCCAGTAACTTACAATACAAAATTCCTTCATCTTTCTTCTTGGCTTTAATTGTAGTATTATTGCCCAAATGAACAGTCTCTTCAGGAACATCAAACAGTTCAGTATAGAAATCCAAATTATTTGATATATGAACCGAAGAACCAGTATCAAAAATGAACTTTTCATCGCTTTGCATCAGGCAAACATTAAAACTCTTGTTTGAATACCTTTCTGTAAAGTTACTTTTCTTTGTCTGATTCTTGGGACAGTTCACCCCCTTGTGGCCAAATTGGTTACACAGAAAACATCTAAAGGCATAAGTCCCAGTTGGCCTTATTTCAGGAGCAGTCTCCCTGCTGGCGGTCATGTGACCTCTCTCTCTGGACTGAGTTTCCTTGGCAACAAAGCCAAACCTCTTTGTATGTAAATGTGGGGGGCCTATGCGGTTTCCTCTTGCAGCATTCCCTCCCCACATTGGGTTTCCTCTGGTATGATCAATTGTAGCTTTAAGAGCAAAGGTACTTGCCAATTCACTTTCATAGTGAGAATTCAAAACTTTTCTTCTGTTTGCTTCAGAAGATATCATTTGCACTGCTTCCTCAAAGCTTAGAGTGGTGTGGGTTTCCAACTGGCCGATTATATTGCTATCACGGGGGGTGGGGGCATGCTTAGGAACAGAGCTTCCAGCTTCTGACTCTCTGTAAATTCCTCCCCTGCTGCTTTAAATGGAAAGAAAAAGTCCCAAAGTAGTCCAACATGCATGGCAAAACAGTCCCCATCTTTATACTGGAGATCCTGCATTTTCTTTCTCAAGTTAAAGGTGTATGCCCACCCCTTCTTCATATGCAAGGAATCTAGCTTGCTTAGCATTTCCCTTGAGGTTCCAAGATCACATAACGTGTAAAGGTATTAATTTTTACTCACAGAGGCTGCGATCAAAGCTCCAGCTTTAGAATTCTTGAGTACTCATGTTTCTTTGGCAGTTTTCTCAGCAGCTGTGGTTCCACCTGTGGGGGGGGGTGTCTTCCTCAGTAACTTTCTCGAGTCCTGCTTTCAGTGCAAGCCTCAATTGGGTTTTCCATTCCAAATAGTTGTCTGCATTCAGGATAGTCAGCCTGAGCTTTCCCTCTAGGTAAGTAGCCGTCCTCACTGGCTCAAAAAAAAGAAAAGAAAAAAGGCTGTTGCTGTAGATTAGCAATTCAAAGCGTCCACGCTAGATCTCACTGGATCTCCTGGAACAAACCTAACTCTCTAGTTGCAGTACACGCCACTCAAAATACTGGGCTCCCATAACCTGTTGGAAATTTTCTGTAGTAAGAGAATCCCTTTTTCATTATAGCAGAGTGCACAGAGGCACAACACAGCGGAATTTACTTAGGCATGCATGTATACTGAGAGTAAAGTAACTTGGAGCCAATTCATAGTTTCAGATCAATATATAAGGCATTTATTAAGGAACTCCATTCTAGATAGGAAAGTGAGGAGTTAGGATCTCTAATCTATCTATCCAGCTGGATGCAGATGGATTTTGCATCTTCTCTGCACACGTGGTGCAGGGACAGAAGCTTGCCATGTTGCAAGGTAGAAGGAACAGGTAGGGAAGAGAGAGAGGAAGGAATTAATCCCTAAGAGTACCAATCTACATTTCAAAGGGATCGTGTCAGAGCAGTATGACCAATGTCTTGACCCTCTAGCCCTCTGACTCAGTAGTCTGTCCCACACTGTCTGAGACGAGACAGCCCAAAGTCCTTAACTTTCAACAGTAAATGTCATTCATCAAGCCGACCAAGACTGTCTCAACCCCATAATCAGCTCTAAAGCCAGTTTGAAATGGGTCTAGAAAATCAATTTCCTCCAAAACCGCCTGGAGCTGGTCAGCCACCACCCTTTCAATCACCTTGCCCAATCCAGGGAGATTGGAGATTGGCATGTAACTATCCATTGCTAAGGCGTCCAGGGAAGGCTTCTTTAGGAGTGGTCTGACCATTGCCTCCTTCAGTTGCCAGAAGCCTGGTAGGGAGAAGGAGGCTTTAACATCTGCTTCCCAGAAACAGTCGCTGCCCAGTGGTGAGAGCCTGGTGTGGTTGCTGTCTGCTGTTGTCAGCTTGCCAGCCTGTGTGCCATGAACGTGTGGGGCTGTGGCTGCCCTGCAGGTGAGTCTGTGCGGGATCAGCGCCAGAGTGGGTGAGTCAGCATTTCCTGAGGGTCAGCTGCTCAGATTAGCTATCTTTCTGGGCTTATATAAGGGCTGCTGGCCTGTGGAGGCGGACCTACCACTGACGGGGTCACCACCAAAGGGGTGACACCAAAGGGGATCACCCCCTTGGGGAAGCCACCACGGGGGGCAACAAGGGTGAGGGCCTGGTGATATTTTTTGGCTTCTGTTGTTTTTGGATCCTGGGTGTTTCGGATGTGCCTTGGTTTGTCTGGGGATGGGGAGACAGGGGTGTGTCCACTGACTGTGGGGTGGCTATTCTGGTGGTGGTGCGGAATAGAAGAAGTAAAGTTGGCAGGTCAGTGCGTCGTTACAGGGGAAGGGAAGTCAGCACTCTGACCTTGGGGAGCACTGCCGAACTCTCACAGACTCTCACCTGGCTTCTCTGTAATGCCAGGTCTGTCCAGAATAAGTTGGAAACCATCCATGATCTGACTCTGGATGAAGAGGCAGACCTGGGATGTATTACAGAGACTTGGCTGGGGGAGGCTGGTGGCCCAGTCTGGTCCCAGCTTCTCCCTCCAGAGTACTCTGCTGGGGAGCCGGTGTGGGGACATGGGCGGGGAGCAGAGGCGTAACTAGGGAAAACGGCGCCCGGGGCAAGCACTGAAATTGCAGGGGCCCCCGCTGCGCCCCCCCCGCCCCCCCAGCATACATCTGACTGACACACATTACAAGGCCATTTGTTTCTATTTTACGCCACTTTAAGTGTTATGAGAATCCTAGGAGTTGTAGTCTGGGGAGGGTGCTAAGCATTCTGTCTTTGAGATCCCTAGCCTCCTGACACAACTACTCAGATCATTTTCACAGATGGTCCTTCCCCCACCCCCTGCTTTCATTTCCCAGTTGGTGAAGAAATACTTTGGCTTGATTATAGATTCCATAGTGCATATATAGTCTTCCTTCAGTCCCCCATCCTTTTTTACCTTGCATAAACAACATTCACAAATCACACTTGTCCCAGTCTACATGAAGTGCTCAGATTACAACCTTCTTCCCCTTCCTCTAAACATTTTTACAGGTGACAGAAACAAGCATTTCTGGTGCTATTTTTGTGCACATATGGACGTTCTTTATGCAAAATCTTTATGCAATCTTAAAAAGAATCAGAAGATAGACACCATCAACAGGCGTGGGAGGGGTGCTGTGCTGGGGATGGAGAGGTCCAGGTGCTCTCCTCCTGCTACAGAGAAGAGGAGCACCACTTTTTAAAAGGTGCCTCTTTGCTCAGTTTGCAGGGGGTGCCCAAACTGCCAGTTCTGAACTCCTGGAAGTTCCAGGTTGTTGACCGGAGCATGGCTGGGAAGTGAAGAGCAGCAGGGGGTCCCCACGTTGGGGAGGAGGGGGGGGAAGCTTCTCGCTTCCCAAGCACTTTCTTAATTGCGTACAGCTGGTGCCCGAGTGCCCATGCGCTGCGCCCCCCCCCCAATTGTCAGGGAGACTTCCTGACGCACACATCTCAACACATGATACCACCCAGAGAGAGATGCGGTCACACGCACGGACATCCAGGCACACTCACACATGCGCCACTTGCCCGCTAACCCCTGTGACACATGTGCACGCACAGTTGGTGTCCTCTTGCACCGCCATTTCTGTGCACCCGCTCAGTTCGCAAGTTTGTAAGCGAGATTGGCCATCCTCAAAGAGGGAAGTGCGTCGTGGTGTTGTCACGTCCCAACCCAGAGAGACAGGCACCACATCACATCATCACAACTCGTTCTGCTGTTGACGGGAACCCGACAAAGCTCTTCATGACACCGCTTGCCATCCTAACAAACAGGAAGCATCCGTGCAGGATGATGGGATCAGATCCCCACCCACCACCATCCCCGCACATCCATACACTCGCGGCTGTTTCTCTGGCATCTTTCTTTCCCAGGCACCCCAAACCATGATGTGCACCCTAAGCCAGGAGGAGCCGGCATGCGGGGGGGGCTCGGCATGGGGTTTTCCCACTGGCCACGGCCACCCCAGCATGCTGTCCAGCACAGCGAGAGCGGGACATGCTGCTGCTGCCGCTGCTGCCCACCCACACACCGTTTCGCGGCCACTCCTGTTTCCCTCAGGAAAAGTCATGGCTGAAGGCTGCGGTGGCAGCAGCAGCAGCGTCGTCCCTCCGGAGCGAGCGACCCCCGAGCTGGGCTCCGGCACTCCACAAGCCTGCTCTGGTGCCCGGCCAGACCTCCCCCCGTGTGCGCACCCAGAGAGGGGCCCTCATCGCCCCACTAGGGCCGGCCCAGGTAGCAGCAGGAGCAGTGGCTGGCTCCGGGGGTGCCCAGCTGCAGAGAGGCGCGACACTTCTGCCCCGCACCTGGTATGCCCGCCGCAGCTCTCCCCGGACCCTGTGCTCGGGCTGCAGCAGCTGCCCCGCTGCCGTGAAAGTTCCTGGCCGTCGTGGCTCGCTCGCTCCCTCCGGCCCGGGCAGCTCCCGGCAGCGCTCCGAATGCGGCGTCCCGATCCCACCAAGACGCCCCTGGCTGGCTCGCTCACTCACTCACCGCCACCGCCGCATGCCCCTCTTGCTGCCTGCCCTTCCTTTCTCTTGTTGTCCGTCCGTGTGTGCCGCTGCCTGCGTCTGCAGCCCCAGCAACGCTCGGCTCTCCTCTCCGCGCCACGTGCAGAAGGCGAGCCGAGCTGGGAGAAGGAGGACGGACGCACGCATGCGCAGCGCAACGTGTGTGACTAGACCCTCCCTCTGGCCTGATAAGTTCCATCGTCGTGGCAACAAGCAGCACTGTGAACTAGGCGCCTGCCATAGCGCCCGCCCGCCGCCAAGCCGAAGCCAGCCAGGCCAGCAGCAAAGCAATGGGGGGGGTGCTGGCGCGGAAGGGACCACTCATGGGGGAGGGGGTGCCGATGCGCTCCCTTGAGTGCTGTAATTTTTATTTTTAAAATTAAAAAAAAATAAAATTGGGGGATCGGCGGGGCTCATGGCGGCGCCCACCACGTGACCCTCAAAGATGGCGCCCGTGGCACGTGCCCCCCTATCATTACGCCTCTGGTGGGTAGGTGGAGTGGCTGTGGTCTATAAGAATAGCTTCTGCCTGACCAGGATCCCTGTGGAAGTGTCTGACCATACTGAATGTGTGTAACTACATTTGGGGACCAGGGACAGACTGGGACTTCTCTTGGTGTACTGATCGCCCGCTGCCCAATGGAGTCCCTAACTGACCAAGTCAGTCTCGGGCTTGGCGTTGGAGTCTCCCAGGCTTGTGGTGCTGGGGGACTTCAATGTCCACTTTGGGACCAATTTTTCTGGGACGGCTCAGAAGTTCATAGTGTCCTTGATGACTATGGGCCTATCCCAAAGGGTCTCGGGACCAACGCACATTGCTGGTCACACGCTTGATTTAGTCTTTCACTCTGATCACAGTGGTGTTCTATGGGTGGGGACTCCTGTGATTTCCCCATTGTCATGGATGGACCACCATCTGGTTAAGGTTGGACTTACAGTCACACCCCACTTTCGCAGGGGTGGGGGCCCATTAGAATGGTCTGCCCGAGAAGGTTATTGGATCCAATAGGGTTCCAAGAAGCCTTGGAGGGATCCTGTTGAAGCCCTGGTGGAGAACTGGAACAGCAAGCTCACCAGGGCAGTGGACATGATTGCACCTAAGCGTCCTCTCCGACCTGCTTCAAAATTGGCCCCTTGGTATATGGAAGAACTACAAGAGTTGAAGCGGCAAAGTAGACGACTGGAGCACAAGTGGAGGAAGACTCGAGTAGAATCCGACATATTACAACATAGAGCACATTTGAAGATCTGAATTTTAAATTGTTGTAATGTTTTAACTTTTTGCTGTCATTTATCTTAACCAATGTTTTAATTATTTTTGTCATTTATTTGTTTTAACTCATGTTTTAACTTTTCTGTTTTTTGTTGTAAACTGCCCAGAGACATAGGTTTTGGGTGGTATAAAACTGTGTTAAATAAATACATAAATATTTGTTTATATATTTATATAAATATCTAAATATTTTTATAAATATATATATGGGCAGGGGCTGGACCTTAATGTGTGTCTCTCTCTACACATGTACAAAACACTTCCTCGCTTACTATTTCTTCACAGACATCTCAGAAAGGACACATATGTCCTATGCCGCTATTCTCCCTCTATTTTCCTCATGTCTATACTGCAAACCTCTCAAGCAACGACCTCCCTTCTTTCAAGTAGCTGGGGCAGCTATTACTGT
This sequence comes from Hemicordylus capensis, assembly GCF_027244095.1. Classification (NCBI taxonomy): domain Eukaryota; kingdom Metazoa; phylum Chordata; class Lepidosauria; order Squamata; family Cordylidae; genus Hemicordylus; species Hemicordylus capensis. The sequence goes on along the minus strand of NC_069660.1, from coordinate 320,198,761 downwards.
TGTGGTGGGGAATAGAAGAATTGGCGCTGGCAGAGAAGCTCAGGTGGAGGCCATGGCCAGGAGTGCTTTTTATCAGCTTTGGCTGATTCGACAGCTGCGCCCATTCCTTGGAGAAGATGACCTCAAAACAGTGGTGCATCAGCTGGTAACCTCCTGGCTCGACTACTGCAATGCGCTCTACATGGGGCTGCCTTTGTACATAGTGTGGAAATTTCAGTTAGTTCAGAATACGGCTGCCAGGTTGGTCTCTGGGGCAACCCGGAGAGACCATATTATGCCTGTTTTGAAACAGCTTCACTGGCTGCCAATATGTTTCCAGGCAAAATAACCACCACTTTGTATTACCTCTAAAGCCCTGAACGGCTCAGGTCAGAGTTATCTATCTAAGAGAGCGCCTTCTTTAACATGATCCCCAGCGCACCTTAAGATCATCCGAGGAGGTCCATCTCCCGTTGCCACCGGTTCGTCTGGTGGCGACTCAGAGGCGGGCCTTCTCTGTAGCTGCTCCTGGGCTGTGGAAGGCACTTTTGGCAGAAATTCGTAATTTGAGATCATTGCCGTCCTTCAGGAGAGCCCTTAAAACCTACCTATTTGGCCTGGCCTTTCAGGGTTTTAAATGATTAACTTTTTAAAATTGTTTTAAATTGTTGTCCTGATTTTCAGGGCTTTTAGCTGTTTTATTGGTTTTATTGTGTTTTTAATTGTTAGTTTGTTTTAATTGTTTTTATCATGTTGTGAACCGCCCTGAGCCATTTTGGAAGGGAGCTATATAAATCTAATAAATCTAATGAATGAATGAATGACAGATAGTATGAGCCATTGTCCTCAAACAACCATCCTTTCTTTCTCTGGGTGAGATTCCAATGGGATTTCCCAAGTTCCCTCGCATGCCCCTAATAAGCTCGTAGATGAGTACAGCTCATTTTTACTAGGGCTGAGAAGGGGTCTTTCTGGCTCCTAGCCCATGCCTTTAACTGATGCACTACATTATGGCACAGAAGACACTAAGAGTCCCCTGCTTCAGTGGGTAGTCCCAACATTTTTCTGCTATTCAGGAGTCCACTCCCCAAACCCAGCCTCTGGCCTTACCTGTGATGTTTCATCTGCTGAAGCCAAGCTCTTTCTGACTTCCCTGCCCAGCAATGGAATGAAGGCCAGGATCCCCAGAGGAGGCAGGCTCTTTCCCCCGCCCCTTCCACCTTCCTCCCACCTCCCCTGAGCTTGAGCAGATCTCAACAGCTGTCCAGGAACCTAAGGAGACTAGGTTTTATTGCATCCTTTGTCACCATAGTAACCCCTTGTCCCCCCTCCTCCCCTAGATGCAGGCTTCTTGGTGTCTCCAGGACATAGTGCTGGCACTCAGAGGTCTACCCAACTGCCAGTCCTCTTGTACAATCACCTGCCAATTACCTTTCTCCTTCGAGGTGATTCTCACAAAGAATGCAGTTGGATGCAGTTTGGATCCTAACCCCCGCAGATATTCCAGGAGGATACTATGGTCAATCATATCAAAGGCTGCCGAGAGATCCAAGAACAACAACAGAGTCACATTCCCTCTGTCAATTCCCCATTGGAGATCATCTAGCAGGCTGACCAAGGTAGTCTCCACCCCATAGTCTGCCCGAAAGCCAGTCTGAAACGTGTCAAGATAATCAGTTGCCTCCAAGATCACCTGGAGCTGGGAGGCCACCACCTTCTCAATCATTTTGTCTAGCCATGGTAGGTTGGAGACAGGCCTGTAGTTGCTCAACTCCAAGGGATCCAAGGCAGGCCTCTTCAGAAGTGGTCTAATGATTGACTCCTTAAGACAAGGAGGTGTCCTGCCCTCCCTCAGAAATGTATTCATAATGTCTACCAGGCCCCCTACAACAGCTTCCCTGCCAGAAAGTATAAGCCATGTTGGGCAAGGATCAAGAGGGCAGGTGGTAGACCGCACCATTCTGAGCAACATGTCCACATCCTCAGGAGTCACAAACTGAAATTGATCCAGGGTCGTCTCATAAGAGGAGCTGATGGATACCTCGGCATCAGACTCGGCAACAATTGTGGTGTTTGAATTCTGAGGCTCTTATGTACTGTTAAGGGTATATTTTATGTTCCTGCAGATGATGACTTTGTCACTAAGAATGTAAAATCCCAGAGAAATGTGTCTTTGCTCTCAAAGGGGATGTTTTTTCTCACCGATTTGCAATTTATAAACTGACTAGCTATCTCCCAACAGCTAAAAAGCCTTCTCGATAATCTAACCAGTGACCTGAAGATGATAACCCAGGGGACCCATACATAATATTTAAAAAGGAAGAGGTTGAGCTCACCCCACATCCTGGCCCATCTGTGCATGATTGCATGGCCTCTTTTTAATAACTTATTATTTGTTAGTAAGGTAAAGATTAATAATAGCCTTGTGTTTCTTTCCCCAACAGTTAGCCTTGCAAACACCCAGGAAGATGTTTGATCTGGAATGAGTGTCAGAGGGTGGTTTTTGTGCAAGCAGTTCCTGTGCTTTAGGGTTAGGAGAGAGGAACTGATTTTGGGGGGGGGGGGGTAAAGCCTGCTTTTTGTCTTTTCTTTTGGTTCTGTATTTTGTACTTGCCACTGTATTTCTAACTGAATACCTCAACCCAAGGGTGTGCATTGACCTTAGGTGAACGTTTGATTGTTCTTTTTAATTCTTTCAGTAAAAGAGATACGCAGCAGGGAAATGCTTGATGAACAAGCAGAAGACTGCTGGTTCAAATCCCCACTGGTACTATATAGGGCAGCAGCGATATAGGAACATGCTAAAAGGCAACATCTCATACAGTGCAGTAGGAGGCAATGGTAAACTCCTCCTGTGTTCTACCAAAAGAAAACCACAGGGCTCTGTGGGTGCCAGGAGTCGAAATGGATTTGATGGCACACTTTTTTACCTTTATGGGGGGAAAGGACCCTTCATCTTCTTTAGTTCTCACTTGTCTGGACAATCCTTGGCCTGGCACAGCCCAGAACCAGAGGTGTCCACTTTGCTGGGCAGGAGGCCCAGCTGGGACAAAGCAGACATCCCCGGCTGGCACATTCCTCTCCCCCTCAGGGGTGCCATATACACATGACAGGAACTGCATGCATGATTCCTGGTATGGATGTCTGGATCAAGCAGGAGGGCAGAGCTCACAGGCTTGTGTCAGTTGGACTGAAAGACAAATGTCCAGATATATTAGAATGCTGGGCTCGAAGATGTGTTTCACATCAGTGCTGCATATTGTTGCAATCACTGCTTATGGTCTGGAGATGCTATAATCGCCTTACAAAACAATGGATCAGCTTCTTAGTCTCTTCACAACTATTAAATTTCAAGAAGGAGCTTTGGAACAAATCTTTCAGGAGAAGGAAGTTCTGCCTGTTTGCAATGGTGCAACTATATAGCAAAGGCATTTTTGTAGTCTTGGGTAACGTCTCATTTTTGCACTACAGCTCCCATCACCCCTGGCCACAACGGCCAAATCCTGGAGATGATGGGAGTTTGTAGTTAGCATTGTAGTTAGAAGCTACCCAAGACTGCATTATCGGTGTCCTTATCAATGAAGGAAGGAATGCAAATCTATTTGTCTAATTTCCTTTTAGCTTTAGTTTCCTCATGAGCCATTGTGATGAAAATTGGTGCTTATGCCATTTTATGAGCTGAGTAAGTGATGCAGCGGGGAAATGCTTGACTAACAAGCAGAAGGTTGCTGGTTCGAATCCCCACTGGTACTATATCGGGCAGCAGCGATATAGGGAGATGCTGAAAGGCATCATCTCACACTGAGCGGGAGGAGGCCATGGTCAACCCTTCCTGTATTCTACCACAGGGCTCTGTGGGCGCCAGGAGTCAGAATCGACTTGACAGCACACTTTACCTTTTCCTTAAGTGTTGTCAGCAGCAGCTGCCTGTGTTAGGGCTGGCATCTGAAAAGCTGCATGCTGCTCCCCCATCTGGTAGCCAGTTGAATGACACCCGCCTTAACAGAGGACAGAGTTCCAAGTAGGGATGTGCACGAACCGGTTCGGCGCTCCTCTTCTGGAGTGCTGAACCGGTTTGAAAGTCTTGCGTTCAAGCTGGTTCAGAGGTGGGGGGTTCCTTTAAGGGGCAGGGAGGGTGTCCTTACCTGCCCTGCCGCTTTCCCCTGCTCTCCCCAAAAGCGCTAGTGTGGGCCTGCAGCGTACCTCCTTGCAGCCCCATTCAGCGTCATGACATAAATGGCCGACTCATGTGTGTGCATGCCATGCGCACGCACATCAGCCATTTCCTTCATGACACTGAAGATACGCTGCATCCCCACACCAACACTTTGGGGGAGAGCGTCAGCGGGGGGAAGCGGGGGGCCAGGTAAGGGCACCCTCTATGCCCCTTAAAGGAAACCCGCCCCCCAGCACTCCTAGGAATGCACGGACTAGTTCATGCACATCCCTAGTTCCCAGGGCTCAGACTGATTCTGTCCAACCAGGTTGTTCATGGAAAATGTCCAGGATGGGAAGAATATAAAGGCTTCCTGCCTAAGCTCTGGCTCCTTCCACTTCAGGGCCTCTGTAGTTCTAGTGTGTTGTGTTTCCTGCTCTACTGCCGAGGAGCTAATAGCTACCGGGAGAGAATTCCAAAGCCTGGGGGCAGCCACAGAGAAGGCCCTGTCCCACGTGCACAATAACCGAGCCTGGCACCCGGAGCAGAGCCCCCTCAGATGACCTTGTCAAGCGGGCAGCAACCCTTGGGAGCAGGCAGTCCCTCAGGTATCCCGGGCCCAAACCATTAAGGGCTTTAAAGGTCAAAAATAGCACCTTGAATTGGAACCGGAAACAATCTGGTAGTCAGTGCAGCTCTTTCAAAATGGGTGTGATGTGCTCCCACCAGGCAGCTCCAGATAAAACCCTAGCTGCTGCATTTTGCACTAGCTACAGTTTCCAGACAGTCTTCAAGAGCAGCCCCACGTAGAGTGCATTACAGTAATCCAGCCGTGACGTGACTAAGGCATGGGTAACTGTGGCCAGATCTGCCTTCTCGAGAAAGGGGTGCAGGTGGTGCACTCGCCGAAACCGTGCAAGGGCACCCCTGTCCACCGCCTCCACCTAAGCTTCCAAAAGGGTCCAGTAACACCCCCAAGCTGCATACTTGCTCCTTTCTAATAGCTCCTTTCTGATAGTTCCTTTCTGATTCCCTTGGGGTTCTTGATTAATTTGGAATATAGTTTTATTCCTGATTTTATGGTACATGAAGGTATATAGCCATATATGGTATAGAGCACGTATATATCCCCTGCAAACTGAGCAAAGAGGGACCTTTTTAAAGTGATGGTTCTCTTTATTTAGCAGGGGGAGAGCAACTGGTTCTATTCCTTCGGTGGCTGTTGTGGGTGCCTATCTCATCTTTCTTTTTTTGATTGTGAGCCCTTTTGGGACAGGAGGGGTCATCTTTATTATTTATTTATTTATTTATTTCTATGTAAACCACTTTGGGAACTTTTGTTGGAAAGCGGTATAAATATAGCAATAGCAATAACATTTATATACCGCTCTATAGCTGGAAGCTCTCTAAGCGGTTTACAATGATTTCGCATATTGCCCCCAACATTTCTGGGTACTCATTTTACCAACCTCGGAAGGATGGAAGGCTGAGTCAACCTTGAGCCCCTTGGTCAGGATCGATCTTGCAACCTTCTGGTTACAGGGCGGCAGTTTTACCACTGCGCCACCAGGGGCTCTTTGTATTATTATTATATATAAATATATTTGTTGTATATGATCCTAGAGAAAATGGGGAAAACTTGGAAAGTTGGTGAAATGACCAACTCAGGAATTTGTCATAACTTCCTGGAATCCAAAGTCCTTCTGGAATTTTTCTAGTGTTGGGAATTCTCTCTGGTAAGAGATACCCTTCTATTACAGCAGAGTGCACAGAGGCAAAGCCTAGGCGTGTGTGTATGCTGAGAGTAAAAGAAACTTGGAGCCAGTTCATAGTTTCAAATCAATATAAGGAGTCTTTATTAGAGAACTCCATTCTAGATAGTAAAGTGGAGAGATAGGATTTCTAATCTAGCTAGCTAGCTGGATGCAGAGGGATGGTTTCTGCATCTCTGCACACACGGTGCAGGGAGAGAGGAGTGTGGGTGTTGCAAGGGAGAAGAAAGGGAAGAGGAAGTGGCAAGGCAGGCAGGCAGGAAGTCCCTGAGAGTAGCAATCTACATAGCAAAAGGATAGTGTCAGAGCAGTAGAGAGGAGGAACAACCAATGTCTTGACCCCTCTAGCCCTCTGACTCACTAATCTGTCCCCCTCTGTCATTGAGACATGAGACAGCACAGGGTCCTTCATTTCCAACATCCAGACTGTGAGTATTACTGTGGCAGGAGTGGCTTAAGTTAGCACGAGTCAGGATTAAAGTACATGCACATATAATAGGGTTGCCAACGGTCCCTCATTATGCGGGACGTCCCTCATTTTGGTGGCAGGGCAAGCAGCTTCTTATTTTGAGAAGTCTTTGGATGAAAAGTGGCATAACTTGAATATGTTCTAAATAATAACAATGCTGGCATTATTCAATAGCATATAATTCAATTGCATATACATCAATGATAGGCTCTTGTTTCCCACTGCATACACCTCCTGCCCGCCCCCACCCATCCAGCCCCCCCAAACTTGTGTCCCTCATTCTGGCAATGAAAAGTTGGCAACCCTAACATATAAGCACAAATAAAGCATGAATCAGAGTAAATCTGGGCCATTCACATCGCTGCAGCTGCCCCTCCTGCTGCCTCCTCCTTCCAGTTCCCCTTCTCCTCCTCCTCCTCCTTCCACTGCCTCCAGCCTCTCACTGGCTTGCCAACAACAAGGCAGCAAATTTATTTATTTACTTACTTACTTACTTACTTATTTATTTGACATGTTTGTGTACCGCCCAAAACACGGAAGTTTACAACAAAACAATATAAATAACAAATATAAGGGTTAAAACATTACAGTAATTTAAATTTTCAAACCATGTTAAAACTATTAAAACAAACAACAAACTATTAAAACAGTAAAGCCTGGGTGAACAAATGCATCTTGACTGCCTTTTTTGAAGTTGTAAGAGATGGGGAGGCTCCAGTTTCAGCAGGGAGCACCTTCCAAAGCCTTGAGGCAGCAACGGAGAAGGCCCGTCCCTGAGTAGGGGTGGAGCAGTTCTGCCTTTCTCCTACGGATGAGTGAGAGAAGAAGGAAAACCCTCCAGCTTCTCATCTCACTGGCTTCCTGGCGAGCAGGTGGAGTGGTTCCTTTCTCTCTTCCTCACATAAAAGAGAAAGGAACTGCTGTTGGAGATGGGGTTCCAGTGCATCAACCTTTTGCACCAACTGCCCTAATGACCACTAGGGGCATAGGAGTAGAGTTAGTGAGTGAAGGTCCCCATACCTGTCCCTGCTTTGTGACCCCTGCCTTGACTCCTTCTCAGGTACTTTCTGTAGCGGGTCAGTGCTACTTCTTTTCTCCATGGAGCGCAGATGGGAGCCTCTCTCTCTCCCCCTATAGTTAGGATAGGTCTTTCCTATCCCAAGTGTACTTAACCTAATAAATTCTTATTTATTTTATGCTGTACGGCAATCTCCATGCTTGTTCTTGACTAACTGCAATGATAAGGCCCTGCACTACTTCCTAACTGGAGTGGGCAGCTTCCTCTTGGTGCTTGGCTAAACAATCACAAGTGGCAACAACTGCTCCACCGGGCTTGGCCAGCTGGTGATGGGCTGGGCAGCTGCCTGCTGGAGGCAGAAGGAGGTCGAAAAGCAGAATGCTTCCCAGGGGCATCGGGTGGGCCACTGAGTGAAACATGGTGCGGGACTCGATAGGCTTCCTTGGGCCTGATCCAGCGGGGCTCTTCTTAGGTTCTAATGCAGCAGAGGTAGTGGTGGCAGTAAGAGGTCCTAGCACTATATCACAGCGATTAAATTTGAAACAAGGCATTGGAAATCTGAACGGCACCCTGCTGTCCGCATAGAGACTGTGGTGTCACAACACAGGAAGTGTGGAAGCAGACTTCCGAGATCCGATGTGACCCCGTTGCAGGGTCTAATCTGGAAAGCACCTTGGCCTGGCTTGTCAAGTGGGCAAAAGGCCCGATGGGTGCCCGCTCGCTGAGTAGGTGGTGGAGGCATGTAGAGGAGGGAGAAGAGGAGAAGGCTAAAGCCACCAGCATGGATGGCTTTAAAAGGGGCTTAGTTAGATTCATGGTGGACAGGTCTATCAATGGCTACTAGTCTGGTGGCTGTGGGCCACCTCCAGCCTCAGAGGCACGATGCCTCTCATTCCCAGCTGCAGGGAAGCCACAGCAGGAGAGAGGGCATGCATATCCCTCTTGCCTGTGGCTTCTCAGGGGCAACTGGTGGGCCACTGTGTGAAACAGAATGCTGGACTAGATGGGCCTTCTTGGGCCTGATCCAGCAGGGCTGTTCTTATGTTCTTAAGGCAGTGGGTGGGCACCCATCCACCTGGAGTATCCCGTGAAACTGCTTCAAAACTCTTCCAAAGTGCAACTTTTAAAGGAATAGAGATACTGCGTATTAAGGGGGGAAAGCTGAATTACGATGCTGGTTGTATGGACCGCACCTTGTCGTCTCTGTACTGAAGTCGCAGTAATTTCCTCCTTTGTATGAACGCGCCCCAACCCGAAGCATAACAAAGCCCCCTGTAGTCACCATTTGGAAAAGCCCCTGGCTAGAGATTTTTTCAACCATTTGAGGAGGATACGGAGTGGGCTCAATGGCCGTCTGTGTCAAAGAGCAGCTTCTAAGGCCATGAAGCAGCCACGGTGGACATCTGCCAGGGCCAAGGAGGGTAGTGACCTCACTAGCAGGCCCTATCACTGTGACCACCACCACCTAGCAGGGGCAGGACAGAGAGACTCCAGGGTGGGGCTGCTCTTTGGAATGGTGGTGGAAACGCCAGTCCAGACATCTTCAACAAACAGCCATCATTCCACTCTACATTCTTGATGTATCAGGGTAACCTTGTCCCCAATAAGGAGGTTCGTTCCTGGGCAGATGGAGCCCAATAATCATCAGCCCAGGCGAGATAACAAGATCAAAGTTTTATTTACTCTCAAGTAGTAATGGTATTGTTTGGCTCATGCTCAAAACAAGACAAAGGACCATACAGATTGCATACATTTTATACTCTTAAAATTGTTCTCCAGAACAACATGTTGTTCAGCCACATAGCAAATACGTCATCATGACTTGCTAAGATTAGGGAATAAACCACAAACATGCACGCAGGCAGACAGACAGCCTTATCTTAAAATTGTTCTACATTCTAAATCCATGGTCACTCTAACCTGTGGGGGACGGAAAACTACCAGAGAGAATACACAGTAGTAAGCATCCTTCTAGCAGAGCAGATCCTTGAGTTTAGTTAAACATAATGGCGTTGCTTATGTCAAGCTGTGAACTTCTATGCATTTCTGATTTATTATACATCATTCTGGCTGATGTTTGCTTTGCACCTGAGATCTGGTTTGGTCACCAAGATTTCTCCAGCCTGTTTCTGGGCCCAGCCAGAAGCTCAGCCTGTCCTCATCCTCAAGAACTCTCAAACCAGTGGAAGGCTAGAAACGAAAAATAGAAGAGTCTGCTTGGGAGTCACTTCCATTTCGGGACAGGCAATGCGGGTGGTCTCTCCCGAGCACTGATCTACCAGCCAGGAGCCATAGACCTCCACCTCGCACAGCATCAAGAACTCTTCCCAGCCAGGGATGGTGAGGCTCACGTAGCGGCCCTTGTGTCCATGGCAACAGATGATGCTGAGGGAGCCAGCACTGCCATTTGTGATGGTCCCACAACTGCAGGGAGAAAATGCAGGTCAGTCACGTGGGGGATATTTGGGGTATTCTGGGTGCCTCTCTCCCTCCAAGCCATGCTTACATGCCATAGAACTGCGGAGAGTTCTGCATCTCTGTAGCTCTATCTATCTATCTATCTATCTATCTATCTATCTATCTATCTATCTATCTATCTATCTATACGCATGCATTCATGCATGCATGCACTTGTGATATTGCCAGTCACCCTCTGATTCTATTGCTCCTTGGATCAAACACACTCCAAGGAGTCCCCAGCATCTGAATCCAGGGCACTTTCCAGATAAGCCATTCAACAGAAGCAAAATGCTTTCTTTCAAGCAAATCGTATTCAATCGGTAAACAGCAGAGGGAGCAGTCTTGTGAAAACTAACAACCTGAAAAAACAGCAACTTCTTTACGCTGGATATACAGCATCATAGCACTATATTGCAGCAATTAAATTCAAAACAAGGCATTGGAAATCTGAATGGCACCCTGCTGTCCGTATAGGGGCTGTGGTGTCACAACACAGGAAGTGTGGAAGCACACTTCAGAGATACGTTGTAACTCCATTGCAGGGCCTAATCTGGAAAGCGCCCAGAAAAGCCAGATGCAAAGCAGGGTTGCATGAATGAATTTAGGCTGTGTCATTTTGGTGGCAAATTTAGATGTCTATTGAAAAGAAACTGGGTTTTGGTGGAAGACAGGATGGGGTATCTGGAACACCTGGAGTGCTCTAAGAGTCAGGGGCAGATGGTCAGGATCTGGGAACAAAGGGAGGGGGGGACTGAGAATGAGGTAGTGAGGGAGGAGTGAGGAAAGAAACTCTTCTACCTGACCCCCCAGGAACTTCACAGATTCAGAGCCTTCAGGCCTTTCCTGCCTGTCCTCAGCTTTCAAGATTGTGTTCTAACAATAAAGACTGGATTCTTACACCTGTTAAATGAGAGGCATGTATGAAGAAGCTTTTTCTGACATTGCTAATAGCAGCAAGGATTGGGGGCCTACAGATTAATGTTGGCCAACGCCTGGTCCCAACAGCCTCCTTCATTTGGAACTCCTGGTCCTGAAGGCTGAATAAATCCCGCCTTTTGCTTCTTTAACCACCTGGCCATGAATCTGAAAGGATGCCAAAGGGGAGACTGAATCAGTGAGACATGATCTTGGCTCGCTCGCATCATTTGCAGCAGGGACGGGGGATGCAGCCGCCACTCACACAGGGTTGCATGTGCCATGGTGGGTCACGAGGTCTCCCACGTGGACCACGGCTCCCTTGAGCCGCTCAGCACAGCAGTCCTGGTGGTTTTTCACCACCACCGCCGTGACGGCAAAGCGGCTGCCCAAGTCCACACGCCACCAAGGCTCCCTCTCCTTCGTGGTGTGGCTTCAGGACCCCCGACTCCAGTCCCCGTCACGGCGCCCATCCATGGCACTCTCTGCCCCACTGTAGATGGTGCCCCACTGTGGGAATGTTGAGGACTGCCTGGCCGGGTGGTTCTTGGCCCAGTTCTTGGCTAGAGTCAAAGAAGGATATTGCTTTATGTACACCTCTCACATCTCTTGCCTGCTCTATTGACAATGCATTGAAGGATGGCAAGGGAAAGTGCAGGAACCCAGCAGCTTAAACAAATAAAATTCAGGTTAAAAACTTACGACGCAACAGCAGAAATAACCAACAAGGTCTTTACTCTCCATAAAGAGAAGATCAGTAAAGATATATCCTTACCCATAAAAGCCTTGGGCGTGCGTCCGTGCCGCCCGTGTCTTTTTCGCCCGATCTGGGCATGCGCTCCGCGCATGCCCAGATCGGGCGAAAAAGATACGGCCGCCCAGAGACGGGCGGCCATGTTGGACCAGGCGGTGGCCGCGGCGGAGCGACTGGCTCCGATGGCGGCCGCCGCCGTTACGGCGAGAGGGCCGGGAGGAGCAGAAGCGGCGGGCCAAGGAGAAGCGGCCGCCGCCAACGGCAGGAGGAGAGTGTGGCCGAGGCGGCGGCGGAGCCGCGGCCTCGGCCAAAGGTAGTTGTGGCCGCGGTGGGGCGACTGGCCCCGTTGGCGGCGGCTGCGACGCCACCGAGAGTGCGGGTGAGGCGGTGGCGGGGCGACTAGCCCCGATGGCGGCCGCGGCCTCAGCAAGAGGTGGCAGTAGCTCCCCTTAAGGCTAGCGCCCGTTATTACAACGGGCTAAAAATTACTAGTGATATATAAACCCATGAAACTCTCCACAGCCCTTCTTAGGCCCTGCAGGGACAATCTCAGCCTCAGGCAGGCAGCCTCAAGCCAGGTGTCCCAAGCAGGAGAGAGCTGGTCTTCTGGTAGCAGGCATACATTGTCTCCTTTCCTAAGCAGGGTCTGGCCTGGTTTGCAGTTGAATGGGATACTACCTGTGTGTGCACTGTAAGATATTCCCCTTAGGGGATGGGGCCGCTCTGGGAAGAGCACCTGTCTGCTTGCTTGCTGAAGGTTCCCAGCTCCCTCCCTGGCAGTATCGACTGAGCTGAGGATGGAGGGGGAAAGAGGAAGGACAGGGTGGGGAGAGATGGCACCCATGGCTGCCAGACTGGGAGTGATCCAGGATCATCCAGTGAAAGAATTCATCAGAGAAAGCACAGATCAGGGATCCTGAGCCCCAGAGAAGCCTGTGCGAGGGAGCCCTGGAAGGCAGCTCTGCAAGTCCAGAAGCCCAGCCCCAGCCCCAGGACAGAAACAGATTTCTGGAGAGGAGCGCCTGTCTCACTCTAGTGGTCCCTGGTGGTGACAGAGAAGCAGCAGCAGCCAGGCCCAGCCCAAGCTCCCCACTGCCGGCATAGTGGCTGAGGCCTTGGGATGAGCTGCTGCTCTGCACGCAGAGCACATGATGTGCCATCCCCCTCCCCTGCTGATTCCCCACCCCTGCCCAGTCTCCCCCCACCCTCCATTCTTTCGTCTTCCACATGACACACAGAGCAGGTCACTTCCACCCATCCAGTCTCCCCTTCCTGCTGCCATTTCTGCGCCCTCAACTAATCTGCCTTCCTTGCCCCCATCTCCCCCACCACCGTCTGGTGGTGGTGGTGGTGGTGGTGGTGGCAGCAGCGGCAGTGGCAGCAACAGCAGCAGCAACAGCCATGGGCCTCCATCCCTGCCCCTCCTCACCCCAACCTGCCTTTTCAAGAGTCAGAAGGCCAAGAACTGAGTGGCCAGAAGTAATCCAAAGACTCCTCTTGCTGCCACATTGTGCCACACTCTCCTTTTGAAAAGGCACAGCGAGAGGGAGGAAGAGGAGGAGGAGGAGTGTGGGAGCAGTGGTGACTGGTGTGTGGGGATGGGAGGCCATGATGGGCGTGGCAGTCCAGCCACATCTGGAGACCCCACAAGGTCGCTAATCCCTGGCGAGCTGGCTGCTGGAGGACATGCAAAGCTGAACCCTAGGCCCCCGTTTGGCTCTCCCCACCCATCTTACACCCAGGAGGAGGCATGCAGTTCTTTGCCGCTTTCTGTCCTTCCAGTAGTTCTGTGGCCAGCAGCAAAGTCCAGAGCAAGAGCATCCTGCAAGTGGAGAGAAGAGATGGCTGTGAGCCAGCAGGTCCAGTGCGGCATGAATTTAGGTTGCCTGCATAATGCTAGCCAGATTAGTGAGCAAGGCAGATGCGTGGCTTGAAAGGGGGCTCAGACAAATTCATGGGGGACGGATCTATCCATGACTGCTAGTCTCCAGATGGCTATAGGCCACCTCCAGCCTCAGAGGCAAGAAGCCCCTCAATACCAGATGCAGCAGTGGAGCAACAGCAGGAGAGAGGGCCTGCCCAGAGGCACCTGTGAGAAACAGGATGCTGGACTAGATGGGCCTTCTCGGGGCTGATCCAGCAGGGCTCTTCTGATGTTCTTAGGCAAGTGTTGCTGGGACTCCATGACGTTTCCTTAATGGTTTGCCGCCATTGATTGCCTAGGAGTTGGGGAGGAGGGTGCAGGAGAGAATATGTCCTCTCTGGTTCTGCAATCCTATTTTCCTCTGAAAAAGCATGGTTAAATTGGGCTAAGCTGCAAGTAGCATAAAAGCTAGGCTTGTGCACACAAATAAAAATAATAATATCAGATCCAACGTGATTTGTTATACCACATGAAAATGGTTGGATTTGGAATTAGAACCATTTGAAAATGTCATATAGTTGGGTCATGTTGAATTTCCAGTTGGATATTCCACCGTAATTTGGAAATTTTGCCATAGAGATCAATGAGAAACAATAACACTTGAATGGCTAGTCAAAAAGCTCTGAAATTTCACACAGTGGTAGTACATAATGGCAGGACTCTGTGTGTTCAGTTTGAAATATATTGGTCTGCCCATCGATCTTTAATGACTTTTTGAAGCAAAAAATCTTTTAAAAAGTGCTACAAACTACTCGTTTCATGGTAAAGGGGTACAAAAACTGCAGAAACTGAAGCCCCCACTGGCCATTATTCAAGTCTCCTTTAGAAACCCTTGCTTTCATATAAAAAGGAGTAGTACTTCCTTTTATTGCACCCCATGTTATTACTCCAGAATGGCTGGCAGGAAGCTTTAAAAATTTGCACAATGATAGTACCTGATGACATCAGCAAGTGTGTTTAATTGGAATTAAACCAATCCACCCCTTATTTTTAATGAATTTCTTTGAAAACCATTTAAAACATTTCCATCAATTCATTTTAAAAACGAGCACTGGGTTCTCTAAAGTTACTGCACTTTCTGCCATGAATAAGATAAATGCCTTAGAAATCAGTGGGTGGACTGATTAAAGCCATCCCAGTCCTGGCACAGGGAAAGCTGGGTGGCTGCTGTGACTCTCGGGAGCATCCAGGGTGGGTGGGGGATGCTGCAGGAGCGGCTGGACATACACGTGGGGCAGCTGGGAAGCACAGGGATGCCTGGGGGATGGAGTTCCCCCCAGAGCTGCTCCCATAGGAGGGGAGGAACCTTCCTCTGGAAGGAACTCCATCCCCCAGGCAGGCATCTCTGTGCTTCCCAGCCTCCCAATGCGTGTGCCAAGCCCCCCACCCCACCACACTCCCTGCACACCCCCGGACACACCCAAGATTCACTGCAGACATCCAACTTGCCCTGGACCAGTGCTGGGGTGCCTTTTAAAGGAGCCCTACCACCACCACCCTACCTGGGACAGTTAGCCCAGAAATGGCTGCCTCCTCATGGTGGAGGGTGAGGATTCTGGAGTGGGATTCCAAAATGTCCAACACTCACAGCCCTATCTTATAACTTTTTGCCATGAAACAAGTAGTACATCACATTTTTTAAAATGAAGTTTTTTAAAATCAAAAATGCATTAAAAAATCAATGGGTAGACCAATTTAATTCCAATTAAACACATACAGTCCTGTTGTAGTGTACAACCACTGTGCAAAAAGTTTAAGCTTTCTGACCTGCAATTATGGAGGGTTTTAAAGTCAAAATTTCTGACCAGCAATCCAATACAGTAAAGAATTGTATGTATGTATTTGTTTATTTTGGCCCAAGGCCAGCATAAATACAAAAAGAAAAAGAAACAACAACAGCAGTAAATACATAAAATACATAAAACATTAATACCTTCAAATACCGTATACATGGCTAATTTTGTTCAAATAAAACCGGCTAATCTGAAGTGCACAACCCAGCATCTCGTGCCTCAATCACTCTAAACCGAATCTTGCTTGCTATGGAGAGAAATTTTGCTACCCTCCTATAAGCATACTCTGACTTAGCAGTAAGCAGGGAAAGGACCTTGTCCCCATCAGAAGGGAAATTAGAATTGTAATGAGTTAGTAGTGGGGAGAGAAGCTTTCCCCTTAATTCAGTATAAAATCTGCACTTCAGCATCAGATGTTCCATAGTCTCCACTTCACCGTTCTGGCAGGGGCATAATCTTTTATCGTAGGGCACCTTCCCAAAACGTCCTTCCAATACCGCCGTATGAAGGGCATTAAGTCTAGCTGCTGAAAGAGCCCTGCGATGATCCCCATTGGAGATCCTAAGTAAATATTCAGCAGGGGAATGACTACTGATTTGATCTCCTAGGAATAGGCCAGGGCCTATTTGGGCAACATCCCCCTGCTTCATCATATCCCAAATACGTTGAGTTATGGCCATTTTGGCCTTGCTATGACCCAGAGTTCTAATCAGGGGCAGGGGGAAACCCAAGGACACTAACATTGCATTGATATCATTTTTCCAACGGGTCATAAAGCCATCCTCCAATATCAAGGGAGCAATGCCCGTAGGGTGAAAAATCAGATTAAGCCAATAGAAGAAAACCATTTTCCATAATCTCACTTCTACAGATGGCCATCCGATCTCCAGCCTAATGGCAGCATTTGAAACTGAACACGGTAATCTAAGAAGAGACCTAATAAACTTAGATTGGACCGTCTCCAACTTCGGATAATTAGTTTTATTCCCTGGGGGGCCTCCCACCAGAAACAAGGCAAGAGCCTTGGCCTTAAAAAGTTCTAAAGCTACTTGCAGCCAGTGAGCTCGTTTCAGTAAAGAATTACTTCCAACATTTTCAGCACACTAGGAACTCTGTGTGTGTTGGTTAAGGACATAATTCCAACAGGTCTGCTAGTGGCACTGTCAGACCCAGCACAGTACTATCAGAACCATCCAACTGCACAATCCTAATAAATACATCTCCAGCAGCTCACCTGGACAACTGCAACTTTGGGATGGTTCTTCTCAGCTGCTGAGCAGTCAGAGCTGCCTGCCTTTCAGATGCTGAGCAGCAAAGAGAATTCAGGCGCTTGCTTCTCCACAGGCAAAAGAGAACTTGTTGCTTCCACCTCTTGAACCTCCTTTGGGCAGGGGGTTGAGACAGGCACAGTTTTATCCTGTTCCCAGTGGGAGGTTGCTGCCTAAATCAAAACAGAGAAGCCAATCAGGAAGATGTTCCATGCCGGTTTCTGAGGCTGATGGTTATTTTCAAAACCAGGTTGTCAGCTTGCTTGCTTGCTTGCTTGCTTTCTCTCTCTCTCTCTTCATGGGTGTCCACAGGACTTTTTCCGGGTGGTGGGCAAAAGCTGCAATTACATGCCCACCAACCCGGGTACTGAATTGAATTCAAGATCCAATTAAATTCAGCTGTGAATTCAATTCACCCATTGGATTCAGCGGGACTGGCTCAATCAGGGGAGAGCAACTGCTTACTTTTGCTAATCCCTCCTCCTCCAGACTTACTTCCTTCCCTGCTTCATTGATAACTTGTATCTGTAATAACACAACTCAGCAGAAATGTCTGGTATCCTTTTTTGACTGACCTGCTTTAATGTTCTACCAACAAGATGGAGTAAACTTTTCAAAATAAATGAAGTCTCATCCTGAGGGTGTTCCTCCCACCTGTCTGCCACCTCTCACAGAGATTGTGGTAGGAAGGAGGGTGCTCCATTGCATCTTCTCGAACATAAGAACAGCCCTGTTGGATCAGGCCCAAGGCCTATCTAGTCCAGCATCCTGTTTCACACAGTAGCCCACCAGATGCCTTTGAGAAGCTCACAGGCAAGAGCTGAGGGCATGCCCCTTCTGCTGCTGTTGCTCTCCTGCAACTGGCCTTGTGGTAGTGAGCATGACTTGTCCCCCTAGCTAAGCAGGGTCGACCCTGGTTGCATGTGAATGGGAGACTAGAAGTGTGAGCACTGGAAGATATTCCCCTTAAGGGAGGGAGTTGCTCTTGGAAGAGCATCTAGGTTCCAAGTTCTGTCCCTGGCAGCATCTCCAAGATAGGGCTGAGAGAGATTCATGCCTGCAACCTTGGAAAAGCTGCTGCCAGTCTGTGTAGACAATACAGAGTTAGATGGACCAATGGTCTGACTCAGTATATGGCAGCTTCCTATGTTGCATCTTGCCTCTGAGGCTGGAGGTGCCCTATAGCCACCAGACTAGGAGTCATTGATAGACCTGACCTCCATGGATTTGTCGAAGCCCCTTTTAAAGCCATCCAAGCTAGTGGCCATCACCACATCACCCATCACCCATAGCAGAGCATTCCACAGGGTAATGATGCTCTATGTAAGTGGAAAAGTACTTCCTTTTTCCTCAGTTTACTGGCCATAGGTTTAATAGGATGAGTCCTGGTTCTAGTGCTGTGTGTGAGAGAGAAATTTATCTCTATCCATTCTCTCTACTCCATGCATAATTTTATAAACCTCTATCATGTCTTCCCTCAGTCTTTTTCCCCCCTCTCCCTGTTATAAACAGACGCTGTAGACAGACATTGTAGCCTTGCTTCAAAAGGAAGATAGAGGTGTGCACAAACTATTTGATGTCGAACCAGTTCACATCGAACTGGGCCAGTCTGGCAGCTTGGTCGCACACTGAACCGGGGCTGGTTTGATCTGCAGTCAAACCGAATCAAGCCCGGTTCGAGTGGACCGGTTCAACATCAAAAAGCAACAGTGCGGGGGGAGTGGCAAGAAAGGTAGTCTAAGGTTCTTACAGTCCTGTGCAGCTGCTGGCACTCACCACCCCCAATGCAGCCACACTGGGCTGGGCTGGGCTGGGCAGTAAGAACCTTAGACTTGCTGCTCCCCCACCACCCAGTGGATTCCCCCATCCCACTCTTCTACTTGTAAAGGGGAATCCTCACTGGATTCCCCTTTACCATTATTGTCGCTCTAACAGCTAAATTGGTTCAGCCGATTGGACCAGACCAGCCGGTCAGTTCAACCAAACTGGTTCAGCAGAACACGCTTGGGTTCAAATTTGATTTGAATTTGAACCAAATCACATTTTTGGGTTCATGCACACCTCTAACCCCCTGCTAACTGGGCAAAGAGGCACCTTTTACCATGGTGATTCTCTTTATTTTGCAGGGGGAGAGTAACTGGCCCTCTCCACCCCCAGCACAGTACTTCCAGTGACTGTTGCTGGTGTCTATCTTATGTTTCATTTCGTTTTAGAATGTGAGCCCTTTGGTGACAGGGAGCCATCTTATTTATTACTTATTTCTCTTTGTAAACCTCCCTGAGCTATTTTTGGAAGGGCGGTGTAGAAATCGAAATAATAATAATAATAATAATAATAATAATAATAATGATGATGATGATGATGATGATGATGATGCAACTCAGGCAGAGCTAGAGACGCTGGATCGTAAGACCAGGAAAATCATGACCATCAATCATGCTCTGCACCTCCGCAGTGATGTTGATAGGCTATACCTCCCTCTCAGGTCAGGTGGAAGAGGAATGCTGCAAGTCCATCAAACAGTAGAGGAGGAGAAAAGAGGCCTTGAAGAATATATAAAGGACAGTGAAGAAGATGCACTTCAAATGGTCAATAATGCGAAACTATTCAACACCAATGAAAGAAAGCAGGCCTACAAGAAAGAACAAGTCAAGAACCGAGCAGAAAAATGGAGAAATAAGCCCCTGCATAGTCAATATTTGCACAATATAAGTGGAAAATCAGACATCACCAAGACCTGGCAATGGCTTAAGAATGGCAACTTGAAGAAAGAAACAGAGGGTTTAATACTGGCTGCGCAAGAACAGGCACTAAGAACAAATGCAATAAGAGCAAAAGTAGAAAAATCCACAACAAACAGCAAGTGCCGCCTTTGTAAAGAAGCAGATGAAACAGTGGACCACCTAATCAGCTGTTGTAAAAAGATCGCACAGACTGACTACAAACAAAGGCATGACAAAGTAGCAGGGATGATACACTGGAACATCTGCAAAAATTACAAGCTACCCATAGCCAAACATTGGTGGGACCATACAATTGAAAAAGTGGTAGAAAATGAAGATGTAAGAATATTATGGGACTTCCAACTACAAACAGACAAACATCTGCCACACAATACACCAGATATAACTGTAGTCGAGAAGAAAGAAAAACAAGTCAAAATAACCGACATAGCAATACCAGGGGATAGCAGAATAGAAGAAAAAGAAATAGAAAAAATCACCAAATACAAAGATCTACAAATGGAAATTGAAAGGCTGTGGCAGAAGAAGACCAAAATAATCCCAGTGGTAATTGGCGCCCTGGGTGCAGTCCCAAAAGACCTTGAAGAGCACCTCAACACTATAGGGGCCACAGAAATCACCATCAGCCAATTACAAAAAGCAGCTTTAATGGGAACAGCCTATATTTTGCGACGATATCTATAATAACCAACAGTATTGATGATAAACTTCAGCCATCCCAGGTCCTTGGGAAGTACTCAATGTCTGGATAAAACAAACCAGTCAATAACACCTGACTGTGTAAACAAGAAATAATAAAGGAAGGTGCTCCAGGCCCCTGATCATCTTGGTTGCCCTCTTCTGCACCTCCTCCAGTTCTATAACGTCCTTTTTGAGATATCGTGACCAGAACTGCATGCAGTACTCCAAATGTGGCCACCCCATAGATTTGTATGAGGGCATTATGTATTAGCAGTTTTATTTTCAATCCCCTTCCTAATGAACCCTAGCATGGAATTGGCCTTTTTCACAGCTTTTTCTGCCACACATTGAGTTGACACTTTCATCGAGCTGTCAACCACAACCCCAAGATCCTTCTCCTGGTCAGTCACCGACAGCTCAGATCCCATCAGCATATACTTGAAGTTGGGGTTCTTCGTCCCAATGTGCATCACTTTACACTTGCCATCATTGAACCGCATTTGCCACTTTGTCGCCCACTCCCCCAGTCTGGAGAGATCATTTTGGAGCTCCTCACAATCTGTTCTGGATTCCACTCCCCTAAATAACTTGCCTCTATAAACATCGCCAGTTCCCTATTTAACAGTGCAGAGGGTGAAACACATGGGGCAAAATGAAGCCACCTGGCTGGGTGTGAATGTGGAGCAAGTAGCAAGGTTCTTCCTCTGCTCTAAATTACCTTCCCTCCAATGGGGTATTTCTGGGGAGGTGCAGCCCTGTAGCAAGGAGGGAAGGGGAGGCCACATGCTGGGTCGGAATGTGTGGAGACCCACCCACAGTTCTTCAATGTAGGCAGCAGCAGGAGGTTCTTTGGGCAGGCAAGCAAAAGAGTACAAAGGGCTCTTGAAGGCTCAGCCGCTGCCCTCGTGTCCCCCCCCCCAGGTAGCCCACCAGGGTTGCCTGTGATAACAGGGATTCCCAGATGGTGTGGACTAGAACGCCGATCATCCCTAGCTGCAGGGGCCTCTGGCTGGGGGTCATGGGAGTTCTCGTCAACACCGTCTGGGAATCCCTGTTGCAGGGAAGACGGGAGCCCACCCCTCCCTGGGAAGCCCCTTTCTCATCACCAGCTGTGGGTTGGGGTCAGTGCCGGTGGGGTGCTGAGCCCTCGGCTTCCACCCAACAGTGCCAGCCTCTGATGTGGCTATGTGTGCCAGTTTCATCTGAATACCACAGTAATTATGCCCCATTAATGAGCCTGAGAGACCGGCCTGCCTGTTTTCGTGTTTGGGTGCTGGAACAGCGCCCTTGAGTGTCCTTGATCACGGAAGCGTCATAACACCGATGCCCTGGAAACAGCCATTGTCTTGCAGGAGGGTTCATGTTCACAGAGTCAGACCAGCCTGTCCTAGAGATGGGCCACTTGCTCTACGTTCTTGGCAAACAAGAAGCCCAGTTGGAGCAGAACAAACAGTGGGCCCAATCCACTCAAGCATCCGGCTCTCTGCAGTGGCCAGCCAGATGCTTCCTGGGAGCCCACAAGTGAGGCATGAAATGCAGCTGCTCTTCCCCACTGTTGCCTCCCAGCAACCGGCATTCAGAGGCAGTAGGTGGAGGGGGCATTTATTTAGTCATCATCGCTAATAGTTTGGTCTATTGGACACAGATTTGGCTGATCCTCCTTTGAGACTGGTGACAATCACTGCAGATTGTGGCAGCAGATTTCATAAGGCAAGAGTTCTCAAATGTGGATGCCCAGAGGTGGTTGGACTACAACTCCTATCATCCCCAGCCACAATGGTTGAGACTTGGATGATGGGACTTGTAGTCCAACAACATCTGGGCACACAGGGTTGGGAAACCCTGCCTTAAGAAAACCTTTAAACCTAGGAAACACTGCAAAAAAGCCTTCTTGAATGTCATAGCCCTGTGCTATACCTAGGAGGGCTCCGTGTTCAAATGAGGAGCCAGGAACTGAGAAGGCTCCGTCGCTCTAGGACTTGGATAGAACAGATCTTTTGGCACACTGTGCAGGACTAGATGTGGGGGAGGTGCCCTAATGAACAGGCTGCCCCGAGTCTCCCCATTTCAGGGTGGGGAGATGCTGTGCAGGCCAGCCAGGGAGCCGGGCAGCCCTTTGGCTTCCTCTACTGTGGTGGTCAAGCGGCCAAAGGACATTTGGAGCAATGGGATCAAACCACCAAAAACCATCACGAATAGGTGACACCTTGCCATGATGGTGTGGCCTTCCACACTAGATCAACTCAAAAGTTTAGATCTGTGCATGGAATGGATTCCAAAGCCCAGGAGGGGTGGGCTTTCAGGTCAGAGCAAGGCTGACAGCAGTTAAGATACATCCCAGAGGTGCATCAAAAAGAATCTCACCACAGAGCAAGTGCCCTTGGAGTTTGTGCTTTCCCGTGCCTGTGGCTGTCCCTTCTCGCTGAATCAAGAGCTGGGATCTGCTCTTCCCCACTGGCTGGTGGTGCAGCCCTTATCACTAACACCGCCTCCCCACTCTCAGCAGGAAGCACCCAGCAGCCTGCTGCTTGGGACGGGAGGCCGCTGTGCTGCTCCAGGCACTGGGCTGTGGGGTGTTTTCTTCTCTAGGAGGAGAGGAGGAGGAGATGGCGGTAGTGCCATGCCCCACCATCTTCCTGTCGGCAGCAGCCTGGAGCCAGAAATGGATGCAGCCTGGAATAGGGGCCCAACCCCTGACCCAGCAAGTACAGAGAACAAGGGAGATTGTGGAGCCCTGACAAACACCTCCAGGCCCCTGGGAAAGGCCCCATTTGGGGAGGCTGCAGTTTCCGGGGAGCTCACCCTCCTCTACTCCAAACCTTCCAAAACCATCACAGGATGCCAGGAGCAGAGAGGGCAATGAGTCTGAGCAGGAGAACAGCAGGTGCTCTCCAAATCTGGCTGCACAAGGCCTCCCTTGTCAGAAAGCCCTACTCAGAAGTAGGAAACAATTACTAATGCGTGCTGTGGATCAGGACCCTGATGCTGCTGCAGGAAGGGGTGGGGCAGCATGGGGAGCTAGGCCATTTCTCAGGCGTTGCCTGGCTGTTGTTGGTGCAACATCTCCTTCTGCCTAGAGCCTTGTTCTGGGTGTCTCCTGGGCTGGACAGCTCCCCGGCCATTTCAGTAGCCTTATCACAGATCTGCATGAGTTTGTCCAGTGTACTTGGGAGGTTGCAGGGGTTGGCTGCAGAGAGGAACCCGTTTCAGTGCTGGTTAGAAAGTGACCCAGGAGTTTTTGCGAAGGCACTTGTGAATGCTCCCACCTATTTCAGAAACCAGTTCATTCCAACCTGGTGCTAACACTCATGTGAAAGGGCATATGGGATGTTTTTCAGCCCGTTAGATTGCAGCAGCTCCGTCGTTTGGAAGAACTTACTTAGGAAAGGCAAAGAGCCAAAAGATTGCAGAGGAGATTATGAACAGGAGATTTAATCAGAGTAAACAACATTATGGGTCCTGGTATTGTTAGTGGGATACAGTTTGCAGTGCCCCATACAGAGGAACACTTGGCTTGAGATAAGAAACATTTTGTGAGTTTGTAAATAATTAACCATGCAGTCTTTCACCATTTTTGACTACCAAGTATTTCCATTGTCTTTGCAGGATAGGCTGCACTTCCAGGCCATTTCAGTAATCTTGTCCCAGAAGCAAACCCCGTAGACAAAAGGACTTACTCTCTTTCCTTTTCTCCTTGCCCCCTTTACTGGGGTCTGGTCACTGGTGGACATCCATGGGCTGTTTGCTTTCCACCTATTGGCAACAGGAGGAGCAGCTTGTCCTAACAAGCAGGGATGGGGGGTGGGCAAAGGAGGCACAGCTGCCTCTCCTTCTCGGAGCCACACAGCTCAACCTGATGAATGGCCAGCCTGCAGGCAGCATGGCTTCCATCAACACTGGGGCTGGGGCAGAGAGGAGCAAATTGAGCTCCTAGAAGGAGAAGCAGCTATCCCTCCTTTGGCGCCCCCTCCCCTTCCCAGCTCATTAGGACAAGCTGCTCCTGATTGGGGATATGAGTTGCACCCACCCACCTGCCAGAAATTGGGAGAGACCAAGGTTGCTTGGCAAGTGTGTGGATGCATGGAAAGCATTGCAACTAACAGTATTTACCTGTGTGCTTGCATCTGCACCCCACCTCGCCTCACTGCTGACCATGTGACCTCTTTATTTCTAAGTCAACAGATCATTGCAAAATAGCCTTCAGCTTGCCTCCTCCAAAGGAACCAAGCCAATAGGAGCTGACATAAAATTTCCATGACCACTCAGGGAAGGTGGAATCTGAGCAAGGGGGGAGCATGATCAGCCAGCCCCATGAGGAGATCCCCACAAGTCTCCACATTGCACCAGAAACAGAAGCGGGTATAAGCTGCTGGCACCTCGTTTTGCCCCTTGCAGTTATGAACGGAATCTAGCAGCAGCATCCTTCAGGACTCCTCAACTCCCGTTTAAATGGGAAGTGTACATTTGCTCTAACCGACTTCCTTGCAAAGTCACCTTAAGTAGTACAGCAGGGAAATGCTTGACTAACAAGCAGAACGTTGCCAGTTCAAATCCCTGCTGGTACTATATCGGGCAGCAGCGATATAGGAAGATGCTGAAAGGCATCATCTCATACTGCACAGGAGGAGGCAATGGTCAACCCCCCTGTATTCTACCAAAAAACCTCACAGGGCTCTGTGGGCGCCAGGAGTCAAAATCGACTTGACAGCACACTTTACCATTATTTTACTTCCTTGAAAAGCACCAGAGCACCCTCTGCTGGTGAAGGAGTGGAGGAGAAGTCCCAAGAGCACCTGGGCCAATGACCAAAGCCACCTGAGGAGGTTCAGCCATTCACCTGGGCCTCTATTGGCAGATTAGCCATCATGAGCATTGGATGTCCTTCCCAAAGAATGTTGGGGTCCATGAAGGACTCTCTGTCTCTCTCCTGCCCATAGCAAGTAGGTTGTCTCCAACATCATAGGGACACAGGAAGCCACCTCATACCGAGTCAGACCCTTGGTCCAGTATCTAGCTCATAGGGTCTACACAGACTGGCAGTGGCTGTCCAAGGCTGCAGGCAGGAATCACTCCCATCCCTACTTGGGACCTTCTGCATGCCAGACAGATGCTTTACCACTAAGCTGTGGCCCCATCCCCTAAGGGGAGAATCTTACAGTAGGCAGCAATCACATGTACAGTAATCACCCATCCAAATGCAAACCAGGGCAGACCCTGCTTAGCAAAGGGGGCAATTCACACTCACTCCCACTAGACCAGCTCTCCGGCCCTAGGATAGAATGGGTGACTCCCTCCCTGACCACCAGCAGGCCAAAACTCAGCTAAATAGCCTATCCTGAGTAGTGGAACAAGGAATGTGCAAGGATCTAATATCGCCGGTCTAATATCGTCCAGTTGGCATCATGGCACAGACAGGCACAGGACTGGTTGCAGTGCCTACGAACCCACAGGGATTAGATTCCTCCTCTTCTGACTGGTTCATCAAGTGGCTTTTATTGCTCTTCTCCTCTCCCTCCACGCACACAAGCGAGAGGGAGCCGTTTTGCCAGGTCTACCGGAGAGGCCACCCCATCCTTGTTTGGAGAAGACTCTGGTGCAAGGACCCCTCAAATGCTGCTGCTGCTGCTGCTGCTGCTGCTGATCTGCTCCCAGGTGTGTGGGAAGCCAAGACTCCTCTCTTCGGGGACACACGCTCTGCTTCCCACCCCCTCCCACAGTGGCCATCAGGAGAACAGACAAGCTGGAGGGAGGGGCAGCTAAGGAGGCACTTCTGTCCCCTGGAATCTGAGGGCATAAGGCACAGTCGGCAGGGCGGGGACAGAGGAACCCAGGCCAGGTCAAGCAGCTCAAAGCCCAGCATGGGCCCCCGTAGTCCAGGCCGAGGAGTTCGGCAGGCACCAGGGACTCAAGGTGCCGAGGCCTGGACAGTGAGAGCAGCCGATGAGACGGGGCCCCGGAGGGAGGCAGAGGTCGGGGTGGGGGCAGGGTCCCCTCCAGCCAGCCAGCCAGTCGGATGGAGCCACTCCACATCCCAGGCAGTCCCTTCTGGGTAGCAGCGAGTCCAGCCACTGGGCAGATGCCCCCCAGGGCCTTTGCTTTGTTGGAGGTGGGGAGGAGAGCTTGCAGAGTGTCATGGTGGTGAGACATGAAGAGGGGGGCATGAGGAAAGGTGGCTGGAAGGCAAAGCAGGAGAGAGCCCTCCCCATGGCTGCTGGGCCCCCACCCCTCCCGCTTCTGGGTGGTCTCTCCCTGCCCTCTGCCGCCCCCTAGTGCTGGAGTTAGGAATATTCCTGGGTGAATTTG
Organism: Hemicordylus capensis; assembly: GCF_027244095.1. Classification (NCBI taxonomy): domain Eukaryota; kingdom Metazoa; phylum Chordata; class Lepidosauria; order Squamata; family Cordylidae; genus Hemicordylus; species Hemicordylus capensis. Next base: position 320,172,525 of record NC_069660.1, on the reverse strand, counting down.
GCATGGAACTGGCTCAGCTTCTGCACAAGGATCTGCAGCTTCTCCAGGGGTGGCAAGATGGTCATTCTGGGGTGAGGAGAGAGAGAGAGAGAGAGAGAGAGAGAGAGAGAGAGAGAGAGAGAGAGAGAGAGAGAGAGAGAGAGGTGGCCAGGTGAGAAACATGGAATCACCAGAGTGTCCAGCCAGGTGAGGAGGGGGAACCCAAAGGACATCTAGTCCACACCTCCCCATCCCACCCCAGAGGCCCCGCTTGTCCTGGGGGTTCCTGATTATCATTTTTCCCCATGACTTTGGAATCATGACACAATCTGGAAGTTTATGTTGTGGACTTCCTTCTGTAGTGCTTGGCACCTGTAAACGAAGAGGTTTCCCCATATTTCTGAATGTCTTCTCTTCTATTAAGGCTCCATTCAAGGTGTTGGTTATCGCCTTTACAGCCCAAAGTACCTGAGTATCTCTCCCCATATGAGCCTGCCTATGCTCCGCAGGCCTTTCAGAGGGTCACCAGGGCACAGAATTTTCCCCGCCAGAGAACCCAGTTGATTGGGCCTCCAAGGTCACTGCCAATTGGTTAGGCACAGTGTGGGTGGGGCTTGCCATGTACGACCTAAGCCTTTTATATACTGTATATAGACTGTGAGCTGCCTTGTGCATTCTCAGAAAGGCAAGATATAAATCTGTTGGTTTGATGAATTAATTAGGCAAATCATACAGCCAGTTTGCCATAAGTTGGGGAAGGTCTGGGCTGTCCTCTTCCTGCTGCCATCGTGTCCCGAGGGGCCGGCAACCTCTCCTGGGATTCCCTGGGTCCGTTTTTGGAGATGCCGGGTGAGTTGGCTTGGTCTGCACTGCAGTTCAGTCTTTTAGCTTCTTGGGAAACTCTGGCCAGGCTGATGGCAGCCAAAGAAGAGCTGCTCGGCAGGAAGTGAGGGGGGACAAGACAGCAGCCAGTCAACACAGCCCTACCCAGTGAATGGCCCGCCTGCAGTCAGTGTGGCTCTCATTGATACTAGGTGGGGCAGAGCAGGGGGGAGGAAAGAGGTGCAACCAGAGGCAGCTGAGCCTTGGTTGGCACCCCCCTGGCTCATCGGGAAAGGATCCCAGTCCTGGCATCCAGATGGGGACATGTGGGGCACTCCCGGGCCCCTCTGAAGAAGCAAGGCTGAGGGGGAACACCCCCGAGGGGCAGGAGGAGCCTTACCTGAAGTGGAAGGTGCCCTCCTTCTGCCCAAAGCCACTCCCCGGAATGACACAGATGCCCGTCTCCTCGAGCAGCCTGAGGCAGAAAAACATGTCTGGGGCCTGGCCTTGAGCCTGGAGTGGGAGACAAGACGGTGAAGGGGTCAGAGAGAGGAGCTCATGCGGAACTGAACCAGCCGGGCTCCTGGGAAATGGGGAGTGGCCGTTGCTCTCTGCAGCTGGAACCTCTGTGGGTCACGAGCCCCACCCTCAGCGGCCAGTTGGAGTCCAACCAGGGTGAGGCTGAGCCAGCACAGGACCCGGCTCCCTGCCCTGGAGAAGAAGCAATAGCAATAGCACTTACATTTATATACCGCTCTATAGCTGGAAGCTCTCTAAGCGGTTTACAATGATTTAGCATATTGCCCCCCAACATTCTGGGTACTCATTTTACCGACCTCGGAAGGATGGAAGGCTGAGTCAACCTTGAGCCCCTGGTCAGGATCGAACTTGCAACCTTCTGGTTACAGGGCGGCAGTTTTACCACTGCGCCACCAGGGGCTCATAGCAGGGGCGCAAGCAGGACCCATGCCGCATTCAGCCCCCGGCCCCAGCAATAGTCCAGAGCCTGTGGGAGCCCCAGAGGTTAGCCCTGAGGAGGCAGAACCAGAAGCCAGTCTAGCCTCCGATCCCAGAGTGGAGCTGGTGGGAGCTCCAGAGACAGAGAGCCCCCTGTGACAGGGCCCGGGGAGCCTGGAGCTTCTCTGGTGACATCCTCAGAACCAGAGCCCCCAAAGGAACCAGCCTCTCCTCCTCCTCCTCCTCCTCCTCCACCCCCACCAATATCAGTGTGTCAGCACCAGAGGCAGACAAAGCAGGAACAAGGGGAGAGGAGGAGGGGGAGGAGAAGGAGAAGGAGGAGGGCCTGGCTTCAAGCCAGCAGAGGAGGGCTGCCCGTTCAACCAGTTGCTGTCTCAGCAGGGAGGTGGAGCCCAGCAGGGGTGGACAGGGCTCAGGAGTGTCTCAAGGCCCAGGCGGCCTCTGCCTGCTGTTGAGCCAACATCTCCCATGGCTCTGTCCATGGTGCTGCCCTTGCTGCCTGAACATCACCTCGCCTGGACTGTGCTCCACTGCTTTAATTGACCGTTGGACTCAGAGGACAGGGCACTATGGAGCCAATGCTTTGCAGGCAGAAGGTACTGACAGGTGTCTCCAACTCCTGGTGTCTCCAGTGGGAAAGATCCCAGGTAGTGGTTGATGAACCAGCAGTCTGACTCAGCAGAAGGCAGCTTCACACACCTGCACAAGTCAGTGGCTAATTCCAGGTTTGGGTCAGGCTCTCTTTGAACCACTTGGAAAGGTTCTAAAGGAGACAATTTAACCCAACACTCTCTGATTTTCTGACAAGGGCCAGTCAGGCACTCCAAGAAAAATCACCAGCAGGGGATCTTCTAGTGTTTATCCACAGCACTCAAAAATTATCCACAGCATCTGTTGCCTCTGAATATGGAGAAATTCCAGCAAGGGAGGTGAAAGTGTTAGTCCACTGCAGGAAAAGCAGCAAAGAGCTTTGCTTTTTGCCCCAGAAAGTCACAAAGCTTCTCAAGCTTAGGGGCCCAGATGTAGCTGCTGAACTACAACTTCCATTATCCCTCGCAGCCACAAGGGCCATCTGGACAACCAAGATTAGGAACCTCCGCCTTAAAGGCTAACCAGTTCAGTATGGCAGAAGCTTCAATGGGCTGGAGTCTCCTTCGTCAGATGTGCAAAGTGGCCACCTGAGTGAGGGAGTCTACCTGCCCTGAGAAACAAAAGGGAGGAAATGGTAATTTTGATCAAGTGGGCACAAAAGGTCAAGCCATGTAATTGCCACATGACTATGCAGAGCACAGATGAATATACAAAAGCCTGGGTGTGGATCCCACACCCAACTGGAGGTCTTTTTCATTACTACTTTTGTGACAACTGGGGAAAGAGTAAATCCCTCCCAGAATGCAAGAGATGGCCAGCAGGTGGCAGTGTGGAAATTGCACAACAACCCTGCTCCATGTGCATGCAGAGGTTAAGATTGCACTAGGAAGTAGCGTGGAAACCTGCAGGAGCGTCTGTGAGTAGGTTTGTGTTTGCAGCTTGGGTGAAAGCATTCAATATTACACAGCTTATTGCCAACAAAGACAACAAATATTTATATGCCGCTTTTCAACAAAAGTTCCCAAAGCCAATTACACAGAGAAATAATAAATAAATAAGATGGCTCCCTGTCCGCAAAGGGCTCAGAATCTAAAATGAAACACAAGATAGACACCAGCCACAGTCACTGGAGGGGTGGATGGGGCCAGTTACTCTCCCCCTGCTCAATAAAGAGAATCCACCACATTAAAAAGGTACCTGTGCTCAGTTAGCAGGGGTTGCCATCTGGGAAGATGGCTGGGAAGACCCTAAGTGCTGGCAAGGAGCAGGCCAAGCAAGATCAAGCGTGCACAGAAACACCTCGAGAAGGACAACCACTTCCTGCTGCAGAGAATGAGCCACTCCCACCCACTCTCGAATCTGACTCCACAGTGGCAAATGTGGACATGACCTTCCAGCACAGCAGTTTAAAGCTGGCGTCTCCCTTTCTCTGCCTGTTTCCGGGAGGAACATTCCGAAGCCTCAGCTGTCAGGCCCGGGCTTCCTCTTCCCATCTTGCAAAACAGAGCCGGGATAGTTGCATGGACTACACCACTTCTGGCTGCAGATGGGAGAATGACATTTTGGGATGCTCTCCTGTGTTAGAAGCTGCCTGCAACAGAAAGGCAGCACAGCAGGCAAAGGGCTGGGATAGAACCTGTCTCCTTATGTGCCAGTTTCCTATTTGCATAGAGCATTTTACGTGGGAGAGCCATTAAGTGTGGCATCACCCGAGTGCAGTTTGGGGTGATGCAGTCCATTCTCTCCAGGGTCCCAGGCAAGAGGTTTCCTCATCAGCCACTCCCTGGCCCGAGAGCAAAGCCTGCATGCAAAACGTCCCCCCCCCAGGTGAGTGTGGGCTCCCCTGTACCCCTGAAATCAGGACGCCTGGGGAGAGGGGCTCCCTTACCTGTGCTTCTTGAACAGCCCGAGGCGGCAGCTGAATGCGTGGGAAGGCGTACATGGCCCCCTGCACGGGATTGCAGCGGATCCCGGGGGATTGATTGAAAGTCTCCTCAGTGAGCCGGGCCTTCTTGGCCAGGGCGCTCAGCACTTCCTGCTTTTCCTGCAAGGAAAGGTCAGCGTGTGAAGGGGAGGGCTCTCTGGGTGGTGGCCCTCCGGCCTCTTCCCAGGGCCTGGAAAGAAGAGCAGCATGTGAGTGCCTGCCTGGATCCCAGGCTGGCAGAGCAACACCCCGACCTGCCATCTAAAAGGAGACCCTTCTGTCATGGGCATGCTGGAAGACTCCGAGGAGGAGCTGGAGGAGGGGACAGAGGTTACAGCAGAGGAGGGAGGGCAAGGACCAGAAGTTGCAAAGGAGAGTGGGTCCAGCGCACGGGGAGTTGAAAATGAGTTAGAGCCAGGTGAGGCAGCTCTTGTGGAGGAGGCGCGACCGGTCCCAGCTGTGGAGAGGCATTGGTCCAAGAGACAGCAAGAGTTAAGGAACCGCATGCATAGCACAACAGGCAAAGCTGCTGACTCAGGAACTCTTGATTAACAGCACCGGGGGTCAGCCTATTTAAGACAACTGCGCCACAGCAACCCTGCTGATAGCAACGTCAATTTCCTGTGAGCTAATCGGCTGTGTTCGTGTATTGCCTTGACCGTGTTTGGACCCTAGACTGTGGTGACCTTGCCCGTAGACTTCGATCTGGACTCTGTTGGATTGATTGGATTTGACTCGGACTGAACCTGATTTGGAGAATTTCTTCCTGTAAGACTTTGTATTCTACTTCTGCCTCTGCCTGTTTTACACTCCGTCTGGCTAGCCTGACAGATTTACGACATCTTCCTCCACTGCGCAGGAAGGTTGGTCCTCTTTGACTAACCTGGCAGAACTGGTCGTAGGAAGGCTCTCCCGGCTGAGGCCGGTTCACCACCACGTCAAGGAGGACCTGCCCAGTCACTGGCGGACACAGACGCACCGAGACCAGCTTGGTCAGCTGCTGCTGGACTGCTGGGTCCATGTTGATCACCTCCATGTAGCCGCCCCGGAAACCACACCTGGAAGCGTCAAGGAAGGGGAGAGGGAGACTCTGAGGACCTGGGCCTCAAGAAGGCGGGCAGCATGTCTGCACACAGGTGCCGCTGCAGACCTCGGCCCCACTCTCCAGTAGGGATGTGCACGGAACCAGTGGGGCGTGGCTCAAGGGTGGAGGGGTGATAACTTTAAGGATTGGGGTGGGTGCTCTTAACCGTCCCCCCCCCCCCCGGCTGCATTTCTCTTGCTGGTGCTACTGTTGAAAAGGGTTCAGTGGGGCAGCAGTGTACCTCCCTGCTGCCCCATTGCCTCCTCGGTCCAGAAGTGACGGGAAGTACCCAGTGTGTGTGTGTGTGTGTGTGTGTGCATGCGCACCTCCCTCTTCCTTGCTTTTCCTTGTGTGTGCCCCTGTTGAGGTTGCCAGTGGGCAGCACTGCCAGGGACTGGTCAGTCATTTGATGTTTGCACTGCATTGAAAAGAATCCAGTAGTAAGGTTCCATTTAATAAAACTGTCTGTCATACCATAGAAAGCTATTCGAACGCAATTAAATATAGTTGCCCCAAATCAATACCATATATCCATATAACAAAACTAAATCCATTGAAATCAATAAATGATATCTCATAAAAATGTCCACTACGTGACTGGTTAAGAAAGTTAGGTCCAAGAATGTCTCCATTGTTTCATTTCTGAAGTATCCTGTGCTGCTAACTTGTGGGAGGAAAAATGGATGGATGTCCCCATACAATTGTCCGTACAGGGACGTAACTATAATAGGGCAAGGGGAGACAGTTGTCTGGGGGCCCACTGCCTTGGGGGCCCCCCAAGAGGCAAGTCACATGACTGACTCCACCAGCCATGCACCCGCCCGGGCTTCCTTCAGTTGTATTCATTCTCCAAAACTGATGTGAGTGTGAAGACTTGGAGCTACCAGAACAGCAGGTCTTTCTCTAGGCCCATTCAATGACTTGCATCGTCCACCATTGACAAAACCTTTTAAAAAATAATTTAGGATGATGTTCTGTTGTGGCACGTACGTGTTTATACATTTTACTATGCTTTTTGTTACCACTATTCAGCCTCATTTAAGATTTCTTTACTTCATGAGCTGAGCTTCGGGGGGGGGGCATTTTAACCTCTTGTCTCTGGGCCCACTACAACCTCGCTACGCCCCTGTGTCCGTATAGTACTCAACTGAAAGGTGGAATATTGGATTTATCTTGTGCGTCTTGCCAGACACGTTTCAACCTTTGAGCAGTCTTCTTCAGTGACAGGCTTTAAGGAATTATGCCAATATTTTTTTCACTTGTAGATTTCTATCCCTTCATTGGGGTTAAGCTAGTAGATCCTTCACCCTTTATTTCCCCCCAGAACTTTGAAGGGATAGAAATCTACAAGTGAAAAGTTAGCAGGACGGGATACTTCAGAGATGAAACAATGGAGACATTCTTGGACCTAACTTACTTAATAAGTCACATAGTGGACATTTTTATGAGATCTCATTTACGGATTTCAAAAGATTTATTTTTATTATATGGATATATTGTATTGATTTGGTGGAACTACATTTAATTGAGTTAGGATAGCTTTCTATGGTATGAACATTAGTATTATACTATTGGATTGTTTTTTGTCTCGCACTAATTGTTGAATCCATATAAGGTTTTTGTACTGCATTGCAGGTATTCATTATTATTTTATTGGTTAAATTCCATTTATGACTACCAATAGTTAGATATCACTTTCCTTCAAAAGTGCCCCAAGTGGTTTACATAGATAAAAGAAATAATAATCAATAAGACAGTTCCCTGCCCCAAAGGGACTCTAAAATGAAAGTAGACACCACCAGCAGCCACTAGAGGGGGCTGCTCTCTGCTGTGGTGCTGTCTACTGGGGTTGTATTATTTAAGGCGGCTGGCCGTGATGTTCAGCAGCCTCTAGCGCAGGGCAGGGCTAGGCAACTTCGGCCCTCCAGCTGCTGTTGAACTACAATTCCCATCATCCCCAGGCACACTAAATAATGGAGGTTGTCGTTCAGCAGCAGCTGGAGGGCCAGGTTTGCCCACCGCTGGCCTAGAGGCGGCTCATCCTGTGGGCCTCCCTTTCTGTCCTGTCCCCTCCTGCTCCCGCCTGCTGCTCAGGGCCGCTTACGAGGCAAGCAAAACCAGAAAAACAACAACAAATAATGTTTATATACCGCTTTTCAACAAAAGTTTCCAAAGCGGTTTCCATAGAGAAATAATAAATAAATAAGATGGATAAATAATATAAATAAATCAGTGATACATGATAAAAAATAAAACAATGAATAATAACACACTAAAAACAAATCAGCAGCAAGCTAAAGCGGCAGATAGGACTCAGACTGTTTTAAACTGGAAACTGGATTAAAACCCTATTTTAAAATGCCTCTCCATAAAAGCGCATCAGACCCTTCCTGCTCCCCTCCAAACAGGACTCGCCACAAATCAAGGAGAGGATGCAACAGAAACAAGGCAATTCAGCCGGCTGAAATGCTCAGACTTCCAGTGAAATCGGTGGACCCCGTACCATCTTACACAATTATCTTTATCCTGTGGTCATAGCTGTTTCTATTCCTTTCATTGGACCTCTCATCAAATCACAAGCATTTTAAACGACCAGCTCCCAGATTTTGTTATGTCCCACTACATCTACCTGCAGGATGTCTCCGTGTACCACCCCCACCGATATCCATGTTGAAATCCCACCAATGTTTAGTTATTAGTCTACCTGTTTGCTTTACTCATAGAATTTCCCACTCAGAGAGCTTCAGACTCACAAACATCTGCAAGGTCACTTCTGAGGACAGAGGCCTACCTTTCTATTCCTCTGTAGTCAAGTCTGGTCAAGTCAAAGCTTTCCTTATCCATAGCGCTTGCTAATACACGACTATTAACAGAAATTGCAGCAGGAAAATAAAAAGGCCTTTGCTTGGCTCTCAAAAGGAACGGGAGTGGCTAGCCGATGCTGAGTCTCCCTAGAAGGGTGTTCCCAAGGGGGGGGGCCTACAGTGAAGAGGGGCCCCCTCTGCTCACCGCCAACCTAGCTTCAGAGGACAGGGATGCCTGGCAAAGGGGCTCCCAAGAAGACCTTGAAGTCCGGGCAGAGGCATGGAAGAGTGGGCAGCGCTTCAGGTGCCCAGCTCACAAGCGGGCTTCCCCCAAATGAGTACTGGCACTCTGCTCAGAAATGGCAGAGACCGTCATGGAATGGTTTTCACACTGGTGAGAGATGGTCCCATCCACTGCTTCCAGTCAGCAGCCCGCAAGGCCGGACTAACTGCAGTTTCCAAGCAATCTGCCCAAGCAGCCTTGCATAGACCACACATGGCGGCAGTCTAACCTTGAGTTTGCCAGAGCACAGGTAGCCATGGCCAGGTGGCCACTGTCCAGGGGAGCCAGGGAGGGAGGCAGAGGACTTCAAGGACTGGGAAGAAGCCCCAGTCACCCTCCTTCCGTGTCACAGGAGCTGGAAGAGGGTAGCCCAGGGATGGCCCACCTTGGGTCCCCAGGTGTTGTTGGGCTGCAGCTCCCATGGTGGCGAGGAGCTCCTGGGAGAGCCGACAGGCACCATGGAGGGAAAGGTGGCCAACTCACTCGCCCATGAAGCCCTTGGAAATGGAGTGGAAGGAGGCCAGCTCCAGGCTCTCCGAGTACTTGGGCCCCATCTCGAAGAGGACCTTCTTGAAGGAGTGGAACTGGGAGCCCTCTGCATACACGTTGTCCTGGTACACCTGCGGGGAGAAGAGCCAGGGGGTTGGCGTGCAGCTGGCATCGGGGCAGGAGGGGGCCAAGAGCAGAACTGGAGGCTTGGCGCCCTTGACGCCGCAGTAGGGAGCTGTTGGGAGTCCGAGGATGGACGGGCTCCGTCTCCCTCCCAGGAGGAGGCTTTGGGCTCGCTTTCTCGGAAGAGGAGCTTTGGCCAAAGGCATAAGTAGAGGGGGTGGAGGAGGGGAAGGAGTCCGGGAGCCTCACCTCATCAGCCAGGAGGAAGAGGTGCTCCTCCCAGGCAAAGCGGATGACGTCTTCAATGCACTGGCGGCTCTGGACCTGACCTGCAGAGGCAGAGGGAGAGTTCTGAGGAGCGGCTGGTTGGCCAGAAGACCCCTGCTTAAAATCAAGGTTCTCAGTCAGCAGGACAGAAACAAGCCTCTTCAACCACACACAGGAGGAGCCGTCTGCCTGTGAGCTCCTTTGCAGAGTAGCTCGCTGGCCCTCGGTGCATCTTAAAGGTGCTAACTGTTTTCTTTGTCAGAAGTTCATCACCTTCTTACCCCAACAAGAGCCTGGAGCCATGAATGGCTCAGGAGGACTTGCAAAAGTTATCAACTTTTTAAAGAGGCCTGATTTAGGGGGGGGGGGCGGGGGGGGGGACTAAGCTTCGGTTTCTTGTAAGAACAGACCTTTTTTCATAATTTTCTCTTGCCAGATATTTAAAGGGAGCTCTGGAGTCATGCATTGCACATCACTGTTGGGGTGGGTGAGTCAATTGAGTCAAGTTAATCAGCTAAAGTTTTCTCCAGCTTGGACACACAGTAAATGGGAAGGCATGAACAAATATCAAGGACGAGAGAGCCTCTGAGCACACAGACCTCTATCATGTTTCCCCGCAGTCGTCTTTTTTCTAAACTAAACAGCCCCAGGTGTTGTAGTCTTGCCTCATAAGGAAGCTGCTCCAGGCCCCTGATCATCTTGGTTGGCCTCTTCTGCACCTTCCCCAGTTCTGGAATGTCCTTTGTAGTCATGTGGAGATCTGTTCTTGTCTAGGCAGGTCATCCCAGTACTTGACTTATGGGGTGCCCCTAGAAACTGCACCCACCCCCGGACTCTGCTTGTACCAGGCTCCACCCCCTCCTCTGCCTTGAGCTTCTCAGGGACCTCAATGGTGGGCCTCGCCTCCAGGAACATCGAGTATAAAACCAAGTCGGCCCCATTGCTGCCTGCCCACCTGTTTTGCAGTGAGTCTCACACACACCCTAGGAAAAGAGAGGTCCGCCGTGTCAGGTTGCCTCTGGCGGAAATCTCTCCTGTATCATTCAGCAGCACGCATGCACCCCACTCCCAAACTGCCTGAGCGTCATCCATCCCTCCGGCATCCCAGTTGCTCTGTAATGCCAGCTTTGCTTATTGAACTTGGCTGTCCAGGAGGCCGTCAGAATGACGCCATTGCCTGGACTGGAGATCTGCAGAGCAGCCCCCAAGAAGAACACAGAAGCTGGTCATCACAGGGATGGAGATGGGACCTCTCACACAACACTAGGACCAGGGGTCATCCCATGAAATTGATTGCTGGGAAATTTAGAGCCAACAAACAAAAGTACTTTTTCACACAACACGTGCTCCACTTGTGGAATTCTCTGCCACAGGACATGGTGACAGCCAACAACCTGGATGGCTTTAAGAGGTGTTTGGATCACTTCATGGAGGAGAGGTCCATCAATGGCTACTAGTCGGAGGGCTGTGGGCCACCTCCAGTCTCAAAAGGCAGGGTTCCTCTGAGTACCAGTTGCAGGGGAGTAATGGCAGGAGAGAGGGCAGACCCTCAACTCCTGCCTGTGGCTTCCAGCGGCATCTGGTGGGCCAGTGTGCGAAACAGGATGCTGGACTAGATGGGCCTCTTTGGGCCTGATCCAGCAGGGCTGTTCTTAGGTTAGGGGTGTACATTATGGGTGTACATTGTGGCAACCAGCCTGCATTGTGCAGCCTTGTCTCAGGTGGAATCCTAGACTATCACACCGCAAGTCAGCCCTCCTGGAAGAGAGAGGGAGAGGGAGAGGGCAGAGGATGGGTGATAAGGGGGCAAAGAAGAGACCCTCCCTGAAAGGTCCTCTTTGTACTATGCAGGGCCGAGAAGGCTCCATCAGCAAGTCTTCTGGGGGCAAGTGCTGGGTGCCATCCCCAAGCAGCCAATGAGCCCACCCCTCTCTGGTGGGTATATGGCACTCCGGGCCTCTCCCCCTCCCCCTCAAGGCCCCAAGGGGTCCCTGCTCTCCTGGCCCACACATACCCGTTGGGTTGCCCGGGTTGATGATGCACAAGGCGCGGGGCTGGCAGTGCTTCCGGGCTTGGTGCAGTGCCCTCCGCAGCTCCCCCACGTCCAGCGCCCAGCGCTTCTCCTCGTCCAGGTAGTAGTTAATCTGCACCGCGCTGAGCTCCGCCAGCCCAGCTGAGTAGAGGGGGTACTGCGGGATGGGGATCATCACCCCCGTGCGGGAGCTCCCCTCCCCGGACACCAGCAGCTTCAGGATCGTCTAGGGGGCAGACCCGGAGAAAGCAGGAGGAGGCTCAGGGGGTGGTGCGCCTCTGCCCGCTCCTGACCCACCCAAGGGCCCTTCCGGGAAATGGGCGGCCATGCTAGGTGCATCATGGAGGAGGAGGGGGGAGTCCAAGGGCACGGCACAGAGAACATCCCCTCCCGCTCCAAGCCTGGACACAGGACTGCCCACCCTCGCTGGGGAACCCCTCCACTCCTCCTCTCCTGTCTCCCCCACCCCGATCTGCCCCTCGGCTCCACCCGGGGGTCCCGGGCCGTACCATGATGGCGTCGCTGGCGCCTGTGGAGAGGAAGATGTTGTCCAGGCTGGTGGGGATGCCCCCGTCCCGGTGCGTGATGAAGTTGGCCACATCTTGGCGGATGAGCTCGATGCCAGGGCTGGCACTGTAGGCACCTGGAGGGGGCACCGGGGGGGGAGAGAGAAAGACCGAAGCCCTGAATGGGGGGGATCTGGCCCAGTCCAAGGGGGTCTCACCTGAGGGGCTCCTTCAGGTTGTGGACAATAATCAGGCATGAAGCCCCTCCCTGCATGCAAGGCCATGTGCCGTCTTGGTGCACAAGTGCAGCCTGCCTCTGTGAGAGGGGAGAGCGCTATCCCCATTGGGAAGCTGGGGGGCCGAGGGAGGGAGAGGGGCTGGCCCCAGTCACCCATGGGATGCCCGGCAGAGTCAGGCCCAGAGCCCCCTCTCCTGCCAGCCAGTGGGGGGGGCTCCCTCCAAGCAGAGGGGCCCCCCTTGCAGTGCAGCAGTGGGGCAAGAAGGGCCGTGCCTGACCCAGGGGCTGTGCCCAGCACAAGGCCCCTTCTGGCCAGGAGTCCCCGGGCCACACTGGGCAGCAGCCCCTCGGGGTAGGGGACAAGCCACAGGCCAGCCCTGCATCCAACTGGGCACCCTGATCCATCCCCCCTGCAGCCTGCCAGCCTCTTGCCCTGAAGCCGGACGGGGGAACGGTCCTTTGGGCAACTGCAGCCAGCCCAGGGGCCAGGTGAGGGGCTCTGCCACCTCCCTTGAGAAAAACGCTCCCTTGAGGGGCTCAGAGGAGTTCTGGCCTGGAAGGGTCCCCTGCAGGGCTCATGTGAACAGGGTGCAGCGTTTCAGCAAAGAGGTGGGCAGGAGGCCACCCGGCGAAGGCTGCCAGAGGAAAGGCGGGGGGGCACTCACCAATGCTTTGCCCCCCACACGCGGCCAGCAGCCTCCGAGCTTTCTGCTTGGCATCCGTAGGCAGATTCGGGTCCTTCAAGAGCTCAGGGTACATGCAGAGAGCGGAGACCTGCCAGGGGAGAGCTCGGCTGAGAGCCCGGTCTTGGCACCCCAGCTCTCCCTCCTCCCTCCTAGCTGGAAGCCCTGGCCCCAACCCCAGCAAAGGCACTCTGTGTATGCTCAGAGTCACTCTTGCCTTTATTGTCGCCTTAAGTGTCCCAACAGGGACTGAGCATGCTTGTCCTCCGTTTCTCTACTGATGTTTGAGACTGAGAATAAAAGGGGCACAGGGGGAGCTCGATCAGACTCCTGGGAAGGGGGGCCTGATCACCAAAGCCCCACGAGCTGGGCAAGGAGGCACCTCTGACACTGGCCGCTTCCTTTAAATTTAGCAGGGGGAGCAACAGCTACCTTCTCTTCTTTCTTTTTAAAGTTTGATTACCTTATTAATTGTTGTTGCCTTCGTTATTATTTGAAATAAAGAAAAGGTTTTGAAAACAGGAGGGGAAGAACCACTGGGGCTGTCCAGCCCAGCCCAGCCCAGCTCCCCCCCACCCCGCATGGTCTGTTGCTGCTGCCGCCTCCTTGAGTTTCTTGTTCTTCTGAGATGGCGAGAGCCCCTTCCGGACAGGGGAGCCTCTTCTTGTGCCCTGACCTCTGCTAAGCGCTTGGAGAGCATCTTTGTCGGAAAACACAGGACAATACATAAGGGGGGAAAGGCCCTGGGGCCTTGTCCCATCTCCATTAGAGGGATAGGAAAGGGAGGACGCGATGCCCCTTTCCTGGCTTTTGACAGCTGTGGGCCAGGCAGAAGTCCAGCGGTTTGCAGCTCCCTGTTCCTCACCCCATCCTGCCCCCTCTCCAGGCCCTCGTGCATGACCTCCGCTGAGCCGCGGCCAGCCCCTCTCCCCCCCACCCCAGATCATACCTGGCGGAAGAAGGTGATGGGCTTTTGCCCCATGGCATGGGCGTCCCCAATGTTGGCTCTGATCACTTCCGTGAAAGGTTTCTTCACCCCCTGCAAAGAAGAGAGGCTGCTTTAGGGGGACACAGACACCCCCACCCCCACCCCCTCAGCCAGGAAGAGAGACAGGAGAGACCCCCCACCCACCCACAGCTCTCTCCCCCTCTCCAGCCCAGTGCATGGCACAGAGTGAGTCCCATGAACTGCAGGACACCCGACTGCCCAAAGGAGAAGTGAGGCCACAACTGGTGCCCTCCCTGCAGCTGGAACCATGTCAGAGGGACACTTTGCCATGGATGGAAACAGAACGCTTGACCAGGTGGATGCATGTCTAGCTTGCATGGCTTCAAAAGGGGCTGGAGGACAGGCCTGCCAATGGCTACTAGTCTGGTGGCTGTGGGCCACTTCTAGCCTCAGGCACGATGCCTCTCAATACCAGAAGCAGGGGAGCCACAGCAGGAGAGAGGGCATGCCCTGTCCCCTTGCCGGTGGGCTTCTTGGAGGCATCTGGTGGGCCACTGTGGAAACAGGATGATGCTGGACTAGAGAGGCCTTCTTGGGCCTGATCCAGCAAGCCTCTTCTTATGTGTCCTTATGACCTGATGATCCAGCAGGGCTCTTCTGGCAGGCCTCTGCACCTGACCACCTCCCACCTTCCTCCTCCAGAAAATGTGGAGGCCAAGGAAAAATTTGCCCCTGTTGACTCAGGAAGGACTCCACAGCTTTTATGAATGGCACCAAGGCAGAAATTCAACAGGAGGAGCTTCCACATCCCTGCATCTCTTTGGCAGAAGAACTGCACTGTGAATTTCTGTCTGCCACACCTGAAAGCACAGGAGCATTACTGGGGGCGAAGGGAAGATGAGACGGCTCTCCTGGGGAAACGGGGAGGTGGTGATCAGTTTCTAGGGGGCCACTCCTGGCATTTTTAAAAGCTTGGCAGTCCATCTCGGTGGAAAAGGCGGCCGGCCAGCAGTGTTCCTTGTAACAGGGGATCCCAGATGTTGTGGACTACAACTCCCAGAATCCCCAGCCAGAGGCCATTGCAGCTGGGGATGCTGGGAGTTGTAGTCCACAACATCTGGGAATCCCGGTTTCGGGGAATGCTTCTGGCCAGCCTCTACCCCAGTGTCGCCCTCACTCCCGTGGGAAAGGAGACACGGCTCTCGCTGCCACACACACCCCGACCGAGGGTCACAGGCTAAGAGAGGCCTCCCCCCACCCCGCCATCACCTGGAGCCTGGTCCTTTGTGCTGGAGGAGATGCTGCCAGCCAGGGATTGAACCAGAGGCCTTCTGATTGCCAAGCGGGGGCTCTGCTGCCACCGAGCTGCAGGCGAAAGAGGCCTTTCTTGGGGCCTGGGAATGGCAGCCGGCCCCTGAGGAGCCTCCCTGATCTTTTTGTGCCTCCGTGGCAGCGAGGGGTTGAGCCAAGAGCCAGAGCCCAGCGGCCCCATTCAGAGCCGCGCACCATGCAGGTTGCCATGGCAGCCGGACAAAGGGCCCAGGCAGCAGGCGGCCAGCACTGCCCCAGAAGAGTGAGCGGGACGTGGGCTCCCCTGGGCCAGCCGGACTCCAGCCAAGTTTGCCCAGCTGGGGAAGAGGTGGGAGCTGTTAGGAGCGGAAGATGATGCGCCCGCAGGATGCGGCCAAGGTGGTCTCTGGAGGCTGGCCTCCTGCCTCCCCAAGGGGCCACCCAGATGCCACCAGAAAGCTACAAGCGGGGCAGGGAAGCACACGCTGCTCTCCCCAGTGTTTTGACCTGCTATTTACAGGTACACTGCCTCTGAAGCTGGAGGCTCTGCTTAGCTATCATGGCCAGTAACTATGAACATGTTCATGTTTTAGCCCTTGATTACCCACAAGGACAAAATGTGTCATGAAGGAGCCTTGGCCAGAGACAGCTGATAAGGAACCAGCCTGTGAAATACAGGCCCCACTTGCCAGCTGGTGCTCCATGGCTTAAACAGCTGCAAGGCAGGCAGGAGTTCAA
This sequence comes from Hemicordylus capensis, assembly GCF_027244095.1. Taxonomy (NCBI): domain Eukaryota; kingdom Metazoa; phylum Chordata; class Lepidosauria; order Squamata; family Cordylidae; genus Hemicordylus; species Hemicordylus capensis. The sequence goes on along the minus strand of NC_069660.1, from coordinate 320,156,745 downwards.
CAGAAGCAGCCTTTCCCCACGCAGAGCAGGATACGCTAGGAAGACCTTCCTTTAGTGAATCCTAAGGGCCAAACTAAACATCCACCAACTTGTGTTAGTAAGAGGTGGGCATATGACTGAAAAAGCCTCTTCGTCTAATAGGCAAGCCTCTCACTAACACAAGTCAACACCCTCAGGGTCTAGTTTGACCCTAAGATGTGACAGAGGCAGCTGACTCTGGCTGTTCTCTTCTATGCCATCTGATATAAATTGCCAGGCGTTTTCTCGTCTCTGTCTTTTTAACTTCCAAGGCCCCATTGAGTCTCTTTTGAGTCACATTTGATAAAAGGGTCCAATCCATTCATACATCAAATCCATTCATCTGGGGGAAACACCAAACTCTGGTCATGCACTCACACACGCTAGTGCAGATTCAAATCGCAGCTTCACCCAGAAGCACATAAAAGAGCGCAGCATTTTCAACGCGTCGCTTGTATGTAGTTTGACATAATCATGTTATACTGTTTGCACGGGATTTATTTTAGCCTTGCATTTCTAAACTGTCATCTGAACACCTTTCTTGAAAAGTGGGAAGGAAGGAAGGAAGGAAGGAGAGAGAGAGAGAGAAGAGGTGACCAGCTGAAGACTCCATCCAAGGGCAGAGGAGAGCAGAGCGGAGCCTGCCCAGTGGCCGAATGCTTCTCTGCCCCGAAGCCAGGGTGATGGGCACACCACCGCTCCCTTACCTGCTGCAGCTCCTTCTCCAGCTGGACGGCCCGGGTGACGATGGGCCCCCGCACGGCATACTCCACCTTCTTGATGGAGGGGTTCATGGACTCCAGGGTCAGCACCTTCTCCCTCGGGGCCAGCCCGTTCTCCGCCATCCTGGGAGGCTGGCTTGCCTGCTGCCGCAGGGCCCTGCAAAGCAAGAGGGCAGCAGCCGGGCTCAGCGGGGGAAGCAGGGGCATGGACCGTGGGCGCCCCCCTGCCCTGGCACGGGGGCGGCAGCTGCAGCCCAGAAGAGCCCTGGCCAGCCCACCCCCTGGCATGGCCTTCCTGGGGACATGGGTCCCAGTGGTTTCAGCGGCTGGGGTTAAAGTCCTGCCCGGGCTCCGCTGAGCTGGGCCAGGGCGGGACAGCAGCAGCTGCGCAGGTGGCAAAGGTCTGCCCGTTCCCAGGCTGGCGAGAAACAAGTGCAAGCCTGGGAGTGCGTCTCCATGCAGGAGGGGAGGGGGAGGGGGAGGGAGGGGAGGACTGCCCTCCTCCCCTCCCCTCCCCTCGCCTGCCCTCCCCTCTGCAAGCAGGGCCCTGTGCCTTGGCTGCCTTCCCTGCCCCACAGCCAGGAGAAGAAGGGCACCTACTCCGCTGCCAGGCCGGGCAAGAGGCAGCCGGGAGGGGACGGAGCAGCTCCTTTTAACGCAGGGCGGGAGGGAGGAGACTCGGCTGGAAGAAAGAGGCCCATTGAGGAGCGGAGCCACTGGGGAGGCCCTCCACTGCCCCTGTTGTGGCCATCGCGCTGGGGGGGGGGCAAGGCAGGGAACAAATCCAGCCCTCCCCCACCCCGCTCCAGTCCTCCACAGAGCCTTTCACGGCCCCTGGGCAGGCAGCCCACGGGGGGCCGGCGGGGGGGAGGAGAAGAAGAGGGAAGAGTGCTGGAGGGGGGTTGGGGGTCCCTCCAAGTAGCCCCCCTGTGCATTGGCATCCTGAGAGCCTGGCAGGGGTGGGCGGAGGAGCCAGCCAGGAGAAGCCGCCCGTGGGCAGAGGCTGGACCACTCCTCTGCTGCTCTGCCCAGCACCTGGCAGGTGGCTTGGAGGCCTTTGGTTTGGGTGGCCTCAGAAGAGCAGGGATCACACCGCAGGGCTCCTCCGTTCTTCGTGGTGCCAGCTGCTGGGAGCTGTTTTGCCCCGTCCAAGGGCAGCTGCAGGGAGGGCGATTTCGAGCAGGCCCATCGGGTGCGGGGAGGGGGCAAGAAAGCCAAGGCATCACCTCCTCCGGACACCATCACAGGCGCAGAGGAAGCTGGAAGTCCGAGCCCTGGTCCATCGAGCTCAGGACTGTCTACCCAGACGGGCAGCAGCTTCTCCGAGACTGCCGGCAGGAGTCTCTCTCTCGCTGCCCTTTCGGGAGATGCTGCTGCCAGGGAGGCAACTGGGAACCTCCTGCGTGCAAGCAGGCCGGGGCTCTTCCCCAGCGTCAGTCTGCCAAGGGCCCCGGCCGGCTGGGCTTGAAATGCCCCGGAGGTTGGACTGCATCCGGGCTGGGGCTGATGGGGACCTCCGACCTGACACTCCACCGTCAGACCTGGTCTGGAGCCTCACGGAGTGCCCAGAGGCAGGCAATCAGGGCCCCACTTGTGTTTTTTTTTAAAAATGTGGCTAATTTTTTGTGGGGTCATTTAACTTCTTGGGTGCCTCTGTCCCAGCAAAGCAAACCAAGGGCAGTGTCCCTCACCAGGGGGGGTATTTCAGGGTGCCGCTGGGGGTGCTGCCCAGGTCTTTGGCTAGTGACATGTTGGAACTTTTTGTCCTTGAGTGCCTCGTGCCCAGTGGAAGCTGACCCCAGGCTGGGGCTGGAGAGGACCTCCGTTTTCCTCACTGGCACCCTCAAGTGTAGGGCTGCTCTTGAAGACTCGCCGTAAATACCTCCGGCTGCCTCATCTTGTGCCCCAGCTGGGGGGGGGCAGCCCCCTTTCAAAGCCAACCTGCAAAGCTCTGGAAGTGGCATGGGGGGAGGGGGCGGAGGAGAGACCCTTCCCAGCAGCCTCCTCTCCTCACCGCGTATTTCTTTCCAGTTTTGCAAGGATCTCACACCCACCAAGAGCCACCCTGCCTGCAGACTGGCTGTTCATCAGGCAGAGCAGTGTGGTTAACCAGACAGCTCTACCTGATGAATGGCCAGCCTGCAGGCAGCATGGCTCTCGGGTGGGGGGGAGAGAGGGGCACAACGCCAGCTGCTGCTGGGACGCAGAGGCAGCTGTGCCTCCTTTGGCACCCCCAGGTGGCTCCTTAGGATGAGCCGCGACTGGGGTGAGGAGGAGGAGAGGGGCTCCTTGCCAGGACCAGTTCAGTCCCCAAGAGCTGCTCTGGCTGCCCGGCTGGCACCCCGGTTATCTGGAGGCAACCGCCTCGCCTTGACCTAAGAAAAGGCCGCCCAGTCTTGGGCATTTCCACCTGTGATCCCAGGAAACACCCATGGGTCTTAGGCCTTTCCCTGCGATTTGTGCCGTGTCTGGATGCCAATAGACCCATTCACACATTGTGTTCAGCACTCATACAGTGAGTGTACAGTGCACACACAGCGGTGTCGCTCTAATTGAGTGGATAAGTTCAAAGAACCTGCCCCCCAGCTCCTGAGGGGCCCCCCAGCTCCACCCCTCCCTATTTTACTCACTCCAAGGGGCTACCGGAGAGAGGGGTGAACACGGCCCCCTCTTCCCTAGCTACGCCCCTGTGCACACAGGTACGGATCTGTACACAAGTGCAGTCATTCACCTGTTATGCCAAACGCAGGTACAGAAGTGCACCTCCTCTCTGTGCATTTGCAGGGCCTGTACCCAGGTTCCATTTTAAAATGAACCCAGGTGCAGCCATTCACACAAATGTGTGTGAGCGTACAGGCATTTGAACACTTGTGCAACATGATGTCTGAATCGGGCTATCGTGGGATGGGAAACAAGGGTATTACTGGGCTCTGTTGGTTGCACAACCATGCGGCAGACCATTGACAGCAAAACCCCTGGGGGGGGAGTCCCCTGTGCACCTCATCATGCCAGGTTGAACCTGGTTGGGGCAAAGAGCCTGAGTGGAGTGGGCCCTGGGAGTGGCCGTTTCTGGCGGGGTCCTCGGGTGGCAGGGGGCCCTCTGAGGGCTGCACACACCTCCTCCTTGGGAAGACCGCCAGGGTGCCCCACGTGGACCTCTCAGGCCCCTCAGCATCACGGCTTGGGCTGGCACGAGGTTCGGGGGCCAATCCCGGCAGCCCAGCCCTGCCTTGGGAAGCCTGGCGGACTCCGCACCCCGCTCCCAAAGGGGGAGTCCTTTCCCCTGACCCCTTGGGGCCTCGGGTTGTCTCCCTTGATCGGAGAGAAGGGTGGGGCGGCTGCATCGGCCCCTCCCACACCGAAGCCAGGACGGGGAGGCACCCTCGGAGCACCCAGCCTGGAGGGCCCTTGAGCCAGCCTGCCCCCGGCTGCTCAGGGAAACCGGAACCGGGCGCAGCCTGTGGGTGCCAGGCACCTCCGCCGACTCTCCTCCCCTTCTCATTGTCTGGATCCCTCCTGCCCCTGGGCCCTGGCTCCCGGAGAACCGGTTCCTCCGCTTTGCCCGGGAGCTGGTTTGCTGGGGGATCTGCCCTCGCTTCCTTTCAGCCTGGGTGGATAGAATTTCCTGGGCGCTTCCTGGAGGAGCTGCGGGTCCCCTTAGCGAAGGAGGGGGCTCAGGGCTCCCTGGCCGCACGTGCTGCACCCACAGAAGGGCCCAGCTTCGTCGCTCCAGTTCAAGGTTCAGCAGAACTGAGAACCACTGGAGGAGGAGGAGGGGAGATGCTGCTGAGCCCTCCCGCCGGCTGAGCCTCCTCCTCCTCCTCCTCCTTTCCCCTGCTGGGTGGGTGGGTGGCTGCTTGTGCCCACTTCTCCCCAGGCCTGCTGCTCCAGCCGGCCTCCCTCCCTCCCCTGCAAGCCACTCATCCCTTCCTTCAGCAGTGAGCCCTTTTGCCCGGGGCCCCCACAGCCTTTCCAGCCGAGTCCTTTGAGAATGCATTTCTGCACAGATCTTGGTCCCTTCCTTGTGCCTCTCTCTGCTCATGTGCCTGCTCTTTCCTGAGTTGTGCAAGAACCAAGAGCGGCTCCTCCGGGGCAGGACTTCGACCCCAGCATCCAGGTGTGCCCCTGTGTCAATACCTCTGGGATGCAGGCACAATCACATAGATTAGGCAAACACGGTCAGGACTCTCTGCACAGGCAACGATTCATGCAGGCCCAGTCCTATGGCGCCCCCACCCCACCCCGCATGCACTGACACTCATGTTCTTGCCCGAGCAGTTTGTCCTAATGAACCGGCTGGGGGGGGGCACCAAAGGAGGCACAGCTGCCAGGAAGGAGAGTCAGCTGTGCCTCCTCTGGCACCCCCCACCTCTGGCTCATTAGGACAAGCTGCTCCAGGCAAGAACATGAGTGTCAATGCCTATTGGGGGGGGGGTACCATAAGTGTGGGCATGCATGAACCATTGTCTCTGAGCATGGCTGCATAATCTGTGTGAATGCAGATTGCACGTGCAACCCAGTGGCATCAACTCCACGGCACCTGGATGTACCCCCAGCCTCCAATAGGGGTCAGTTAGTGGTGATTCCATTACAGGCAGCCTCAGACCATCCTTTGATCCCAGAGGCGTAACTATAGGGGGGGCAGGGGGGGCATGTGCCCCGGGCGCCATCTTTTCTGGTCACGTGGGGGGGCGCCGCCATGACCAATTTTTTTTTTAATTTTTTATTAAATTTTTTGTTAATACAAATGTTTCCTGCTCAGTGCAGCAGCGCTGCAGCAGTCAAGGGAGCGCGTCGGTGCCCCCTTCCCCACGAGTGGTCCCTTCCACGCCTCCTGCGCCCCCCCCCCCCATTGCTTTGCTGGCGCCTGGCAGCCAGTCATTGGCCTGGCTTGGCGGCGGCAGCGGGCACTTGTGAGGAAAAACCTAAGTATAATGTAGTACGTTGGGGGGGCGGCGGAGGGGGGCACGGTGGGGGGGGGCGCCATTTCAGTGCTTGCCCCGGGCGCCGTTTTCCCTAGTTACGCCTCTGTTTGATCCCTCTAACCTCGGATTCTCTACTCCAGGGGTTCCCAACCCTGGGTCCTCAGATGGCCTTTGGCCTTGTGGCTGGGGATGGTGGGGGTTGTAGTCCATGGACCTATGATCTGGGAACCCCTGGCCTGCTCTAACAGGCAGTGGCTCGCCAAAGTGTCAGGCCGAGTGAGGGTCTTTCTCGGTTCCACTGAACCTTTTTAATTGGAACGTCTCAGCTGGGACCTTCTGTGGGCACAGCAAGTGCTGCCAGGGAGCCCTGAGCACCCTTCTTCACTAAGGTGACCATGACAATATGTGTAGGTTCTGGAAGAACTCTGGGCTATGGCTGCATCCAGGATGCAGTGAACTGGATTCTAGAAGACCAGGCCTTGTGGAAGGAGAACCAGCCTGGCTTCTGCAAGGGAAAGTCCTGCCTCACCAACCTTTTGGAGTTCTTTGAAAGTGTCAACAGACATCTGGATAAAGGTGATCCGGTTGGCATAGTATACTTGGACTTCCAAAAAGCTTTTGATAAAGTTCCCCACCAAAGGCTCTTGAGTAAACTTAGCGGTCATGAGATAAGGGGACCGGTTCATGTGTGAATTGGTAAATGGTTGAAGGACAGGAAACAGAGGGTGGGAATCAATGGAGAGTTTTCACAATGGATGGAAGTAAGAAGTCGGGTCCCCCAGGGATACGTACTGGGACCAGTACTCTTTAACTTGTTCAAAAATGATCTAGAAGTAGGGGTAAGCAGCAAAGTGGGCAAATTTGCAGATGACACTAAACTATTTAGTATAATAAAATCCAAAACAGATTGTGAGGAGGTCCAAAAAGATCTCTCCAAACTGGGGCATTGGGCAACAAAATGGCAAATGCAGTTCAATGTCCGCAAGTGCAAAGTGCTGCATATTGAGGCAACCAACAAAATAACAAAACTTCACATAGACACTGATGGGCTCTGAGCTGTTGGTGACTGACCAGGAGAGAGATCTTGGGGTCATGGTGGACAGCTTGTTGAAAGTGTCAACTTAATGTGCGGCTGCTGTGAAAAGGGCTAATTCCATACTAGGAGTCATTAGGAAGAGGTTTGAAAATAAAAATGCTAATATTATCATGCCCTTATACAAATCTATGGTGTGGCCACATTTTGATTACTATGTACAGTTCTGGTCACCATATTTTAAGAAGGACATTGTAGAACTGGGAAAGGTGCAGGAGAGGGCAACCAAGATGACCAGGGGCCTGGAGCACCTTCCTTATGAGGCAAGGCTACAGCATCTGGGGCTCTTTACCTCGGAAAAGAGGAGACTAAGGGGAGACATGACCAAAGTGCATAAAATCATGCATGGAGTGGAGAGGGTAGGCAGAGAGAAATCTTTCTCCCTCTCTCACAGCACTAGAACCAGGGATCACCCCATGAAACTGAAGGTTGGGAAATTGAGGACCAACAAATGGAAGTACTTTTTCACACAGCACATAATTAATCTATGGACTTCCTTGCCATGGGATGTGGTGATGGCAACCAGCTTGGATGGCTTTAAAAGGGGCTTGGACAGATTCATGGAGGACAGGTCTGTCCATGGCTACTAGTCTGGTGGCTATAAGCCACCTCCAGCCTCAGAGGCACGATGCCTCCCAACCCCAGTTGCAGGGGAGCCACAGCAGGAGAGATGGCATGCCCCTTTCAACTCCTGCCTGTGGGCTCCCCAGAGGCATCTGGTGGGCTACTGTGTGAAACGGGATGCTGGACTAGATGGGCCTCCTTGGGCCTGACCCAGAAGGGCTGTTCTTATGATGCTCAGAGCCTGAGGTGGCAGGAGGGAAGGGATCCGGGTGGGGGAGGGCCACGGCCTGACGCACACCTACGAGGATGCTGGGGGGATGCTGCACAGGTGGGAGGGGACAGGAGCCAGCGAGTGGGCAGGGAGGTGGCATGTGCTGCCCAAGCCTGACCAACGGCAGTAGCAGAGGCGGTGAGGAGGCAGCCCTGAGTCTGCCGCCTCCTCCTGCCCAGTTGCCTTCTAGGCCACCCGAGAATGGGGCTTGAGGATCCTGCCCTCAACGCACATAAAAAGAAAGTGGCAGCAGAAGGGAAAGGAGGTGGCTGGAGATGGAGCCGGCCCAGCCCCAGGATGCTGGCCCCTCTGCCAGGGGGCGTGGCCAGAGACTGCTGGGGGCTGCTGATGCTCCGGGCAGCCCAGCTGGTCCTGCCAGCCCTCCCAGGCCCCTGGCCCCTGCCCTACCAGATCGAAGCGCTTCCATGGCCTGGGCAGGAACCAGGAGCTGCGTTCGGAAGCGGAACCCTCTGGGGGTTCTTGGGACAATCCATGCAGTGGCCGCGGGAGAAGCCGCCCGAGAAGCGTGGGGACTCCCCGCCCCTTGGATCAGAGCGGTTGGCCCAGCCCCTTCTTGGGAAGGCAGCTGCTACAGTCTAGGAAGGACAAAAGCCTCTGGGCTGGTGATTCGCAGGAGGGCACAATCCCCAGCTAAATGCTTCCGTCCTGCTCTGTGTGTGGAGCCAACCCTCGACTACACTCTGACCCTGGAGGCCTCGGCTCCTCAGATGCTGTGGGGTGACCGTGCCCATCATTCATTCCAGGCTCAGACTGGCCCACAGGGCAACAGGGCATATTCCCGGTGCACCCCACCCGCGGGGCGCCCCTGCACCCCGCCGCACTCGGCAGCAGAGGATACTCCCACCCTTCAGTAGCCATTCTGCTCAAAAACCCGGCGCCCTCCCCACATACATTCCTCCGCCCTCTCAGGGCCCCCAGTCCAGCCCTGATTCATTCCCAACAGCTGAGAGCCCCTGGGAGTAGGCAGAGGGACAGAGGATGCAGCCATCAGCCTGGAGCAAAGGTCTGACTCGGTGTAAGGCAGCAAACAAATGCTGGAAATGTGGACACTCTGAAGGAACTTTTTTTCATATGTGGTGGACTTGTAGGAAGGCTGAGGCCTTTTGGGACATGATATATAATGAATTAAAGAAAATTTTCAAAATGACATTTCCTAAGAAGCCAGAATCCTTCCTGCTGGGAATAACGCAAGGAGTGTTTTCTACAACTAATTTAACATTTTTTATGTACACTTCCACGGCGGCCAGAATAATATATGCACAGAAATGGAAGAGCAATGAACTGCCTTCAAAAGAAGATTGGCTGATAAAAACTTTGGAATATGCGGAGATGGCAAAACTTACAGTACTGATAAGAGACCAAAATTTGGAATGCTTTAAAGAAAATTGGAAACCATTCTTATTATACTTAAAAAACTATTTCCCTAATATTGATTTTACAACAGGGTTTGAAATCTAGTAATATTAGCAGGTTGGGTAGATCAAAATCGTGTTTGTAAGGTTTAGATTTATGTTTTGAATTATTATTATAGCAAGGGTTAATTCTATAGTTGGTGATTCACGAGGAGGTGTGAGCGGGAAGTCAATATTTGTTTAATGTGTTGTGAATGTTAAGGTATTGTTAAAATCAATAAAAATTTAAACAAAACAAAAAAAAGACCTTTGCTCCAGCCAGCTCCGTCTTGCCTACACTGACTGGCAGCCGCTCCCCAGAGTTCCAGCTCAGGGGTCTTTCCCAGCCCTCCCTGCCAGGGCTTGAGCCGGGGGGCTTCTGCCTGCTAAGCAGATGCTCTGCCAGGGAGCTACAGCCAGTCCTCACCATTGCCCAACAACAACCTCTAGCTTGGGAACTCCTGTCCAGATCGCTGTGGGAGGGAGGGGGGACCCTCCTCTCCCCTCCCCCCCAATCGAAGCAAGCAAGGCTAGTCTTCCACTTGACAGGTGGGACGGAGGTGGCTGGGCCAGCACTCACAAGGCCCTGCAGGCGAAGCGCCCAGCAGCAACGTCCCAGCTGAGCTCCCTGCTGGGATCTGAGTGTCCTGGCTGGCTGCCTTTTTGACTGGCCTCGTTCCAGAGCTCCTTGCAGCCAGAAGCTGTGGCAGCCCCAAGCCCCAGTCTTTGGACTGCTCTTGAAGGAACTTCTGGATCGTGGCCCCCAGAGTCCCTTGGGCCTCTCGCACTCAGCCACTTGTCTAGTGATGATATGGCACAGACGTGAGATGCTCCACCCCATGGATGGCCCATCATTTCTCCATCACCCCTGATAAGCAGTTGGAGCCTGCATCCCGCCAGATTTCTAGAGCCCGGACAACCCTGGCGAAGGCTTCTATTAGAGCCTGAGTTACTGTCTTGGCATCTATTCGGCTTAGGGCCACTGCTTCTGGCCACCTAGAGGCATAGTCCACTAGGGTTGGTACATATGGGCACAGAGAGGGAGGAGGCGTGCCCTGACATCATGCCGTGGGTCCCCGGGAGGCGGGGAGGGACAGGGGGGCCTGAGGCTCCGGCCACTTTCTCGCCACTCTCCTCCTCCTCCTCCTCCTCACGGGGTCTTGTCCAGGACCTGCTTGGGGTCGGGTGGTCTGCTGGGTCCTGGCTCAGCTGGGCAGGCAGAGGGTGGGGGGGACGCCCTGGTGAAGGGGGGATTTCTGCAGGGGCAGCTTTTCTCACATCTGCATGAGAAGCCTCACCCAACAACCCCAGCCCACCTCCGCAAGGGATCTACAAGGGCCCTGCTTTCTCCTGCGGCGTCATCATCATCGGATCAACCTGCCCTTCGCTGTGATCCTGACACTTCCTTGCAGCAGCAGATCCACCTTCACTTGGGCCATGCAAAGACTTGGGCTGACCTTGCAGGTCCTCTTGCTTGTGTGGCCTTAACCTGGCCTGGCCTGGCCAAGCGCCTCTCCTCCCAGGCCCCACTCAAATCCCCTGCCCCTAATTTTTCCTCTCTCCGCTTGATTTCTCTCCTGGCTTCGCGGCTGGCATTTAGCGGTGCCACTCGGCCTGCATTTGGTCCACTTGGCAAGCGTAAGCTCTCTCTCCCTCTCACCAGTGGGCGGGTTGGTTTGCGCTAGTGACGGCATGTTTGCAGGGAGCTGGGGGGGGCGGAGGGGGGGGAGACACCCTGCCAGGTTGCTCTGGAAAGGGCACCCTCAGCAGAACCAGCCCAGAGACGCAGGAGCCACCCCCTCTCCTGCAAACACTGATAAGATCCGGGGAGGGTGTGGGGACGGGGCCTTTCAGGCAGCCTTGTCTTAAGCAGCCGGCCAGGCAGTCCTCCAGTGCTCAGGATTACTTGCGGGTGGGGGCACCTCTGGGGTTCCCCAGTTTCTCCCCATAGATTCTCTTCTTGGTCTCCAGCTGGCGGAATGGGGCCCACGTCTGGGCTGGGCTCTGTCCTAAAGTGCGTGACACACCTGTGGAACTGACCCTTCTTTTTTGTCTCTTCGAGATGTCTTAGGAGGAGGAGAAAAGACGGTAGGCGGGAGAGAAAGAGATGGGCGCGTATGGCGAGGAAGGAAAAGATGTGGGGAGGCTGGAGTTACAGATGTGCCCCAGAGATGGTTCCCGGCTGATTGTCATTCCGGACGAACCCTGGGGGATCAGCACTGGTCAGTGTGCCACAGGAGCAGGGAGTGGTAAAGCAGTTGGCAACCCCAGTCCCAGATCCGAAAAGGATGAAGACTAGATTAATCAGAAGGATGTGGGCGGGGTGGGGGGAGAGAGCCCCACTGGGTCAGGCCAACCACAACAGACCCGCTGGCCCAAGAGCCGCTTTTCTCGCAGAGGCCAAACACAGGAAGCCCCCAAGTTGGGCCTGAAGAAGCCCACCCCGCTCCCCTGGCACGGCATGAAGCCCCCCAAGCCAGGAGCAGCTGTTTCTCCTCCTTATCGCCCGTCCCTCTGCCATTATGACTGGCCACGGTGTTTCTCCCATTCTCCAGGGGTTCCCAAGCGTGGGCCTCCAGATCTTGTTGGACTACAACTCCCATCACCCCCCACCACCATGGCCCCTGCAGCTGCCAGAGGCCCCTGAAAGCAGTTCTGCGGCTTCCAGCAGCTCGTCACAGCCCAGGTCAGGCCAGGCAAGTGACCAGGAGGTCCCGGGCAAAGAGACGTGGCCATGCTCCCAAGCTCAGTTCCCCAGTTGGATGGCACCTGCTCCGGCTGCATGTTGGGCGCTGGGCAAGGACCCCCAAGCACAGGGGCAAGATCAGCGCTGGGCGGAAGGGGAGCAGGGCTTGAACCTGCATCGGGGCCCCTAAAGGCCATGCAGAGGCAGCAAACGCTCTCTCGCCCCGGCACCCTCCTCCTCCTCCTCCTCCTCCGGCGGCTCCTGCACTTTGCCCCTTCCCTTCTTGCTGGGCAATCTGCCCCCCCCCCCCGCACGGGCAGCTCTGCCGGGTCAAACTCCAGGGCCCTGGGCAGTGCTGCTTGGCAGCTGCCTCCTGCTCTGCCCTCCCCACGGCAGGGAGTTTTGCGACATGCACAGATGCTGAAAGAAGGCCTCAGACTGCATGGGGGGAGGCCATGGCCCACCCCTCCTCCCTAAGGCAAGCACAGGGCTCGGTGGGTGCCAGGAGTCGGAATCGACTCGAGGGCACACTCTGCCTTTCACCTTTGCTGGAACCTGGGTTGTTTTTGGTGGGGGGGGGGGCCTGGAGTGGGGAGCCCCACCGGCTGGGGACGTCTCTCCATCGGCTTTCGGCAGCATCGCAGGAAACGGTGCCTCAGCAGGGCAGGGGCTGGCCTGGCCCTTTCTGCCTCTCCTGCCACGGTGTGCCAAGCCCCGGCCCACATCACTTCCCGCCAGTGCCCACCTGGGCAAGGGGTGTGTCGCTTCGGAGCAATGTGCAGCACTTGGCCCGTTGCCCGGGCTAGGCAAATATCCAGAAGCGGGGACCGAGCCCAGGCTTGCTGCCGGTTTTTCCTGGTGGGGCTTCCATGCCTTGAACAGTGGCAGAAATTCAACAGATGCAGCTTCCCTTTTCCCCACCACCACCACCCCCAGGCACCATGATGAGAAAAGTGTCAAGTGTTGGATTGCTGCCCGCCGTCGGTCTTGCAGTGTGGCAGCTGGAGTCCCAGTCTGATTGGGTGGGGCTGGCCTCGTGACCCAGGGTCCTCTGCTCCATGGCAAAGTGTTCCGGAGACCATCTCTAAGGCCGTGGGCAGCTGCCTCTGCTTTCTGGAGTCCAGTTGCGCCTTTTCTCCCATCCCGGCTTACGTTGAGCTGCACTGCCTGCAGGCCGGCCATTCATCAGGTAGAGCTGTGCAAGCTCGCACAGCTCTACCTGATGAACGGCCACCTGCAGGCGGCAGCACCGCTCTCCTTCATGCAATGTGGGATGCAGACACAATCGGACTGCTGGGAAGCAGAGGCAGCTCCGCCTTCCTTTGACCCCCCCCTGTCTTGCTAGGATGAGCCGTTGCTGGCCAAGGGTGCCCCGAATGATGCTGCTGCCGAAAGGGACCGATTCAGTCCAGGGAGCAGCCAGGCCGGCTCTGCCCAGATCGCTCCCAGAGATACTGGAGGACACATCACGGCTCTTCAGCTGCTCTGATCACCAGCCGTGTTGTCCGTCCTCCATGTGCTTGACACAGTCACCTGGAGGACACCCGATCCGAGCAGGCCCCGGAGCTGAGACACGCCAAGTATGTCTGGATGAAGGGCATGCTGGGATGACGGGGTGGCGCGAGGTGGTTCCCCGGAAGACAGGAAGCTGCTGCCTGCTGAGTCAGGCCTTTGGTCCATCCCGTTCAGAATTACTGGCACTGACTGGCAGCCATTCTCCAGAACCTCAGGCAGGGGCCCGCTGTCCCAGGGATGCTGCCAGGGAGTGAAGCAGGGACTGTACCACTGAGTGGTGGCTGTACCACTGAGCTGGCTCCTTGAGTGTGTCCACCCAGAGGGGCACCTACCTCAGTAATTTTGGAGCCTGGAACTAAAGGCCTTTGGAGCCCACCCACCCCCCTGCCCCCGCCAGCTGTGAGTTAAGCATCATTTGGGGGGGCGGGCCCCAGGGGGTGTGGGGGCCCTGGACTTTGTCCCCCAAGTCCAGGGGTAAAAGGGCATCTGTGCCCACCACTGGGACCTCTCTTGCAGGCCATTTGTTTGTTTGTCTGTCTGTCTGTCTGTCTAACATATTTATATGTCACTCTGGGCAGTTTACAGTAAAACAACACAAATTAAGACAAATAAAACATTAAACCATTTGAAATGTTAAAACAATGTTGCAGTCTATTTAGTAGTATTAGTCTATCAGGTAGTTTTGCCCCCTTCTCCAGAGGAACACCAGAAGCAGCCCTACCGTGACGGGACCGGAGGAGACGCTGGATCTGGGACACCACTACCCGGGGGGGGGGGCAGAATTGACACTCCTGATCAATGGGGCACAAGCCAAGAGGGTGGCCTCCTGCGCAAGACCCCTTGGAAGCCACAGGAGCTGTGCAAGCTCAGGGGGGCTGTCCCTTCCCCTCAAGCACAGGGTGTGAGTATCCTGTGTCAGACAGAGGAAGGCACTCTGCATGTGCTCAGGGGCCCTGCTGAGCCCTGGTGCTCAGAAAAGATGCCAGGGCTCAGCCCTGATGAGCCCTGGTTGTGGGGAACAACAACAACAACCCCCCCCCACACACACACAGAGGCTATGGACATCTAGGTCCTCTGCGGCCTCGGACGGCCACTTGGGGCTTGGAGGAGGACTCACCTGGCACTTTCCCCGCTCCGAGGCTCATTGCCTTTTGCCTGGAAAGAGAGCCCCATCGGGAGCAGGGCCTGCCGCGGTGAAGGGGAGAGGGGAGCCTGGGCTGGAGGGCACAGCCCTTCTTATCAGCCCCCAGCAGCTGCTGGAGAGGGTGGGGCTGGCCAGCCTGCAGACCCCGATAGACCCCCTGGCTGGAGCACCAGAGTCTCCCTTTGGGGCTGCTGGGTAGCATGATGTGGCCCAGACAGGCAGCCGGGCTGGCAGAGGGGAACCCCCCCCCAGCTCTGGCAGGGCAGCCCCTCCTCCTGCCCTCCTGCCCCCCAGGGGTCTGCAGTGGGGCCCCTCCCTGCCGCCTGAGCAGCTCTGGCACCAGCCGCTCTGCCCTCCTCCACACACACACAGCATTCCCTGGACTGGACCGTCAGGATGGGAGCCCAGCAGAGAAGGGTGTCAAGAGAAGGATCGGGGCCCCCTTTCAACCCCGCTGGGCCCGTGACCTGGGACCTTACGCCAGCAGGCGCCCCCAAGGGCTTACTGTGAGGCTTGACTGCGAGGCTGAATTTGACCCAAAAACCGAGGCAAAAAGGGGGGGGGGGTTACTCCAGATAGAAATCGGGCTACACTCTAACGTGCAATAAAAAAACCAAAGTGTGTGTGAACGGCTTCCCGGGAGCTCGCAGGGACTTCAGGGTAAATCTGGCACCCCCTCCAAGCCGGAGGAGACGGGAGCTAAAAGCCGGGGGTGGGGAACCGAACAGAAACTGGGCAGCAACTGGAGACCCCCTTGCAGGAGAGGCTGGGGAGGCTGCCTGCCCAGCCTGGCCCCCCAGCCAAGGAATTTGCCGTGGGCAATGGCGATGCAGATGGGTGAAGCCTGAAAGGGGGAGGCCAGTGGAGTTCCAGGGGGAGGATGAGAGGGGCAGGTGAAGCCAGCCGGTGGGGGGGGGGCACTTCTGGACCTTCCTGGGGCAACAGAGTTGGGCACAAGAGCCAGGAAGAAGGCAAAGGGGGGTGCACGGGGAGGAAGGGGGGAGACCCAGCCAGGGCCACCTGCCTGGGACAGGCACTGCCTCCCAGGGCAGGGAGCGTTTTCCCTGGGCTGTTTCGGGCTGCCAAAGGGCTTCCGGAATGGAAGGGCCCATTCCTCAGGTCGAGCTTCGTCCTCCCAGCTGTTGTTGGACTACAACTCCCATCATCCTCAGCCGCCGGGGCCAATAGCTGTAGCCCAATGTCTATACGAGTAGCTCTGCCCAAGAGGGAGGCATGGAGAGGAGACCCTCGCTGGCCAGAAGCAGCCGCATCCCGCAGGACCACAGGAGGGTCTTCAGCCCCCCAGGGCCACAGACATCCCCTCCCAGCTCCGGAGAGATCCGCAGCTCTCCCACCCCGAAGGTCCCCCCAAGGAAGGACGCTGCCTCCTTAAGAGGACCCACCCCCACCCCACCCCTCCTTAAACACACACAGAGAGTCTCATGAAGCCGCCAAGAGGCCAACTCATGGCTAGCTGGGCCAGCATCACAGGCAACTCAGGGCAACCTTTTAACAGGTGCCCATGAAGCCACCTTGGGATCACGGGGGGGGGCACCCCAGAGTGCCACAAAAGCCCCTGGTCGCCTTCTCGGGCACAGAGAAGCTGCAGCCATTTGGGGCAGCAAATTGCCTCGGGCGAACCTCCTCCCCCAAGCCAGCTCTGTAGGGACACCCCAGAACAGACAGTCACCAGCTATTCAGACCACAACATCCAAACCCCACAGGTGCCCAAAGGGCAGCACACACACACACACACACACCCATGATCACCCCAGCCCCATGGAGGAGCACAGGAACCCAAACTTTTTCAGACCGCCGCAAACAAATGTCCCAGGCTCGCTCCGGGCCCCAGACAGCTCCATGCGAGGAAGGGGAGGGGCTGGTGGGGAGGGGGGCCCTCCTCCCTGACCAGTGCAGGGGACGGGAGCAAGGTGGGCCGGAGGGTCAGGCCGGTCTCCCTCCCCCCTGGAGCAATGCCGGTCCGCTGGACGCTTTGCTCTCCGGGACTTCTGGCCGCCCTGAGCAGCTGCAGGCCAAGGCGCCCTCGGATGTCTCAGAACCTGAGCCTGGGGCCCGTTCATCAGCCCCCTGCTGCCCTCTGAACAGGCCGGCAGTCCTGAGCAACGGTGGGACTCACCCCAAACAGCAAGCCGCAGATCCTCGGCCGGTACCTTCAGCTCTGCTTGTCTCCTTCCCAAGCCAAGGGCTGCCCTACCTGTGCCAGGCTGCAGGGGGTGCTGTTGGGCAGTGCCCCCTCTGGCTAGGGGAAGAGCCCCTCGCCTGCCCCCCCCTTGCTGCTGCCTTGGGGGGCTGGCTCTCTCTCTCTCTCTCTCTCTCTCTCTCTGGGCCAGGGCTGTCCGGGTTCCTCGCCTCCTCTTTGCAAATCTCCTCCTCCTCCTCCAAATAAGGCAGGCCGAGGCCAAGGGAGTGGGTGGTGGCAGCGCCCTTTGCATGTGGCCTGACAGGCAGGCCTGACCTTTGCTGCCGCAGCAGCTGCCTCCAGGGGCAAGCCTCAGGTGGCCGGATCACTCACTTGACACCCTGCCTGCTCTCCTGGCCACACGCGGCAGCCTCGGCAGCACCAGGGCAGGGCTGGGGTCCTTTGCACCTTCCCAAGGCCCCCCCCCCCCGCCCACCACCCGCCCCGGGTCCTGCCCTCCTCCAGCCCTGACTTCCTGGGAGCACAAAGAGCACACAGCCAACGCCAGGCTCAGACCCCCGACCCACCCCCCAGCAGCAGCCCCAGCAGGGCTTCATGTGACCGTGACTCAGCCCCAGGTGGCCTGGCCCCTGCGGTCACTGCGGGAGATCCGACCTGGAGAGGGGCAATGGAGGGAGGAGGGCCCTTGTGCGACCTCCCAGCCCCCCACATCTGGGGCAGCTCTTCCAGCGTGACCAGAGTGCAGATTCAAGCAGGGCTGGGCTCCCTTTCAGAGCCATGAAATGCTTCCCAAAGAGCTCCAAAGAGAAGCCACAAATCCAGACGGAGCGCAGGAGGACAGGAATCCTTCATGTGATGCCACCGCCACGGAGCAAACCTGGCCCTGCTCTCATAAAGCATAGGAACACAGGGAGCTGCCATATGCTGAGTCAGACCACTGGTCTATCTAGCTCAGTATTGTCTTCACAGACTGGCAGCGGCTTCTCCAAGGCTGCAGGCAGGACAAGTCATGCTTGCTACCACAAGACCAGCTCTCCTCTCCAGCATGCTCCTCCCCACTGAAATACTCAGCACAGATTACGGAGCCCGCCCCGCCCCGCCAGATCATACAAACAACGATCAGACCCATGTCTGAACCTCCTCATAGAACTCCATGAAGTACAAGGATACCCACATGCTCTTTCCAAAGGACTTTGGGAAGGAGAGCTGGTCTGGTGCTAGCAAGCAGGACTTGTCCCCTTAGCTAAGCAGGGTCTGCCCTGGCTGCATATGAATGGGAGACCAGAAGTGTGAGCACTGTAAGATATTCCCCTTAGGAGATGGAGCCGCTCTGGGAAGAGCAGAAGGTTCCAAGTTCCCTCCCTGGCAGCTTCTCCAAGATGGGGCTGAGAGCGATTCCTGCCTGCAGCCTTGTTGGAGAAGCCGCTGCCAGTCTGTGTAGACCAGAGATTCTCAGCGTTGGGTCCCCAGATGTTTTTGGACTTCAACTCCCATAATCCCCAACCAAAGGCCACTGGGGCTGGGAATTATGGGAGTTGAAGTCCAATAACATCTGGGGACCCAACGTTGAGAATCCCTGGTGTAGACAATACTGAGTGAGATGGACCAAAGGTCTGACAAAGGTGTGGTAGAAGGCAACTTCCTATGTTCCTATGACTTAGAAGACACTCGGAGGCTGTTCACACAACCGAAAACCGAGCAAGACAAGTGTCCTATCCAGTCTGGGGAGCTGTGTGCACTCTCATTGTTGAGTTGTGTGGGTCCCAACTAATAGCAGGAGGGAGCAGTGACTGTGTGGGAGGGGGGAGCTGGTGGGACAGCACCATCCTGCCCAGCATTTGACCAAGGGAGGAGGAAAGGCTGACCTACCCAGCTCTGGACTCCCACACAATCCCTTCTCCCTCCTGCGCCCGAGTTGTTTGCACCCACACAACTGGAAATGGGGAGTGCCCACAGCTCCCAGACCTGGGGAGGACACTTGTCTGACCGTGTTCTCAGGTGTGTGAACAGCCTCTCTGACATGGAATTGCTTGGCTAGCATATACAAGTCATGGTCAGGATATCTGTCATAATCTCACATTAGGGTTCACATTTAATTAAATTTAAATTTAATTACATTTAATTAAATTTAATTTTAAATTTAATTAAATTTAATTTAAATTTAAAGTTCAATTTAATTAGCCATTAAATTGAGTGGTCCATCATGGGGGTCCCAGTCTGACCCACTCCTGCAAGACTCTGAGGCTGCCATCCTTGCTGTATCCCCACATGTTGCTGGGCTACCAGTAGCAGTTTGACAAGAGCCCAAGAGCCAAGACGGCCTACCCACATTTAAAAACAACAACTCCCACTTTCCCCCAAAACATTCCAGTTCTGTTTATGAGTCTATTGGGGCGGAGGGTTTCTCCTTTGGGAATGTTCTCTCCCACCCAGCCCTCCGATGCCTGCTTGCAATTCCCCTTAGACAACAGTCAGTGCCAAACAGCCTGTGGCGAAGGGCTTCTCTCCATGAGAGATGGGCCCCCAGATCTTCTCAAGCCCCTCGAGGGCCCTTCTCCCCTTCCAGGATCAGCTGCAGGTCACAAGCAGGAGGAGGACCCCGGCCGGAGGAGACACGCTGGCTGAGAGGAGAACCCGTCCTTCAGGCCGGCTCAGGTGTCAGCAGCTCAGCTGGCCAAGACATTCCTGCCAGAGGTCAAGAGCTTCTTTTGGCTCTTCCAGGGAGGGGTTGGGGGGGAGGAGCACGTACTCCCCCTCTCCTGATTTCCTTTCCTTGTCTAACAAAGGCCTGTGGTGGAATCCATCACCCTGCGATCTGGTGCCCTCCGAAGTATGTGGTCCCCATGAAAGATCTGGTGTGGGGTCAGGCAGGCAGGTTCTCTTACCTTTTATATGAAGGCATATTGGCTGAAGCCGATACCTTAATCTGCATTTGCATTCATGGCTGCAGGACCAGGAAGTGGAAGGATTTCTGAACGAAAGGAAACAGAGAGCTCCCTGGTGTGAACTCGTCTCCGTGGTCCAAGTTTACTTTGAAACTCCCAAGGCAGCTGTGGCTTTTGCAGGGTGTGAGATCTCTGCCTGTTCCGCACAGGAGCAGCTCCTGAGCAAGGGATTGCCTCATCCGTCCTGGTGCCATCAGAAGACTTGGCATGCCTGCCTGTCTCCATGGCACCAAAGCCACAGCCAGCCTTGCTCATGCTGAACTGTCCCTAGAGGAGCCATCCCCCACTGGAGAAAGCGTGCTGCCGAGGCATCTCCTCCGGATGGAGCTGGGGACCCTTTTTACTGTCCTGCTGCTGCATATCCAGATGGGCACAGGAGGGCAGCTCCACGCTTCCCGGGGTCCACACAGTCACTGGGTACATACACCACTGTCACGTGAGAGTTTCCTCCTCCAGGTGTGCGGAGAAGGCACTTGAAGCTGACAGAGGCAAAGGGCTGCGCACCTGTGGCTGCTGTGGGAGCCTCTCTCCCTGAGCGTGCCGTCCCGGCCACTTCCCACCAAGGCAAGTCCTGACTCTGCAGCAGTCTTTGGGAGTCCTTTGTCAGTAGGCCTCTCTGGGCAGGGGCTTCCTGTAGACAGGAACCCTCTGGTCCTCCCGGGTCTTCCAAAACTGTTTTTGACAAAGTGCCCCATCAAGCGTAGCAGACATGGGGGTGTGGCTTGGCTGCCAATTAAAGAACAAGAAGGAGGAGACTACAGGGAGACCTGGTCTTTATAGATAGTTATAAAATTATATATATGGTGTAGAAAGAAATAAACTTTCTCCCTCTCTCACAACAGAAGAACCAGGGGTCATCCCCTAAAACCGAAGGCCAGGAAATTTAGGACCAGCAAAAGGACGTGCTTTTTTCACACAGCACATAATTAATCTGTGGAATTCTCTGCCACGGGATGTGGTGATGGCCACTAGCTTGGAGGCTTTAAAGGGGGCTTAGACGGATTCATGGGGGACAGATCTATCCATGGCTACTGGTTTGGTGGCTAAAGGCCACCTCCAGCCTCACAGACAAGATGCCCCTCAATTCCAGTCACAAGGGCGCAACAGAGAGCGCATGCCCTCAGCTCTTGCTTGTGGGCTTCTCAGAGGCATCTGGTGGGCCACTGTGTGAAACAATATGCTGGGCTGCATGGGTCTTGCGCCTGATCCTGAAGGGTTGTTCTTATGACTCAATACACAATTCCTGATGAAGGGAGGCGAGAGCAGGGAAGGGGCCACATCTGCAGAGGACACCCAGTTGATCAGGATGGTGAAACCCCGAGAGGGCTGAAAAGAGCTCCAAGTGGATCTCTCCAAACTGTGGGGATGGACAGTGTAAGTAAGTGTGAAGGCATGGACACTGGGGCAAATAATAATAATAATTCCAACCTCTCAAAGACCCTGATGGGATCTGAACTGGCTATGATGAACTAGGAAAGGAATCTTGGGGTTGCCATGGCTAGCTTATTTTTATTTATTTATTGCATTTTAAAATTTTATTGGCTTTTACAATAGCTTGACAATCCAACAACATTCATTTATTTGATTAAGTAAATATTGACTTCCCACTTACCTGTCTGCACAGCTCACGTTAACTATACATATAAACCATTGCTATAGTAATTCAAAACATAGATACTCCACATTGCTGCTCGATTTTACCCAACCCAACTTGCTGTTATTACTATATTTCATACCCTGCTGAAAGGTCCATATTAGAAAAATAGTTCTTTAAATAAAGTAAAAATGGTTCCCAATCTTCTTTGAAACGTTCCAAATTTTCATCCCTTATAAGTCCTGTAAGTTTTGCCATCTCAGCATATTCCAAAATTTTTATCAACCAGTCTTCTTTTGAGGGCATTTTATTGTCTCTCCATTTCTGCACATATACTATTCTAGCCGCTGTGGTTGCATACATAAACAATGTTAAATTTCTTCTGGAGAACTCTCAGTTATTCCCAGCAGGAAGGATTCTGGCCTCTTGGGAAATGTCATTTTAAAATTGTAAATGCCATTTTAAAATCAACTCATTATATATCATATCCCAAAAAGCCTTTGCCTTCCCGCATGACCACCACATATGGAAAAAAGTTCCTTCACATTGTCCACATTTCCAACATTTGTTTGAAACATTTTTATATATTAATGCTAATTTTTTCGGTGTCAGATACCACCTATACATCATCTTATAATTATTTTATTTTAAAGAGTAACATGCAGTAAACTCAAATATCTCTCCAGCCATTACTGTAATGAATTATGCTCCCTGTAGGGCTCAATCATGGATGGCTCAGTCAATAGGGAGGCGACAATTTTGGGGACTGTTGGAAAACCCAGTTTACTGCTGAATTCTTACAGGAAGCTTGTGCTGATTTTGTGTGGGAGGTGGGCTTGTTTTTGTATTTCCCTTCTAAGTTACTTTTCCCCACCCTACTGGAACAAAGCAGTTTTATTCTAAGTTTGCATCAGATGTTTAGACAGGGCGCAATTTCAGTGTTTGCCCTGGGCGCTATTTTCCGTAGATACACCTCTGGAGAGATTGAAAGGGCAGCTGCTGGGATCTGGGAGCCTTTGCATACATCTGAGGTGCTCATCAATGAGAATAGTAGCAGCCATCCAGGCTGTTACTCAGTACTCAGGAGTTACGCTAAAGGATTATTTCATTTCAGTGGGGCTTCTGTTGAGTAATTTAGTCAGGATGTCAGCCACTATGTAAAGTTCTGTGTCCTCACTGCAAAAACGGGTATTGTGTAGCTGGAACAGTTGCAAAAAGGGGTAACCAAAATGATTAGGGGTGGGGTGTTGGAGCATCTTCACTGCTGGAAAAGGCTAAAGCATTTGAGGATTTTCCGTAGCTGAAGGTAGCAGGGAGGTGAGTAAGGAAAAACATAGAGGTGCATGTAATTCTACATGGTGTGGTGAAAGTAGCTCGTTTTCATCAGTCACTCGTCACACTAAAACTCTGGGTCACCTAATGAAATGGATGGGTGGTCTGACCAGGACAGATAAAAGGAAGGATTTCTTCACACAATGCATGATTAATTCTGAGGGATTTGCAGTGATGGCCACTAGCTTTGGAAGTTTGAAGAAGGATTTCGTTTGACAAATGCCTAGAAGAGGAGGAGGAATAGAAGTCTGTCCATGACCATTAGTGACAAATGGCTTTATGGAGCCTCTCTGTTCAGAGGCAGACTACCTCAGAATACCATTTGCAGTGAGTGGGGAGAAACCCTGGGAGAGAGCTCTTGCCTTCATGCCCTGCCTGTGACTTTCCCAGTCGCATCTAGCTGACCCCTGTTAGAAACAGGGTGCTAGACAGTAGCCGCCCATCCCAACAAGCCAGGGGGCATTCAAAGTTAGCCAAAGTTAATCACTTTGAGGTCCCACTGGTTTCAAGTACAGAGCTAAAACAATGCTTATACCTCTGCCATAGAAGCCAATGGGACTTCAGAGCATTTAACTTTGGCTGGATCATGCCCACAGCCAGTTTTCAAATGCAGGCTCGATGTCTCCTAAGAGACGATTAGTCAAGTTTTCTCCCCCTGTGTGAGATGCTGGGGTCAGACTAGATGCTCTCAAAGTTTGTGGTGGTCTTCAAATCAGTGTCTCTTTACTATCCACAGAGCTGGTCTTCTGATAGCAAGTGTGAATTGTTCCCTCTGCTAAGCAATGTCCACTTTGATTTGAATTTGAATGGGTGACTACATGTGAGTGTTGTAAGTTATTCCCTTAGGGGGAGGGTCCTGTAATGATCAAAAGAGGGGGTGGAATACAAAATCCCTCCTCTAGCTGTGAGGAGACCGAGTAGGCTGCCAACATCCACTTGTTTATATGAGCAGATTCACCCTCCCAAGGGAATATTCTGGGAGAGTAAAGTGGAAAACCCCTCTCTATAAGAAAGGAGTGGACAGTCTTAGGATTTTAAGAATGTGTGACTAGGGCAGGACCCAATGAGGAGTGACACTCTATAACAACAACAACAACAACGATTTATTAATAATTGGATGATCAGGGAAACTATGGAGGCATCAACCATCACTACATCCATTCAAGTAAGACCCTTCCCCAGGAACTATAAGGACCATGCAGTCAGATCCAAGCACTTAAAACAAAGATAAATTCCCTGACCCATCTAGCAAAACAGGTCCCTATCCTTTTGACATACTTCCAGGTAAGGAACCCCCAGTTGATTCTCAGCCCAAGGCTGTTAGTCTCCCCTTTCCCTATAGTTGTTGCTAATCAGACCTCCCTCTGAGGCCTCCAGGAAAGAACTGCTCTCACACACACCCTCCCCTACGCCTCTGTAGGCCCCTTACTCTGGCCTGGGCCACAGGGATTTGATTCTCCGGGGCTTCCTTCCTTCCTTGCAGAAGCCCACCCGCCAAGCAGTTACTCTGATTGAGGCCTAGTCCTCCCTCAAGCCTGACTATCACTACAGGGCACAGCTCAGTGGAAAAGCATCTGCCGGCTTGCATGCCAAAGGTCCCCGGTCTGCAATCTTGGAGAGCTGCAGACCAGGGCTACACAACTTTGGCGGGCTGGTATTGGACTACAATTCCCATCATCCCCAGCCACTGTGACCAATAGTTAGGGATTATGGGAGCTGTAGTCCAGCATCTGCAGGAGGGACAATGTTGAGCATCCCTGGGACAGACAATATGAGAGCTGGATGGACCAGTGGTCTGGCTGAGCAGCATCAGGCTGCTTCCTACGTCCCTACCTCTTGATGCGGTGATTACACACTTGTCACACTGATAGCGTTGTCTCGAAAAAGCAGAAGAACGCTCCCATGACTCCCCTACTGCAGAGGCTGTCACTGTGTGCTTTCCTCAGAAGGGTCTCAAACTCTTGGGGGTAGAGCAGTCCTTTTGCTTGCCCTGGGGGGTGGTGTACTGGCACCCCAGGCACAAGACTGTTTGCCAGGAAAGAAGTAAGATCATGTTCTGCCAGTTCTCAACCTTGGGTCCCCAGCTGTTGTGGGACTACAACTCCCATCATCACCCACTGCCATGATGGCCTGAGGCTGGGAGTGATGGGAGGAGAGCTGGTCTTGTGGTAGCAGGCATGACTTGTCCCCTTAGCTAAGCAGGGTCTGCCCTGGTTGCATATGAATGGGAGACTTGATGTGTGAGCAGAACTGTAACATATTCCCCTCAGGGGATGGAGTCGCTCTAGGAAGAGCATCTAGGTTCCAAGTTCCCTCCTGGCAGCATCTCCAAGATAGGGCTGAGAGAGACTCCTGCCTGCAACCTTGGAGAAGCCGCTGCCAGTCTGGGTAGACAATCCTGAGCTAGATAGACCAAGGGTCTGACTCAGTATATGGCAGTTTCCGATGTTCCTATGTAGCCCAACAACATCTGGAGACCCAAGGCTGAGAAGTTCTGCACTATGCAGTTAGTGCTCAGGAATGAATGGGTGCCCTACAGTGTCTCCCCAGCTAGGAAGGAAAGCCGGTCTTCAGGGAGGAGAGCTGGTCTTGTAGTAGCAAGCAGGACTTGTCCCCTTAGTTAAGCAGGGTCTGCCCTGGTTGCATATGAATGGGATTACTTTGACTCACATCCTGTGTCTCATCTGGAAGGCTACTCTCTACATAAGAGGCGAAGGCCCGAGAGCATAGCGGACAGAGCAGAGCCAAAAGAGAGAGCAAACAGGAGTTTTGGAGTTTTGCAGGAGTTTTGGAGTTTTGCAGGAGTTTGGAGTTTTGGAGTTTTGCAGGAGTTTAGGTTTTGTTGGAGTTTTGCAGGAGTTTAGGGTGCAAATTCATTCCCTTGAGACCAAGGTGGCGGATCTGGAGAAGCTCAGAGAGGCATGTGTTTGAGACCTTCAGGGATGTGATAGAGGCATCTCACTCCAGGGCTGGTAGCTCCTCTGCTGTCAGGGAGAATGAAGGTCTTGGGCAAGGAGGACATCGGTCTGAGGAAGAGGGAAATGCTCCTTTAGAAGGGACCCCTTCCGTGGATGATGAGCCCATATCCTCTCACACAGGGGATACTCCTCCGGGGATGGGGGCCTCCTTGTAGTGGGTGATTCGATCATTAGAGGTATAGAGAGAAGTGTTTGTGACCCACGTGTTGACCGCACAATGCTGGACTAGATGGTCCTTGGGCCTGATCCAGCAGGGCTGTTCTTATGTTCTTATGAGACTTGATGTGTGAGCACTGCAAGAGATTCCCCTCTAGGTCCCAAGTTCCCTCCCTGGCAGCATCTCCAAGACAGGGCTGAGAGAGAGATTCCTGCCTGCAAACTTGGAGAAGCCGCTGCCAGTCTGTGAAGACAATCCTGAGCTAGAAGGACCAAGGGCCTGACTCAATATTATGCAGCTTCCCATGTTCCCAGGAAGTTGCTGCTGTGGCTGAACTCTGCCGTGGCCGGAGCTGGCACTGGGCACTGGAGACACGGGGCCTTCGCTCAGCTTGCGCAGTTTCCAGCC
This sequence comes from Hemicordylus capensis, assembly GCF_027244095.1. Classification (NCBI taxonomy): domain Eukaryota; kingdom Metazoa; phylum Chordata; class Lepidosauria; order Squamata; family Cordylidae; genus Hemicordylus; species Hemicordylus capensis. The sequence continues at coordinate 320,130,820 of NC_069660.1, read as the reverse complement.
GGTCATGATCTCTATCGATCACCAAGTTCAGAGAGGAAGCCAGGACATACCATGTCGGAGGGAAACAGGGCCCGAGGGGCCCGCACAGACCTTGGCCTCAGCCAATCCTGGCTGGCCTAGCCGAGCAAACATCTCAAGGGCTGCCTGCGCTCAGTTCTCGGGGGGGGGGGAGGGGGCTATTCAACCTGCCTGCTGGCTCAGCTTGGGCCGATTGTACAAGTTTGCAACATCCCCAGGCTGAGCGATAAGGGAATTAGTCTGCAGTCTGCATTCCAGAAAGAGTCCAGTTTAAGCAGCCTGTTCTGGTTAGCCAGGGGATTGTGGGTCTGTGCAGGACTGGAGGATGTCTGCTGCTGCTGAGCGATGAGCCTCTTTGGCAGGGCCTGAAATGGGCTCAGGGGGGCAGCCTCTTGGGCTCGCTCGTCTTAGAGCAGGCGTTTCCAACCTCGGGGCCCCAGATGTTGTTGGACTACAATACCCATCATCCCCAGCCACAAGGGCCTTCGAGTAGATGCTCTTCCCAGAGAAGCCCCGTCCCTTAAGAGGAATATCTCACACATGCAGTCTCCCCTTCATATACAAACCAGGGCAGGCCCTGCTTAGCCAAGGGGGCCATCCACGCTTGCTCCACATGACGATGATGCAGACTCCGTTCAAAGCCCCATTCAGTCCTGAAGCTCTCTGCGTGGCCTTGGACAGCAGGGACATTTGCTGGCTGGGGGGGGGGTGTCCATCCAAGGAGGCCAGCCACTTGCACCCCCTGGGATAAGGGTGGGTTAGCCATGTGAGAGTGAGTTGAACGCCATGTATAGCAGTAGTTGACATCCCGACAAAATGATTCCCGAGTAGTCCTGTTGAAATCAAGAGGCCTTTGGAGTCACTTCTGTGCGTAGTACAGTTGAGGAAGTGAGTCTGGGTTGTCAGCCAGTGTTTCCCGCCATGAACTCATGCAGTGCAGAAGATGGAGACGTCTTTGAGCCCTGTGGACGTGTCTGGGGGCCCAGATCAGGGTCCTCATTCATCCTCACACTCACAAACTTTAAACAAAAACAACAACAAACCAACCTTGTGTCTCGCCTGGCTCATGACTGAGAAGTTGGAAGCCTTATCAAAGAGAAGGAAAATGATACCGGCTGACATCCAGACTCAGATACTCAGGAGTTTGGAGCGTCTAGTCTGGTGGCTGTGGGCCACCTCCAGCTTCAGAGGCAGGATGCCTCTCCATCCCAGTGGCAGGGGAGCCACAGCAGCAGGAGAGGGGGCAGGCTCAGACCTCTTGCCGGTGGGCTCCCCAGAGAAATCTGGTGGGCCACTTTGTGAAACAGGATGCTGGACTAGATGGCCTCCTTGGGCCTGATCCAGCAGGGCTGTTCTTAAGGTCTTATCAGTTACGCTAAAGGACTCTTTAATTTCAATAGGACTTCTGCTGAGTAATTTAATCAGGACATCAGCTACTGATGGTATGCTAGACATAACAGAACTGAATATCTAGAAATTTTGCAACTGACAGAATGGACATAAACCATGCAATCGATATCTATGAGACTGAGTAATACACCTAGGCAGAATTGGGTAAAGTAAAACAGATACAAGTGAGACTATTTTGTGCAATGGATTGGTTGGTTGGTTTTCAAAAGGCATCTGTCCTGCCTCTCTGACATATAATGCAACCCAAAGTGGGCTACAAGAAGTCAGTGGGGACATTGCGAGGAGTCGCCCGTAGTAGCTACCCTGCTTTGCACACAGAAGACGCCAGGGTCAGTCCCTCCTGGCAGCATCTTCAGATAAGGCTAGTAAAGACCCCAAATGACTTAAATGCCCAAAAAAAAAAAAAAGGCCTTGGTTGATTCAAAAACATTCAAAAAGCCCCATATTTGATTGATAGTAAGAGAGGGGTTTTCAGCCTTGGATCCTCAGATCTTGAACTACAGCTCTTATCAGCCACAATGGCCATTGAGACTGGAGATGATGGGATTTGTAGTCTGACAACATCTGGGGCCCCAAGGTTGGGAACCCCTTCAGTGAGTAGTCCAAAGGAAGCCCCCCACCCCCCACGGTGGGTTCCCCATCACTACCATGCCTGGCTGGACCCTGCATCTTGTGCTGATCATCGATGCAAAACTCCACGGGTGTCATGGGATCTACGCATCAAAGTGACAAATATCAAATAAATAGGATGCACAATCATTCTTGACCCAGTTATAATCTGTGCTGTGGAAACTTTTCAGGCGACATTGTGGAGACTGAGCAATTATTATGGAATTGGCTCCTTCATACGCATTGAAGGGAGTGTGTGCAACTATTACTGAAGAGACTGTATAAATCATCACTGAGTAGATCATGCCTTTTTTCTTTTTTTTAAGAACAGTGAGACATCTATCAAGGGGTGTGTATAACCAACGTGAAGGGAACTCTACAATTAGCACAAAAGGCACCCTGTAATTAGCATGAAGAAATATCCTGTTATTAATGCAAAGGATATTGTGCAAGTAATATAGGGTGGGGAAAGCCGGGAATTAGGTGCAGAACTGCTTATTTCACATCCACGAAATGGATAGGCCATGAGATATTGAAAGCAAAAGTGCATATTCCATTCTAAACTAGGGAGCTGAAACTGGAACGAATTCGAGGTATGAGTGTTGAAGAACTTGTATATCAACTAGTAGATAATTCCATATAGAATTCTACCTGTGAATGCAAAATGAACTTGCAAAAAACTTGAAGAAACATTACTACCTGCTTGGAAAAGGTAACTAAGACAAAATGGTGCAGCTTCTTGGTGATTCTTGTGACAAATTCCCAAAATGTTCCTGTGCTGTCTTGTGAACCAATGCCGTACGTGGCTGTAGCAGCTGGAATGTGCTGCACTAGATAATGGAACAGTGGCCAGTAAGTATCCCAGCACGCGTGGAATGTTAAAATGAATTTGCGCAGCGATGTCAAAACTCACACATCATGCAGGAGAGGGAGGAGGGAGACCCCGCAAGAACAACTTGGTCTTCCATTGCTCTGTAATGACTGATGGCTTGGAAAACAGAGCAGTTTCGGCTTCTGATGATGTAGCACATATTGAATCCACTGTAATAATGTGCTATGAGATGGTTAATAATTGTAGAAAGATATGACCCCTCTTTTTAAAAAAATTGTAATACTATAATTTAACACATTGTGAGTAAATGAAATGCACCACTTGTGCCGACCTCGGGTGGGCACAATAACCCCGTGGTGCTTGAAGAGGAACCTGGACTCCCCATTGATGGCAAGGGGTCCTTCAAAGGTTCCAAGAAGTACCCCCGGCCAGGCCAGCTGAAGGCAGAAGGGACGGCAGGCACCTTCCAACTTTGGCTGCCCAGGTCTCCCTGTGATTTGAATCTCTTGAAGAGAGAGAGAGAGAGAGAGAGAGAGAGAGAGTGTCTAAGTAAGTCTTACAACCACCCTGCAAGGTGGGCCAGTGCTGTTTGTCACTCCCTTGCCAATGGCACACAGGGCTACTGAGTGGATTTCTGGCAGAGCTGAGATCCAGAGCAGGGGTTTCAACTCATTGCTCTCCCACTCAGTCAGCTGGCAACGCTACGCGAGCTAAAGCAAGTGGCCTGCCAGACAGGAGGGAGGACGCCTTGGCTGCCCCCCATGCCCCAGAAGGAACAGCCTGTGCATGACCAGACAAGCCACCAGGTCACACATTTTGGGCTCAGCCCCGGCTGGCTGCTTCTGCCGTCTGTCACGGGACTCTTGCTGGCTGCTCAGGGCTCCTGCAGCCAAGGCTGCTGGCCCGCCTTTCAACACAGGCCCAGTCCAGCTGCTTCGTCGGCAGCCAGGCCAGGCCTCCCAGAGGCAGCGGCCTCTTCCCTTGGCCCTGGGCGGCAGCACCTCCTCTCCTTGGCACCTCCTGCCCCTCACGTGGAGGCCAAGGCCTGCTGAAACCACATCTGCCGCCCTCCCATCCAGGTTCATCTCGAGACACTGGCACTTGGCACCCAGCAAACGGGGCTGTGAAGGAGGCCGGGGAGGGCGTTGCAGCAGGGATGTCCATGTCCCCCCCGCGAACTGAGCAAAGGGGCACCTTTTCCGTGTTGTTTTCCTCTTTCTTGAGCAGGGGGAGAGCAACTGGCCCTCTCCAGCCCCAGCACCGCATCCCGCCAGGGGCTGTTGCTGGTGTCTGTCTTGTGCTTCTTTTCAGATTGTGAGGCCTTTGGGGACAGGGAGCCCTTTTATCTATCTATGTAAACCGCTTTGGGTACTTTTGTTGAGAAGCAGCATATAAATATTCAGAGGAGTTGGAGGCTGGAGGGCTGCAAGGACCAGTGGCCCCCCAGACCCTCCCCATCCCCAAGGCCCCTTTGGGGAACTGAGGAGCTACAGAACCAAGATGGCGCACTGGGGCCAACAAGCCACATGGAGCCTGGTGGCATCTGAGCTCTCCATAACCAACCAGGAAAGGGATCTTGGGGTCCTGTTGAAAGGTTCCGTGAAAATGTTGACTCATTGTAGAGCAACAGCTGTGAAAAAGGCAAACTCCATGCTAGGGGTCATTGAGAAGGGGATCAAAAATAAAACCAGTATCCCTTTGCAGAAATCTATACACATTTGGAATACTGTGCATAGTTCTGGCCATCACATCTCATCTTGTAGAGCAGGGAAAGGTGCCGAGAGGGGCCAGCCAAATGATCAGGGGGCTGAAGCACATTCCCTGCAAGTAAGCACACTTTTGAGGCTTTGGGATTTAGAAAAAGGGTGACTAAGAGGGGACCTGACTGGGCCTTATAAAACTATGCATGACGTGTTTTGAAAAGTGGGCAGAGAGAAGTTTGTTTCTCCCTCTCCTATAGCACTAAAAGCTGGGGTTATCCCAGGAAACTGACTGAGCAAGGAGAAGCAAAAGCAACTTCTTCCCACCATGCCTGGTCACTTTATGGAACTCAGGGCCACAAGGCGTGGCCTTCACAGGGGAATGTATATGCATGGAGCAAGGAAAGCTCTGTCAATGGCTATTAGTCATACCGGAACCCCCAGCGGCCAAAGCAGTCTCTCTGTGGATGCCAGCTCTAGCGAGAGCAAGCAACATACAACCACAATGCCTTCCGGACCTGCTCCTGGACTTCTCAGGGGCACCTGGATGCCCACCGGACTGTGACTGAGCAGGGCCCTTCTTATTGCCCAGACACTACGGACGGGGTAGAGGGCCTGTCATGGGGAGAGGGATGGACTTCCGTGTTGCCGGGGGGGGGGGGGAGAGGGAGGGCAGAGAGAGCCCAAGAGCAAAAGGCACGCTGTCTGTGTCCACCAAGGACAGGCCGTCTCTACTGAGCAAAAGGGTGGCCTTGCTGCTGCTGCTGCTACCACCAAAGCAAAATCTTAATTGTTGTTGTTAATAAATAATGCTCCTCAAGACTGCAAATACAAATACATGTGGGAGGGAGAGGAGAATGTCCCTCACTTCACTTGTCCTGTGTGATCCAGGAGCCTCTTCTCCCGCTTCTCGTGGCTTTGGCACAGGGGAAGGACTTCAGGGGAGGGTTTGCCAGCTCTTGAAATGAAACCTTCTGGTAGGGGGCTGGGGCAGGGGGAGAGGCACTCCAGCAGTGTCTGGGGGGTCCAGGGCCAGAGCCCACTGGAAGAAGTGGCCATTCAAACTAAAACGGACCATAAAAAGAAAAACAAAAGATGGGGGGGGGGAATGCCTGGACTACTTGCTTTTTGGTTCTCTCTCTGGAAAGCAGACAGGACGTTATTTGACAGGTCAGCTGGCAGCCCGGCTTCGGCTCTGCTTCCAAGGCGGAGGGCCCACCATCCTTGAAGCCTCTGCTGATTCGAGGGCCTGCTCCAGAGAGGCATGAGGGACACACACAAGGCTTCATCGTGAGCTGCTTTCCCACAACTCTGGGGAGGGAATGAGGGCACTCTGAAGCTTCGTGAGGGATGTGGGGGAGAATATTTCGCAGCAGTGCAAAATCCTGCTTTTTTGCCCCGGCAGGCAGCCCCGGCCAGCTGCCACCCACCCTGCCCACAACCCACACACCAGCTCCTCGGGACAAGAAGTAGCGTGGAGTGGGTGAGCTGAAGAAAGGGGGCTAATTCAGCCGCGTTGGCAGAGACCCACACCGACAAAACCAGACAGACTCTTTTTTTTCCTTTTAGAAAGAAGAGAAACACTTTTAATGGTAGAAAAAGGTCAGTCGGATGCTGACAACAACACACACACCCCAGCATCTCCAAAGGCGAAGGCAGGGGTCTGCAGACAGCCAGAAACAGAAGCCAGAAGACCAGGCCTTGTGGGGCCTGTGCCAGTAGACCCAGAGGGCACCCACCTGCCCCACCCGTGACCCCATTTGGCCCCAGCCACCCGGAGGTTCCCTTGCGCTTCACAAATGGCTTCCCCGTTCCAGACGGTTCAAGCAGCCCCGTGGTGGGTAGTGCCACCAGCGTTGGGCACTTTGCCTCCCACTCAGCCACCCTTCATAGGACCTCAGATCTTGGGGGGGGGGGGCGCACCTGACCTTCCCTCAGGAGGGGCCACACCTCCGGCCAGGGCAAGGAGAGGCAAGGCAGCAGCTCCACCCCAAGCGCTCGCTCCCAGAAGGCAACGCCGCCCCACAGACAGCGTGGAGGTGGGGCTGTAGGCGCTGCTCTTTGTGGCCTCCGACAACAGAGAGCGCCCAGGCTGAGCGCACCTGCTCAAAGGGTCCTTGCCGCAAGAGGCCCAGCCAGGAAGCGGCTGAGCTCTCAGAGGTGGGGCAGGCCTGGCTTGGCCATCACCCTGGACTGCTCACCTGCTCCTGCTCCTGCTCCTCCTCCTCCAGCCCTTGCAGTGGAAGCCAGACTGCCGCGGGCAGAGCTGGGACAGGTGAGCCGTCCAGGGAGGCTGGTGAAGCCGCCTGTGCGAAACACCAAATCTCTTCTTGGGCAGAACCCGTTTTTCCTCTCCAGGCAGGCAGGGCCAGGAAATGCCTCGTCCACAGCAAAGCCCTGCGTGGGCTGGGCTGGGAGACACACCCTTTCCCTGCAGCAGCAGCAAGGCCCTGCGGCGATCCCCAGCAGACCTCTTCTCCAGCAGAGAGCGCCCTCCCACCAAGACTCTGGCCCCAGAGGGTCGCTGCGGGTCAGAGTTGGCAAGATGGGGCCAGCTGGGCCACTCAGGAGCACCTCCAGCCTCAGAGGCAGCCGGCCTCTCAAGGCCAGCGGCAGGGGAGCAGCCGGTGGGCTTCCCAGGGGCCTCTGGCGGGCCGCTGTGGGAAACAGGGGGCTGGGCTGGGCGGGCCTCCTGGGGCCTGATCCAGCTGGGCCTGGCTTTTCCAAGGGAGCTGGGCTAGCCCGGGTGGGTGGAGAGAAGCAGGTGCCGCGGGCTCAGCACAGGCAGCAGGATGCTCCGCGAGTGGCCACCCAGGCAGCCCGAAGAGACCATCAGTCCGAAGGGGAGGGAAAGGAAGGGGAGGGCAGCTGAAGAGGGGGCTGGGGAGGGCCGAGAAGCCCCCCTCTCACCTTGGGCTGGGGCGCGGGGAACGTGTGGCTGGGTTCCTGCCCAGAGGCAGAATGCAGACCCCAGTCTCCAGACTGCAGGGCTGGAACAGAGTCCGAGGAGAGGCCGGGAGAGTGACGGCGAAGAGTCCCATGCCTTCCCCCTTGCGCCACAGCCTTGGGCCCAGCTTCCTCAGCCCCACGTCTGGCTCAAATGCTGACCTCCTGCAAAGAGGGGGGAGCAGCCGGAGGGCCCCACCGTTAGGGCTGCAGGGGCTGGGGAAGCAGGGCGGGAGGGGGGGCGTCCCAGAGGGAGCCCCCTACTCTCCCCTATAGGAGGGATTCTTCCCTGTTCTTGCCTCCCCATAGGAGGCTAGAGGGGGGAAATGCCCAAAGGACCCCCCCCACCCCAGCCTCACCATAGGAGGGATGTGCAAAGAGAAAGCGACAGGGAGGGGCAGGAGAGTCAGTGCTGAGCCACCCCTGGGCTCTTCTTGGCTTTACACCACATGAACCGGGGCGGGGGGGGGGGAGAGACAGAGCGAGGCGCCTGCCAGGAGCTCTCCCGCCTTCTTGGAACGGGCATGCTTTGGTGCTTTGGTCCCGGGTGGGAGTGGGGAGGCAGAGAAGGCTCCAGTTGGTCCTTGGCAAAGGGGGGGGGGTTTCCCAGCACCAACCCCAGCTGGCTGCCCCCACCCCCGGAAGGGCTGATGAGGCTGCTTAGAGAGACAAGTCACTAGTTTATTGCCTTACCAGAGTCAAGAGTCAAGAATAAAAACAAGGCGTTAGAAAAAGCACTGTCGACATTTTAAGAAAAGGGTGATGCAAAAGAGAACAGAAAATCCAGGGCCTGAAAAGCCCCCGGGAGGGAGGGAGAGAGAGAGAGAGAGACCACGACCCGGCTGAGGAAGCCAACACGACTCAGCGGCTCTTCCAAGGCAGCCAGCGGGCATCCCAAGGGGGCGGCTTGCTCCACAACGTGGCCCCTGTGCTGCTGCGGGCACTTCTCGAGAGGCAGCCCTGCTGGCCTCCAGCTGGTCATGTCAGGGCCTCCCACCCTGCGGGGCCAAAGTCCATGGGAAGCCACTTCCAGAGGCTGGGGACACAGTGGCTTCTCCCCCTGTTGCTGGGGCCCAGGCAGCCTGGACAATGCCTTCGGCTGCCCGTGGAGGCCCCCATGGTCAGGGTTGGGGGGGGAGAGGGGGCATCCGCTGCTGCATCACAAAGCTGGAGAGGAGCAGCGGGAGGGGAGAGGGGTCTGTGCCCACCCCCCGCCCACCCGCCCCCTGCACAGCCCACTCCAGTCCCACCAGGGCTTCCATCTGCACTCAGGAGGCAGAGAGGAAACTCCACGCCTGCTCCTACTTCCTGGGGAAAGTCCTCAGCAATGGCTGCGGTGTGGAGCGGCCGAGTCCCACGAGGGGCCCTTTCTCAAGGAATAAGCTGGGATCCCTCCAGAGGACTCTGCTTCCCAGCATGCCCTCCAGGACATGGGGGAGGGCATGCCAGAAGAGGGCACCCTCCCCCCCACACCCATGGAGTGCAGCCAGCCAGCCAGCCATTTCAGGGTGGAACCTGCTGGGGAGGTTTGGGGCGGGCATCGGTGTGCCAAGCCCAAGAAGAACCCCCCCCCCGATGGCCCCAGCTCCCAAGCAGATGGCAGGCATGCAGGCTGAGGGTCACTTCCGACTCAGCTGAGCCTCCCCTTCCCGCTTGCTCTGGAGCAGTGGGGAGCCCCCCAGAAGGCAGCCCCTCGCAACCACGGAGAGCAGGGGGCACTCCAGCCGCCCCTCCCCAGCCTCCACCGCCACGCTTGAGCCGCAAGGATCATCCATCGCTCCCCGAAGGGGCGAAGGCACAGCAGCCCTCCCCACACCCCAGGCTGGACGGGGCCAGGCCAGGCCAGGCTACAGTCTGAACCCCAAGCACGGGGGGGGGGTCCCGTCTTGCCCTCCCGCAAGACTCCCTCTGAAACCGGCACGGGCAGCCGAGCAGTGGCTGGGACGCTCCCCTCAGGCCCAGAGAGCCGTTTTGCCACCGTCTTCTGACCCGGAGCCAGGGCCTCGGGAGACGGCCGTGCCCAGAAGATGAGCAGGGAGCTGGCGCTGGGCGGCCAGCAACCAAGACACTGCGGTGAGCGGGGTGGCGCCTCCCGCCCGCTGCCTCCCCTCAGCGGGGGCCCCTGAAGAGCAGCCGGCTGAGGCTGGGGCCTCTGCCCTCGGGGAAAGCCAGGCCGCCGCTCCGGCCCTGGTGGAGTGAGCCCCCAGCCGGCGGCCGGTCCTCCAGGCTCACATCACCTTGCAGCAGGGCTTCTTCTCGGCCGGAGTCTCGTCCGCGGGAGCCGTCAGCTTCAGGAGCGGGGGGTCCCCGCTGGCAGCCGTGAAATACACCGAGTTGTGTTCCAAGTCCGGGCCGAGGGCCTCGCCCGGCCCCAGCGGGAAGTCCTCCGGGAGGGGCCTCTGCAGCTTGGCGGCCGCCCGCTGGCGCTTCAGGTCGGCCAGCGTGTGCCGGGCCTTCTCCTTGCTGAGGCTGAGCTCGTCCGGCGCCGAGAGCTGGTAGGAGGAGCTGCGGTCCCGCTTGGAGTACAGGTGCTTGGGGTGGGCTGTGCCGTTGCGCTGGGAGGCCTCCTCCGCTGCCGCCCCTGGCCCTGCCGCCGCCTCCGCCACCGCCTCGGCCTCCGCTGCTGCCCCCGGCTCCTGCTTGGACACAGAGGAGGAGGAGGAGGAGGGTGGAGGAGGAGGAGGCAGAACCACAGCAGCCCTCCACCTCCCCGACCCTGCCTCGCACATGCACGGGCCGAGAGTCCCTCAGGGAGAGGGGAGATCCCCTCCATCAGGCCATCCCGTGCAAGTCCGGCCAGCCAAGGACAGGGGAGAGGGCCAGGTCAGAGCTGGGTACTGAGAGGGGCTGGGCACCTTACAGAATGGTCCACGAGAGTCGCTTTTAAGGGAGAGCGGGGTTTTGTGTAGCCTATTCTTGGTTTGACGTTAGAGAAGGAAACACACCTTAATTGGTCAGAAAGTCAGTCGACTAAGGCTTCCATTGATTAATTGGCGGGAACCAAATTTGACAGTGGGGTTGCGAGTGAAAGGCAGAGCAGTCTGAGCTTCTGAAGCACTCGGGGCTGGGCTGTTGGGGGAGTGGCAAGAGCAAGCCCGACACACCAGAGGGCTGTGGTCGTCCTGCCCCACTGCGCAGCGGGGGCTGGGGACCGGCCGCCGCCACTCACCGCCTCGGTGCGGCCCTGCAGCTCGGCGTCCGTCTGCCGGTCCTCGTCCTCGGCTTCCCCCTCGCTCTCGCGCTGCTCCGCCTGCTGCCAGACAATGGCTTCCTTCTCGTGCTCCTTGCGGTAGAGGTTGGTGCGCTCCGTCACGCTCACCCGTCGCACCACTTTCCTGAGGGGGGGGAGGGCAGGGGGCTTAGCTGGGCCGCATTCAGGCTCAAGGGCCGTGGGGCACCTCCCGTGCAAGTCCCACTGAAAGAGGGGGCTCCTGACTCGCCCTCCCTCCCCCCTCCTGCCCCCAGGGCCAACACAGCCAGTTTTCTTGACCCCAGACCGCCCTCCCCTGCACCCAGCCTCTCTGAAGCGTACCCTCGGCTGCCAGCACTGGAGGTTCGGCGCTGGAGCAGTGACTTGTGCTTGTCGTGCAACTTCATGATGGCATCGTGCTTGTGCTTCAGCTCCAGCAGTTTGGCCCGGACCTCTTCGTCTGCGCACACGTCTTGCAAGGAGGGACACAAGAAGCGGGGTGGGGGGGTTAGGGGGGACGCTCAGGACCAAATCAGCAACACACACACACCCCACTGGAGGCTTTGCGGCACTTTACACTTGCCCGTCTCTCCTGCTCTGGCAACTGGGAGTGGAAGCGCCTTGGGGCAGGGGCTGCTGCCTGCCTGCCCACCCTACTTATGTGATTCTGCAATGTTCCACATGCAATGGCGATCCATCCCAGAGGATCCATCTGGCCTGGAAAGGCCCCCCTGCCCTCCCCCCCCGTCCCTTCTGCCTTGTCAAAGGGGGCTCAGGGGTCAGTGGGTGTTCTCCCCTGCCAGAGCCAAGCCTCCTCGGGGTGCACGCTTGTGGAACATCCCGGGCAAGTTAGGCGCCTTCCCCCACACTCTCTTATTTGCGTTACTTATTTTGCTTCTGACATTCACATTCTCAAGGAATTTGGACTCTTCTGGCAAGCAATGGGAAGATGGAAGTGGGAGAGGCGAGCCCCCAGGGACAAAAAGCCCCCTCTGGAGAGCACTGAGAGTCCACTTCAGTCCCGCTCCACCTTCTGAGGTTTTAACCAGATGTTGCCACAGTCTCTCACCTTTTTCTTCACACCCCTCAGGGCTAGAGACTTGCTTAAACACAGACAAATAAAGCAGAGCTCTGGAATGCCAGATTCTGCTTGTGGATGCTGAGCGCTCTGCTGGCTTCTTCTTAGAAAGCTGCAGATCAGCCAAGACCACTCAGGGCAAGGCAAAGACCAGCAGCAGCCTCAGCACTGGCCAGAGGAGAGGGAGGGCAAGGAAGAGGCACCAGCAGCCCAGAGAGGAGAAGCAGAAGCAGCACCACTTCTTGCTCTTTTGCCCCTGACAGCCAAGGGCCATGGGCAACAGGGAAACTGTGGCAGAGCCCAGTAAGCACAATGGCCCGGACTCAGGTAGCCAAAGCAGCTGGCCCAGTTCCACCGGCCTCTTGCCGCTTGGTCCCCTCCTGCTCACCTAGTGGGGTCTCATCCAGCACTGACTTCCCATTGAGATCTGCTCCATGAGCCACCAGGAGCTCCACCAGATGAATCTGCAGGCAACACAGAAGACATTTTAGCAAAGCTCAGAAAAGCAAGCAACTGAATAACTTATGGAACTCACGGCCACAAGATGTGGTGATGTGCCACTGACTCAGATGGCTTTGAAAAAGAAGAGTGGACAACTCCAAGAAGAAGGAGAAGTCTCCTAAGCGTCCTCTCCGACCTGCTTCAAAAGTGGCTCCTTGGTATACGGAAGATCTGCGGGAGCTGAAGCAGCAAGGTAGACGACTGGAGCGCAAGTGGAGGAAGACTCGACTCGAATCCGACAGATTGCGACATAGAGCACATTTAAAGATCTATGCTCTGGCTATACGTGCAGCAAAGTAGTGTTTCTTTTCTGCCCGTATTGCTTCTGCAGGCTCTCGTCCAGCGGAACTATTCAGGGTTGTGAGGGGGCTAGTAAGGCCCCCTACTCCCCTGAATCCGAATTTGGAAACGTCAGTTGCCTGCTGTGATGCTTTTAATGAGTTTTTTGTGGACAAAGTCTCTCGTATTCGGGTCGATCTAGATCTAGATTTAGACTCCACAGTTATCACAGTGTCAGATGCAGAGGTCTCCAGCAACTCCTCTTGTGTGATTAGACTGGATCAATTTCATTTGGGACTCCTGAGAATGTGGACAAGCTCCTCAGAATGGTTCGTCCTACCACCTGTCTGCTTGATCCTTGGCTTATACTATCTGGCAAGGGGGTTGTTGTGGAGAGCCTGCAATTATAGATACCTCTCTGAGGGAGGGCAGGATGCCTCCTTGTTTAAAGGAGGCGATTATTAGACCTATTCTTAAGAAGCCTGCCTTGGACCCCTTGGAGTTTAATAGCTACAGGCCTGTCTCCTACCTCCCATGGTTGGGCAAGGTGATTGAGAGGGTGGTGGCCTCCCAGCTCCAGGCAGTCTTGGAGGAAACTAACTATCTAGACCCATTTCAAACTGGTTTTCGAACAGGCTATGGGGTGGAGACTGCCTTGGTTGGCCTGATGGACGATCTCCAATTGGGACTTGACAGAGGAAATGTGACTCTGTCGGTCCTTTTGGATCTCTTGGCGGCTTTCGATACTGTCGGCCACAGAATCCTTCTGCAACGTCTGAGGGAATTGGGGGTGGGAGGCACTGCTTTGCAGTGGTTCCGCTCCTACCTTTCAGGCAGATTCCAGATGGTGTCGGTTGGAGACTGTTGCTCTTCAAAATCTGAGCTTTTATATGGGGTCCCTCAGGGCTCCATACGGTCTCCAATGCTTTTTAATATCTACATGAAACCATTGGGAGAGATCCTCCAGAGATTTGGTGCTGGGTGTTCAGTATGCTGATGACACCCAAATCTATTTCTCCATGTCAACTTTATCAGGAGAAGGCATATCCTCCCTGAATGCCTGCTTGGAAGCAGTAATGGGCTGGATGAGGGATAACAAACTGAGACTGAATCCAGACAAGATGGAGGTGCGGGGTCGTCATTCGGGAAGTGATATTGATCTACCTGTTCTAGATTGGGTCACACTTTCTCAGAAGGAACAGGTACGCAGTCTGGGCGTGCTTCTGGATCCACACCTTTCCCTGGTTCCCCAGGTTGAGGCAGTGGCCAGAAGCGCTTCCTATCAGCTTCGGTTGATACGCCAGCTGCGTCCGTTTCTTGAGGTTCATGATCTCAAAACAGTAGTGCATTTGCTGGCAACCTCCAGACTTGATTACTGCAGTGCGCTCTATGTGGGGCTGCCTTTGTATGTAGTCCAGAAACTGCAATTAGTACAAAATGCAGCAGCCAGGTTGGTCTCCGGGTCATCTCGAAGAGACCATATTACTCCTATATTACAGGAGTTGCACTGGCTGCCGATAAGCTTCCGGGCAAAATACAAAGTGCTGGTTATAACCTATAAAGCCCTAAACAGCTTAGGCCCACGGTACTTAAGACAGCGTCTTCTTCTGCATGACCCCCATCATCCACTGCGTACATCAGGGGGGGCTCGTCTGTGGCTACCTTCATGTTGTCTGGTGGCCACCCAGGGACGGGCCTTCTCTGTTGTCGCCCCGAGACTTTGGAACGCGCTTCCCGTGGCAATAAGAGTCTCCCCATCTCTAGCAGCTTTTAAAAAGTGTCTAAAGACTCATCTTTTTTACCCAGGCCTTTTAGCTTTTTAACTTTTTACATTTTGGATTGTTTATTATTTGTTTTAAACTGTGTTTAGTATTTAATTGATTTTAATGTTTTATTTTTGTTTGTTGTGAACCACCCTGAGACTTTGGGTTGGGGCGGTACAAAAATGTGCTAAACAAACAAACAAACAAATAAATAATATTAGTCGCTATTAGCTGTGATAGCTAAAATAAATCTACATGTGCAGAAGTAGCATATCCTAAAATACGATCCAGTAGAGGCCAAATGGGGCAGGGCCATGCCCTGCTTGGGGGCTCCCCAGAGGCATCCGGTTGGCCACTGCAAGAGACAGGAAGCTGGTCTAGACGGACTTCTGTTCCGATCCCACAGGGCTCTGCTTCTGCCCTTGCTCAGAAACAAGGATTCAAGGGCCATGTCAGTGCTTCCCTCTGTACTAAGAGATCAGGCAATCCAGATTCTGAGCTCTGCATAAGTCCCCTCCATAAGTTTACATGATTTCTCTTATTTTACATCATGTATATCAGGGTTTTTAAAAAACAAAACAAAACACAACCACCCTATTTTGCAGAATTAGTTCTAGCTTTGATAAGGTCTGGCGGGGGGGTCAGCTGCTATGCGATGCAGAGCACTGGAGCCCCACAGCTGCTCAGCCCCACCCCGCACCTCCACCTGCAAAGGGCCCAGGCCCAGCACCCCCCTGCCCTTGACAGCCCTCACTAATTGCATCACCACCAGCTGCTTCTGGCTTATCTCCCAACTGACTTTAGCAGGGGATCCCAAGGGCCGCCTGGTCTGTGGGCAGATGCAGGTAAACGAGATGAGGGGAGAAGTCCATGTCATGGAGCGCCTGTCCAAGAGAGCTTGGCCACTAGAGGGCAGCATCCCACAGCCAAGCAGCCACCTCCAAGGACCAGCAGTCTCCCCCGGGACTGGCCTCCTCTATTGCCCGGCTGCCTGGGATCTGTTCTGCCCTCTGCCCACTCCCCCCGCCACTCACCTGGCCCCAGCAGGCAGCAGCGTGTAGCGGCTGCCACCCATCATTGTCCTTGGCGCTCATGCTGGCCTTGTGCTCCAGCAGCAACTCAGCAGCCTCCAGGTAGCCATTCGCCGAGGCGATGTGCAGCTATGGGGTAGAAAATGTGGGGGTTGGTGGGGGAAGGAAGGACGGAACGGTCTGGGGACAGACCCACATGTTCAGCAGGCAGCCCAAAGGTCTCGCTTTGTGCAGCTGCTTCTATTAAAGAAGAAGAGCTGGACCAGAGGGGTCCTCTCAAGTATGGAGGTTCCACGTTCCACAGCCATGATGGGTCTAGCGCCCGGCTGGATTCCGTTCCGGCGCCTGCGCCCATTTTCATCTGAAAATGCTTTCCTGACTCGTGGAAGGACGCCCAAGCAGCTCATCTATGAATTGAACCCAACTCTGTCCAAAGCGGCTGAGACTTGATCGAGGGACATCTTTGACTGGGCTGGAGGGACAGACGGCCCTTGGGTCACCCTCAGCCCTACACAGGTTGAATGGCAGCCCAGTCTAGTCTCTTTCTCAGAGGGGGAGGGCAAGACTCAAGGGTGTGGGGACTGCCCCATTCCCACCACCCTCCACCAGGCACCTTCTCCCCACAGCTTGGCTCACCAGGGTAGCGCTGTGGTCCAGTGGGGTATTCAGGTCGACACCTTCCTTCACCAGCCGGTGGATGTCATTCACCATGGTGCGCTCCACAGCTGAACGCGCCTCCTCTATCGTCTCCTGAGTTATACCTGGGGACACGTGGGAGATCGCAGGAGCATGGCCATGGACCCCTTTCAGGAGGAGATTCATCGATTCCATCATGAACTCGGATTGTTGATTGGGGATTCTGTGCAGCCTTCAATGACGCTCTCCATATCCCCTGTGGAATTTGTCCCTGGCTTTTTCTTGCTCAGGTCGTCTGACTTAGGGGCACTAGCAGAATAACTTGTGTGATGGGCCACAGGACAACTGGCCTGGGTCTGAAGGGGAAGTGGCTTTCTACACAAGTGGTGACATGAGGAACATAGCTGCCATATACAGAGTCAGACCCTTGGTCTATCTAGCTCAGTATTGTCTTCACACACTGGCAGTGGCTTCTCCAAGGTTGCAGGCAGGAATCTCAGTCTCAGCCCTATCTTGGAGATGCTGCCGGAGAGGGAACTTGGGACCTTCTGCTCTTCCCAGAGCGGCTCCATCCCCTGAGGGGAATCTCTTCCAGGGCTCACACATCAAGTCTCCCATTCACATGCAACCAGGGCAGACCCTGCTTAGCTAAGGGGACAAGTCAGGCTTGCTACCACCAGGCCAGCTCTCCACAAGACATTCTGGAGGGTGATGGAGAAGGCAGCCCTCTTCTACCCGCAAATGCACCTCTGCCACTTCTGCTCACTGCCCTTTATTTCCCTCTCTCTTGTTTAAACCCATGGACAGTAATCTTGCTCTTCTGCCCCCACTGTTTTAAAAAAGAAAGTGCCATCCATGTCTCCTGCAAGCCTCTGTGCTGTCAATGGGACTCCCCCATCAAGGAGTGGTGGGGAAGAGTTTGGGGTAGGGATTTTCATCCATGGTGATGCTAATGGGAGGTTGTTGGGTTTCTGCTTTTTTAGAACTGCTGTGCCAACTGCTCTGATCACAGCAATTTATACAGCAAAAAGTCAACCTCAACATTTTAAAGGGTGGTGTGCCCAGAAATGCCCCCCACCCGCCGCCACCACCTCTATCTGCCTAAAATCTGGGTGGTATGGTGGCCTCATAAGGGTCTAACATCCATGCAATTTTCATACCAGTCTGACAACATGAAAGGAAAGTATTTCAGGAAGTGATTAATTAATGATCAGCAACCATGTCCAGAGAGCAAGAGGCACTGAAAACCACAGCAAACATTGGCTTCTTCCTTTCCAAGCTCCATGGGAGTTTTGGCAGAAGGTGGGGCAGGAATCCCAAAGTGCACAGTGTTGAGATGTTTTAAGAAGCCAGAGGTGGTGTGGAGCTTGGGGGCAGGGGGGGGAGGAGGAGCAGGTACAGACAACCAACTGGCAAGGTTCCACCTGCCAGTGAGGAAGACGGAAAATAGCAATAGGAGGGCAAAGGAGAAGCCCGCAAGATCTGCTGCCTGGGGGTGCTCTGTGCCTCTCCCACATGTGGTTCAGTGTGGAAACCCATGGAAGTGTGTGCCGAAAAGGCCCTCTGTCAGGAAGGACCCATTGAATCAAAGGAATATTAGGAAGGGACGAGGGGGGCCCTTTGCCGGGCCAGAAAAGCATGCCGCTCCACTTCGTTTAAGACCTACGGACCTCTCAATGGCAGCCGCCCAGGGCCGCCACCTCCTCCACCACCACCACCGGCTTCCCTTCTCTCTGTGGCACTTGCCACAGCCAAGACAGCTGCCTCTTCTACAATAGCTCCAGATGCTGCCTAGTCCTGCCAGCCTGGCCACTGCCAAGGCACTGGGGGACCCGACCAATGACCCTGCTAACCTCGGAAGCCCCAGCCCCGTCTCTGGCGGGCACCTCGAGTGTCCTAATCAGCTCAGAGCTTCATCAGAGACCAATTGTGCAGGCAGAAGTGAGGCTGAGTCGGGGAGAAGGAGAGCTGAGGCAGTCGGGAGAGACTCAGCAGGTCTGAGGAGGAGCCTCTCCTTTCAGCCCGCAGTGTAAAAGGGACATGCGCGTGCATATGCTGGCCTCAGGAGGACACGTCCCGGCCACTGCAGTCAGCATGGAGGCAGACCCCAGGGCTCGGAGCAAGCAGCACGGGCTCCAGGGGTGCTAAGGAGCAAGGGCGCCTGTGCCCTTTTCTGCTACCAAGAACTAACAGATTCTGGACCAGGGTGGCCGACCTGAGGCTCTCCAGCTGTTTTGGACTACAATGCCCGTCATCCCCAGCCACAATTTATTATGGCTAGGGTGGGTGGGAGTTGTAGTCCCTCAACAGCTGACAAGCATCAGGTTGGCCACCTTTTACTGACCGAATGAGAAAAGGAACAGACACCAGGAAGGGGCTGGCTGGAAGAGGCTCCACCCTCAGCTGCTGCGATCCAACACACCAGAAGGCGAGGAGCAGCCTAAACCCAGACGGGGCAGGGAAGGACTCCATACCATCAGTGATCTGATGCCATTGGTGGGGGCGGGGGGGACCACGCCCGCGTGCAATACGGATTCTGCAGCACAGCTGTGCGTCAACTCCCTGCTATGTGGTGTCCACCATCAGATGACACGGGCACTTGACCTGAGCTGCAGACAGGAACAGAGGAGGCTGCCTTCTACCGAGGCGGTCCATCTAGCTCAATATTGTCTGCACTGACTGGCAGCAGCTCTCCAAGGATTCCGGCAGGAGTCTCTCCCAACCCGACCTGGAGATGCTGCTGCCAGGGACCGAAGCAGGGGCTGGCCCATCCCCTAAGGGGAATCTCTTGCAGCAGGCAGTGCTCACATGTAGTCACCCCGTCAGATGCCAACCAAGGCAAACCCTGCAATTCATGCCCCCTGCCACAAGACCGACTTAATCCCTGGCCTTAATTTGCAGTCATAGGCTCCCGGGGAGACGAGGAGACAAGGAGAGGGCTGCTGTGGGGATCAGCACCAGCCCCTTCTAGCACAGGGCATGATGAGAGCAGGAGACGGAGGGAGGAGGAAGCTGGGCCCGCTCTGGAGTGAGCAGCCGGAGCTCAAGAAGGGCCCAAGCGAGACCAGAGCGGGCTGGGCCAGGAGGCCAGATGAAGCCACCCTGGAGGGCCGCAGAGAAGGAGGGCGGAAGACAGGTCTGACCCAGTGGGGTGCAGGGTGGCGATGCCCATTCAACAGGACTTGCGCAGGAGCCCTTCTGGCGGGATCATGCCCCAGGCTCATTCGCAAGAGGTTTGGCCTGCGGTAGGAGTGTCCTGCACTTGCCAACAAGTGGGGGCGGGGAGGAGACAGACGCTCACGGCTCATTGAACCTGAGCTTTCCAAAACCCCACCCAGAAGGGAGCAGGTGATCAATGCAGGAAGGAGGGAGAGTTCGTTGCTCCAGCGCTAAGAAGTCCTCCCTTTCCACTCAAAGCAGCACAGCCGGGACAGACGCTGCTGCTAACAGGGGGTTGTGGAAGGTCTGGTGGGGGCGGGGGGGGGGTCTGTGGATCCTGGCAAGGAGTTCAGGCAAAAGAGCCACTGGCCCCTTCCTAGCGGGAGGAATGATGGGGAGGACCACAGAAAGGCCAGACGCCGTTCAGGAAGAAATGCCCAGACGGCTGTAGGTGCAAAATGCTGCCAGCCAGGGGTTCTCAGACGTGGATCCCCTGATGTTGTTGGACTGCGGCTCCCATGATTCCCCATAGTGGCTGGGGATGATGGGAGTCGTAGTCCAATGACATCTGGTGACCCAAGTCTGAGACCTTAAGTACCTTAAGCAGAACTGCCACCACAGCCAGCTGACACGCATGGAGCTGCCTGCATTCACTGAGCAAATGGACGGTCTATGGACTGGTCCGGAAAGGGTCTCACTTAGTGAAACAGGCTATAATGGAGGCAGGGATTACTACCCAGTAATCCCTGCCTCCATTTTAACCTGAAAGCAAGACCCTTTAAAGATCCATTTTAACCTGAAAGCAAGACCCTTTCCTGATGGCAGAAGGGTGGACACTCGTGAATTTACCACAACGGTCTGAACAGTCCCCACTTGTCTGTTTACAGGTTCGTGTTCAGAAGCCGAGTCCTGCTCGGCACCAACAGCAGAAGAGGGCGGGCTCTTGGCCCCCATCCTGCTTTCCATAACGGGAAGCCCACAAGCCAGGCGTGGAGCTGAGCAGACTGTTGGTCTGCTCCAGCCGGACTCTGCTTAAACTCTCGGAAAACAAGGCAGAGACACAACCCAAGCTGGGATCGCATCAGGCACCCTTGCGAAAGAAAGGAGGTGGCGGCCCCTGGGTTGGGCATGATGGGCTAGGCATAGTTGTCCTCCGCTCCCTCCGCCCTGCTAATTCTACCCTTCTGGGCTGACAGCACAGTCAGGGGCTTGCAGATCGGGAGGCCTGAGGCATCTGACTGACTCCTCGTGTCAGATTCCCACCGGCCAGCAAGAGGGGCCAAGTTGTGGAGGTCTCCCATTCAGACAAGAAGAACCCGGACCCCAAAATGATGCAACCCACCTTGGTCAGCCATGGCCGTTTCAATGTAGTCCAGCGTCGCATTGTCCTCACAGAGGTCGTAGGGCATGTTCCCATCGGAGTTGACAGCAAGCAGGTTGGCACCTCTGGAGAAGGAAGGAAGGAAGGAGTGAGCGGGCAGGCGTCTCCACCGTGCCCAGCGCACCTGCTGCAGGCAGCATCCAGCTCTCGCTGCTGCTGCTGCCGCTGCCGGGTGCCAACTGTAACAGATACAAGGAGTTATTTTTGTGCCCAAGCAGCCAACAGCTCTTGGAAAACATGCTGCACGGGCCCTCTCCGGAGAGCCTCGCAGATTGGGTTTCTCTCCACTCCTCCTCTCCCTCCGCAGGGGGCAGTGGCTGAAACCGGATCCTGCTCCCCCACAGCATCTTGTGTCTCCTGCTGGAGGGCCCAGCAGCCTTTCAGAACCAGGAGAGCGGGGTAGGGATCCCAAGAAACCCTGGTCCTCAAGGAGCCAGGCCGGCAGGTGAAACAGCTGCAGGGTACATCTCTCCAGGAGGTCCTGCAGAACTGCTGTGCCCGTCTGTGGCGGAGACCTCACGCTACGAGCCAGAAGACCTCCGTCCCCACCTTGGATCAGCCTTGGGCTCAGTGGGTGGCCTCCGGCAAGACTCTGGCTCTCTTGGCCTCAGCCCCAGCCACTTCCCCCATTGCAAGGTGGAAATAATCCTGGCCTGCCTTACAAGGCTGTTGTAAGGCTTACTGAATAATATCGGAGAAGTGCTCCGAGTGCTTCGATACCACTGGCTCTCTTGGAGCAGGTGAGCAGGAACTCAGGGCCAGGAAAACCAGGAGTGGCCTGATGTGTCTCCAGCAAGCCCACATCCAGGTGGATGCACCTCCTTCCAGGATCACCCATCATCATATTCCCCCTCCGGGAGCTCAGCCTGGAAACAGACAGAGACCCCAAGGCAAAGCCCCCTCCCGCTCAGCACCCTGCCTCCCACCAAGGGCCAGCCCAGGGCCCCCAGCGAGTTGCAGGACGGCCACAAGGGCAACGTGCACCTGCTGTCTCTGGCACTGGGGGGCTGAGACTGGAGAGGGGACCTGCCAGCGTCCGCTGCTGCCAAGAGGGCCACATGGCCTATGCCTCCATCTCCTCCTCTCCTGCCCAATTCAGGGGTGCTAGCAGCCATCCCATCCTCTGGCCGGGAGTTCCATCAGTTGTCTAATGGAGCACTTCCTTCGTTCCTCTTAAACCTGCTGCTTATCCGTTTCAGTGAATAGCCCCCAACTGCTGGCGTTTGGAGAGGCCTTTTTCAATGTCCACCCCAGCTGTGATCTCAGGCAAATATTTGTCAGGTCCCCTCCCCTGCACTCTCCTCTTGAAGTCTTTCAGCATCAGCACAGCTGGGCCAGTCGACGGAAAGCAGCAACAGTGCCAGGCAGCAGACAGAGGCACAGCCCGATCCCTGCACCTTGGGAACTCACTGCCACAGGGAAAGGGCCTTGAGCCCGGGACCAGACTGCTGCCAACTAATTCTGAGCTGCTTATGGAGAGCCCCACCATGGGCAGGGCTGCAGTCTTACTTACCGGAGAGCCCTGCAGGCAGGCAAGCAGGGCCAACGATAGAGTTACTCCGCTAACAATACACCCCTGTTAAATATTTACAGCCCTACAAGCTCGGTCCAAAGCAATTACAGCGGAGCTCAAGAACACGACCTCAATTCTGGGTGAGGCAAAGAGCCTGATAATGAAGCTGCCGCCTCCGGGGGTGGGTGGGGGGTGGAGGCCACCCTGCAGGAAGGCAGCCCAAGCCCCAGGCCCAGAGGGTGCCTCCGACTCAGGCGGCGCTGGGGCCATGGGGTCCTCCGCACAGAGGCCAAGGCAAACCTGTCTAGCCCACCGGCCACAGCGGGCTGCCCAGTGCTGCCCAGTTTGCTCCTCCGGGCCATCCTGTAGGGGGCCTCTCACCATGCAGCGAAGCACCACTGGGCGCACGGCGCAGGCACGAGGGCGGCCAAAAGGCCGGCGTTCTTGGGTGCCATCACCGCCACGGGCCCTGAAGGGGCTCTCACTTCTGCTTGGTCAGATCCGTCACACGCTGCCTGCCTCTGTCCCACTGTGGCTCACAGCGTCTCGGTCTACCAAGGAGCGGTGGAGCTGAGCTGCACAGCAGGGCTCCCCAGACGTGGCCAGACGACAACTCCCACCATCCCCAGCCATAACGGCGGGAGGACAGCACCAGCCACATCATCATCAGGGGGCCCAAGGCTGGAAACCGCTGCTCCGGCTCCAGGCAAGGGCCAGGCCGTCTCCAGGAAGAAGCCCCTGGCTTGCCCGAGGCACAGGCCGCCCCTGAGGACCTTTTTGGCTCTCCCCAGATTTGGGCGGGGGGGGGGGAGAAGCCAGTTCCTGGCCTCTAGCTAGCCCAGGTCTTCCACACAGGGGAAGGGTGGACTTTCAAGACGGCCAATATTTATAGACCACTTTTCAACAAAGGTGGTTTACATAGCTATAAACAAACAAAAGGGCTCCCTGTCCCCAAAGGGCTCACGGTCTAAAAAAGACACCTAAGATAGACACCAGCAACAACCACTGGTGGGCTGATGCTGTGCTGGGGACGGATAGGGCCAGTTGCTCTCCCCCTGTTCAGTAAAGAGAATCGCCACTTTTAAAAGGTGCCTCTTTGCTCAATTAGCAGGGGACCTATATCTGGCAGAAGCAGCACTGAGCCAAGTTTAGGGAAGCATACACTGATCCTACCTGCATCATGGATTAAGGTCAGAGCGTTTGGTCTCAGCCCCCAGCCGTCCTTGACTACGCGATCAGACCCATCCCCTGCTGGATCAGGCCAAGGGCCCCGCCAAGGGCTCCCGCAGAGGCCCTGAGCAGCAGTCTGCCCCAACACCTGGCCCTGGCAAGCCCTCTGCTCCGAAGCAGCCGCAGGCTCTGTGACCCACACGGCCCCCGCTTATTACCTTTTGACCAGCAGCTCCACCAAATGCAGGTGCCCGCAGGTGGCGGCAGCGTGCAGGGGGGTCCAGAGCTCGCTGTCGCAGGCGTTGACGTCGGCCCCGGCTTCCAGCAGCAGCTCCACAATGTCCCCGTAGTCATCGATGCAGCACTGCAAGGAAGGCGGGATGGAAGAAAGGTGCGTGCCAGAGGGGCCGCTGGGCCCCAGGACGGAGAGGGGAGGGGAGCCGGCTCCAGGGATGAGAGGGCGCCTGAAAGGGAGCCTGGAAAGGCCCCTGAAATGTGGCTCGTGCAGGGAGGCAGGCAAGGGGCTGCCATGGACTCACCCCCTCCAACCGAGGCAGCGGCCCTTCAGTCTTCCTGCCCAGCCCAGCTGGGCAGCTGTTCCCGACAGCAAGGACAGGGCAGGAAGGGGGCCTCCCCATAAAGATCACAAGGCCCGGCCTCAGCTGCCCGATCTGTGGGGTTCTCCCTCTCACTAAAGAGAAGCCCTTTGCCCCTGCCAGGACTCAGCTACGCCGTGGAGAAGGCACAGAGGAAGCCCTCTAGGCACCACCGGAGGAGGAGGAGGAGGAGGACGAGGACGAGGGGCACACGACACTTCCAGCCCGCAGGGGCAGAGTCTGCCTAGGAGGGCCCGTTGCTGGGAGCTGCTGGCTGCTTGTGGGCTCCCTCCCTGGGGGTCCCTGTGAGAAGCAGGCCCCTGGTCCCTGGACCCGAGCGAGCAGCCTTCCTCTGACAGGTCTCGGGTGGTGAGGACAGCCCATTCCTACCACTGAGTGCAAACTGAGAGGCACCCAAGCTCCTGCTTCTTACCTATCATGGCAGCTAAGCAGGATGTGGGGCAGAAAGGCCCACAGATGCAGCCAAACCCAGCCCCCCAGCCCTTCTCCCTTCTACATTTAGAAGAAAGAGGACTTCCTAGAAGTAGAGGGGTCGCCATATTAGTTCCTGGACTTAGATGCATTTCCTTGGGCCAAGGGGGTGGGAAAGGGGGCGTCCGCCTACTAGTCCAGTCCGAACATGAGGAATCATCACCCCCTTCATTTGTTCTGCAAAGGAAGGGAAGGGAAAGGGGGCTGGGATTCCTCAAAGCTCCACAAGTACCATTTTCAACCAGCGTTCATAGCATGCCAGGGATCAGCAGAAACAAATATGCCAGCCATTTGGCACAGAGGCTGCTGATGCATTCCCCACACTGTGCGGGGAGGGGGGGGGCAAGTGGGGCCTGGAGAGAGCTGCTGCCAGGAAGGAGAGAAGAGCCAGGCTCACCACTGAGCCCCTGCTTTGCAGACAGGGCCTGGCTAAAGAAAGGCAGGAGAGGCTCTTGGGCCCCAGGGGGCTTTCAACACGGAGGCACATCAAGGGAGGACCACCACCATGCAGAGCTGGGGGCAGGGCATGCACGGGGGCATCAAAATCCAGCGCCTCTAAAATCGAGCACTGCACACAACACGGGGATTTCTGAACATCGTGACTCTAATTCTTTAGCACATTTCTCATTCTGGTGGATATGTTAACACACCTGGAAGGCCTCAGGGCTCAGTTGAGACAGTTTCTCCTGTTAGTGTAGGAGCACGCAAGGTTTTGAGTGACACAGAACTCTTCAATCAAGATGAAGAGCTCTGTCCAATCCAAAAGCACGCATTCTCTGACATCAACAGCGAATGGTATAATGAAAGATGCTACTCTCTTTTTTGTCCCTGCACTGCTTGACGTCTATCAAGAGTCTGTCCAGCTCCCTTCTTGTCAGCTGCTGCCCTGGATGGGACTTCCAGGGGAAGTCTGAAGTATTCCAGGAGGCTGGGCAGAACTTCCTGCTTCAGTGTCTCTTTGCCCCCTTTTTTGTTACAGAATTTCTCCACGGCCTTTCACCAGGAGAGTCTCAAGGTGGCTAATGACATAAAACTTAATCAAACAACAAACAGAGCCATGGTGGAACAAGCGGAGCTCGCCAGGAGAAAGTTCATTTAAAGATGAAAGTTAATGAGCAGGTCAAAGGCAATTTGCAGTGTTCTTCAAGAGCGTCACAAGCCGCTCAGGACATGAGAGAACAGGATGGATTTGGCCCTGCGCCCGAAAGAGAACCGCGGAGGTGCCGGGCAAAGAAACACGTCGAGGAAGGTGATGCGTTCGTTGGGGCAGCAGCGAAAGGGCCCCCTCGGGTGGTCACCCTCCTGAGGGCAGGGACATCCAGAGCAGGACCCCAAACGAGGATCCCAGTTGGTCCATGCAGGACCCCAGGCCCTTTGGGCCTTT
Source organism: Hemicordylus capensis (assembly GCF_027244095.1). Lineage (NCBI taxonomy): Eukaryota > Metazoa > Chordata > Lepidosauria > Squamata > Cordylidae > Hemicordylus > Hemicordylus capensis. Next base: position 320,105,132 of record NC_069660.1, on the reverse strand, counting down.
AAAGAGTAAACGCCGCCCTCTGCACTGAGCCCAGGAAGAAACTGGCAGCCAGTGAAGATCGCTCAGCATTTGACAGAGAGGTTTGTGGTGCTCAGTCCAAGTTAGTGATCTGGCCACGACATTCTTCACTATACCATTCCCTGATGCTTTTAAGAGGGGTTTGGATGACTTCATGGAGCAGAGGTCTATCAATGGCTACTAGTCGGAGGGCTGTAGGCCACCTCCTGCCTCAAGGGCAGGGTGCCTCTGAGTACCAGTTGCAGGGGAGTCATGGCAGGTGAGAGGGCATGCCCTCAAGGCTCCCAATTGGCATCTGGTGGGCCACTGTGCGAAACAGGATGCTGGACTAGATGGGCCTCCTTGGGCCTGATCCAGCAGGGCTGTTCTTATGTTCTTAGAGGTTGCTCTGCATATTTGTTTATTTGTCAAATTTGTACACCGCCCCAAACTTTCATCTCTGGGCAGTTAACAATAACATAAAACAAGTTAAAACAAACAAAAAACCTGAACAATTTAGAGACTCTAGAGGTCAAACACAGATTAAAACTTAAAAATTTAAAAAGCTGAAAAGGCTTGGGTGGGCTTTCAAGTGCTTTTTAAACATGGTGTGGCCCAGTTGCACACGGTGTCATATGGCCCACAGTGTGCATAAGACACGCGGCAATCTCTGCCCCTGCGGAGAGCTTTAGCTCATCTGAGCAAGCCGGAACTCTGACAGGGGCCCGCTCTCCTCCCTCTTGGCTTGGCCGTTTCATGCTGGTCTTGGACCGTAATGATGATGATGATGATGATGATGATGATGATGGATTGGCCGTCATCCTTCAGTCGGCAAGTGGGCTTCAATCCTGCTCTACACTGGTACATTGGAAGCTGCCTTAGACCAAGTCAGACCCTCAGTCCATCCAGCTCAGTACTGTCTACACAGACCAGCCGCAGCTGCCCACGGATGCAGGCCGGAGTCCTTCCCAGCCCTTGCACCCAGGCCCTTCTGCGTGACAAGCAGATAGATGCTCTGCCACTAAGCCACAGCCTCAGCCTCAAACCAATGGCAGGAAATGCCCACTGAAATGCAGGGGTCCCTCCGCAATGGTCACAGGAATGCCGGGAATGTGCCAATGGCCCTCCGGAAATGCAGTGCATTCCATGCCCTTGTGGTCCCTCTGGCTCAGCACTGTCTACTACACAGACAGGCTGCAGCTCTCCGAGGAGTCAGGCAGGGGCCTCTCCCAGCCCTGCCTGGAGGAGATGCTGCTGCCGCTGCCGCCAGGGGTTGGCCCTGGGCCCTCCTGCCTGCCAAGCAGATGCTCTGCCACTGAGCTCCTGCACAGCATCTGCAAGGGGGGTGCTGAAAGGCAGACGGCAACCCATCTGATGGGGTTTCTGTGGGGGCGGCCAGTCTGGCTTCCCTGGCTCAGCCTCTGCCAGGAGTGCGGCAGACCCACCGAGTGGCTGAGCAGGACAGGCCAGCGAAGGCTGGCCAAGACCAAGGGCAGCTGCTTCCAAGGAAGAGGCCACACGCCTGGCCCACCGTGGGTATGCCATGACCTGCCCCTTCTGCAAATAGTGCACTAGGCTTCATTTCAAGACTGCTCTCCTCTGCTGCAGCAGAGGACTGGGCGGGGGGGGGGGGACAGGAAGAACCTCAAGTCATTCCTCCAGGACACGCCATCACTAGCACTGTCCAGGTGGGCCGCTTCAGTGAGACACAGGGCGTGAGTTTCACTCAAGGCAGGGCCGAGCACCTCCTGCTTCGGAGGCCGATGGGGAACCTGGAAAGCAGGTATTCAACTCACCTGGTGCAGCGCAGTGAGGCCATCTTCATTGTACAAATTGGGGCTGAGGCCACTTTGAAGGAACTGGTGGACTGTAATAAAACATAAACATAAACACACACCATAGATGTGCATATCATTCTCAGACAAGCTGCAATGCCCCTGTGTCCCACGATGTCAGGAGGAGCAGGCAAAGTGAAGGGAGGGACCCAGCATGCAGCTGACGGGGGATGACCCCTCCCAATGGCAGGGAATGCCAAAGAGGAGATGCCGCTGCCAGAAAAGCCCGGTTCTTGGTACCCACCCAACTGATTTGCATCCAAGGCAGCGGGCCAGAGATCAGGGCTTGGGCGGCTGACTGCAGGCCACAGCTCAGTCGAGGCAGGGGTTCTCAAACCCCCAGCTCTACAACCCCCCAGCTCTACAACTCCCAAGGCCATTGTGGCTGGGGATGATGGGAGTTGTAGTCCAACAACATCTGGGGGTCCAAGCAGTGTTCCCTCTCACAGGGATTCCCAGATGTTGTTGACTACAGTTCCCATCATCCCCAAGCAAAAGCCATTGCAGCTGGGGATTCTGGGAGTTGTAGTCCAACAACGTCTGGGAATCCCTGTGAGAGGGAACACAGGGCCCAAGCTCGCTGGGGCCTGCAGCCAGCCTCTCAGGCCCTGACCTCTGGCCAACCTGGCATGCAAGTCAGTCCAGTGGCTACCAAAGGCAGGGCCCTGCCCTCCCTCTCTGTGTTTAAGTGGAAGCCCAGCTATTCCGGAAAGCTTTTAGCCTGTTGGCTTTGGCTAGTACTCTGAAACCAACCGCCGTTCTTCTGCTTGTATTGTTGTATACTGTAATTTAAGGCGAAATGTTTTATGGTCTTCTTGATTGTGGTTAGGCACTGGAGAGCAGGGTACAAATGTTTGAGGAAGAGGGAAAGGAAGCCGCCACGTACAAGCCAGATCCATTGCCTAGGCAGAAACCAGAGTCTCAGGCTGGGGTGGAGACAGGGCAGGGACAGGTTTTTAATACAGGTGACAGCAATGGAGGGTGAGGGGAGCAACAGCTTGTTATGCATGTCACCAGGAAACTGGGTGAGCACACGCCAGGGTCAAGCCCCCACATGCACCATTATCAGTGGTGCCTAAAACAAACCTAGAACAAAACCAGGGCAGCTGGCCAGGACTCTGTGTGCCAAGAGAGCAGACAGTCCACGGAGGAAGGAGGGAGACACGTGCTCCTCTTTGGGGTGGGGAAGCAGGCGTGCCTCTGCACAAGGCAACACAGACCAAGCCCGTTTCCCAGAGGATGGCAGCCCAGCACGCCAAGCAGACATCAGCAGCCCAGCCAACCCCTTGGCTGCACTGAGCACAGAAGCAGAGCTAGAAAGGGCACTGGCAACCCCGAGCCAGGACTGGGGGTGCTTCAGCTTCTCCACAAGTCTACGGTGCAAGTGTGGGACCCAGTGAGGAGAGCAGGGGCCAGGGGGGTTGTTTTGTTTTGAAATCAAGGTTCTGTCTCTGTTGTTGAGGAGCAGAGTTTAGCAGCCTTCAGGCAGCATGTGGCCAGGAGAATTCGGAAGCCCAAAGAGCCAACTCACTCCAGTATTTCTGCTCTTCTGTCCCAAACCCTGCCGCCAACCACCACAGCCCTTGCAAAAACACTCCGGCACTCACAGAATCTAGGAGTCAGGAAGGCGCTTGGAGGTCTCCTTGTCCCCCTCCCCTGCTCAGGGCAGACAACGGCTGCAGCCTGCCTGACAGACAGCCATCCAGCCTCCGTTTGAAAACTTCCAGTGAAGGAGAGCCCACCCCTGCACAAGCAGAAACGGTATTCTCAGAACTGTAAAGGTGGTGGAAATGTGAACCAGTAGGTGGGTGCCTACTGGCACCCTGGTCACCTGATGTGAGAGTGCCCACCAAGGGCAGCCTTCGAGCTGAAGTGCTCCCTCACCTGGCCCACCCCAGGGGAACCTGCTCGTTGTCAGGGGCGTAACTCCAGGGCCGGAGAAACTGATTCTCCATGCAGCACTGGCTGCCAAGTGTCTCATTTTGCAGGTCTGGGAGGGTAGAACATGCCTCTCCATCATCCTACGGACTGAGGACCCATCCACACTCTACATTTTTTCAGCGTTCAACAACCAGCTCCAAGAAGACACCTACCACACTCTCTGGGTAACACAGAAGATCACTGGGTAACCTGCCGCCTCATTTGACAATAGCTATGGGAATTGATCCATTGCATGTCTGGTCTGTGACATGTTTTGTTTCTGTTCGGGTGGGAGGGAGGGAGGGAGGGAGGAAGGAGCTTATTAAACAATAAACCTCTCTCTCTCTTGCACACGCACGCACGCGCGCACGCGCACACACACACACACACACACTTCAGCTAGTCAACAATGTAATGTAGGATATGCAGGTGTTTCAAACTTTTCATAGTCGGATTAAACAATGCAAAAATTCACCAAGCTGATCTCTACAAAGATTATATAAGGCAAGGGTTTCCAGCCTTGGGTCCCCAGATATTGTTGGACCTTTGCCATTGGGGACGATGGAAGTTCTAGTCCAGCAACACCTGGAGCCCCTGTTAGAAGGCCTTACCTTGCAAGTCAGATGCACTGCCACTCTTTCAAAACCACACAGGAACAAGCAGAAACCTTGAATGGACTGTTTGGTTTGGTTGAAATAGGTTCCGAATAAAAACGTCTGTCTGAAAAACTAGAGAATATGATTCCTAACTAATAGGTCCCAGTAAAGTAAAAGATTGAGAGTCATGTCCAGAAGATGATCTCACACATACACAAACACACAGTGTGTGTAGTAGACAGATATAGACAGACAAAAAAGGTTTCTAATGGTTGCACAGATGTGCACTGTAAACACCTCTTCAAACGTGTAATACCACAGACTGATGAGCAGAGCAAGGGTATGGACCAGATGTTTCTGGGCACTGAATACTCTTTAAAAACTGCAACTGTGCAAAACTTGATTCACGTGCGCAATTTATTCCAAGCACAGAACCTGCAAGTCTGCGGAGCAGCCCACCTGGATGGCCGGGCCTTGTGCCAGCAGGCGCTGCATGGCAGACTGCACAGTTGTGGTGCTGCTGGTGAAGAACGCCACACACACCCTGCGCTGGGATCACTGCCCTGCGGGGGGGCCCCCTTGCCCCCGCCCTTCCTAAAACACGCCTTTTGGCCCTGCTGCGTTCTTCTCTTTAGGCCACGTTTCCACAGTCCTGTGCTTTGGGGCTGTCTTATTGTTCAAGGAGACCCACACGCACGGACAGAGCAGCAGAAACACAGCCTATATACAGGTACTACACATGTGAACAGACACACTCCCCGTTTTTGCTTTCCTAGCCCCGGCTTCTTTTTCAGCTGAAAGGGACATGGCTGACTGGCTCTCATAGCCAGAAGCAGGGCTAGAAAAGTTCCCGATGCCTAGGACCCAGCATCAACCACTAAAGCGCCAGCCCCACACAGGGCTGGAACGAGCCTCCGATTCTCGGACAGCACACCAGGCAACCATCCCTGGCCAGAATTGCCCTTGGACTTGTGGGCCTTCTAGACTTCTGCCCACCTGCCCCCACCCTCTCAAATCTTATTAATTTATCATTTTTGTTCTGTGAGCTGCCCCCAGGACACTTGTATGTTGAAGGGCAGGCTATACATTCAAGACATAAGATAAATATCCATTCCAGTAATATTGCTGAGAGCCGGGGGGTGCTGGGGTGGGGGGGGAGATACCCCAAATGGAGGCCTGCCATATCCATGCAGGCAGCAGGGTTCAGTAGGAGCAGCCACAGGCCTTGAGAGTCCTGCCAGTGGACAGGGCACAGCCCCACGGTGACTCCAGGCCGGCCGGCCCCACCAGAAGAGGAACAGTCCAGCCAAGACAAAGCCAGCCCAGCGTCACATGCCCCCTCCCTGCTGCTTTCTGACTGCTATTGGAAGAGGAACGATTTTGCCTCCAGTGCCCTGCAGGCTGGAACATCGTTTTGTGCTGGGTGACCTCAACCCTTCAACGGCAGGACAGGCACTGACATCCTGATGTGTCAAGAAGGAGGCGGCCCAGGCTTTGATGAGGGTGATGCCGAAAAGCCAGCAGCCCCTTGCTCTCGCACTGCTCACCCCATCCCCTGCAGCAAACACCATTTGCCAATGGCATCACTCCCCTTCGGGAGTGGTGCTTCCACAGACCCCTGGATGCCCAAGGAGCTCCCCTTTCCCCTTCCTACAGAAGCTGGTTCCAGAGTACTTGACCACAGTCCAGAGCCAGGGCCTCGGCTGGCGGGGCTGGGTGCAAGCGAGTGGGGATGCGGGGCGGTGTGGCGATTCCCAGCACAAGGCCTGTGCACCCCGCTGCCCAACTTCCACACAAGAGGGAACAGGCCCCATAAGTCAAGCTGCCAGCTGCCTGCTCCAAAGCTGCACCCACACCAAGGCCTTCCCCACTGGCCTCCTCCTCCAGGAGGGGTGCAGCAGCCACGGCGGGGTCTGCTCTCTGAGACACGGCCAAAGGAAGCATGCCAGCCTCGACCCACGGCTGGGCTCCAAACTCCTAGCAGCAGTTCCAGGGCTGTGGTCGGCTCCTGCTGATCAGGTTCGTGTTAAGGACGGCAGAGCAGAGAGCAGGGCCTCTGTGGCAGATCTCAAAGCCCAGGCAGGCTCCGGTGAGCTCAGGTAATCCCTTAGAGCAGGGATTCTCAACGCTGGGTCCCCAGATATTTTTGGACTTCAGCTCCCATAATCCCCAACCAAAGGCTACTGGGCCAGGGGATTATGGGAGTTGAAATCCAAACACATCTGGGGATCCAACGTTGAGAATCCCTGCCTTAGAGTGACCCAGAGCCAGACCAGGCAGGGCTTCAAGGAAAGCTTAAGGACCCAGGACCCAACCGGCACCCAGTACAGGTGGCACAGGACTGGCATTGCATGATCATGCCATCAGGATTCCCCAAGGGAGGAACCAAGCCTCTGTAATCCTGGGCTCCCACCAAGTCCCTACTTGGCAGGGTGACCCACAAGAAACTCCTGGTCAATGGTATCAAGAGCTGCTGAGTGGTCCAAGAGAATCAACCGGTGGGGGTGGGGGTGGATCATCTCTCCCTCAGCAAAAGTCCTCCACCAGGGCAACCAAGGCAGTTTCTGTCAGCTGGAAGCCAGGCTGGAAGAGACTGAATGGTCAGGGCCATCCAGACACATCTGGCTTTCAGATGCTGCTCCGTGCTCCAACACCTCATCGCCCGCAAAAGGCAAGTGGGAAAATGGCTAATAAGTATTCAAAATGGCAGGACCCTGGGCAGTTCTTTCAAAAGCGGTCTCGGAACCGCCTCTTAAGGAAACAGGTGGGCTATATCCCACCTCAGAGACCTCTAAGACCCAGGCAGCCAGTCCGCCTCTAGCCCCCTTAATAACCCATGAAGGGCAAGGGGCAAGACCACGTCGCTGGTCCACAGAACAATCTGAAAGGCGCCCCTAACAACTAGGCCAGAGAGCGAAGTGGTCCCCTTCGCCTCCAGCTCGTTTCAGAGCAATGAGAAGCTGAACTTGATCATCTGCCAAATGGAACACCAAGCAGCCACAGCAGGCAGGCTGCCTTCCGCAAGGTGATCCTCATCCATACCTGAACCACGGGGAGAATCCCTGCTGGCCAACACCGTGCAGACGCAACGGTGGCAGAGAAAGGAGCTTCTTCCACGGCCACCACTGCTGCAGGACAGGCCCGAACATGGACTCCAGGCCAGGGGCTCTCAAGCCTGGGTCCTAAGAGGACGTTGGGCGACAGCTCCTATCCTCCCCAGCCATAATGGCCCTTGGCCACTGTAGCTGGGGGTTATGGGGCTTGTCGTCCAACCACAACTGGGGACCCAAGCTTGGGAACCCCTGCTCTAATCTGTGCTTGGCCAGGAATCATGGAAGCCATCTGTGGACAAGGCCAACACTATGGACAGGGAGCAATTATTGGAATTAGCACCAGGCTAGACTCGGCAGAAGAAGGAACGACCCCCAGCAGGGGACTGAAGCCAAGCCACCCGCCTCTGTGCACTGCAGAGAAGCGGGACACAATCAGCTGCAGGGAGGAGGGCTGCCTTTTCCAGCTCCAGGGAGCAAACCAGAAGCCACTCCCAGATCCTGACAGAAACTCACCAGAAACCCGACTCGAGGAAGTGCCGCCTTGGAGGGAAAACACCTGTGGCAACAGCCCATGGGAACCGGCAGCGTGGATGCGCCAAAGAGGTCCCGTCAGTATTGACTCGGCCTCTTTTTCAGGCTGGAAAACGCTCAAGGGGATTCAGTGAGTGCCCAAGACCCAACCAGGCTGAACGTGGAGGGCCACCCTGGGTTCAAAGCAGTACACGAGAGAGGAAGGCAGCCCAGGAGCAGGAGAGCAGCTGGCCGGTGTGGGGGCTAAGAATGGCATCCCTGCCCTGTGGGGAGCGCCAGCACGCAGGAGGGAGGGCTCCCGGGCGACCTCCCATGCAGGCACTGACCAGAGCCTGCCCTGCCCAGCGCCAGCCAGCCCACTGTCTCAGGCACCTTTGGACCACGCCCTGAGCCCCAAAGGGAGCAGTCTGGATTCCCTGCGGCACCCCAGGCAACAGGCACGCCACCCTCCACACAGGAGCACAGGAAGCTGCCTTCTACCGAGCCAGGCCATCGGTCCCTCCAGCTCAGTACTGCCAACACCGACTGGCAGCGGCTCTGCAGGGTTTCAGTCAGGAGCCTTTCCCAGCCCTATCTGGAGATGCCACAGCATGAACCTGGGGCCTTCTGCACGCAAGCATGCAGGTGCTCCTCCACTGAGCCATTCACTGTGGCAGAGAATGATGGGAGTTGTAGTTCAAAAATGGCTGGAAAGCCAAGGCTGCCCACCCTTGCCCTCAGGGGATTCTCTTACATGTAGGCACCCATCCAAATGCAAACCAAAGCAGGCCCTGCTTAGCAAAGGGGGCCACTCATGCTCACTACCACAAGGCCAGCTCTCCTCCCTGAGGAAGTGATCACATACTTGATCCGTTTTGCCACTGAAGCACAGAATGGGCGGCAGCCACCCCATGAGACCAAGGGAGCCGGTCAGCTCCTGGTGCCATTTCAGGGAGAGACGAGCAGTCTGGTGTGCTCTGGTGCCACTCTTACCCCACCCCATTGAATGGGACTTGCATAGGAGAGCTTCCTGCTGGGTTATGCAAGGTGACTGAATGGGCAGGTGCCATCAAGGGCAGCAGACTGGAGACAGCCACATCTGACTCATGGGGCACAATCCACCAGGAAGTTCTCCAGAGCAAACCTCACTGAAGTCCTTCATTTAAGGTTACATTGATATGGAAACACTGCAGCTCCCAAAAGGACCCAGGAAATAATCCGACACCTTTTTCTTATAGCTTTAGACTGAATGTTGTATGGGATATTAAGGTATGAAGGATCACAGTATCCGAATTTGTCTCCCATAGAGGCTTGCAGCCTTGGGTCCCCAGAAGTTGCTGGACTACAACTCCCATCATCTCCTGGGGACCCACAGCGAGGAGCCCCTGGTCTAGCAGGATGTCACAACAGCAGTAACACTTCGGGGAGAACCAGGAAATCCATCCTCTTTGTGGACACAATAAGAGGTCTGGTCAAAGAAAAAATTCCCTCACGTGTTTTACGGGATGCAAGACTGTTTTCCAAGCTGTTTAATTGGCTGTAAATTATACTGACTGTTGACATCGTTGATTGTTTATTATAAGCCACCCCTGAGGATCTGTTGGTGAAAAGGCAGGACAGAGTGTTAAGGAATATTTCGATTCGAGTGACCCTGCGGATGAAGAGTGTCACATGCACAGCAGGCAACAGTGACGGGGCATCCTGGTGCCGGCCCCTTGCCATCAGATGCAGTACAGATCCCCGCCACAGCTGTCCATTTTGGAGCTCAGTCCACAGTGCTGGCATGAGCCTCACAGCTCTGAAAGGTTTGGGAGCAGGGCAGACCCACCTCCTCCTCCTCCGCAATGAATCCGTCCATCCAACTGGGGAGACCCTTCCAAGAGTGCCACCACTATCTAAATGATGGTGGGCAGGAAAGGACCTTGTCTATGGGGGGCACCCAAATGATGCCACTCCCCAACCCATGAGATCCAGCAGGCACTCAAAGCACAGCCTGCTAGAGACTCTCTTTCTCCGGCAGACTGCAGGTCACAAGCACAGCCCTGCTGGATCAGGCCCAGTAAGGCCTCTCTAGCCCAGCCTCCCGTTTCTCACAGTGGCCCCCATGGCTGCCTGTGCTCTGCCTGCTCCCTCCCTCTTCTGCCCTTCTCAGTGATCATGCGACTGACATCCCTGGCCTTGTTTTAATTAGCTATTCTAAATGGTACATGAGCTCCCTGAGCACTTTCTTTTTAACACCACAAAGGGATGCCCTAACTGGTTTTAGTAGCTCATCAGCGTTGCCATAAGACAACACTCTTGCACTGCACATTCTCCCATTTCTTTCGGGGATGATCATGCTGATGAACTGGGCATGCTGTTTCAGTCAGCTCCCACCTGCAACCTCCCAGGGTGCGCTTTCCTCATCAGAGGGAGGGACACTCTGGCTGCCCTCAGGTAAGGAAATAATAGGGTCTCCCCCTCTGTGGCTATTCAGGAGGGCAGGGCAGAGCGCCAAGGAGACTCCGCCTCTAGCAGACAGACAGACAGGCCCCAACTGGCAGGGGGCTCTATGCCAATTCCAGGGCCCCCTTTGCTCCAGGGCCACCAAAGAGGGCTCCCAGAGGTGTGGGAGGCCAGGCCTGAAGCTCCCACCCGCACCCCGAGTGCTGCAGCATTCCAAGAGCAGTTATGACAGGGAAGCCAGAACAGCCTGTTCCTGCCCCAGCTCCATGTGTCGACTGTCCACTGACGCAGCACACCCACACGGCACACCCCTCGCCCTCCGAATTGCTCGGGATGTCCCTCTTGTTTCCAAGCTGCCCATTATTAACCTTGCAGTGCTCCCAGTTGCTCACCACGTGCTCCTGTTTCTCTGGCTTCAGCAGCATCTCTAACGGCTGCTGCACCTGGCCAGCTCCAGCTCATGCAGACCTAACGAGGAGTCCTGCAGCATCTGAAAATCTAACTGCTTCTTCTAAAAGAGCTGACATTCTGCCTTTCAAGCCAACGGCCTCAAGGGGCAGCTTGCAGCACAAACATCAACATTAAAACAGCCATAAACAAATTATTTGTAGCTCACAAATCATATGCCATAATAAATGTGTCCACCTTAAAGGAGCCACTAGACTCGTCGCTGTGTTTGGCGGAAGACGCCACCTGGAATCTCTCCGGCCCCATCCCAGCACAGGCACCTCCCCACCTGTGGCAGGAAGCCAGTGTCTGAAGGAGGAGATGGCCAGCCCCAGCTCTCTGGGCCAGCAGGAAAGGACAGCCAGCAGACAGGCACACTGCTCCAAGCAGCAGCGGAGGAATCCTCTCTGCTTGAGGAAAAGCCAGGGGTCCAAGGGTCTGCTTCACCTTGGGTGGGCACCAGGCCTTCCATCGCTTTCCAACCTGGCCAATGAAATTCCAATGGGGTGGCAACTATCTCGAGAAGCACAGGATCCTTGGGAAAGGTGCCTCAGGCTACCCTCAGGTATCGCAGTACAGACATCAGCCACCCTGTCATGCCCACAGCCAAGGTAAAGACCCAGGGGTTGTGGGTCTCGAAACCCCCTTGGCATTCTCTCCTGCAGTCGCACTTGTAAGTACAGAACCAAGGCAGAGGGGCTATTTCGGACACATTCACTCTGGATGTTAATGGGGGTCATCTTGTGGAGGCTGTATCAGCTATTCAGAGAGATCTCCTGCGTTTTGCCCCTTTACAGAAAGGATGCCCATCCACCATGGTTTCTCCAGATGTTGCTCCCCATCCACAGAGATTCCATTTCTAACTCATGCAGGGGCCGAGGTCAGCAGCCCCACCCAGAACAGGCTGCCTCTCTTCCATCAGCAGCCATGGAGCACACCTCGATCAGGAGGCGGCCAAGTGCCTTCCGCCCCCCCCCCCCCGCCCCTGGTACTGCAGGGCTGGGGGAAGCCCTCCCACTTTCGCCAAGCGCCTCCTTGCTACTGACTTGGCTTTCTGTGTGATTCAGCCGAACCGGGAACTAGCCAGAAGTTGCCCGGGACCTACAGGGCACGACGTGAGCCTTCAAAACAAAGTCTGCTTTTGGGTAAATGGCCTAGTTTGGCAGGAAAGGGGGGGGGGGCTCAATCAGCAGATTTCCTTTGTGGGGGGTACCAATACAAGACAGCAAAGGGCCAGTTTATTGCTCAAGCAAAGTGAGGCCGTTAGTTTAAGAAGTGGCCCGCAGGAACCTAGGAAGCTGAGACCCTTGGCCATCTAGATCAGTACCGTCTACACTGACTGGCAGCAGCTCTCCAAGGTTTCAGGCAGGAGTCTCTCCCAATGCTATCTGCAAATGCTGCCAGGGCATGAACCTGGAGCCTTCTGCATGCAAACATATAAATGATCTTCCACTGAGCTATGGCCCCATTCTGGGTCTCATAAGAACAGCCCTGCTGGATCAGGCCCAAGGAGGCCCATCTAGTCCAGCATCTTGTTTCACACACTGGCCCACCAGATGCTGCTGGAAGCCACAGGCAGCAGTTGAAAGGGGCCTGCCCTCTCTCCTGCTGTGACTCCCCTGTAACTGGTACTCAGAGGCATCCTGCCTTTGAGGCTGGAGGTGGCCCACCACCCTCCTACTAGTAGCCGATGATACGCCTCTCCTCCATGAAGTTGTCCAAACCCTTCTTAAAGCCATCCAGGTTGTTGGCTGTCACCACATCTTGTGGCTGGGAATCCCACAAGTGGATTATGCCTTGTGTGAAAAGTACTTCCATTTGTTGGTCCTAGATTTCCCGGCAATCAATTTCATGGGGTGACCCCTGGTTCTAGAGTTATGGGAGAGGGAGAAGAATTTCCCTCTTTCCACTTTCTCCACACCGTGCGTGATTTTATAGACCTCCGTCATGTCTCCCCGCAGTCGTCTTTTTTCTCAAGTACGAACTTCAGCTGACAAGGAGGGGTAGCTGCAGACGAGACTGCAATTTGGCCTCACAAGCTCTGCACACGCCTGGCTATTATGTTTCGACTGTGGGGTGCAGTGGAATAAGGGGGTGTCATTTGGGCTTGTTATCTCAGGCACCCAAATGCCATGGACCTTGCTGGGAAGCTGCTTCCATGAGGAGAGGGAAAGCTTGCAAGGAAAACTGGTCTGACATCAAGGAGCTGCTAGGAGGGCCAGGCAAAAGTTGCAAGCTGTGGAGGAATGAGGCCCAGACCTCTGGGTTTCGTAAATAAGCCCCGGTATTGCAAGTTGTATCGCTATTCCTAAACCTCTCCTGTACTGCAAATAAACTGTATAAGATGCCTGCTAGTCTCTGTGTCAGGAGAGCGAAGTTAAGGCTGATGAAATGTACTTATTTGATTTTGGAGGGGAAGGAGGCTTGATTCTATTGGTTATGTTTTTAAAAATAGAGGGAGCATAAGTTGCGCTGATTGGGTTGTTTAAAGGTGGTTAGAGAAAAACTGTGTATTTAAGGGGGTTGCTTTTAGCACATGTTAGAGTCTTCCTGGATGCCTTTATGGTAACTGTGTGGTGGTGGTGGTGTTTTGCTATACAAAGAAACCAAAGCTAATGTTTAAACTGACCAAATTTTTCCAAAGTAAACTTTATTCTGGCATTTAAAGATGAGAGGCTGTTGTCTGACTGTCTCCACCCCATGCCGATAAGCCTTTCCACTCTACTGAGTTTGTTCTGTATTACTGCAAAGGGTGCAGGGCTGTTTTAGTAGTAGCCATCTCAGGGGCCTGGTGAGATAAGTAATTCCGCCACTTGGGGCGCCACAGATCTGGAAACTATCCCTCCACACAAGCTCAGGTCAGTTCCAAGCTGCTCACCGGTTATGCTCCCCCCAGCCTCCACCCCGCTAACCCTGTCAGCAACCGTCCCGACCACCTTACAGGTGAGCTGCTCTGCTCGAGGCAGAGGGCTCCGAATGCTTCACATTCCCTGAAGCACTTTCCAACCGGCGACAGGCGAACGGGACTACCCTGAGGAGTCCTGCGGGCTTGGCAGAGTCCTCTGCCTTTGCTCCTGCCCTCCTCGCTTGCATCAAACTGGACCCCAAAGAGGAGCCCAGCGGAGGCAGCAGCATCGCTCTGCCAGGGGTGTTTCGCTGCAGAAGGAGGGGCCACGGATCAAAAGCGGGGGCCACTCTGCGCCTGAAGGCAAGCCGCCGACAAGGGCACAAGCAGCCAGCCGAGCCCAACGCGAGCCCATTGGCACCCGCAGAACAAAATGCCGTTTTCAGAGTTGGGAGGCCCCTCACACGCAACTTCCGAAGCAGGGGGAGCCCATCCCTCGGCCCTCTGGACTGGTCAGATGCAGGCAAGACTGCCAGGACTCCTCCCAAGCCAGAAGGCCGGAAAGCCCCCTTGGTCTCTGGAAGCAAGACGCAGCAGCGGCGCTTCCCCAGGAAAGCAGTACCCGGCCTGACCCTGCTCTCTGCAAGCTCCAGTGGCCCCCTCGACATTCCAGGCATTCCCTGTGTCTTAAGCTCAGCCACCTGACCGCAGCCCCTGCCGGGAAGGGAGAAGGCAAGAGCAACTTCCGCAAAATAGCAGCAGCAGCAGCAGCAGGGATTAGGATGATTACCGAGCACAACGGGTCCAGCCGCTCCTTTGAAATACACGATGGGGAAAGAGCCAAGTCCTGCCGCCCTGCCTTTCACTGCAACTCCGAGATTAATGCCTCATGGAACTTTCAAGCCAAGGTGTCGTTAGTTGCCTGCCACCTTTGTGTGCTTTCGAGCTTAAAAAGCCGTGCCTTACTGCACAGAGAGAAAGAGCTGGCCAGTGGTGGAGATGAGCCCAAAGGATGTGGGAGTCCGGCCAAAAGGCACGATCCAGAGGGAAGTTCTCCTGCATAAGCCCCTCTAGAATGCATGGCAGGACCCTTGTGCGGCTCCCAATCAATTCCATGGGGCTCAGGCAGGAGAACTTCCCACTGGATCCTGGCCAGAGGCTGCCTGCCTTTATTCCTACATGTTATGGATGTTTTTCACAGCCACTCCTTCTTCCAAGACCCAGCACTCCTCCTCAACCTGGAGGGGGAGGAAGGACGGGAATCATCCCAGCACTTCTCTTGGCCAGGGAGTCCCAACTGCGGCTACCACCGCCCTTCAGCTGCTGTGGGTGGGGAGGTTGGGAGTTTCAGCCCAGCACCATGGGCGGGCTGGGGAGCAAGACTGGAAGCCCCTGCACTAGGGCCGGACCACTGCTGGGATGATCCCCGCATCCCTCTCCAGCTGCAAGCCAGAGAAGGGATGCGGGTGTGTGGTTTGACTGGGCACTGGGTCTCCCAGGCATCTGGAGCTCCACCGAAGAGCAGAGGCAGGAGGACAAACCTTGGCCTCCCTCTCTGGGGAGGGAACAGCCTGCAGTTGCCCTGTGGAGGGGCTCCCAGCACCTCCCAAGCACTGCACCCCCCACTCCAGCTCCCAAAGGCTGTGAAGATGGCTGGGGCTCATGACCCTCACCAGAGGGTGGAGCAAGCCTTGCTGTGGCCGGCAAACCTGTGGTGTTGGAGGTGGGGGGGGCATCTAGATTGGGGCCGTGGTGCTGGCAGAAAGGGGTTAACCCTTAGAGAACATAGGAAGCTGCCATAGACTGAGTCAGACCCTTGGTCCATCTAGCTCAGTATTGTCTTCACAGACTGGCAGCGGCTTCTCCCAGGTTGCAGGCAGGACTCTCTCTCAGCCCTATCTTGGAGATGCTGCCAGGGAGGGAACTTGGAACCTCGATGCTCTTCCCAGAGCGGCTCCATCCCCTGCTGAGGGGAGTATCTTGCAGTGCTCACACTTCTAGTCTCCCATTCATATGCAACCAGGGTGGACTTTGCTTAGCTAAGAGGATGTCATGCTGCTACCACAAGACCAGCTCTCCTCTCCATGTAAGCTTCTGGGAGCATTAACAACAGCAGGAGCCCTCCCCCCCCCATTAGAAGGGAAGCCACAGCATGCACGAAGGGGCCTGCACCGGTGGCTCTTCCTGGAACCCGGACCCTGGGGCATCCCTCCACGGCAATCGCAGTGCTTCCCAGTGCCCCACTGGCAAGGCTTCCGAATGAGGAACAGACCACACCCAGCCTGGATGGAGGGGAGGGAATGCAAGCCTTTGCCGGAAACATGGCAAGATCACCCCGAGCAAGCCAGGCCAAAGCAGCTGGCAATGGTTTTTCTAAAGCAAAGGCTTCTAGATGGTGTGCACAGGAGAGCCAGCGGCCACTCTGCAGTAGCTTTGACCAGTGGTCCCTCATAGGAACAGAGGAAGCTGCCATATATTGAGTCAGAACACTGGTCTTTTGAGCTCAGGATTGTCTTCACAGACTGGCAGCGGCTTCTCCAAGGCTGCAGGCAGGAATCTCTCTCAACCCTCTCTTGGAGAAGCCAGGGAGGGAACTGGGAACCTGTAGATGCTCTTCCCAGAGTAGCTCCATCCCCTGAGAGGAATCTCTTGCATTGCTCACACTTCTTGTCTCCCATTCATATGCAACCAGGGTGGACCCTGCTTAGCTAAGGGGACAAGCCATGCTTGCTGCCACCAGACCAGCTCTCCTCTCCATTCCTCTGATGCATATCAGCTTCCCTCCAAAGCTCCTATTAGCCACAAAAGGGGAAACTGTGCAGGAACTTCACTGCAGAGGGAGTCATTCCCCTACCAACTGAGCAAAGAGGCACCTTTTTTAAAGTGGTGGTTCTCCTCATTTCGCTGAGGGAGAGCAACTGGCCCTCCAGCACAGCATCCCTCCAGGGGCTGTTGCTGGGGTCTATCTTATGTGGCGTGGGGGGGTATTTTTTAGATTGTGAGCCCTTTGGGGGCAAGGAGCCTATTTATTTATAACCACATAAACCACTTTGGGGACTTTTGTTGGAAAGCGGTATATAAATATTCGTCAACACAGGGGGGAGAGTTAGCCTCCCCTCCCACGCACATTGTGGCTCCAGGCCAAATCCTCCCTCGATGAAGCTGCTTGAAGGAGGAGGAGGAGGAGGAGGAGGGAGGAAGCCATGGTGGCGGAATCGAGTCCTGCCTCTCCCTGGCTGCACAGAGTGTGGCCTTGAGTCCGTGTGAGAAGGCAAGGGAGGGAGGCGCCAGGGGAATGAGGAGCTCTGAGCCGAGGGCAGAAGAGTGGGGAGCCTGGAAGTGGGGAAGGGACTGATAGGCTCCGGGTGGCCTCCTGTCCCTTCATGAACGGCCCCTGCCCAGGGTCAAGTCCACCCAGCGGGGCCAGCCGGGCTCTTGGCTCAGACAGACGACTTTCCCTCCCAGCACGTAAAGTTGGCAGCTTCCCTCAGAGCCACACAGAATCATCATCTCCGTCCTTTCACCAGAAGCCGCCGCCGCTCACTCCAAACGGCTCCAGCTGCTGGGAATTATTTCTATGTTTAGCTCGCCCGCCTTTTCATTCAAGCCTCGCGTTTTGTCTTGTGGAGAGAGAGAGAGAGAGAGAGAGAGAGAGAGAGGCAGGAGCGGAGAGCAAAGCTCTGCTGTGCTGCAAACCCCCAGCCAGCTCCTCCGCTGTGGCATGGAGTCAAGGGAGGGCTGCTAAACACAGGGAGAGAACCAGCAGCCAGGGCTGTGCCTCAGCACCACAAACCAGAGCAGGATGCAAATGCCACAGCAACTGACCATCGGATGCTTTGCTTGCATCTTCTTGCTTTTTGCAAGTCTGAGTGGGGTTTTTTTGCGGGGGGGGGTGTTGGAATTTGTAGAACAAGCGTCGCAGTTATTGAAACAAAGCTCCTCTTTAAGGTGCCACAAAACTCTTCCGTTGAGGAGCAGGGCTACTCCTCCAGAAGCTGGAAACAACATTCTTTGCCAGCCGCTCTGACAGAACATCCTCAGTGGAATGTGGCACTTCCAGAGAAACATAAGCAAATGGTGGTGGGTCCCTGCTCCAAAGACTATCAAGAGCCAATTCTTTTTTTGGAGACTTGGCATGACCTCATATCACTCAACAACCAATGAAATTACGGAAGACTGCCTTCCCAGTATGCCCAGATCTATTTCCTATTTCCTCATTGTTGAAATGACACCCGCTGCTCCTCATCTATGAGAGATTTCACCAGTTGTTAAGCATAGAAGAATGGGTAATTTCCTTCCATATCCTGCATTTACCTTGTTGACCTTCACTGTGTTTCTTTATTGTGATTACACACTGGTGCACTGCTTCTGTTCTCCCTGCTATAAGATTGTAGAACAAATAAATACATCTATAAAAAAATTTTAAGAGCTCACAATATTAACTTCTAGCAGAGGGTAAGTGGGTTTTTTGTTTGTTTGCCTGCTTGCTTTTGCAGGGGAGTGGAAAGACCAGTGGATGCTCTTGTGGATGCCAAAGCTTAGTCACCCCAAACTGGCCAAGACTAGAAGACACAATGCTAGACTGTTTGTTTTTACGAACAAGGACAGAAGGTCAATTTAGGCCCATGTTCTTTCCCAGCAACAGCCAGAGAAGGATTTCTGCAGCATGTTTTATGAATATACAAGTGGGCCCAGGCAGAGAGTATCGGCACCTCTAGTTGGGCCCAGCCGTCCCCCGCCCCCATGCTGCCACCGCCCCCTCACCTTGGGGGGCCAGGGCCAGGGCCAGGCCGTCCCGCCACCTCCTTCCGCCTCACCATCCTCCTCCTCGGGGCAGCGGGGCTCCTCCTCCCACCGTCCGTCCTGCTCAGGGCGGCGCCGCCGCCTCCCTCTGCCTCGCCATCCTCCTCAGGGCGGCAGGGCTTCACCCGCTGCCCGTTGTCCTCTCATCCGCCGCCCCAACCGCCTCCTGGTGCGCGCTCCTCCCCGGGGGTGTAGCTAGGGGAGAGGGGGCCTGTGTTCATCCCTCTCTCTGGCGGCCCCCCAGAGTGAGGGAGATAATGAAGAAAATAGGGAGGGATGGAGCTGGAGGGCCCTCAGGAGCTGGGGGCCCGTGTTCTTTGAACCCTTTCGCTCAATTATAGCTACGCCCCTGCTCCTCCCTCCTACCTTTGCACGTGTCACCCCCTCTGGGCCCACCATCGGTCGCAGCTGCAGCGGGGGCGGAGCTTGCCACATCCCCACGCATCCCCTCTACAGGAATTAATTATATAGAAGACAGATAGATGGGGCTGCTGCCTTCTACAGAGTTGGACTCATGGCCGCCCATCACGTTCAATATTATCTGTCCTGGCTGGCAGCAGCTTCCAGGTTCTTTCCCAGCTCTACGCAGAGACGACATCAGGGCATCAACCTGGGATATTCTGCACGCATGCTCAACCAGTGAACTACAGCCCCATCTTCCAACAATTCCCAGAGGTACCAGCATCTCTCCACCCCACTGGCCTAGCCAGGCTCCAGTAAGCAGCCTGCAGCTCTCCAAACAAATCCAGGCCCAAGTCTGAGAGAAAGGCTTGCCCCAAACCAACCGGTGATTGTGTCAAGGGGTGCAGCAAGGACCTGGACCTGGTCTCCGGGCACAAGTCTAACACTTTGGACAGTCATTTGGCCCCATCAGAGTGCTAGGAGCTGTACACATCCTAGGAGCAATGCAGCCCCTGCCCCAGGAGCCTGCAACCTCCTCTGTTGCCATGGGACTGGGGGGGGGGGTGTCAGGAAGTGGGAGACACAGGGAAGGAAGGCTGCATCTCTCTCCACGGAAGGGAGAGGGGGATACACTTTCTCAATCACTCCAGCCAATGAGCAGGAGGCTGGGAGCAGGGGAAGAAACCGGAGCTGCCTTTTGCTTGAGCCAATCCAAGAGCAAGAGTCTGATCTGTCATAAGAACATCAGAACAGCCCTGCTGGATCAGGCCCAAGGGGGCCCATCTAGTCCAGCATCCCATTTCACACAGTGGCCTACCAGCATTCTGGCACCTGAGCCAGAAAAGCCACGGGGCACGCTCCATTCTCCTCCTCTTCCATCATTGCTGTGGGATACAAGCCGCTGGAAGGTCTCCTGCACAAGCCTCACTGAAATGAACAGGAGCTGTACAAGAGCACAGCAGTTTCAAGGAGGTTTGTGCAGGAGAACCTTTCCATGGCTCAGCTCTCTCTCATTTCCCACCCTACTGCCCTTAATGACCCAAACCTGCCCCCTGGTCTCACTCCAGAGCTGCCTCCGGGGTGGGGCGGGGGGGGAGCAAAACGCAAGCCGTTTCTCCCCCGCCTTTAAGCACATGACCAAGCGGCTGCTTCCATGCAGAAGCTCCACAATGTTTCAGTGTCGATTATGCCCTTGAGGGCCAGTCCCACTGGACACACCATTAATTGGCGATTAACAATCTTGTGGAGCTGGAAAGCCCTGCCTTTCCCCCATGGGGATCTCTTTACAGCCAGAGGCAGCACATGCCATGGAGGCTTCACACAATGAGCAGAGAAAAGGGAGGGACTGGGCTGCATTGTCTTTGCTCCTTAAACTGAAAAATAATCAAGGAACATAGTCCAAGCCTCATGGCTGCAGGAGGCCTGGGGTCCTGTGCCTGTTCCGGACAAAACAAGAATGCAGCTTTGGCGGTCTCAGTCTCTCTCCATTTGTTGCATGCAGCCCAATATTTTCGAGAGAGAGAAATAAGGATAACAGGGGACACAAGCCAAAGCTAGGCTCTTCCATATCCCCTCAATCCCAACAGAGAAGAGCCAAGCACGTGCTGAAGCCAATGGGCCCTAACAGGGCTTCACTGGGGCTCAGCTGTGCCCATTTTGTACCAGCAATTTCACATTGCAGAAGCCAACCACGATGCTCAAAGTCTACAACTGGAATTATTTGCACGCTAAAGAGGACTACAGTGGCAGGGAACTCAGCACCACTTGGTGCTCATCCTGCTCCTACATTCACTGGGGGCAAAAGCTCCACGTTCTGAAGGCCGTCAGGGTCCCCAGAGCCAGCTACTGAGGCAAAGCAGTGAACAAAACAGACACTCCTCCGAGGGAACAACTGTAGGAAGCTACCTTATACCGGGTCTGACCATTAGTCTAGAGACATTCCTGCTGGTATGGGATAGAATCTCCAGAAAGTTGTTAGAAATATATTTGCTGGGAAAAGAGCATTGCTCGAAATGCACTAGGCAATATTGAATAAACCATTCATTAATCACTCCAGCACCTTTTGGATTCTTCTCCCCACACCCAACTTTTTCCTTCAGACTTTTAGGTGCTGAAACCCCGCATCCAACCTGAAGCACCTCCCATTAAAAGGATCTCCCCATAAATGACCCTGGCCTAAGATCTTGAGAGAGCTGCTGCTCAATACAGTGGCCCTTCAACTCTCCGACTGGAGGCTCACCAAAGGCAGAGCTTAAGCATTCTGCAACCTGTAAGGAGTTTCATCTTGGCTGGTTTCTGAAGGACAGGGTGATATTGAGTCCTGGTTTTAGTGTTCGCTATGGGTTTTTATTTGCCAGTTTCAAACATTTACACCTGCCCAGCAGGGTTCCCTAAGGCGTGCACATGCTCACACATTTTTGATGTCTGCTCAGTCAATATTGGATCCCACTCAGGTTGAAACAGGAAGGTCCCACCCTGAATACACAAGCACACACACTGTTTTGATACTGCCGCCTAGAGCAAAACTCATTCTGCACACAGATGAAACAAATTAGAGAACACTGCATGCCCAGATCCTTTGGATGGGGAAGGTGACAGGTATTTGTTTATCTAAGCAAGCCTCTTGTTTGTAACCGCAAAGGAGGAACTGCTCCCTCACTTCCTTGTGGCAGCCTTTCAAATATGCACCTGTAATTAGGACTCTCCTGGATCCTCTTTTCTTCTGGGCTCAACTTGACACATCTGTCTAACCCTCCATCAAGCGTTCGTGAGAAAGGACAACAAGCAAGCCCTGCTGGATCAGACCAAAGGCCCTTCTAGTCCAGCACCTGTTTCCCACAATGGCCCACCAGATGCTGCTGGGAAGCCCACAGGCAAGAGATAAAGGCATGCCCTCTCTCTTGCTGTCGCTCCCCTGCAACTGGTACTTAAAAGGCATCCTGCCTATGAGCCTGGAGGTAGCATTAAATCTAGTAGCCATTGGTAAAAGAAAGCTCCTTTTGAAGCTATCTAAGCTAATGACCGCCACCACATCTTGTGGCAGGGAATTCCACAGGTTAGTTTTGTGCTCTGGGAAGAAGTGCTTCCTTTTCTAAATTCCCTGGCAGCCAGTTTCATTGGATGACCCGGCCTAGTGCTGTGAGAGAAAGAGAAAACCCTCTCACTTTCATTTTCCCTTGCATGGAATATGCCTTTTTCAAAGCTGCCGCACACCAAGCTGACTACCCACCATGACCCCCAGACCTCTTTCCTGACCCCATCAGTGTGTTAAGGGAAGTCGGGGTTCTTTTGCCCCGATATGAATCACCCCATTTGCCCTCTTGTTGAGTAGTCAGAGTATGGCAGACCTCGTGGGCCAGAGAAGGGCTACTGGCAGGGAGAGGGAAGGCCCGGATGTCAGCAGGGAAACCCTGAAGGTCTGCTGCCAGTTTCCGCCAGCAGAAGGCAGCCAGGCTTACCATGGCCTGGAAGGCAGGCGCCCGACTGCCCAGCCACCCCCAAGGCAGGCCAGGCCACACCCACACAGGCCCCCGTGACCTCCAAGTGAATTCCGGCAACACATTCTGTGTGGGGCCGAGGCTGGAAAGCCCACAGAGGCCTCCGGACCACCTCTGCCACCAGACTGCTGTCTGCTAGGGGGCGTTTCAGCTGCACCGGCTACCGGCTTGCTTCTGGGCTCAATTCAAAATGCTGGCCTTAACCTTCAAGGCACTGAACAGCCTGGGACCAGCCAGACGGCCACAGGAGTCTGCTCAGGGTGCTCTGGTCAACAACGGGAGACCCTGCTGTTTGCACTCTGCCCCACCACCACACCCACACACACAGAGCTGGGTGCTTATCAGAGACACCCCCCACCCACCCCTTCAAGCCGAGGTGCTTTAGGCTGACGCAGCAAATCGGTTCAGAGAGTGAGCTGCAAGCCCAGAGTTGCCCGGTCTGAACCTCCCCTCGGCCACCAACTCAACAATGAGCTTAGGCAAGCAGCTCTCTCTCCGCTTCAATGAGAGGATAAAGCACAATAATGCACAGGAGGCACTTGAGACATTCAAAAAGTGGCACACAAGTGCCAAGCAACACTCTTCTTAGACTCTGGTTTGCCCTCTGCAGGGAGGCCCCTGCAGCCACCTGGCTGCCTGCTTTTTGGCAAGCGGCTAAAGTGTGGCTTTTGAAGAAAGCTTTTGGCCAGGGTGAAGTCTGTTTGTAACTACTGTCAATTTTCCTTGGGTCATTTTAATTGTCTTTTGTGGCTGCTGAACATTTCTAAATGAACTGTTTTTAAATTGTGTACCAAGATAAGCCGGCTGTGACAGAAAGGCCGGCTACAAATGTTTGCATAAGATCAATGGCATGTAAGGGCCACATTCCTTTCCCCCACTCAAGCAGATGGTCCAACCGGCAGTTCTGCTTTGAACAGGCCCCACCCAGGTCACTCCAGTCTCTGAAAATGCCATGACCAGAACCATTTGGTGAGAGATGAAAAGCTGCCACCTCCTTGAGAGCAGCATTTAGAGGGAGCAGAACTTTAATGCTGAAAAGTGGTCTATAAATATTCATCTCACCACTACCAGGCCCAGGCCCACCCCTCCTGTTTTTTGCTTTTCTTACCACCCACCCTGAGGAGGTGGAGATTCTTAAGAACTCAAAAGCTGGCTGCTCAAGGCCGAGGGTCATTTTGGTTCATCCTAATAAAAAAGTATGACTAGATTGTGGCTTTGGGGGTTTTTTCACCGAAAGACACCAGATTCAATAAAAGGCACACCAGCCCTCCAAGTTACACAGAACTCTGCATCAGAATACAGAGGTAGGTAATTTAACCTGAGTGTCTTGAGAAGTTCAAGGCAATCCCTTTATGGTCAGCTGAAATGGCACTTTCGAGGAGGGCTGCTTTGCATAAGATACAGGGGTGATCGTAAGCACGCTTCCTTGGAACAGAGCAAGAAGAGCGCAAAGCATTAAAGCACAAACTCGGTCCAGCTGGGGAGTGCCCTCATCAGGAAATGCTCCCAACTTCTGCTGGGTGCGATCATCTGGGGCACTTGCAGATACCATCAGTTAGGGAATCCCACCCTTGTGCATCAGCATCCGGAGGAGTTCGCCCCCCCGCCCCATCCTGGACTGTCAGTCCCATCACATTACAGCTTTTGCCCGGCCTCACCCCAGACAAAAGTCCTGTGGATGCCTAGACCCTCCTTGTGCCTTAAGCCAAGAGGGGGAAAGCCCTTGGCTGTAGCGAAACGCCAGTGTAGGGACACTACCCAGCGCAAACACACCTGTAAAAAAACCACCTGAAAACTTCCTTCACTTTCTGTGTTGCTATGTAACCCTCAGGCTCTAG
This sequence comes from Hemicordylus capensis, assembly GCF_027244095.1. Classification (NCBI taxonomy): domain Eukaryota; kingdom Metazoa; phylum Chordata; class Lepidosauria; order Squamata; family Cordylidae; genus Hemicordylus; species Hemicordylus capensis. The sequence goes on along the minus strand of NC_069660.1, from coordinate 320,080,944 downwards.
GTACACATATGTATATATAATGGTAAGTATGTTTGGTATCCTCGCCAGCAGCCACCTGGGCATTTCCCCTTCCTCTGCCACTTCCCTTTTTCAGTGCGTGGTATTTAACACGGATCTTAATGTGATGCCTATGACATTTCTAGCCTGTCCTTCCGTAAGGAGCTCACAGCGGCCTTTAGCCTCACAGGAACTGACAGAGGAAGCTGCCTTCTACTGAGTCCAACCCTTGGTCCGCCGAACTCAGGACTGTCTACTATACAGACTGGCAGCGGCTCCTCAAGGCTCCAGGCAAAAGCCTGCCCCAAGAGGCCGGGGACTGAACTGGGAACATCCTGCATGCAACGCTGGGGATGCACCACCAATGGGCTCTGGCCCCACCCCAGCCCCTCACAAGAGGCCTGTGAGGAAGATTGGGCCGGTCCTTTGCCCAAGTCCATCACCCAGTGAGCCCCAGCCGCAGCTTACACCAGGGTTTCCTAGAGAACTGAGCATTAGCAACCCTTTGGATTGACCAGATTAAGGGTTCTGTGTGATTCAAAAGCTTGCCTACTACTATTAGCAGCAGTGGTTACAAATGGGGCAGGGAGGACTCCATGGGGCAGCGGGCACTCCTCCAAAAACACTTCCCAATCCCCCTTTCACTCACCCATCCACCAGACTGGAACTTTACAGCAGAGGGCCTGACAAGACAGTCCTCGAACCATATGGTCCTATTGCTTGAATCCATCATTTTGAAAGGCCTCCGTTGTTTAAAGAAGCCTCCTTCACTCACCCCTCTACCCCAGAAGCAGCAGCAGCTAGTGCAGCCAGGCAACCTCCCAGGCACCAGGCCAGCCTCTCGGCCTCATCCTGGCCAAGCACTGGGCTGGGCAAGACCATGTGTGAAGGGGGTGCAGGGTCATCTCCCCCGTGGATTTCAGCTGGCCTGGTACTGGCCTCCATCGGCACCCAGGTCTTGCTTGCCACGTGGTCTTGGACAGGAAGAGAAAACTAGCCTGGAAGGTTTGGTCTCACCCACGAGGACAGTATTTTCCAAGAGATTTCTGGACATTTTCAAACTTATTCAGAAAACGGGCAAGCAAGCTTCATTTATAAACTAAAAACATTGACTACCTTACCTCTATTATTATTTCATGTACAGTATAGCAAAATCTTTGTTTTTGCCACCACTTTGCTCCCTCAAGCTAGTAGTTCTAGAGTTGGCCCCAAACTGATGCTATTCATGGCAACAGAGGGAGGAATTCCTCAACTGCAACTATTCTTTCCCCCCTCTTCAACTTGCCCAAAGAATCTCACAAGTAATCCTTGGCTCAGAACTGATCAGGGCATTTTTGCTTCTTCTCCCCTTTAGGAACGAACACACACACACACACACACACACACACACAAACACACACACACAGAGCACAGACTGAGGGGTTGCAATACGAAAAAATGGGGTGGGAGTGAGAAATTATGGACTGCCAGGATTGTGGCAGAGAGATGGGATACAAAAGCCTGTGTGTAAGCTTGGAGATTTAGGGCTAAGGATTGGTTTAATGTGCACAGGGGGTCTATGGACACATGGCCCAAGAAGGCTGAGAATCCCTGCTTTACATCAAAAAGAGCTGATCCAAAGAAAAGTTACCAGTCACCTAAAGCCAGGGGTTCTCAACCCAGAGACCTGCCTCATCCCCACCACAATGGCATTCAGCCAGATTGAGAAACCCGTGCAGCAAAACCAACCAAGAGTCATGCGGCACCTTAAAGCCTAACCAGAAGTGTGGATGGACTACTTCTTCAGAAGCATTTTGTACCTCTGTTACTGCAACTGGACACACCGTGCACTTCCCCCCCATTCACCTGCCCATACATTGAGATCTTCCATTCAAAATTCGAAAGCCTTTCTTGAATTTTAGCAGAACAAAGCACATTCTTCATCAGATGCAACACATGCATTTGATTTGCTGCAAATTTGTGCAGCTTGTTTTACACCTCCATCTCTTTCTTGTAAATTTGCAGATTAAGCAAATCAAAAGGTAGAAGCCCTTTTCCTAAGAGGCTCTCCTGCTCCCACCAAAGTAAGGCAGGTGGTGACCAGAGAGGGGGCCTTTCCCAGCCATGGCTCCCCATCTCTGGAACTTTCTCCCGAGGAGCTTTGCCCAGTGCCAACTCTCGTGGCCTCTTAGGGGCAGGTGAAGACCTTGGGCAATTCCCTAGGCCTTGTTTAACAGCTGAATGTGCTGCTGCAGTCTGGTGTTCATGTGTCTTTGATTTTATCTCTTTCCCTTTAAGGTTGTTATTGCTACAAAGTGTTTTAATGTTTTTAACCATATAGCCACCTTCAGAGCTTTAAAAAACTACTAAAGGATGGGGTATAAACAGTAAATTAAATAAAACAGCCAATGCAGACAGGTGTGCTTCCAAAATCCTGGGACTTTGCTTCTGTGTATACAGGTCAGTACAGCAGGCTTTATATATATATGTAGTACACCGCTCTGGGCTCCTTGGAGGAGGAGCGGGATATAAAATGTAAAAATAATAATCATCATCATATACAATTGCTGAAGCACTTCTATGAGGGTTGCACATCCTTCTAAGAGCCATGAGAATCCTAGGTTTGGATATGTTTAGGTTTCTAGCCCTCATGGCTGGAGAACTAGGTCCTCTGCAAAAAGGTGCAAGACAGGTAAGCGCGACCCCCAATTCAACGTGGTTTTTTCAGCCTTCCTGATCTCCAGGCCTAGAGATCACGGTCTTCCCAAGGCCAGGCCCTTGACACAGCACCCAGCCCTCAGAGCATGTCCCCATCGCCAAAGTGCAGGAAGGAACAAGGGAAAGGCAAGTGCATGGCCAGGAAGGCCAGCGACACCGCTGGGAGGAAGAGAGCAGAGGTCCCCTCCCTAGTCCACGCCCAGGAGGACTCCAGCTACAAAGCCCACTGTAACGTCGAGCTTGGCCCTGGCTGGCTCTGTCAGTTCCAAGTGAGGAGCTCTGTGGGCTGTCAAACACTGCTGGGATAAACATCTAAAGCGGTTTATTTATTTCAATTTAATGGATAAGGTATTTAAGGAGAGGAGGAGATCTTTAAGAGCCTCTCTAAAAAGATGTTGCATACAGAGGCAGATTGCAGGGCCATCCATCCTAGTAATATTCTTTGCTCTGATCTGGGCATGGCGGGCGGGAGGTGGGGGTCCCCTGGCAGAGACGTCTTTCCCAGCTCAGCTACCTGGGACTCCTTCAGTGGGAGATGCCAGCGCCTGAACCTGTTGCCAAGCAGGGGCAGGATCACCGAGTCACGGGCCCTCCCTGCCGCCGAGGAGGAGCTCTTTCCCCCTCACCGCCACCTACCTTCTTCCACGTCATTGCGGCAGGCAGCCTCCAGCAGCCGGACGTTGGCCGGAAAGACCACCCGCCTCTCCCTGCTGCTCCCCTGCTGCTGCGGCGGCTGCTTGTGCTTCTTCTTCTTCTCCACTCTGGCCCGCTTGCCCTGCACCTCCTTCTCAAACTGGGCCCACTTCTTCAGCTGCTGCGTGCGGCGCTTCTGGGCATGCTTCAGCCGCTCCTGGGTGCCCATCCGGCCCACTGCGGACATCTCAGCCAGCAGCTCCAGGTGGTCCGCCATGGCTGCTCAAGATCCCAACGCTCACCTACGCTGCACCGTCAGAGGGTCCCAGGAGCATCCGGAACAGGGGCCAGGCACGTGCGCTTTCGGGATTCCAGCCCCCCAGTGGGCATCCTCGGGACACGTTTGGAAGAGTCTGGCCAAGCGGCAAGGACGCCTTACTCCTGCGCTGTGGCGGCTTTGAGCCCATCAGAAGGGAGGGTGCGAAGGAGCGGCATCCGTCACAGTCCCCTGAACAGACGAACAAACTGGGCCTCAAAGGAGCTGGGGGGCTGAGAGCAGGCAGTTCCAACTGCGTCCCAGATTGCACCCCACCTCCACCCTCATCCCCCTTTCCCAGCAATGTTCCATGCAAACACAGGGGGAAGGAGCCACAGATGGTCAGGAGCTGGAGCAGCCTCCTTTGCTACCTCCAGAGAGGTCCTGGCATCTACTCTGCAGAGCGCAGGGGCCACCCTTGGAGTGGGGGGGGGGGCTTCACCAGCTCTTTTCCCGAGCTCCAGCCTCCATGGCACCGTCAGTGCCAGAGGGTCCGAGGCTGCTTCCTGACGCAGCGAAGAAAACGCAAGTGCAAATCCAAGCCCTTCGCTCCCGACTAGCCGTCTTAATCCTCTGTCCAGCTTGGCGAGTGAAGGCTTCTCAGCCTCTGGGTGCCTCCCGTTCAGAGTGCAGAGGGTACATTTCCAAGTGTGCTCTGGGGGAGAATCATTACTGTTCAGACCTCATTGCCCAGATAAGAGTCCCCTCGTGGCGGCTGCTGCCGGCAAAGCAAAGCCGCCTCGGAGTCTGGTGGCAAAGACGGGCTGGTCTCCTGGAGCTGCCAACCCATTCCAAGCAGGCAGCTGGCAAGAGTGTCTGCCGTGAGAGCTGCCCCTGTCCGCACCTCCGATCTCTCTGTGATCAGCCAGAAGCCAGCAGCAGCCTTAATGAGGCTCCCGAGCGCCAGCCAGACCTAGCAGCTGTTTGGGAATGAAGGGAACTCCTCCAAGGAGCTCGGTCTGCCTGCTCGCTGGCTCTCACATGGGCTGCAATCCTCTTGAAGCCGGCAGTGGGGGGGGGGCCCCTCCTTCCTCTCCTCCTTTCCCCCGGCAACTTCCCTTGCAGCTGTCGCAAAGCCTCCTGCCAGGACAAGGTCCGCTGCTGGTGCGTCCTCTTCTTCTCTCCAGCGCTGGTGCTGGGGTGAGCAGTGCCAACTGGAGACTCCTCCCCGCAGGCAGGCAGGCCCAGTCACGGAGGAGCTACTGGGGAGCTGGGCTGAGCTTGCAGCTCACTCCTGGCCGGGAGTCCTGCAACGGAGGAGGAGGGACAAGTCAGGAGGGGGGCTTGTGGTGGTGTGCCAGGAGGCGCCCTCCCAGCAAGGAGCTGACCCTCCTGCCGCCCAGGCTTCATCAGCTGGGATTAGCCTACAATCAAGGCTTAAGGCCATTACTTGGGGCTTTGGCAGCTCCAAGCAGCAGCTCCCTCTTCCCTCCCTCCCCCCCCCACCCTCCACAGAGCCCCATTTCCTGCCAAGAGCAGCTCTCCAGAAAAGGCCCACCAGGAAGCCGGCACAAGGGCCTGGCCCGGCGATGGGGGGCAAGGATGCCCTTCCCCAGCACCCCCGCCGGCCCCAGTCCAGACAGGTCCGGTGCCAAAGGGCCCCAGTGCCCCAGCCCCCACCCACATTCCCTTGGAGGAACACGAGTAATTCCCTGCTCACCAGCAGATGGATTATGTCTCCCTGAGGAAGTGCCCCCCCCGCCCTCCGAGCTCAAGGCCTCTCACCCTCCCCACCAGATCAGGAAGTGGGAGAGAAAAGGCTCCCCCCCCCCCCCGCCGCCTTGCACTTTGCTCCTCAGGACTGAGACAGGAGCGTTTCCACCAATCCATTATCTACAATTAACTCCTCACAGTAATGCTTGTCTCTAAATTGCTTTGAACATTTCACCAGTTACCTGTCGCAGCAAGATCCGAAGGAGAGTGCAGGCGTGTGGGGGGGGGGGGTTGCTGCCACTGATTAACCCGGCTCTCTGCCAGAACCCAGCTTCTCACCACCAATAAAGATTTACTTAACGCTGATCTTGCTGTGACAGATAACTGGTGAAATGTTCAAAGCTTTTAAAGGGCAAAGCATTCTGCAATCTTTGACAACACAATAGTCCTGCGAGGTAGGCAGGCTGCTACTTGGCAAATAAAGAGCCGAGGCTGAGGCAGAGTGAGCGAATTCTGCAAGGCCACACTGTGCATGGGATACACACCCAAACCTTCCAAGTCCAGCATTCTGCCTTTCCATGGTCTCACATTATGTGCTCTTGCTGAAGTTCTGGGAGGGAACAGAAACCACACGGCAAACTGCAGTTTGAGCTTCAGGGGCACCTTGTGTGAATCCTGCCTAATGTTTTTCACTGGTCCAGAGAGAAAATACATGGCTTCTTAGGCACCTCAGAGGGGCCGTTTGGGTGCGGCTTAATGCAGGAACATGTGGCTAGAGTAGACAGCCTCAAGGAAGCCTCTCCAATAAAAGGCAAATGCAGTGGCTAGAAGCAAGGAGAACCAAGAGCCAAGGAGCTCCCAGGCCTGCTCGGCTGGGTGGCCTCATCTCAGCCCCAGCCCCTCCCCAAAGACACACCTTACAACTTGGAGAGGATGATGCTGGCTCATCTCAAAGAGCTCTTCTAAGGATTCCTGGGTCAAATGTCCATGAAGCATTCTGGACACTCAAAAAGTGACCCAGGAAGACGACGCAGACCTTGGAGCCAAACTAGATGTGGCAGCCCAGGTTCCCCCGCTGGTGTACCTGTCTTGTCTGCATACATCAAGCCCATAACCAGGGCTGTACAACTCTGCAGCTGCAGGCTGGGATCCCTTGAAAAGCTGCAAAGGATGCCGATACCAGAGCCCACCTCTCAGAGCCCACAGGGGACATGTGCAGTCAGAGCTGTGCCCCAGCATCCACTGACCACTGGAATATTGCAAGGGATCCTGGGTTGCACCTCTCTGACGACACTCTGCTTCCCTGGAACCCCAAGCAACTGCTGGGCTGGCCCTGCAGCCAGGTGAACAAGCCTGCTGAGCAACAGCAGCAGCAGCAAAATATTTATACACCGCTTTTCAACAGAAGTTTCCAAAGCGGTTTTACAAAGAGAAATGATGAATGAATGAATGAATGAATGAAGATGGCCCCCTGTCCCCAAAGGGCTCACAATCTAAAAAATGCAACACAAGACAGACCCCGGCAGGCCAGTTGCTCTCCCCCTGCTCCATAAAGAGAATCACCACAGCAGAAAGGTGCCTGCCTCTTTGCCCAGCTAGGCAGGAGTGCTCACACACAGGAACATCTGGAGCTGCCCTCTTATCATGTCAGGCCTCTGGGGTCCATCGATTTCTACTACCGAGCGAGAGCTTCTCCCCATGGAGCAGCTGGGAAGAGCTGCAAGCCTTACAGAGCTGGCACTGCAGCCAGACGCACTCCTACGAGCAGCCCCGTCAGCTGCACCAG